>NC_081157.1:26206805-26859005 GCF_012432095.1 Onychostoma macrolepis | reverse complement strand
AGTATTTATAAAACCCCACACTTGGGAAATACTCCAGGCGTAAGAGAACATGAATATATAATAGAGAATGTGATTGCAGATGTGTAAGAAGCCAAAAGATGTATCATACAAAACAAATATATTCAATGTTATTCACCACCGTAAAATATAGCGTAACTTTTTCATTTCTCCAAAATAGGGTCTTTATTTTGGGTGTTTATTTTATTTAATGTTCTATAACATATAGTTTTCAAAATTCCTATTTTAAATTAGAAAGCAGTACATGGGTTTGATTAAGAAAATAGCTTAATAATAATAACTGAACAAAACTTATTAGTTAGTTACAAATAAAATGTACATATATGCTTCTTTCTGTATTATTGTAGTTATTTCTGAAGCAATGTAAAAATGTTTGAAAATGTACACTTTGTGAAATGCCCCTTGTCACTAAACACAAACAAAATATTATACTATACTATTGTCTGCTTGTTGATGGTGTAAATGCTGTACTATCAGAAATTAATTATCAGTACACTGTGCTGTCACTGTGCTTTCCTTCCTCTTTCTTAGAAGCTCCTCGAATGCTTTTCATCTCTGTTTTCATCTTGAGTGCTTATATAGCGTTTAATTTTAACCAGGAACTACCCAACAGCCACCTCTTCCTCCACAAACCACAAAACCAATATGGTGTGTGTCACGGCTTCACACTAGATGTGTAGGTGGTTGCCACATAGTTCTTTGCAATTTCTAGACTGTTGATAAGGGTGGTTGCCAGTTTGTAAGTGTAATCAATTAAAGTGGTATTAGCACACTTCTCCTCAATAAGATATGATTTGAGATATCATTCATGTCAACAGCACAAACAAGCCAAAGTTGAACATTTTATATTTTGTTGAAATCCCTAAGTATGAGCAATAATTATGATGTTTGTCTTATTTATAAGCACAAGCAGTTTATAGGTCTTGTATATTTTCTGTATTTGCTGTTTACTCAGAACTCCTTCCTGTTTTCTTTAAGGGTATTGACCTTTTGTACATATTCTGTGGAGGCCTAGAAGAGGAGAAAGTTTCCATAGTTAACTTGTTTAGTTTCACTTCAAATTTAATTCAGTCTACCTTCACCACCCCCACACAAAGCCTCTCTTTCATTTCTCTCTCCAGTTGTTCATGTGTATTACTAAAAACTTCTTGATCGTGTGTGTGTTTAGGTTAGAACATTTTCATTAGGTTTAAAGTTTAAAAGAACGTGTAACAAGCATACGGTACATGCTAACAGTGTCTCTGTTATGGATATGTGGTTGTAGTCAAATTAAACAAAGGTCAAGAGAATGAAGTAGCATTTACACATTTATTAAATATTTAGCTAAAACAAAGACAAGGGGAAAACTGAGGACTTATAACAGGACGAGAACAAAAGAGCAAACAAGATAATACAAATCAGGTGGGGATGATGAACGATGATTAACTAATGACAAAGACCGGAACACAACCAAATAAGGGCAAACAGGAAACTAGAAGAGCAGTCTCCTACAGACACTCAACTCTTATTAGCTTGTAAACTGCTCTAATTTCTTGATTACTTTACAAAATCGGCAACCCACTTTTGAATAGACCGTGTACATGCCCTATTTTTATTATTATTACTTGCCTATAACCTGCAGTCTGGGTTATTCATGCCATTAATGATAAATTGATTGTTTTTTTTGTAATATTATTTTTATAACATTTTCTTGAAACACTTACAAGACTGACACATGTCCACGTGTCTGTAACAACAGTTACAATGTACAGAACAGAAGACGAAGATAAGTTGACTGTTGATAAATATACAACTTAGACATTACATTTTTTTTCAACACATGGTCATTGAAATGAGGTGAAAATGCTGTTAGTCCTTCTGAAAATAAATGCCAACCTCATCAACAACCGACACAACCGACATCAAACCTTCTAATAATATTTTTTTTTTGTCAATGGAAAAAGCAAAGAATTAATCTTTATTATGAGCTGAATTCATACTGTAGAGGGCACCAGGAAATTGTACATTTCACAAACAAGCCAGAGTGACATTTATGCTCAGTAGTTCTGTAGAAACCTGAGAAAAAGATGTATGATAATTTTGTGAGATTTGTTATGTGTAAAAGTAATTAGAACTATATTTGGCTTTGTTTGCATGCTTGCTGAAGGTAATGACTAAAAGTGGGTGGGTGTGGCCAAACTATCCTGTTAGAACTGCACAACTGCACCAAGAAAAATAACAATTTACTTTAATTGCAAAGTTTAATTTTGTAATTAAAACATTCTTACCAAGACTTTCATTTACAATATTTTTATACGATATAATTAATTTTGCCTTTAAACATATTGTGTTTGCTTGCATAAATCTCTTGTTTCTTTTCTCTTATACAGTTTAAGGACCAAGATATAAGACACCAGAGCGCCATCTACGGGTAAGAAGCTCTAAACATCACAGTAAGTACTCTGTCTGTAATTCAGGGACAGATAATAAACAAAAACATGTCATAACCTTCTTCATAATTTGCACATATTGCATTGGAACCACAATCAGCGCAGCCATCCACACCAGCAGTGCCAGCTTTAGGCCACATTTGGGCCAAGATTGTCATCAGCTATAGCAATGACCCAGCAACCCTCTAAAACTTTTAGCGGTTGTATTACAATGTGTAGAACACTTTAGCAATTCATTTGAGCATTGTGCTGGTTTCATAATTTCATTTTTTTAAATTTTATCTTATGATTGGAAGGTTCAACTGAAAGGAACTTAATCTCTGTTAACATTCACACCTCTTTCGTTTTAAATACTGGTGACTTATATAATGGTCATAAATTAGGGTTCTGACTTCCTATTCAAGGTTTTGAAACCCCAAAAACATGTCAAAACCATCATTATGGGAACAGTGTCAAGAGAGTGGCTGTGAATTGTAGAAGTATAGTTGTCCTGTTTTCACGCAGACTATTATTGCTGTTTCTATAGCACAGACAAACACAGAAAAAAAGGAAGTATTATTATATTTGGTGGGAAATTACTTCTCACATCCACTACACATAACTTTGACAACACTTGATTAAAACAGTCAATGCAAAAAGGGGCTCATGACAGTGAAGTTATTTCTGAGAAGGGCTTCAGCTCTTAGTTTGTACTGTTTCATCTCATCTGTAGTTACATTTCCTATGTTTTTTCCTGTTAATTTGACTCATTAAAATGCAAATCAATTTATAACTTTTGAAATGCATTTTTCTGGATTTTTTTGTTGTTATTCTGTCTCTCACTGTTCAAATAAACTCACCATTAAAATTATAGACTGATCATTTTTGTCAGTGGGCAAACGTACAAAATCAGCAGGGGATCAAATCATTTTTTCCCCCACTGTATAGCCCTAGTGTTTCTTTAGTTCTTTGTGAGTTGTTGAATGTAATGGTTGTCTGTTTGCACGTCATTCTGTTTTAGTTTTTCCATGAAATCCCTGCACATAGATCCTTGCCTCTGCCTGTGTTCCCCAGCTTCTCCAGAACGTTACAGTTTTTGACTGGCATGTCTCTTTGTCTAGTGCACCTTTGACCCTTTGATATAGACCCTTTTGCGCCAACGAAATTCCAGCTGAATGTTTATGTATGAATGCTTATGTGTGTACAACAATGTTTGTGTGAAATAATGAAAGATACTCAAACAAACATATATAATTTATGAGAGGCACTTATTACTAGGTGTATGTTGTATATTTATTATATAGGACACACACGCCTGCCTAAATGACAAAAAGAGACAGGTCTCATCAATGACCTTTATTTAAAATCATTTTTTGCTGTTTTATATTTTCAGGAAACAACGACATAGCTGTTTATCTATCTATATCTCTAAAAGTAGCGGTTAAATTTGTAACAGGCTTGGTATGTTGTCAAAGTCAGTGCTATACAATGTAAACAGTATAAAATATATCCAGTAAGCAAGTAAACAAAAATGTTAATCAGAAATCAGAATCACTAACAACAATCCTGAGGTATTTACAAGACTTTCAGATCGGAACTGAGTTATACTGAGTTACTCCTCCAGCATCTTGCAATCATCACTGCAAAAGCCTGCTCACTAAAAATAGTTGGGTTAAAAATGACCCAACAGATAACCCAATGGTGGGTTACTATAGCACCTACCTAATGTTGGGTTATTTTAACCCAATGGATTGGGTAATAAGTTTTACCCAATGCATTGGGTTATAAAATAACTAATTTGTTGGGTTATTTGGCCAAAATGTTTTAAAATGCTTTAACCATCCTGGTATTATTATTATCATCATCATCATCATCATCATTATTATTCTTATTATTGCTATGTAAATAAATAATAATGTACAGCATACAAATATATGGAAAATGCTTTATTTCCATTACATTAAAAGTTGCAAATACTTCTATTAAATTAAATGACTGGTTGAAATTGTGTTATTAATTATTTCCTTATCACATTAGGTTATATGCAATTGTTTCAGTTTACAAGATAAATATAAATTCACAAACAAACAAACAGAACAAAGCTAGTACAGACAATGCAATTACAGCTGCAACAGGTTTGGGATACTCAATGTTCAAAATGTAAAATAATTTAAAGCATGTATCAACTGCTTGTAAAAAAGACGGCCTTGCTTCAGTGCCATTTCTCCCACAATAATGAAGGCTTGATTATGAGGGAATTGTCTTGGTTGCTCCTCCTCCTCCAAATACAGAATGAAATTTGTTCCAACCTTTAAACAGAAATTTAAAATGGTAAATATGCACACATACATCGGATACCCAAAAATGTATTGTCATAAATGATGCCTTGGATAAATGATAATAAGGATAAATGACTTACCCACTTTGTATGGCAATGAAGGAGGATATCTGGCAGGGTTTTACTGCAACTTTAATGCAATCTCCAAGACCAACTTAAACAGAAAAAACAATGGATTAATCTCCAAACAAGAATGGGGGGAAAGGGGGGTGGGGTCTTTTTAGCAGTTTTTCATTTGATTTCTTACTGTTGTAATAATGGATTAATGTCTATTATATATCAATTTGATTAGCCGAGTGTTACAAGAGTTGTGTTTATATCATTGTAGACAGGTGTGCGAATTTTTGAACTCTTTCTGCATGTTACATTGTTATGCTAGTGGGTGGTAATGTGAGTGTATCAATGACATACTTAATGAAATTTAAGTTATGTAAAAGCTATATCACACTCGTAATCGTGCTGCTAGACTCTATATCAGCAGGCTGTGGTTATCTGTGGCCTCATACATGATCTAGAGTCTAATGCCAAATTCACACTATAAAGATGGCAATAAAGCACTTCTGAAAGTGGCATTTATGTGTCTTTACAATACTGTTTAATGCCTCTCAGGGCATAAATGCCTTTACAGAATTACAAGTGCATATTTAGATTCTGAAACGGGTCAGAGCTGGAATTTAGTTTACCTTTAATGCTGCATTGCATCTATACAGAGAATTTTGAGCTGGCACAAGCAGCCTTAAAGGAGAAGTCCACTTCCAGAATACAAATTAAGTACAAAGAAATTAATTTTATTGAGGAAAACAATCCAGGATTTTTCTCCATATAGTGGACTTCTATGGTGGCCAACAGGTTGAAGGTCCAAATTGCAGTTTGAATGCAGCTTCAAAGGGCTCTACACAATCCCAGCCGAACAATAAGAGTCATTTTTCTTAAAAAACAACAACATTTATCTACTTTTTAACCACAAATGCTCGTCTTACACTAGCTCTGTGATGCGCATGTGTGTCTTCATGCATTACGTAATCATGTTGAAAAAAGGTCACGTGTGGTTAGTTCTTCATGTGTGTACTCGGTTCAAAAAGTTAGGTAGGGCGAAGAACTCCATCTAATTTTCTCCTCCAACTTCAAAATTGTCCAACGTTGTTGTTTTACCTTTTTTGTAAAGGGCATTTGATTTTCTTTGCACGATCACTTTGTAAACACTGGGTCGGTACTTCCACCAATGTCATGCATGTGTGATTATGTAATGTGTGAGGTTGAGCTAGTTCAAGACGAGCATTTGTGGTTAAAAAGTATATAAATGTTTATTGTTTTAAGAAAATGACTGATTATTTAGCTAGACAAGACCCTTATTCCTGGCTGGGATCATGTAGAGCCCTTTGAAGCTGCACTTAAACTGTAGTTTGGACCTTCAAACCATTGGCCACCATGGGGTGAGTAAATTATCAGGAAATTTTTATTCTGTAAGTGAACTTCTCCTTTAACTCAGCTATGTAAAACACCTTCACAGTACTCTTGTTTGTGTGAAATTGCTCAAAGAATAGTTCACCCAAAATTAAACATTTGTTATTATTTACTCAACCTGAAGTTGTTCCAAACCTGTATGAGTTTCTGTCTTCTGTTGAACACAAAAGATTTTGCAGAATGTGTTTTATTAATACTATGAAAGTAAAATATATATTTTGTGTTCAGCAGAAAAATGAAACTCATAGAGATGTGGAATAACATGAGGACGAATAAATGAGAACAAAAGTTTTATTTTTGGGTGAAATAACCCTTTAAGTGTGTGTTGGTGTGCTTGTCAGTACATAACGTAAAATATTACAATATGGCATGAAATACAGAGCAGGGTTTTCTCACCAGAAGAAATATTCGGAAGATCCAACCAAGGCTCTCTTCATCTCTCCATGCCCTTTAGAGCTCAAAGTCTATCTATCCCTGACATGTGGATATAATATACCTTAGTCCAGAGTAATCTAAAATTAACAAAGAAATGGAACAGTTAAAATCAAACATTAGCATAAGATGACTACATTTCCTACTTCAGTGTTCAAAATATAATTAAAATCTCACTTGTTATTATCTATCAATTGAAAAACAGAGACATGCATTTTTTATGGTTTTGTGGGTTCCATATATTATTCTAATTAACTAACTGATTTTAATACAGTACACCAAAAATCACACTATGAAAAATATTAAACAAATCATTCCATATAGCAAACAGATTAAAACAGTACTACATTATTACAAGGTTATGACTTCACACAAACACATTACAAAAATAAATATGAGAACATGATAAATAAAACAAATATAAACTACTTAACAAATATTTTAAACAAGTTCTAGTGTACAATCATATTTTCATTTTCACAAACTGTTACATGCAGTGCATATATAATACAAACTTTTAACTTTTCAAATGTGATTATATGTTTGTGCTTTTGGAAATTCATCTTTACTTAGCCTTATTATTTTGCATTTAAGCCTCTTTTGAGCATAAAATGTAATTACATTCTGAAAATGTAATAGTTGCATGTCCAATTATTTATTTGTATTTTCATTTATCCACATCAGAGTGCACTTTCATCCAAGTGGTATAGTTAAGACGTATGAGGTTTTGACAGTGGAAATTTCAGTAACGTTTAAAATTGTGTAAAATTCAGCATCCTGTTCAGACCCTAATATGGTACATACAATCAGTATTAATTTAATTTAACATGAACAGTTTGTGTGTGACTATACCTTGAAACCGATAACGGTATCTTTTGATAATTGATGATAACAATGCACCCTTCTCTTCCACGTTCAGTTCTTCGTGGCTGAAGAAGCGGCGCGTGTAATCAGTGTAGCTCGCAGCGCCCTCTGTTGGTGAAAATAATCACTACATGATTGCTCTGGTAACCAGCAACTTAGAGATAATAAAATGCTTAATTTCTGCGTGTTTCGTAGTATTTTAATTGTACACTGTAGTTTCCTGGGGAAAGGACATTAAATTTGAATAAAAAGGCGACATACCTTCACTCAGAGTGGACGCGACACCACGAAAGAGGCTCCGCTGGTCTTCAAGGTGAGCGCTTAATTCTGCCTAATATCTGAAATGTATGTAAAAAAAAATCCCCCAAAATTGTCGAGACTAACAGAAAAAGTAAGGAAACCGGTTTTTATACGTTTGAAATCGATCTGCTACAAGCGCTCGTGTCGTTAGTCAAGAGTGCAGAAAAAAAGTTTCAGTCGACAGGGGAGTAAACATACTCGTAGGAAAAACAGAAATATTATTGTGTCAGGGCATGAAGACACTTTGTAACGAAAAACATTACGCACACATATTAATTTACCACTGTATCATCTGTCGCAGCTGCACCAATCGACCGTTGGAATTTAAATTTTAACACAACTGGTTGCGTTGTTGTTGAAATAACCCAATAAACACAGGAATAACCCAACAAAGCGACTCAATATGTTTAACCCAGATATTGGGTACAGTAAATAACCCAACGTTTTTGGGTGTTTTCTGAGTAAAAGCCTTGCATCTCTCCTCGTTTTCCTCTTCCAACATAGCCTAAAGGATTCATAAGAAAATGGTGATATTAATACCTAAATTACCTTATTAACAGTAGACATGCATGTACAGCCATTTGAATGATTATTCCCATTGCATTTTGTCATAAAGTACCTAGCAGTGATCACATTTTCATGCATAATGTACACACCTGGTAAGCAGTTTTTGTAAACCTCATTGCAGTGTCAGCAGGGCTGCAGTGTGTACATTTTGAAAAATTCCTGGCATGGCTCAGACTTCGTTCTCCAATTTGTTACACCTGTATATTGAAATGAGCAGCATAAAAAAAAAAATAGCATTATTACAAAGGTAAACATTCAGACACGGCAACTGAGAAATTGAATGGTATGGCGCAATTTTAAACATCTTTAATCAAATATGTAAAAGAAAATACATACTGTCAAGCCAGAAGAAGTGTGCCCTCTTTCGAAATGAGTCTGTATCCACAAGACTTCTGAATTTGGAACAAACCAAAGACAGATTTAACAATGCAGCATCACCCTCCTCCAGGACCACATGAAGAAGAATTTCCAACAGGACAGCATCTGGCAACTATTGGGTATTATAAACAAGCCAAAAAATTAATGCAATTTCTGAACATCACAGCCTAACCTCCCTTAAAACAGAATGTGAATCCTATGGGAGCAGGTAATATTTAACATTTATAAGGCATTTGCCATAAAGCAACTATAATAGTTAGTGAAGATAGACTTTCAGTCTCTGTTTCTGTCATACTGAATGTGCTACTACCATCAAGATTCCTATGTTCTGCACCTTCTCCTGCTGTTTTGTCTCCTCCTTGAATGCTTCTGACATGGCTGATGTGCACCGCTTCTTTCTAAAAATAAATAAATAAACGTGATTTATTACCAAACATTACTTATGCAAAATGGATTTTAATTCACATATCCACATATACCTTGCATGTGTCATTTTGAAAAAGATCAGATTGACCCACCACCTCCAGATATGGGCCATATCATGCTGAAAAGTAAAAGACAAATTTGGAAACAGATGTTTAAATGTCAAAAATTAATACCATTTATCAATATAGAAAAGAAAAGGATAGTGCTTACCTGGGTGAAGTCAAACTCCCAGTTAAGCGCCACATACAGTGCATACTGCCAAACAGACAAAACATTAACAATTTTGAATATAAATCAAACAGTTAATTTGAAAATATATATATATCCATGCCTGGATTGCCACCATCTACTCCAATCCTCATAAAATCACGACACAGAGGAGATTCACAGGCAATAGACGCTGAGCCAATGTGCTTTTTTACATGAATAGGGACTCTAGGTCCATGGACATCTTTTGGGGTGACAAAAACCCCATTTCTCTCGTCAATACAAATGACAGGTGGTTGCTCCTGCCCGACATGCTGCCTTGCCTTTGGGTTTTCAGTTGGCCCTTCTGAGGGAAAATATTTAAATATGTAAAGGCAATGTGCAGACAAAGACCAATAAATATTAAACATTAATAAATACCAGTATCAAAAGTACATACCCTCCGGTTTGTTGGGAACTTTGTCCATAACTGCAAAATCTGCAAACAATACAAAATGATGAGGGGAGTTAATCTCAACATGAATGAAATCAAAATAAATAGATTTAACTAATTACATTACACATACCATGATTATGGAGGTGCTTTTTTAAGTCAAGGGCATGACACAAGATGTGCTGGCACTTAGGGCAATGCCAATGGCATCTCTTCCTTTGTTGGGATTTCAAACAAAAGCAAGGAATGCAATATTTTTCTAGAAAGACAAGAACAAGTTAATACATTTTAACTTGCAGCCAACATGAACAAACACGTAAAATGCATGTTGTTTGTACAATGCTTACGATTGCCATTATCCTCAAAATATATGGCATGCTTTAAATGCTTTGCCTGAAAGTGTTCAGGAATTGACGTCACACCAGCTGTACAATAGGAACAACTGCCTGTCCCAGAATAGACATCATCTATTCCAAAAGCAAGTGATACACCTGCACATGCATTGTATTAGATAAAATAACATACCTCAGCAACACAAACTCATTCAAATATAAAAGGTAATATATTTCAGAAGTTGAATAACATTTTCCCATGGATAAGTTTTTGCATGTTCTGTTCAAATTAACTTATGTTAGTAAGGAAATGTAATGGCCTCACCTGTCATAACCGATAGTCAGGTATACAAAAGGTGAAGACAGAAATAAGGGAAAGAAGACGGAAAGCAGAGAAAGAAGCAGTAAGGGTAAAATCTTTGCGCGGCAGGGGCAGCACCGCCAATTGCGCCTGCCACCGGACCTGCCACCGCTTGCCTCGCGACCCGTCACCGCTATAGCAAACAGGTGGTGATGCTTAGGTGCTGTGCGCTCCATTATGGTTTTAAAGGGAGTAATAATCTGGCAAATAGGTAAATAAATGTAGAAATGTACTGTTTGTTTGTTCATAAGCATCAATCAGAGTGTAAACAGAGAGAGATGTTGAGGCAGGCGCGACGCTTTGGGGCTGCGCGCGCCGTTATTCTTAAGGGAGGAATAAAACAAGCAATGTGGCGAACAGGTAAATAAATGTAGAAATGCACTGTTTGTTTATATGCATCAATCCGCCGTTATGGATGTACAGGTTATGTTTATATACGTACATTCAAGGCTGTAAAATGACAAACGTAACGTGCAGGCTTATATTTAAAACAAATGCAAAAAAACAACAACAAACAAACAAAAAAACCTACTTGTAAAAGTAGTCAAGCTACATCGGGTTTTGGGGGGCTGTCCTTACCCGGGACGTTTATTGCTTTGAAACCGGCCACCCCACCCCGCAAACAAATACAACACCGACGACCCCCAGCCTTCAGACGTAAGAAGTTTTTGATTGGTTGAACTACGTTGAACTGTAACCGAGCAATCTGATTGGTTGTGAGCGAACCTGGATTTGAGGACGACGGACCTGAAAGATCATAACCTGGACAACTTTTTTTGCGTAAGTACACTTTTTTTGGCTACAGCTACATGCATGGAAAGGCGCTAAAAATAATTTATAGTCGCTATATTTACTTTTCAATTTTTTTTAAGGTGTTGCCGATTCTTGGAGAATTTACAGGATGGAAGGTAAGCAAAATAATTCGGCATTTTCTTAACATCAACAACATTTCTTACTTCAGTAAGAGTAGTAATTTAGTGATATGACGAACTGTGTGTGCTCTCGGCGCACTGATCATGAGGTCACCGAGTTCCGGACCTCGGTAATGTTTTCATGTAGTTATGAATGTCTGCATGACATATATAATTCAGTTTAGACAGTTTGCAAGAATGTTTAACATCCGCAGTATGAAAATGATCGCTGCAAGACGCAGAATGAACCAGTTGTGAGTGAGGGCGCGGGCGCAGCATCACTGATAGATCCAGCTATTATAGGCGTTTTTGGGATTTGTCACTTAATTTAACACTTTAGAAAGTTAATGAAGTAGGAAGTTGCAGTTTATGGTCAGCCATATCTTTATCATATTTATATAATTTTATATTTGAAAAAGATTTTAAATAATTTTGGTCTATTTTTCGTTTTTGTTTGTTTTAGAAAAAGCCCATGGACAGATTATTACTTACAGGATAGCACATTCGTTAAGGAAAACGTAAAAAAATATGATATTTTCAGTCAGAAACGTTATCAACTCTATCAAAAACAGTAGCATTTCACACTAGTGCACAGATTTGTAGAACAAGTAGGTTAATGAAATGAAATACGCAAAGTATTCCATTCAGTAGTTAAATTTTCACAAATCATGCTATAAACATTCATAAGAGCAATAGACAAAGTTATCAGCTATAGCAATGGTTGTTAATAAAAACTATAACAGTAATATGTATTGTTGCATGAATAATAAACGACTGATAAAATGATCCACCCTTAACTATAAATTATTAACAAGTTTTGATGCAATAAATAGGGTATGATTTAAAAAATGATCATCCCTCCGAAACAGAGAAAACATCTTTTATAAACATCTAAATTTCTGTCTCTTTTAAAGTGTTTACAGTGTATATAATGAGTTGTATTTGTAGGGGTTATTATAGCACAATTCTATAATAAGAGAATTACCCACCTCACCTTACCTCACTAATTTTCAAAGCCTGGGTACGGGTATAAGTCATGACTATGATATCATATTTCTGCTTGAACACAGTTCAGTATATTCACGTAGTTGTCAAAATTAATGCACTGTGAGGATCAGTGATGTTAATGCAAGGGCATCAGACGCTCCAAACACATACATGTCGGCTTGTTCTGAAAGAGGAACTGTTCACTGATGACACAGAGCCGCCTTCAGATCGCTGAGTTTATGTGCAGTCATTTGGCGTTTCCCTGTGGTCTTGTTTGGTATGATAGGTTGACTTCTTATTTGTTAATGTTACTGTATAATTGAACAAAGTACTGTAAAGTTGTAAATACACTCTGTAGTGACATTTCTGCAAAGTATGTTTCCAAAAAAAGAGCACTTTAGATTAAAATCTATCTTTAATATATTTTGTTAACAAATAATAACATGAATTTGCAAAGTAATAACACTAGAATTACAACTGTTTTTGTGAAGAAAAAAAGGTTGGGGGGCTTTGCAGTATTGATTGCGATAGGAGGGGGCCATGGAGTAAAAAAGATTTAGTACCACTGATTTAGGATATGGAGTGATATTGTAGCAAATATTCTTTGTCATCCTGATGGTGTTTTGGTCTGCTTATTCAAATTTGTTTTCTTTTTCAGCAAGGAAGTTTGAGTTTGTCAGTGAAGAGGAGCTTTTAAGCCTTGGAGGAGATCAGGACTGCTGTTACTGCAGAACATCTGTTACAGCATCCAGTGATCATATATCCAAACGGCATCTAACATTTGCCATTCACTTTAGAGTCACTAAGTAAGTAATTGTTAAAAATGTAAATGTAATGTAATATTTATATGTAATATAAATTATGTAATATTTTGTTAAATCACTATAATATATGTTGTATTATGTATAATATCCAAGATCCATTACTTGTCATGTTAATTCCATAATCGCTCTTTGTAGGCAAGTTTGCAATACCATGTTACTGTCCTGATTGACAAAGTGGTAGAAGGAGCCACTGGCATTGTTCAAAGTGCAAGAAAGTAATTCAAAGGTCTTTTGATTTCAAATGCCACTTAAAAAGACATGGTACGTGTTTTGTCAATTTTGAAAGTTGTACTATTGTTTTTTAAATATTTAATTTTGTAATGATACATTTTGTTTGTTTGTCTTTGTTGTGTGCCAACAACAGGTCTGATGTTCCCAGAAAAAGCCTCAGGTTGACACATAATACATAACCATCCTACACAGTAAATGTAATAAAGTGGAAAATGTCATAATGTAATGTATCATTATTTCTTAGATGACAGAAAACCCTGCCTGGACACTATCCATGTTGACCCAGTTCAGAAAGAGAACCTGTTCTGCAAGAAATGTGGGATTCATTTCACGATCACATCCAACTACCAAAGACATGAAAGACAGCAGCATGGCAGACAGGAACCAATGATATGCATTGATTCTGTGAATGGAATATATGTGACAACAAAAGAATCTCATGGGATGAGACTACCAATACATGTGCAAAAGTCTTCTGTTTTAAATTATTTTGCCTGTGAAGTGCAGGCATGCACAGACTTCATGAGCATTGCTGCAAACAGTGGAAACCCTGGGAAAGAATGTTTTCACTTAGAAAGGACCAGGACAGCAACATCATACAGTCCTCCACCAGCACTACGCAATGAGTCCCTGCAGGAGATGCAAGAAAAGGACTTTTTTCAAAATCGAGACTTGAAGAGTGCACTGCAGTAAACCAGCAGGCTTGCTCTAAGGACATAGACTGTGTCTTTCCTATTTTTTTGGGGTGAGCATGGCCTTTCTGAGCGATATATATACTTTTCTGTGTACACAGGCCAAAAGGACAATTGGTGTAAGTTTGGAAGAACAGTCTGCACATTTGATAGTAAGACTGGTAAGTGGCACTGCCAGTGCAGAGGTACAAAAAATCGGATCAGTTGTGTCCATAGATACTTATCCATGTGGTGGCTTTTTCAAGAGCATCCCCAGCTGTTACAAAATGTAGTGGACACCTCAAATGAGGATATTGAAGATGTTGAGGAGATGATCAGTGCTGGTGATGATGTCCACCAACATTCACGTAGTAGTATCATCATGGAAACCAACTACTTCTGGAGTTCAAAAAGGATACCAGAAGACCTTCCAGTGGATTTAACCACAACAGAGAAGCCTGTTCCTGAAAACTTTGAACCACTAGAAGTACAGTGCCCATACTGTCCTGGCCCATGTCCTCCAGATCTTGGAAACAAAATACTCATCACCCGACAAGCAACTGTTTATGGAATATTTAAACAGTTTAAAGGTAAAATGATTAACGTAATGGTTAATGAGCAACTTTCTTTCTTACTAAAACTCACCTTAAAAATCACCTTGAATTGATTTATTTTTTATCTAGGTGTTTCTGTCTATGCCAAGGAGTGTCCTGTCTGCAGAAACTTTGTCCGGTTTCAAGAATATGAGAGTGGGTTTCACAACTACAATAACAGAATTTTTCTGTCAATCCCTTTATGCTCTTTTCTGACTGCTGGTGTTTCAGTAAGTATACACAAAATTTTGATATTTAGAGAGCATGTTTCAAGATATCACAATAATCATGCAAAACTGTTCATCAGTTGAGTAAAACCTCTATTAAATTTACTTTCTACAGAATCATATTGTTGTGGGTCGGCTGTTTAGAACAATTGAATCCCATTCAAGAACTGCTTTGCCAATCAACATGCTAAGAAAAGCATTCTACCATTTCAGTGCTTTAAGGCAGTACTCATACAATTTTTTTTTGTTACCGCTGTGGTTATCATCCATCCATTGTCATAGCAGACACCAATTGGAAAGTTGCATTTGATATACCAGGTGAGAGTCAAATCTGAATAAAAACCCTCAGATCTGTAAATGTTCTTAACACAACATTTAGGCCTTCAAAATAACACACATTCACATACAACCCCTTTTACTCTATAATTTCCAGTCAATCTCATGAGACGCCCGGACATTCAGAACATTGGCCTCCAGGACACCCTTGTTAATGTGGCAGCAAGATGGGAGAACCTGGAAAAGGAGATCATTGCCACTGGATTTTGTGACGGTACCAATGAAAATACTGTTTCAATTGTTTAACAGTACTATTGCCATTAATGTTAATAATGTGTCTTAATTATATATTACGTTTCAACATTAAGGGTAAAGCCTTGGGTTTTGTAGCAGTAGAACCAAAAATTAACTGATGTTAATCTTAGAAAAAATTCTGTTCCTCAGACTCATCTAACAATGCTTTCTCAAGTCCACTGACATCTTCAGCCTTTGCTCCTTGGATTGGACAACACACAAGACTACATGACAAGCTTCCAAAAACAGAAGTTTTCAAAGGTCTCTCTCAAAGTGAAAGGGTGAGCTCTGTATGCCGTGAAAGCCAGGACATTGGTGAAGACCATATTTTACAAATACTGGACTCTAAATCGGTAAATATTTATACTTGAAGTCTCACAGTATTCGTGTAAGCACTCAATGTATCACTATTAACTTTTTTCCCACGAACAACACTAATAGAAAGTAATTTCTCCACAGCACAAAAGAGAAGACCTGGTGAAGGCATGCAACTGTCTTGGAGTGTCAACAACTGGCTCACTATAAGGAGGTTTACCCCAAAATGTTTGTAAAGCTGAAAAAAGCTGGAGGTAAGATATTGTTTTTCAGTGTCATTAATTCATTTGTGTAGGGTTACTTTTTTTGTTGAAGTACCATCATCTATGCAGAAAACATGTATGTAATTTGTCATTCTTGTCACTTTAACACAGGTGGAGTATTACATATGGGCTGCACCCATGGTGTTATATATTATACATCACCATTATGGTGGCAGGAATCTGCACGGGACCACAGGGATGCTCTGCTAAGTTTTAAATATCCCCCCACTGTGTACATCTCTGACATCGCTGGACGTGTTGCCAGGCATGTTAATAATCGTACGCAACAGAAATTTTTCCAGCCAAATGACGGAAGGGTATGCGCACCAACGGACACAAACATATCACTGGCAGCTGCAGGAAAGTTAACAGTAAATATTGAGTGGTTGAAGAAAATTAGGAGGAAACCAAGACATGCAGAAGAACCCAAAGAAATGGAACGATTCTCATGTCCACACCCTGAGACAGGGACATCAGACCGGTACTCACTGTATGACAGATTTCACCAAAAAAAACAAAAGCGTCCTGAAGAGAGACTGCGTAGCCTGAAAGTGATTCCAGATCTGGCTTGTCTGATTAATTCTTCAGCAGCAGAACAAATAAACAGAGAGCTTTCCTCAAGTCGATACTCACTATGTCAAATGAAGGACATCCACTACATGTTCTCACTACGTCTGTTTTTTCACCTGCACAATGAAAGACTGTATAGCTCCTTCATGAAGGAAATTGAAAAACAGAGTATAGCAGAAGCCATACGCATTGGATTAGATGGCAAACTGATATGTGGCCAAACAGGTAAGAATGTGAAAATTTAAAATTACACTGTGACATTAAATTTATTAAAGTTTGCCACTTTATTTATTAATGTTATGTTATTGTTTCCCAATTAATTACAGGAACACACACAAGAAAACCTGACAACAGTCAACAACAGTCCAGAAGTCCTGAGGCTCCAGCAAAGGGGGACAGTCCTACTATGGATGGTTACCGTTTTTCAGTGGCAATGTTTCCAATTAATGATAAAAATAAGGTAACAAGTGTGCTGATTAACACCATTGACATATGTCAGTAGTAATAATATTTACTATTAATAGGAATATAAAATCATTAACACATCTTCTGCATCATTAGGACAAAATCCAACAGCTGTATGCTGCTGAGAAGAGAGAGCATGATGTCATTGCTAGAATCTCTCGTTACGCCCGTCTCTTGAAAGACACCAGTAGCCAACTGATGCCATGGCTATATGACAATGTAAGTACCAATTATGGTTACCTTATGATTTTAATATTTAATTATGATTAAATTGACTTGATTATTCAGCTATCACATACAGATAACTGTCACCTTATATAAGATGTGTAAGTAGATATGGAAATACACAATATATTTGAATACACTTTCTTACTATGCATCTTCATATTTTGCTTTAAAGACTGTAAATTGTCGGATTGCACAAATTGCCTCAGAAAATCAGAATGTAAGTAACTTCTTCAGAATCTATACTTTTTTCACAAGTTTTAATCATTTTCATAAACATGCAAACAAGCATTATGAGCAGATGAAAGAAGTGCAATTTGCATGTAATTTTGTTCTATCCTCAGGTTGCAGCCTTGACGACTGACACATTCATTTTGTGGTACAGGGACTGGCTGGCTTCAAGAAAAATTCCTGATTCACATCTGAAAATTCTTGAGGTACTATTCAATTTCTGAAATAAAATGCATTAAAGCAATCCTGTCTTTACATCCTATGAATGTCACGAATGCCTCAGGGACATGTGTTTCCTATTTCTTTCATTTCAGAATGATACACAGAAAACACTTCTATCAAGAATTGTTGGCACGGATCAGACACCAGAGACAGGATGTCACTTCATTCTTTGGGTTAGTACAACTCTAGCAATGTTCAGATTATAGAGTATATAGATGTGATTATTATAGACAAGCTATAAGCTATATAGTGTTATTATAGACAAGCCAAAAAAGTACAAACAAATGTATTTGTGACTGCTTTAATGGCTCTTTATTTAATTTCTTCTACAGGTTTTTGACAAGATGGAAAAACAAATAAAGATTTATGACAACACAGAACGTTACATGAACATTTCACCCCCAGATATGGACATTCTGAAGTAATGCATTTTATCATTTATTTTATGTTTTACACAGTTATTTTAAAAACATTTCGTAACTTAGGTACAGTCTGCTTTAAGTTCATTTCTTTCTTCCAGAGATGCCTATAGAAATGTAGACTCCCTGGATGGGTGGACTGTGTGCAATCCACAGCAATGGCGAAGAAATGATGGAAACAACTGTGGTGTTTTTGTTTGCACAGTGAGCGGATAGTTTTTTATGAATTTATGATTGCAACTTTGATTAATATTTATGTAATGCATGCTATGGGAAAGTAAACAAATACCGTTTAAAAATGATTACAGCAAATTCTTCAAATTCCCTTTACATTTTCTTAGATGGCAGAGATGGAAGCAAAAGGTCTCAAAATGTCTCCCGAGTTGCTTCACACTGACCAGCTGATTCATCTTCGACTTTACCATGCCTCCTGTTTGGTTGAAAATCTAGAAATTGAGGTAAAGCAGACCAGTTAAGCTTTAATGGTGGCTTTCTCTCTAACAAGGATGTATGTAATATACAATAAACATGACATTTAATATTTTGCTTAAGAGTAAACACTGCTTTACTCATCTTCTGTTCTTAGGACTTGCAACCAAAGAACACGTCTAAAACTAAAAACAGATGTATAGCCCAAAACCTTGGTGTTTGCATATTTCAAGAAATCCAGCAAAAGTAAGTGACCATACTGCATTTGAACATGTTATACTGTATTTATTGAGCAGCTATATATAATTATATTTTATTTTTTCTGCAGAACCATGCATCCAGATGTCAAAACACTGCAATGGATTCAGTGTGACAGTTGTAACAAATGGTTGCACAGTGACTGTGCTGGCATTGATCCAACAATGGTCACAGTGGACATGCCATTCAACTGTGGATGTGACATTGATAAGTCATATCCTTATGATAAGTATGTACTTTACACTTGCAAACAAACTTCAATTACTACATTACAAATGCATTCAATGTTTGAATAACCCTCCAATTTCTTTTTACAGAACACTACATTTACATTTATGCATTTAGCAGACGCTTTTATCCAAAGCGACTTACATTGCATTCAAGTTACAGTTTTTACATTTGATCAGCTCTTGCTTTCCCTGGGAATCGAACCCATGATCTTGGCGTTGCTAGCGCCATGCTCTACTATTTGAGCTACAGGAAAGCCGCTATCAATATTGAAGCAGGGATTGGTGGTGGACACTGTAATAACAGACCAGGACATTATGGTAAACAAGACGAATATCACCAATAACTGAATAAATGTGACTTCCCTTTTGTAAAGTGCTAATTTGCATATGCAGTGTCTCATTGACATTTACAAGCATATCTGTTGGAATTTTCTAGAAGTTTACAATTTGAGAAATATCCATATTTTACACTTGTTTCAAACAAATACTGTGGTTCTGTTTAAAATAACCGTTTTTGCACATTGTAGGAACTACACAATGGCTTGACAAGTGGCAAAATAAGATCAAACAGGATGTTTGTGCATAATCCAACATTTTGTCCTAAGCTGAAGATGAAACTTGATGGAAGGATTTATTTATTTTTTATTAAGGAATAATTTTAGTTGCAAATGTTTCAGTGCTCAGACTTTATTTAACAAACACAAATCCGACAAGTGTTATTATACAACAAGAAATAGTAATGGAAAATTACTTCACAACAACTGTGATATTAAAAACCTTGACATGAAGACATCTTAAGACAAAACAACAATGGAAAAATAATATATAAATCAACTATATAATATCAATGAAAAGAGTATATAAATGGCTTAAATGATTATTAGAAATGATTATATTTTTAAATGAAATAAAATAATTAAATGATAAATTATCATAAATGAATGAATTAATATAAAATAAATGAAGTAAAACACAACAAATGTATGCTCTCTTGAAGCAAAACACACATTTTGCATTTGAGGATCCTTAGATCCTTCAATACTCTGATTTTGTCTTCTGCATTTATCCCATTCACACACAGCAGTGGTGCTGCAGCCATTTGAAATTGGGGGTTAGTTGCCTTGCTCAAGGGCATCTCAGCTATTGAGAATGGAAAAGAGCTCTGTTCATTTACTTCACCCCGCCTACTTTTGGGCTTAGAATTTTCACTTCTATGACGAGTTTAAGATTTGCTGCCACGCTGACAAAAGTTAAGAGTAGGCCTACAATCCCCAGTGTCACAGAGAGCCGTCAGCACAGCAAAACTGCCGAGCTTATAACAGGAGCAGACGGTCTGATCGGCAGTGGATCTCACTGTAGTGCAGCCATGTGTTGACCAGGCGCCCCCGTCTAGTTCAGGATCCCAAAACACACACATATGCTTCTCATTCTTTTTCTGGAGGGAAATGTACATGTAGAAATATCAATTAATAATGCATCACACTGGTGTAACACATTATATGTGGTCCACTGAGAGCAAACTGTTCCATACCGTCAGGTGAGAAAACGTGAGCTTTATTGGTTTCTTTAGGTTGGTTGTCTCATAGTTACTAAAAGTGGCAGTTACTACTTTTGAATTGATCTTGAAAGTTTGCTTTTGCTGTGTCTCTAAATGGTTAAAACAGCAGTTGAGTGATTCATCCAGACCTTTGTAGCTGAGGAGAGCTGCAGTTGTAAAGCCTGGTTCATGCACAAAGACAGTAAAAATCGTTTTATACTGTACAATTAAAAATACTGTACTTTTTCTATGTTGTATTTATAAGAATGTGTACCGAGGTATGTATTTCCTGTTGCTGTGTCCCAGTTGGAGGTCAATTGTGCTCCACTGATATTCATCATGAAATGACCCTCAGGAGGAGAATTGCCCCTCTTTACTAACAGCTCCACATCTGGAGGGCAAAAGCCACATTACAAATATAAAACAGATTCATTGAAACAGATGTTACTGAAGATGGTACTAATGGCACTGAAGTGTAAAGTTTAGTGACGTATTTCTTACCAGCTTTAGTGCTTATTTTCCTGGTCCGGCTTGCTGACAGCAGATGTCCGGTCAGTTTTAGTAAGATTACCACAATCCTAAACAATGCTGAGACTATATCATTATCATTGAAGCCACCATGAAGCAGATAATCTAGATCACTCAGAAATGCCTGTATTGTGGTGGGTGAAATGAGAGAGACTTGTGGATCAAGATGACGTTTAAAGCACTCATTTTAGTTCTGCTGAATGTCTGCAAGACATTTTACCACATAATTTAGCTTACCCTTGTGAAAAAGAACTACACTTTAGCATACTGTACTTTTAAAAGAGTACTTGTTATGGAAATAATATACTTTAAAATAATATGCTTAAGTGTTAACTAAACCTTAGTTGATGTTATTTGCAATTCAATTCAAATGTATTAGAAGTTTACATTTATAATGAATACAATTAGTTAGAGTTTTTTTCTTACACACAAAAGTAGGACTTAAGTACATATAGCCCATGTTATTTCAGAAAGCATAGGCTATAATCTTCAAGTACTTGTAAAAGCTAATTGAGAGAGACAGACAGACGGGCAGAGACAGAGTCAGATAGATAGACAGATAAACAATTGCTAAAATGTCTAAGGCTAGGTTTTACACGGAGCCCCTAAAGGGACATGGTGGTGGAAAAAATTCAGGGTGAGTGGAATTTTTTTTAAAAATGTTTCGCGCTCTCTCGCAAAGCTTTTGCATTCCCTCGCAAAATTTTTGTGTTCTCTCGCAAAGATATTTGCGTTCCCTCACAAAACCAGTTAAGTTGGACAAACTCTTCCTGTTTACTTTACAGCTTGCAGTGGTTCACACAGCTCTGTATGTTCACAATGGAGCCGTTCATAGAGTTTTATTTTGAACTTAGACTCAAGTATAAAGAAATAAAGTCAGTGCTTAGTTCAAGGAACAGTTTTGGGACATTCTAAAATGCTTAAGGTGGCTTAATGATTTAAAACATTGACATTGGAAGACAAAATTTGATAATAAATACTGATAAAATTATTAGGCTAATATTAATAACCTTATTAATAATATTACTATTAATAAAGCAGAATAGCCCTGAATATGAACACAATGCCCTGCACATTTTTTTTTTTTTTTACAACTTTTTCTCCCCCCATAGAAAACACTTAAGGTAGGCGAATGAACTTGAATTTATTGTTTATGAATCACTTTATGAATTTATTATCAAATTTTGTCCTCCAATGTCACTGTTTTAAATCATTAAGCCACCTTAAGCATTTTAGAATGTCCCAAAACTGTTCCTTGAACTAAGCACTGACTTTATTTCTTTATACTTGAGTCTAAGTTCAAAATAAAACTCTATGAACGGCTCCATTGTGAACATACAGAGCTGTGTGAACCACTGCAAGCTGTAAAGTAAACAGGAAGAGTTTGTCCAACTCAACTGGTTTTGCAAGAGAACGCAAATATCTTTGCGAGACAATGCAAAAGTTTTGTGAGGGAACGCAAAGTTTCTCGAGAGAACGCAAAACATTTAAAAAATATTTTTTTCCTCCCACCCGGAATTTTTTCCACCAGCATTTCCCGTAAGGGCGCCGTATTTTTAGGCTTTGCTAGTGATCGATAGATAACAGATATAGCACACTGTGTCAGAACAGTGTGAAGGTCTATCCCGAGTTTAGTGGTTATAGCTTGAAAGCTCTGGGAATTAAAAAAAAAAAAAAAGTAGTCTAATAATAACAACAACAACAACTAATAATAATAATAAATTGGCTTTCTAAAGCCAACATAATAAAGTAAAACTTTTGACATAATTACAAAGAGCATTTTTTAAAACTGTTTTATTTTTGCCATAAAAGCTGATTTAAAAAGTGTCACCTCCAAAAGTTTTTCTCCATTCACTTGTGTATTATTCCAGACAGATTCGCTCTGACTCAGTACCAGACAGCTGCTGTTCATCAAAGAGGTGAGTTTTGTGAGCTCTGGTGATGCCTACACAGAAAAGAGAAATCAGCATTCTGGTTCATTATGAATGACTGTAATATTCATATTCTGTCTCAGTAGTCTAGTAAAAGTCCCATACCGGAGATGCTTTGCTCTCACTTAATAATCTGTCACACTTATGCTCTGAAAAACAAAACGAACATAATATCACATGAAAAAAGTATGGCTGTGATTATGTGATCACATCTGATATTCAGATCAGCAGCACAGACTGTGTTGCACAACAGCATATTACACAGAAAAAATGGTAACCTTATTAATATCACTGAATCAACCTAAATACATCCATTTATACCAACAACAGGTTGAAATAGCTCTTTAAGTGCACACTATCACTTGGCACAGTTGCATACCAAACCCAAGCGCGATTATCCTCCCTTCCTGCTCCCCTACTGTCCTGTGCTCACACTGCATATAATGTTTTGGGCCGGAGCACATTTACATCAATATAGGCATGGGCCGGTATGAGATTCTGACGGTATGATAACCTTAGCTAAAAACATCACGGTTTCACGGTATTGCTATTACAGCTCTAAAATATGTTATTTTTAAATGTCTGGGTAAAAAACAACGTTTTTTCCACTGAACACAATACATTTTATTTTTAATAAACATATAGAACATTTTGGAATGGTAAACATGTCAGGCTAAATAATTAATATAAATAATTGAATTCTTGTTAATTAAAATATGTGCAGTCACTTAAGTGAGCCTAAACCTGCAGCTCAACAATAATAAGAACATAAATTATTTTCTGTAAAAAAAATAAAAAATCCTTCTAAATGAAAAAAAAATTACAAATGCAGTCACTTAACCTAAACCTACATTTCAATAATCAAAAACATAAATCAAAACTATTTCTGTAAAAAATAAAAAAATGCAGTCATTAAACCTGCAGCTCAACAAGGTTTTTGGAGATATGCTCACTTTCTACACATTCATCTTTCAGTCCAAGTTATGAGCGGTGAGGTACAAAGATGTGTGCACATACACATAAGGAGAGTGCGCGATTGTGTCACACACACACACACACACACAACACACACACGGTCTCTCTCCGTATATCACTCAAACAGTGGCAAAGACACCTGAGCCAGCAGTTTGTTTCTTTTTTAAATGACGTGATTTTGAACAGATGTAAACAATGGCAGGAGGCTTAAAATTATAGACGTGATACCAGCTAATGTATTGTACTAAATCGCAGAAACGTAGTACTTTAGTCTGCTATTCCCCGCTCTGTGAGGTAACGTGAGGGAGGAAACTAGCTGAAGTTAATTAGGTATGTTATCTGCCTCGGTAGCAAGCCAAATAGTATTTATTTCAACACTGAAACAACCGGCGAATGGGTCTCTGTCTTGATCGAGGGTGAAAGAGAGAGAAATGAAGACGACACAGATATATCGTTTGTGTACGACCTGGAAGTATTTACTTAGCGATCGGTGCCAAAACGGCATCTGTACGAACATGATTGGTCTACGTTACCCGAGAAATTCCCAGACAGCAGACTTCGCCTTTTTCGACGGGGGAAAAAGTTCTTGAGGATTCACCTCATTAGGCCATCATCCTACACACAGGTGACTCTCACTGACCGCTGTCCGGAGGAGGGGGAGGGGTCGTGTGACTCGTTACGCTCTTCACTGCTCACAACTGAGGGAGTCCTGCACTTTCCGTATTTGACGACACGTAAAAAAAACTGTGCATACCACAGGAACGGTATAACGGAAAATTTTAGTGGTTTTGAAACCGTGAATTTTCCAAACCGCGGTATACGTTAAAACCGGTTATCGTCCCATGCCTACATCAATACATTGTTCCATAGCTGTTTTGTGCTCATGTTAAAACTAAAGCAAACGTTTTGTGCTATGAATTATGGGAAAGCATGAAATAAAAGAGATAGTTACCAAAAATAAACTTTTAACAGAACTCTAACCTGTGCATTTCATTTGTTTGTGACCATAGTTGGTGAATCCTGAGCTGCACACACATTCATGACCGTCTTTGCTGTTTTTGCAGACTCCTCCTCCACATATAGATTTATCAACGTCACATACACCTTTAACAACATCAGAACAACATTTTAAAGAAAGATCTTACGTTTCTCAAAAATAAACTTAAATGTGTCAGAATGTGAACTTGAGTGGTTTTAAAGGACCTACTCTGGCAGAGTTCACTTGTATCAGTGAAGTTAGTTTCTGAATCCAGCAGCACAGATGCAGTAGTAACCGCCACCAGTGTTATGACATGTTGTATGTTTTCCACAAACACTGGGATCATCACTGCATTCATCTCTGTCTGTAATTTAACATAATAAACAAAACTCTCAGCTGAAAACTCTCACATTAGACTGCAAGCCAAAAAATATAATAGTTTCTTACCAATACACTGAACTCCTTGTCCTGGATTAAACATCTCTCTTCCATCACTGGAAATGTAGCCAACTGCACATGTGCAATTATAACCTCCTCCAGAATTGACACTTACTGCATTAGAACCACAATCAGCGCTGCCATCCACACGTTCATTGATGTCTGAAATGAGATGAACAGAGATTCAGATGTTTTCTCTGCTGCACAGAGATTATATGAGATTCATGTCGAGCTCTCTTGCATTTAATCACGTTCGCTTGTTTGAAATTGCCATCTGAGTTTATATTGAGGCAACACTTACACACAGTATTGTCAGTTACGTTTTGCTGTGTTGACAGAAATTGTTTTAGACAAAGCCATGGTGCTGTTGTGTGGCATGTTGTCGTTCCTGATTGAATTAGTGATGGGTTGTTCTTGAACGATTCGTTAATTTTAAACGAATCTTTAATGTGACTCGGGGAAAAATGAGTCGTCTCGGGGAGTGATTCGTTCAGTCGTGCGTGCTGTACTGGAATTATGCTGCATTCACACCATGTAGTAATTAATTACTGTAATTACGAGATGAGAACACGTGATGTTCAACTCGGTGCTGTTCACATCCTAGGACTGGGGATTATCCGCAGTGTTGCCAGATTGAATGTACGATTTCCAGACCAAAAACCCGCCCCAAAACTTTAACTGTCAAAATAATGTGATAGAATGTAAATCAAGGTTGATAAGAGCCATTTTTAACTCCTTATAACGAAATAATGATGACAAAATGATATAAATATAATGCTAGATAAATTTCCCATGGATAAAATCGGGGCAAATACATTAAAGAGAACTGCCAAATATGATTAAAATATGCAAGCAGACACTGATAAACACATGCATAATTTTCAGTGTCAACAGTCAGAATTTAAATGCAAAAAGTGCCCAATATATAAGTGATCAGAATAAGCAACTTAATTATAGGTATTTCACACTCGTCCATGCACACCATGACAGTCAAAACTGTGTCAGTATGATAATCCGACAATTAAAAAAAATGTAACAACAACAATGCTCTTACTTTCGTGTCGCTCTATAATTTCACACAGAACTAGTCTTTCGTGAAATTCATATTGAACATAATATAGAACTTTGCACAGTCAAAAATAACAAGTCCAGCAGCTTTAAAGGATATAATCTGGACCGTTTAAAAGATAAAAAGACAGGATCGTATAGATAGATTTTGATTATAATTTAACTGTGCTCTGATTTCGGAGTTGCAGTGATGCCTTCGTGTCATCTCCCTCAGGTGTAATTCACGTTTTGAGAGTTAAAACACTCTCCACTCTTTACCATCTAACGTATATATAGGCATTATGATCACTTACAGTTTATACATTCAAAATCAGATCCGTTATCGCGCTAAAAACCCGTCACTCATGAATCATCGTCTGTCTGCAGATCAGTCAATGATTGGCTAAAATTGCGGCCGCGATGTCAGCATCAGCACCAGATATTGTGCGTGTGTTTAGTAACGTTGTGGTGACTGATTGGATGCATGGAGTAGGCTATATGCACATTTGGGCTTGTTTTTTAACCAATTAGCCTATACAATTTAAATGTTTTGAAAACCGCCAAACTGATTAAAAACCAGCCCAAAATTTGTCTACCCGCCCAAGCCAATATTTACCCTCACAATCAAATTCAAAACCGTCCAATCTGGCAACACTGATTATCCGTGATTATCACTGTCTTGGTACATTAAACAAGCATTTAAAAATGCTACAAAACTGTTCACAAGCTCCTAGGGATTTGATTTTGCTTGTCATTTGTTGAAATAGGCTAAATATTAAAAAGTACTATGAGTTCGTGACTGTTCGCTGAATGTGACCCACAATCTCTGATTCTCCGTGGCGTGGAAAAATGAATATTTATAATGACAACAATTATACTTTATCATTTAAAAGTTTCCAACAAAGAAATGGATCGACTTCTGTCAGCTTGTTGAACACACTTTTATATGGATAATTTAATATGACGGCTGAAGCAGCAGCGAGCGACACTGTTTTCACGGTAATCAGAACATTGTAAATGAAATTCTACAAAACCTAAGAGAAAAAAAAAAATCTAATTATCATGCAATGCGACAAATTAGCTTCTCTTCCCTACAATGAAGAATGAATTATTGTTTAACTTAAAGGCAAAAACAAAAGAAAAGTTAATCAGTTATCCATTTAGAGAATGAGAAGTAACAATGGGAACGGATAGCGTGTCCTGCTAATATGGCGGCGCCTTCCCGAAATGCTGACAGAATTTTTTTTTTAATATTGTTATAGTACATTACAGTATCTATGCATCTATTTCCCTCATTTTTAGAGCAGCAATATAGATTTCTTTGAAAACGCCGGTATTTTTCTCTGGTTCCGCGGTCACGTGGTACAAGCAGAGGGTAAAAGCCGTAGCTTTAGGTGACTTCACGCCACATCTTAATAACCGTAATTACCAGATACCAACTTAAGCGTTCACGTCCTTGTAGAACTTTTTAACTTACGGTTATTACAATATGGCCTGAATGTCCTGTGGTATTCCTGTGGTACTGCAGCAGTACTACATAAATTTACCACACAACAAATGAGCAGAGCTAAATATGACAGGATTACCACAGCACTTTCTGTTGTACAGTATCACAAGAATTTACCATTAGATGCCATATGTAGTTTTTCTGTTGTTTTTGTGTGGTAATTCCAACACAAGCTAAATAAAAAGTAAACAATATGCTCTCTAAAAAGTTGATGCAGTTGTTATAGAGCCAATATTTACCTGATCTTAAAAATGACTTTGATCTGTCAATACAGTCAGGTTGATCATGTTAAATAACCAGTTCATTTAGATGTTACCACATACAGTTCTCCAGTGAAGTGCAGACATGATGCAAGTGTTGTAAATGGCCGCTTCATTGATTACACTCTGTATAATTTTAAACATAGTCTGAAGTCTCTAATATAATATATGTTTTTATAGAAAAATTTCAATATATATTTCTCTAAATTATTTATAAGATAAAATAAATTGTTTATATAAAAAATAATTAGTTAAAATCTTGTTTCAGAGATTCCTGGATTCTCAATGAGCTGAGAAGACTAAGGACAGATGCACGACCTCAAACTGAAAGTGAGGTAAATATAAAATTGTATTTAGAGAAAAAATGTTGTTTCAATCCTCAAATTTAATTGACCCATTGGTGGTCCAAGACATTTAACTGTTTGTATTACTCTGTGTTCACAATATTCCAGATTATGTATGTGGTGCACAGTAGAAGCAGGTTAGGGAATGGATTGATCTGAATTGGCTTTAGAAATGCTCCTATTTAGTGAGTAGGGAGCAGAAAAAGAAAACCTAGAGTGGAGTATATGTGTTGCTCACATACTAAACACACTCTTTGTCACACACACAGGTTCATAATGAACACTTCTCATGATAACATGAAAGTTCTCTACTATTGTGTTTTGCAGAGTTGCTTTGGCAAAACATCTGTCAAACAAACTAAAATCGAAGTGTGTTATTGCTCAGTGCCATTGTCAAATTGCAAATTGAAAGAAGCTGCGTGTAATCATGAATTTCTCGGTACGTAAATATACCAGATTTAATTTTCTGTGGAACTGTTGGTGGAAATTATGTTATTGGTGCAATAACAATGTTTGAATTTTCCTTCTTATGGCCAATAATATATCATCTGCTAATATGTCATGCATCTCTACTCACTATTAATTACATTTTTAATGTACTGTTGTAAAAGAGCAATATCGAAATTGCAGTCATGTTGTTGTTTAATCATTGTTTCTATGGACACATGATAGCTGTGCTCATATTCAGAACAACAGCAAAACAGTACATGGTTTTGGCTTTGGTCTAATAATTTATAGACTAACTTTCCTGTAATTGTGAGGTTTTTTTTATAACACTTTATATCAGGGGTATCACACTCGGCTCCTGGAGGGCAACTGTCCTAGCTTTGTTCTAAACCTGCTCCAACACACATATCGGTAGTTTTCAAACCAACCTAAAGGACCGTTTGTCAATTATTTATTAATGTATATTAGTCATGTCCATTTTTTTATTTTGCAGAAAAAGTGAGCTGTGCTTTCCCTGTTCTCAGCCTCAGTCGTCACTCCCACGGACCGTTGGCTAAACATCTGATACATATGGCACACAAAAGTGGAAACACTTCAAGAGTTTCAATGTCATCATCGGACTGGTTGAATTATACAGGATTTCTGGGAGACGTGCGTGTTGCGTTCTTTAACGTTCCACGTGGAAACAAAGATGCCGTGATGCCCAACTCCTCACGAAAGAAGAAAACCGTCATGTTTACAACTGTGATGACGAGCGCTTATCAGGATCAACTAACCGCTGGATTTTTGAAAGTATGTGAAATATTTAAAGTTCATGGCATAGAATCTGTAAAATACGTCCGAGAGTTTTACACACCGGTCTGTTATTGTGGTGACATTTCCACGCCCCGAAACGTGACGCTGAACGAAATGAACTGTGATTGGTTGTTTGACATGTCGGTCAAACGGCCTCATGGGCGGGCCTTGGCCAATGAAAGCTGCCATGGATTCCAGACCTTAAAGGGGTGGTTTACTGCTTTTTTTCTTTGCTTGATTGTGCTTATGGGGTGCAATATAACATGTCTTCGTGTTTCGTTTGTTAAAAAACGCCTTATTTTTCATATATTCCACCTTTATTGTAAGCTGCTTTCTCCTCTGTCATTTGAACGACCGGTTGACTTCCTGATTCTCTGAAACCACTCCCTCAGAAACAGGCAATGGGCTCAGATTGGTTAGTTAAGCCGGTGTGTTGTGATTGGCTAAACGGCGTACTGCACATTGTCCAGAAACGTCACGCCCATTCCCTTCACGGGCGACAGTTGCATGTGCTCCGGTCAAATGTAAATAATGGTGTCAATATTGCCGTATCAGTTTGAGTCAGAATCAGACCCAGAAAGCGGTAATGAAGAGAGTCAAGCAGAACTTCCGTAAGCACGGCTCTTACAAAACGTTTCTGAATGGAAGTTTGCTGTCGTGATTACATATCAATTTTTTGAAGTTTGTACACGTTTGTCTTATACACACAAAATAGCCTCGAACTAACTGGCCATTATAACCAAACAGCGTTGGCTTGTGTTTACGTTCTTGATCAAATCGAAAAATTACGTCATAAAGTATACATGTGTAACCGAGTGGTAAAAAGTATAAAAGTTTGTTTCTCCTTTTGCATCATTAAACGTATTTTATTTGTATTTGCTGTTTTCTGTAAATTTGTAAGTAAAAAAAAAAAAAAGAAACAGTGAATACCTGCATTTTCCTGGAGTCGTCAGTAGGTGTGTGCATTATGCATGAGAAATGCGCATGCACTGTCGTCCTCAGACATTTTGAGTGATGCGCAGCGAGCAGCGAGAGGGAGACACGCACTCTCTGTAATCGGTGACAGATTTAAGACCATCAAATGGTAAATCAAAATCCCCGGTCACACATGCAAAATACATTTACAAAATTAGTACATAATTACAAATTCGGGTCCAAAATGTTTGTACGCGTTTGTCATAGACACACGAAATAGCATTTAACTAACTGGCTACTAAAGCCAGCGTTGGCATTTGTTTATGACCTTGATAAAACTAAAACATTACGTCTGAAATTATACATGCAAATACATTTAAAATTATTAAATCTTACTTACAGGTTGTGGCTCTACAACTGCTGCCTCTGGTTTTAAAGTTGGAACTGCTCCATGTTTTAGTAATAGTTTCTGTGTGAATCTGGCATTGAATTCGTGTAGATTCTGGAAGCTGTCTTCCGTAAAATGCGCAGCACAGAGAGCTAAATTAGGATTGTAATTGTCAGGAACAATTGTGACGAACTACAGCGTCCGGTGAAAATAGCTACAACTCTCCACTATAACTCATCCTCTTCGACAAAGCCGCATTACATGGCCTTGCCCCCTTGTTTGCATGTTCTGGAGGGAGGGGTTGATGGGTTTATTTCGTATGCAACCCGGGAAGTATCTCGTTGTAGTCCCATATGAGTCGTTTTTGTAGGCATTGAACTTCCTGATTTTTAAAAGACCATATCTCCGCTTACGTTGAACTTTCAGCACAGCAACTTTGCAGATACTGTTCATGCACCAACAGCAACATTACACACTATTTAAAATGAAAAAAGTGAAATCGCAGTAAACCACCCCTTTAAGCTGTCAGTCTGAAGCTCTGGCTACGCGAGACAATGCTTTCCCTAATGTGGACACAGGATCCCTGAGAGAGGCTGTTCACAACAAATGAGCGAAAGCTTAATTGTGAGATGTTAATGTTTGAATACTGTGAATTAGCATTTTCATGCTTTGTTTAATTGTGCCTTATATTGTTTTATTGTGTCATATACCCTACTTTGTAGTGTACACAGATGATGTTGTTACACATGGTGAATAAATGTTGAAATGTAATATGGCAGATGTAGTATTGTGTGTCACATTTTTGTATTTGTAACATTTTTAAGATTATGACAAGTATGCTAGTAATACCACAGGTTTATGACAGAAAAACTACTGTTTTCTTGCAGTAATATAGCGAATTAAGTGTTACCATAAAAAACCCTGCAAAATTATTACAGGAATACCACAAAAATATTACAAAAGGACCACAGGACTATTACAGGAAAGCCAGGTATTACTGCAGAAATATGATAGTAGTACCACAGGAATATCACAGATATATTACAACCCCAAATCAGAAAAAGTTAGGACAGTATGGAAAACGCAAATAAAAAAAAAGAAAGTAGTGATTTCTAAATTTACTTTGACGTGCATTTCATTGCAGACAATAGGAACGCAAAATATTTCATGTTTTGTCTGGTCAACTTCATGTCATTTGTAAATATACATCCTTTCCTGTCATTCAGACCTGCAACACATTCCAAAAAAAGTTGGGACAGTAAAGCATTTACCACTTTGTAATGTTGCCATTCCTTTTCACAACACTTAAAAGACGTTTAGGGACTGAAGACATCAAGTGATGAAGTGTTTCAGGTGTAATTTTGTCCCATTCTTCCTGTAAACAAGTCTTAAGGTGGGCAACAGTACGGGGTCTTCGTTGTCGCATTTTGCGCTTCAAAATGCGCCACACATTCTCTATTGGAGACAGGTCGGGACTGCAGGCAGGCCAGTCAAGTACCCGTACCCTCTTCCTTCCTTGAATCTTTTAATTATATTATGCACTGTTGAAGGTGAAATATCCAAATCTCTTCCTATCTTTCTTTGAGGAACATTGTTTTTAAATATTTCAATAATTTTCTCACGTATTTGTTGGCAAACTGGCGATCCTCGGCCCATCTTTGCTCCTAAAGGACTAGACCTTTCTTGGATGCTGCTTTTGTACCAAATCATAACAACAATCACCTGTTGACATCACCTGTTTCAAATCACATCATTATTTAACCAATTTACCTCATTACTAGACCTAAATTGCTCCTGTCCCAACTTTTTTTGGAATGTGTTGCAGGTCTGAATGACAGGAAAGGATGTATATTTACAAATGACATGAAGTTGACCAGACAAAACATGAAATATTTTGTGTTAATATTGTCTGCAATGAAATACAAGTCAAAGTAAATTTAGAAATCACTACTTTCGTTTTTTTATTTGCATTTTCCATACTGTCCTAACTTTTTCTGATTTGGGGTTGTACATACAGTACAACAAAAATGCTGTGGTAAAGCGTCCCAAAAAACAACACAATACCACATAATTACCACACAATTTTTGTGTAGTACTTTTAATGTTTTACCACATGTAATACCACAGGTAATTGTTGTAAGGGCATGCAGCATAAGTTTATGGGGCTGTCACGTGATGAACGAACGACTCAAACCCGAAGACTTGTCAGATGAGGTGAGCTAATAGACTGAAGACCCAGATAAACAATAAATTAATATTTTCTGTTTCTTATAGCATTATAGTTTTGTATTGTTTGTAGTGTGATCAACGTTTGCGTAAGTAGTAGACGCGTTTGGGAAGTAACACGTAAAATTTAATTATGTTTTGCTAAAATGAACGAAATGACTCGAAAAAAAGATTCGTTCATTTTGCTGAACAAGACTCAAAGGTCCGAGTCTGTAAAATGATCCGAGCTTCCCATCACTAGATTTAATTTGTTTTAGAATTAATCTTTTTATTATTTTTAATTTTTTTAGAATGAATCATTGATACCTACTGGCGTATTAATGTAAAGTGCAGCAAGAGTCACTAAATACCCACCACTAACACATGAACTGACAGACTGTCAGAAAAATGCAAACATAGACAAGCATTTTGTGCTATGAAAGTACATGGGAAAAAAATCAAGAGATATTTAGAAACCAAAATCTTCTCAATAAAATTACAATTTTAACACTGTGCAATATAAAATATGTGTCTTTAAGCAAAACGAGAAGCACTAAATGGCCAATAATTTTCTAGGCTCTAATAGTTTCTTACCATTACACTGAACTCCTTTTCCTGGAATGAATTTCTTATTTCCATTGCTGGAAATGTAGCCAGCTGCACATGTGCAATTATAACCTCCTTCGTAATTTAGACATACTGCATTAGAACCACAATCAGCGTTGCCATCCACACATTCATTGATGTCTGAAAAGAGATGAACAGAGATTCAGATGTTTTCTCTGCTGCACAGCGATTATATGAGATTCATCATATCAAGCTCTCTTTACCTTGGCATTCAATAACATGCGCTCGTGTGGGGTTATGAGTTGAAAGAGTTGTGAATCCTTCATGACACTGACAGTAGTAGCTGCCATCAGTGTTGATGCATTTTACCTTATTTCCACAAATGTGTGGAGTAGACTCACACTCATTGTCATCTGTAGCAATGACAAGAAAAGTATGAATAACCACAGCACTCTTTCTTGATTTTTATTTACAATTCATTTATGAGTGCTGTTTCAACATCAACAAAACATGATTATTACTTTTTTTTGTGGGGCCATTATAAATGTTTTAGAATGAATCTTTTTTTTATTTTATTTTTTTTAGAATGAATCATTGATTGAATGATTCAGTGACTCATTATAGTTACTTGTTGCCACCTACTGGCGTATTAATGTAAAGTGCAGCAAGAGTCACTAAATACCCACCACTAACACATGAACTGACAGACTGTCAGAAAAATGCAAACATAGACGAGCATTTTGTGCTATGAAAGTACATGGGAAAAAAATCAAGAGATAAAAGCCAAAATCTTCTCAATAAAATGTAAATTTTAACATTGTGCAATATAAAATATGTGTCTATAAGCAAAACGAGAAGCACTAAATGGCCAATACTTTTCTAGGCTCTAATAGTTTCTTACAAAACTTTATTAGGGCCCGAGCACCAAGGTGCGAGGACCCTCTTGGAATTGCTCTGTTTATTATTATTATTTTGTGTGGGGCCAGTGTGTTGACATGTACAGCTCTAGTAAAATCCTGTTAAACCCTGACATCAGAGTTGTCAACACAAAAAGGAGTTTCTAAGAAATGTATGAATGTATCATATATGTTAGATTTTTCATTCATACCTACACACTTTCGTTTGCTTGTTTTCTGTCCAGGTTTGCAGGTTGTTTGCATCAGGATGTTCTCTGTCAGTGCTAACAGAAGAACTATAAGCAGAAAATAAAGAGTCTGTTACTGCAGGTTTAGTGTCTTTGGTGTAGTTTGATGCACATATAGTGAGCTCCAAAACACTGAGACCATATTGATAATATGGGATTTTTTATGCAAACCTGCAAATATGCAGATAGTTTTATCAAAGGTCAAACAAAAGACATCCAGAAAGACCTAGTCAGTCTGACTTTTCAGATTTCAAGTAGTAATGTAATAATGTTTGTAAAGTAAAAACAAAACTAAGAAAAAAAAAGAAGAAAAATAGAAGCATTTTCAATAGTGGTCTCTAGATTAGATTACTGGACGTTACTGTATATAAATTGTGTTTGAAATGATGGTCCCATTGTTGGGGAGCACAGCTTGACCCCAAACAGAGACCAGTATGCTGAAAGAAGGTGAAGTTAATCAGTTTACAGAGAGTTTACTGAAAACAATGTTCTCCACACTTCCAAAGGCCACAGAAAACGAATAAGAGAAATCCAACCTCCAACTAACTTGAGATACAGAAACTCTAAAATTTAAAGGCATATGGATGATCGGTTGATGCTGTTTCTACTTTAACAGTACAGATAATTCTACCATCTTCTGAAAATGGTATTATGTTATTCACACAAATGTGGTTATTTCAAGATATTACCTTTGACACACTACATTCACAAGTCATAAATCAGAAAACTACCATTCCCTATTTGTTATATAATATAAGAGGAGATGATTGTAAATCCACCCCTTCACCACTGACTATTTTGCTATCCCATCCTGATCTTATATTAATCTTAATCTTAAAACATGCAGCCAAAATTAATTTGATTTATTCCCATAACAGCTAAAATGCCACTTTTTAATGAGGAATAACAAAGACAAAATGGAAAGAATTATCAAAGAAAGGAATAATTCTATTCAGTCAATTCACTTTTACACTCATTGTTCATTACATTTGCATAATTCACCTGTCATGAGAGGGAACAACAACATGTTATTTAATAACTAAGCATTTATTATACATTCTGCATGGACTGTCCATTTTCCCAGAGTCTAAACATATGTGGGTGGAGTTCCTGCCAATATTATTTGATTGATCAAACATAATAAGGCTAGTTACACATACCCAAAAAAGACCATTCTGTAATCATTTACTCGCCCTCATGCAAACCTAATTTTCACTTTTTTTTCTCTCTCTCAGATATTCTTGTGGCAGTTTCCTCTCATTCCCATTTATTGTTTCTCTTTTTTGAGAACAGTTTGAGTTTCTCCCTACAAACATCTGTTCATTCAATCGTGAAAAGAACTGAAGTGTAACTCACCCAGACTCAGCAGATACATGTGCCTCATAGTCAAAGACTTGCAAATAGAAAAATAAAGAAAGAAAACGGCTTATGTTTTGATCCTGAGCAATTACAAGAAAGTTCTTGAGACTTTTCAAACGATGACTGTCTCCAACTATCTTCAAGGCTAATAGTCACAGATCACTTCAACTAGAAAGAAAATGGTAAATATTGTGACTTTTTTCATTTGAAAGCCTCCTTTTCACAGTCTTGCTTCTCAGACTAGGTCTTGTGTCTCTCTCGCTGACTCTAATGCTGAAAAAGCTTGAAGTTCCTGAAAGTTTTGTCAGTGCTGTCCAGCCCTCTGCTTTGGCCAATAGCAAATTTTATTTTATTTTATTTGTTTACAAGAAAAATAGGTCATTTGGTTTCACTTTATTTTCCAGAATGTGCACTTACTTGTACTTAGAGTGCACTTAAGGTTAGGTTTAGGGGTAAGTTCAGGGTTAGTACCTAGTTATTACTCAGTCATTCTAATTACTACAAGTGCATTGCATGTACATGCAGAACAGGACTGTAAAATAAAGTGTTACCATAATGTAAAATGTCATTTTCTTGCCTGATTTTAGCACTCTGATTTAAATGTGTTTAAACATACAATTGATGTTGTGGGGACAATAGTCAAGAAGAGACAGGAGAGTTGTGTGAGATGTTTAGTAGCAGTGGTATATTTGTCTGTTTATTCACAGATGCAGACTATTAGTGCTGTTCCTGTATACACAGACACACTCAACAAGTTTAAACCTCATAAAGACATACATCTGTGCAACAGAAAGAAAGAACATTGATGTATACAAATATATATTTCTAAAAAAAGCTCTTCCTGTTCCTGTGTTTCTTCCTGTTGTTAGTTTGCTTCCTTAGTTATCATCGTCATCATCATCATCATCAGCATCACCACCTGATTCTAGTTCAGTTCATCAATTTCATAATATATTGTTTGGTTTTTGGCAGTTATGCTGTTGTAGTTTGCCTTGACCTTCCTCTTTGGTTTTCTTCAGGTACTGTAGCCTGTTGCATAAATCTAGTTGAACAAACACTTACTTTCAGAGTAGGTTTAGAGTTGAGTCCAGGTTAATTTGGGTCAAGAGGTTTCATGATACTTTTTTGTTTATCAACTTTTTCTATCAACTCAGGTTTTAACTCTGAATCAATGATTACTTATATTTTCTGTGCACAAAGAACCAGGTAACTCTGCAGAGAACAGCCAATAGCATTTAATATTGGGGGGAAAGTAGGTGTTTTGGTTGATTTATATGGAAATATGAGGATTTTAAGCCTACACTTCCCACAAAAAAAACTTCTGTTGGCTGCCAAAGCTTTAGAAAATTGCTGGCAGAACATTGCTGATTGTGTTACCTTTAAAGGCTAAAAATAAAATGGATTGAAATTTATTTCACCATATTTATTGTAATTTAATTAGAGTTTAAATACATTTGGTTTACTTAGATATTACTTAAAAATAGATTTGCAATAGTTTACTTGTGATATTAATAATAGAATGCTATTAGCCAAAGCAGGGGTCTCAAAACTCTTTCAGGCACTTAATTTGTACAACTATATTAGAACGGGAATAATTTTCTAACAGCAACACTGTGATGAGTGAATTTTTGCTAGAAAAAGAGCAGGAGAAATAAGATGTAAGTGTCTCAGAGCTGGCAAAAGCTATTAAAAGAGTGACACTTTATCTCACAGAGTATGACGCAGCTTGCAGAAGTGACATGCATGGTTGTTGTCACCACTAGAATTAGCCAAAGCAAAAAACTCATTTAACATCTTCCAAGGCACATATTTACAAAATAGTGACTTCTGGGAATGCATACTCTGGTCTCAAGAGGCCAAGTCAATCATTTCGGATCCAAAAGCATCCAAAATGTTGTGGTGTTGCTAGAGGAGTACAGTGAGAAGTGCTTGGTACCCACAGTGACGTTCAGTGGTAGTAAAGCTCTTATATAGGGATGTGTGAGTGCTGAAGGTGTGAGGGAGTTGTGCTTTATCAACGCTGTCATGAATTCACACACCACTGTCTGATGTAATACAAAAACTTGAAACAGAAGATGCTACCATCCCCTCATTCCCTGCATTATTGGGCATTTCTTCAGCATGACAATGAAGATATTCATTCTCCCAAGGTGAAAATCCTTCAGTGGACATGTATTTCACCCAATCTTAACACTCTTGAGCAGTTGTGGGGGATTCTGTAGAGACGAGCTGAGCAAAACTCCCCATTAAAGACCAGAGCATTTAAAGAGGTCGTCCTCCAGGAGTTAAACAGGACAGATGTGAAAATTTGTCATGAACTTGTACACCCAGTGCCAAGAGGGTCAGAGCAGTATACTTAAAGTTCTAGAGGACATATTAAGTACTACAATATTATACATTTGCTGAATTAGATCTAGGGTGCACTTATTTCTGCAATCCTTCATTTAAACAAAATTGGCTAATTTACTTATCTTACAGAAAATATTGGCATATATTGCCATCTGTCCATGAATTATATTAGTGATCATTAAGAAAATACATCTTTATATTTATTCAGAGGGGGTGTACTCATTTATGCTGTGCACTGTACTTTAAGTACCCCTGAGATTTCAAAATAAACATTTCAATAATTAAGTATCACATTTGCATGTTCACGGTTTCTTTGATGTTGATTAATGGTTACATGGCATGGAGGTAAATAAAAATATCTTTTTTTAGTAAGTGTTTTATTTTAATTGCTATTTTAAGACTCAATAAGATAATATATGTTTACTTGAATATTGCACTACAAAATAATGTTTACTGGAGCATTGCACTACTAACTCTTTTGCACTATGCGCTGCTTCCCACAAAATCTCTCTTCTGAACAATTTAATGTAAAAAATATATATTTCCTGCACAATTTCATGTACAAATATCTCTTAGCACTATTTCATGTACAGTATTTATGTAAAGTTCTTGTACAGTCTCAGTTTGTGTATGTGTAGTCAACTAGGTATAGTAGTTATAGTATTTATAGTATATGTATAGTCAGATGGTTAAACTGTTGTATAGACCTATTGTTTTTTTGTTTTTTAGTTTTTTCCTATATTTGCATTGCTATATGTGTATCTCATGTCTAACTAGTATGTAGCACCGTGGTCCTGTGAGACACGACATTTCGTTCCACTATATGTCCACACATGTAGCAGAATGACAATAAAGCTCAACTTGAACTTGATTTTAAAACAGTGCCTGCGTCCCAATGTGCATACTATCCATCCTAAATTTTATGTGATAGCAGTAATTTTCAATACTATTTAGGGCAGATAGGGTGGATAGTACACAGTAAAAAAATGCAGTGTCAATTTAACACTTAAAATGTCCATTTTAACACTACTAAAGATCATATATGGCCCCAATCTATCTAGTGTTAAAAGTACACCATTCATAGTGTTGAATTTTTAGTGTGAAAATAGCACCTTAGGGCGTGTTCACACTTGGCGTCTTTTTTGACTAGAAAAAGTTGACAAGAGCGCTTTTTTAGTAAAATAAAAAGCTGGCAGCATTTTGGTTACAAATAGCAGCCGAGGGTGTCTTTTGTTGCTATAACAACAGCTGCAAAGGTAGCCTAGCGCTGTGTGCTGCAGAAATGTCGGCTTTTGAAGTAAATGTTGGCTTTTGAAGTTAACGGGGAGGGTATGTTTGTCGGTTCACAACGACGTTTGTGGGAGCGCGACATTATACGGGGAAGGAAACTGTATGGTGCTTCCAACAATTTAGACCAGGAGCTCCGGTTGGATGATACACGGTTTCATACAACTCCTTGCATGTACAGGTGCATCTCAATAAATTAGAATGTCGTGGAAAAGTTCATTTATTTCAGTAATTCAACTCAAATTGTGAAACTCGTGTATTAAATAAATTCAATGCACACAGACTGAAGTAGTTTAAGTCTTTGGTTCTTTTAATTGTGATGATTTTGGCTCACATTTAACAAAAAACCCACCAATTCACTACATCAACAAATTATAATATGGTGACATGCTAATCAGCTAATCAACTCAAAACACCTGCAAAGGTTTCCTGAGCCTTCAAAATGGTCTCTCAGTTTGGTTCACTAGGCTACACAATCATGGGGAAGACTGCTGATCTGACAGTTGTCCAGAAGACAATCATTGACACCCTTCACAAGGAGGGTAAGCCACAAACATTCATTGCCAAAGAAGCTGGCTGTTCACAGAGTGCTGTATCCAAGCATGTTAACAGAAAGTTGAGTGGAAGGAAAAAGTGTGGAAGAAAAAGATGCACAACCAACCGAGAGAACCGCAGCCTTATGAGGATTGTCAAGCAAAATCCATTCAAGAATTTGGGTGAACTTCACAAGGAATGGACTGAGGCTGGGGTCAAGGCATCAAGAGCCACCACACACAGATGCGTCAAGGAATTTGGCTACAGTTGCCCTATTCCTCTTGTTAAGCCACTCCTGAACCACAGACAACGTCAGAGGCGTCTTACCTGGGCTAAGGAGAAGAAGAACTGGACTGTTGCCCAGTGGTCCAAAGTCCTCTTTTCAGATGAGAGCAAGTTTTGAAATTCTAGAGTCTGGAGGAAGGGTGGAGAAGCTCATAGCCCAAGTTTCTTGAAGTCCAGTGTTAAGTTTCCACAGTCTGTGATGATTTGGGGTGCAATGTCATCTGCTGGTTTTGGTCCATTGTGTTTTTTAAAACCAAAGTCACTGCACCTGTTTACCAAGAAATGTTGGAGCACTTCATGCTTCCTTCTGCTGACCAGCTTTTTAAAGATGCTGATTTCATTTTCCAGCAGGATTTGGCACCTGCCCACACTGCCAAAAGCACCAAAAGTTGGTTAAATGACCATGGTGTTGGTGTGCTTGACTGGCAGCAAACTCACCAGACCTGATCCCCATAGAGAATCTATGGAGTGTTGTCAAGAGGAAAATGAGAAACAAGAGACCAAAAAATGCAGATGAGCTGAAGGCCACTGTCAAAGAAACCTGGGCTTCCATACCACCTCAGCAGTGCCACAAACTGATCACCTCCATGCCACGCCGAATTGAGGCAGTAATTAAAGCAAAAGGAGCCCCTGCCAAGTATTTAGTACATATACAGTAAATGAACATACTTTCCAGAAGGCCAACAATTCACTAAAAATGTTTTTTTTATTGGTCTTATGAAGTATTCTAATTTGTTGAGATTTTGTGAATTGGTGGGTTTTTGTTAAATGTGAGCCAATCATCACAATTAAAAGAACCAAAGACTTAAACTACTTCAGTCTGTGTGCATTGAATTTATTTAATGCACGAGTTTCACAATTTGAGTTGAATTACTGAAATAAATGAACTTTTCCACAACATTCTAATTTATTGAGATTCACCTGTATAGGCCCCTTGTCAGTAACCAAGTTTTGTGCTTCACTGTTGGTTGCTTGTTGATGGTGTAAATGCTGTACTATCGGTTAATACAATCTGTCTTTGTGCTGGCCTTCCTCTTTCTTAGAAGCTCCTCGTGTACTTTTCACCTCTGCTTACATCTTGTTTGCTTGTATAGCATTTAACTTGTTTGCTTGTATAGCATTTAACCAGAAACTACCTAAAAGCCACCTCTTCCTTCACAAACTACAAAACCAACATGGGTGTGTGCCTTATCAGTGTATGTGCACGTACCTCACAAAACTAATTTTGCTTTTGAGGAAGGATAATAATTTAATGATCCACAACAAAATAGAAAGCGCTTTGGTGGTAACTTAGTGAATACTTAATTACCACAATACTAATTTCTCACTAGATGAATATACATTTACACACAAACTGACCACCAACCACAACTTTCAGATGCCACCTTTGTTTGTTTTTTTAGCTCAGCTGTGATGGAATTGAATGCACAGTATTGTGGGAGATACATCTACGCTGCCTTCAAAAATCCATCAGACGAGGGCATCTCAGGAGACAGGAAGTGAAACTAGCATTGGATTTGGATGCGCCTTGATGCCTTCCTACCTTAGAAGGTAACCTCCAAAGGCAGCATTCTTCAGTTTGCAGTGGTTTGAGTGGTACTTGATTGTATGAAATGGTAGCGTTTTGGAATAAGAGGTAAAGTGTTAGGTATTTTTGTCAAGGAATTTCTATGTAGTGTTTTTCAGTGGTTGCTAGGGTGTTTTCTAGATGGTTGTTAGATGATTTTTACTGGCCCTGGTCAAAAGAGCCTCAAGTCCCTTTATGTTCTGGTCTGCAAGTATGACTATTTCAATATCTTTCAACAGACAGTGTCAGTCTGTCAGTGTGTGACCTTGTACATCCTCTGCTGAGGCCTAGAAGAGGAGAAAGACTCCATAGTTGAATAAAATTATGTCAGCGAATTGTCATTGTGTATAAAGTTTAAAAATATATACACACACCTAAACAACAGTTTCAGTCACACACTGTACGTGGCAACACTTCTACAGACACTCAACAGTTTGTTTTAAGTGTAAAAAAAACAGACAATCATTTATTACAACTGGAATACTATAAATGGATAATATAAAATCTTTGAAATAAAGGTATAAAATAAAGCATATAAAAATATTTTGTAAAAAATAAGTAACAACAAAGCCAGATGCTCTGAGCATTCTGATCAGACATATCATAACTGTTCTTTGGCGAGAGCAAAAGCAATGATTATTTAAGGCCCCTCCTTCCAAGATGCTTGACATTTTCTTTTATAATGTACTTCTGCAGCAATGGCAAAAGTGTTTTGCTTTTCAACCTTTGTCATTTTGCAAACATACTTGGTAAATTTAAAGTTGTACTTTACAGCATTAAAATTCTTAAAAGCACTGTGCTTAATTATAAAAATACATAAAGGCTGGAATGCACTACACAACTTTTGTACAGATTTTGCTGTGATTTGCAGTCTGGAAGAGTAGATGCTAAAGCCAGAACCAATTTTGAGTCTGCAGATTCTGGGCAGTTGGATTTGAAAAATTTCACAGGAAATCACATACAAATTCCAGTTTCTTTTAGCTTCAAAATATAATTTCATCCATTTGGAGGATTTCAAACATATAACACAGCTAGTCTCTTAATAGCATATACATCATAATTAGCGCTGTTAGACGATTAAATCGCATCCAAAATAAAAGTTTTTGTTTACATAATGTGTGTTTACTGTGTAATTTATTATGTATATATAAATACAGACATATACAGTATATATTTTGAAAATATATACATGTATTTACATGTACTGTATATATTTATATGAATATAACATGTTATATAAATATATTTAATATAGAAACATGACATTTTTCTTTAATATATGCATGCATGTGTGTGTATTTATATATACATAACAAATATACACAGTATATACACATATATTACATAAACAAAAACTTTTATTTTGGATGCGATTAATCACGATTAATCGTTTGACAGCACTGATTATAATGCACTATACTCTAACATAAAGTGCATGTATTTTTTTTTAGGTTATTCTGTCATCCATCATTATAAGCCTGATAACCATTCCCACTGGTAAAATCTGTCAAATCTTTTCAGATTTTAAAAGTCGTGTAGTGTATTCCAGTTTTTAATTTATACAAAAGGTGCTGAGCAGCTTTGTCATCCAGTGTTTAGCAATAGCAAAGCAATACAGTCATCAAAAAATACCCTTGACCTTTAGGTCCCATCTTTGATGGCATCCCAGTACCATTTGTTAAGGTTTCCAAAAACCCGGTAGTCTTTCTTTGTTCGTATATATTGACAGGCACAGCATGCATGCTCTTGAGGATAATTAACAAGTTTGATTTCAAAGTGTTTTCGCCATTGAAAATACTTTTTGTATTCTTCAACATTTTTATCCAATGACAGCAGGTGTTCAGCCAGTTTCTGAGGGCTGGAGAAATCCTTCACGTGGATGAAAGCATCTTTCGGCAAAAAACTTTCGTATATGTATCGTGGAGCCCCAAGAGCCACTGGCACCGAGGGGATTGAACAGCTTCTCTGTCATGTAGTCATAATGAGCGTCTGTGTTCTCAAATAACAGATAGAACTTACATGTAGTTAATATTTCCTTGTATTGTGCATCACTTACTGGTTTTCCAAAATGACGCCCAAAGGCATAAATGTTGATGTATTTTTTGACCTCATTATAGTATTTTACCCTTTCATGCTTCTCATTCCAGTTGCTCACAATCCAGCAGACTAACTTGTCCTTTTTGTCCAAAACTTGTGGAAATATCTTATACTCGGTATCTTCAGTTTTAATCATAATTTGTTCACGAAGGACAATATCAGCATCCTGTCTGTAATTCAGCGTCACATTAAATAAGTTCTCCAAACCGCAGAGTCGTCTCGTGTTTTGTGGGGACTCAAAGTGCATCCATATCCATTTCTGGAAGAAAGGCCGAGGTTTTGTGGGTAAATCTGACAGGTCGCTTTTAATGTCTCTGTGATTTATCAGCACTCCGGGAGCCTGGCTGTAAAGCTCTCTGTCTACAGTTAAATATCAACCATCAATATTAAAATTGGAACTGCAGGAATTTAGGTCGATTTTTTTTCCCAAATGGCCAAAACCATATAAGCAGGATAGTGCTGTTTTCCAGGGGCTTGTCTTTGGATGCTGTAAAAGTTCTGACTGTTGGTGATTCGTTACAATAGAGATGTAAGAATTCATATATTAAAAATATGTTCAGTCCAACAGAGAATATAAGAAGCAAATAGTCCTAGTTCTAGTGGTTTGTAGAATACTTTTAAGAGATTATTATACTTTCTTGAAAACATTTGCTATTGGTTTCTAACATGTGTTACTGTACATGTTTGGGTTGTGTTGTCGTTACACGGTTTAGACCAGCAGGTGACGCCAGCGTAGTTTGGAAGATTCGTTTTCGTCAATATGGGACACATGCCCTATCAAAAAACTGTGCCCGTATATTTTGATACCCTTTTTAAATACTGTTTTGGATATACATTTTTGTAAATCTGCAGTCGCATGTGCAATTAACAGCTGCTTAGTCGTTAACAAACTATAGATTTTCGCGGGCACTTGTTTTGTTTTTATAGAATAGCCCGTTGTAAACGATTCAGTGCCTCAACCAAATGAATGAGAATCACGAGAAATCCTCAAAACAGTAGTGTGTTTCTAGCCAGTGTGTATATGATCTATGGTTGTTTCCAGTACACGACAAATATCTCTGAATAGCCTATATAACCAAAATTACACATGATTACAGCAGAAAAGGTTTCATTAGCCATTACACCAGTCTTCAGTGTCACATGATCCTTCAGAAATCAATCTAGCATGATTTATTATCAATGTTGCAAACAATTATGTTATTTTTTAAGTTGAAGAGCAGTATTAATTCAAAACAAATCTTTTTTAAAAATTAAAGTCTTTACCATTACTTTTTTATCAATTTAACTTTTTCTTACAAAAAAGAAATATATAGTAGTCAACATTTGAATATATATAATATGTACCACATCAATCTCAATAACTACTACTGAGTTTGTATTTAATCATTTTAAGTGATATATATAATTGTCCATGAAGGCTGAAAGTCAAAAACTCCTTATTTCAGGTGTGCAGAATTATTAGGCAGGTTTTCTTTTACAGATAAAATGAGCCAAAAAAGAGATTGAACTCAACAATTAAAGTAAAAAAAATATATTAAATGCCCATGAGAAGGATGCAATACTAATGCAATAATAGAATTAGCAAAGTTAAGGCATGACCACTGGGCAGCGGAACCATTTTAGTCTCCAGCACCATCATTTTCCAGAACTGCAACCTTCCTGGAGTCTCCACAAGTGGAACGTGTCAGGTTCTCAGAGACTTTTCTTCGGTAAAAAATGATTTAAAATGGAAGAATTTATCTTCCAGAATCTGGCAGTAAGTTTTGGGAGCTCATTTTAGTTCATCTCCTATCTTGAAAAAGTCTGTCTTGCAGGACTGATTAAAAATGAGCTCCTAAAACTTACTGCCATATATTATATATATATATATATATATATATATATAAAATATATTTACACAGTAAAACAACTCTGGTCCACACCACAGCAAGTCAGTTTTTCTTCAACGCCAGAGTAAAGAGTGACAATTTAACACTTTTACGATGTATTTTAAGTTTAGATTAAATTAAGTTAGATTAAATTTAGGTTAAATTAGTTGACAGTAACTGTCAGGAAATAATTTGTGATAACTTGAGAGAGTTACACTGATAACAACATTGAGAGTACATAAAAAAAAAAAACAATAAAGTTAAATTCAACTTTAGTCTGGGATCACAGTAGAATTCTATTCATTCTACAAAGTTAAAAATAAAGGCAAAATGCAAACAGTTGTTATAACAAACTAGTTCTTTATTAACAAACAAGCCGCATAACATTATGGAAGGTTTACTTTAAAAATAAATGAAGGCACAATATAGGCATTTCTGTCATCAGAAATAATATGAAAAATGCTTATCAAATGGTCTGTAATACTTCAAGTCCTGTACATGTCAGTGAATGCAAGTCGCTAAATGTCAGTGAAATTGAGTCAATACCCTGGACTTTGCAACACAGTACAGCAGTGCCAGAGTCAACACAACATTCAGCAGATGAACAACTGCAGGATATGTGGATCAGTTGTCTCCAGTTGCAAACAGTAAAGTTCAGCGTATAGTTATTTCACAGAGCAGGAAAGGCTATGCAGATTCAAGTTCCTCCAAAAAGACTGGAATGCTGGTTCCCATCTAGACAACACAAAACCAGACCAATTCAAATGAATGCTATTTGTGTTTTATAAATACAGCAGGTTTTTTGGTGGAACACACTCAATCATCTTGGACTTTTGTGACTCAAACAAGAAACTATTTTGGTTAGATTCAGACTTCTGAATTGATTCATTTCCAAGTAAAAAAGGAACAAAGGAAACCACAGAAGTAATCCATGTGACTTCAGTGGTTTAACCTCAATTCTATGTTTTATTTGTGCAAAAAAAACAATTCATGACTTTATTTACAAAATATTAATCTTCAATACATGTTCACACAACAACATCTGCTCTCGCATCAACACATCATGAATGCATTGTGATGTTCTTTGAATGCACGCTGGAGATTAATATTTTGTAAATAATTTTTAAAAATGTCAAGAGTGGGAGACATGGATTTGGCTGTTTATAAGATTTCAAATGGCTCGTAATCTTCATGTCAGCTCCTAGGCTATTCAGGTTAACGCATTAATATACTATATGGGAGATGACGCAGATGACATGTTGAGAGGACAGCCTTTATCTGATGCACAGCGGCAAAAAACGTACCATACGAAAGAGCAAGATTCAATCAAAGAGTGCAGCAGCCCAATGAATCAACTGATAACTTCATAACATGCTCTTGCAGAAAACTGCAACTATGGACCTCTGCATGATGAATTGCTCAGCGACAGACTTGTAGTTGGTCTAAGAGATAGTACACTATCAGAGCGGATGCAGCTGGACAGAGAGCTCACACTTGAAAATGCTATTAATATGGCACAATAGTCAGAAGTAATCAAAAGTTACTTTGGGGACCTTTACATTAAGGGAAAAACAATAACATTAAGGGACCTTTTGTCCAAAAGGAACCACTGGTGTTGTGGAAGAGCCAGCAAGAAGCCTTCAGAGAATTTAAACATGAGCTTTCATAACCACCTGTTCTTCTACAAAAAGAGGAGGAGCAGTGGAAGCAACACAGTTCTGGAGAAACTGCATGAAGGGCACCCAGGGGTTGCTAAATGCAGACTGCATGCTTGAGACTGTTTAAGTGGACAGATAAATGAGCTGGAGTCAATCCAACCAATGCCCTCGGAGTTTCCTGCCAGACCATGGCTTAAGTTGGGTGTAGATTTGTTTTCAATGCATGGAAGGACCTATCTACTGGTGGTGGATGATTTTTCCAGATTTGTGGAGAATTAACCCATGCAAGATCTGATGATGTAATAATGCACTTAAAGTCTATGTTTTCAATGCATGGAATTTCAGAGAATTTCATTTACTTACATAATGGCCCTCAGTTTTTTTCCAGTCAGATGTTTGCAAGCTTTGCAGTGGATTATGGCTTTAGTCACATCACCAGCAGCCTGAGATTTGCTCAAAGCAATGGAGAAGCTGAGCATTACGTTCAGACTGTAAAACACCTGCTTAAAGCGATTGGGTGTTCAGTTTCAATTTACCGCCTAAAATGACTGTGTAGGTATATTTATACAAAATGTATTGGGAAACGGGCATGAAATGAAATGGGTTTAAAAAGTCAAGACAATCAAAGATAATAAGATAGGAATTACCTGACATTGTTGAAATTACCTTAGCAAAATTCACCTCACTCCATCAGGAACATAACAGTATGTACAATCAGTCAATGCATTTTTACATCCTTATCATTAGGCATGGGTGTACATTTCATCTAACAGTTGGGGATACAATAAACACAATAATTATCATGAGCATTTTTTGAAGGGGACACAAAGATGTTGTGGGTACACAAATTGCCTTAATATGGGGACTTTTTGTACTTGACGTTTTGGTGCACTGAAAATTATCTTATGTCCGTTTTCTTTCCTTTGTCATTTTATCTGGCCAACAACAAAAAGCAAAAGTTGTTTAAATCAGCCATTCTTGAGAAGTGGGACAAAACAGGGTGCAACATTGAAAAAAATATAAAACCTTGTACTCGGACAAATGAAACTACATTTATGTACAGTGGGGCAAAAAAGTATTTAGTCAGCCACCAATTGTGCAAGTTCTCCCACTTAAAAAGATGAGAGAGGCCTGTAATTTTCATCATAGGTATACCTCAACTATGAGAGACAAAATGAGAAAAAAAAAAAATCCAGAAAATCACATTGTAGGATTTTTAAAGAATTAATTGGTAAATTCCTCTGTAAAATAAGTATTTGGTCACCTACAAACAAGCAAGATTTCTGGCTCTCACAGACCTGTAACTTCTTCTTTAAGAGGCTCCTCTGTCCTCCACTCGTTACCTGTATTAATGGCATCTGTTTGAACTCGTTATCAGTATAAAAGACACCTGTCCACAACCTCAAACAGTCCAACTCCAAACTCCACCATGGCCAAGACCAAAGAGCTGTCAAAGGACACCAGAAACAAAATTGTAGACCTGCACCAGACTGAATCTGCAATAGGTAAGCAGCTTGGTGTGAAGAAATCAACTGTGGGAGCAATTATTAGAAAATGGAAGACATACAAGACCACTGATAATCTCCCTCGATCTGGGGCTCCACGCAAGATCTCACCCCGTGGGGTCAAAATGATCACAAGAACTGTGAGCAAAAATCCCAGAACCACACGGGGGACCTAGTGAATGACCTGCAGAGAGCTGGGACCAAAGCTACCATCAGTAACACACTGCGCCGCCAGGGACTCAAATCCTGCAGTGCCAGACGTGCCCCCCTGCTTAAGCCAGTACATGTCCGGCCCGTCTGAAGTTTGCTAGAGAGCATTTGGATGATCCAGAAGAGGATTGGGAGAATGTCATATGGTCAGATGAAACCAAAATAGAACTTTTTGGTAAAAACTCAACTTGTCGTGTTTGGAGGAGAAAGAATGCTGAGTTGCATCCAAAGAACACCATACCTACTGTGAAGCATGGGGGTGGAAACATCATGCTTTGGGGCTGTTTTTCTGCAAAGGGACCAGGACGACTGATCTGTGTAAATTAAAGAATGAATGGGGCCATGTATCGTGAGATTTTGAGTGAAAACCTCCTTCCATCAGCAAGGGCATTGAAGATGAAACGTGGCTGGGTCTTTCAGCATGACAATGATCCCAAACACACCGCCCGGGCAACGAAGGAGTGGCTTCGTAAGAAGCATTTCAAGGTCCTGGAGTGGCCTAGCCAGTCTCCAGATCTCAACCCCATCGAAAATCTTTGGAGTCCCAAAACATTACTGCTCTAGAGGAGATCTGCATGGAGGAATGGGCCAAAATACCAGCAACAGTGTGTGAAAACCTTGTGAAGACTTACAGAAAACGTTTGACCTCTGTCATTGCCAACAAAGGGTATATAACAAAGTATTGAGATTAAATTTTGTTATTGACCAAATATTTATTTTCCACCATAATTTGCAAATAAATTTGTTAAAAATCCTACAATGTGATTTTTCTGGATTTTTTTTTTTTTTCTCATTTTGTCTCTCATAGTTGAGGTATACCTATGATGACAATTACAGGCCTCTCATCTTTTTAAGTGGGAGAACTTGCACAATTGGTGGCTGACTAAATACTTTTTTGCCCCACTGTATCTTATATGTACTGAGCTATGCTTTGATTCAACCTCCCAACTTTTCTCTTTTTTTTAACAAAATGTGCTTTTTACATTGGACTGTGTAATATAATTTCAACTTTATCTTTAACAGCATTCAAGATGTTTTTAACATTTCAAAACACATTCTCATGTTAGCAGACAGATTACACTTTCACATGTGACCAACAATTCCTCAACAAATATAAAATATTATCAAAATATTCAACTGACGGAGGTGACACATCTGATGGTGGTGACGAAAACCTGAATTTGTAATCTTTTTAACTACCAAATACATTGAATCAATCAATTACTGTATTAAAACAAACACAACAAACGGTGAGTATCTTATTGTTTATAAAGCTTTTGTTCAAGAGTCACATTTAAGTATTTTGATATATCATTGGAACACAAAATCTTACGGTGGTGACATCTGATGGTGTTGACAAATTTGGCATTTCTTTCACAAAATTTATGTAGGTGCCATTTAGTTTTTTTCTGTTGATGCTAGATGCTAATGGAACCTGCTTCAGGAGAATCTAAATATTTCAAATAACTTCCTCAGAAATTGGAAGATGGTGTTGACACATCATGGTTGTAACCAGGAAATATTATATATTATTTAATGTTTATATTATTCTACTTAAGGTCGCGTTGCAGTGGTATCTGTATCATCAATTGTCATATCCCTTTGCACGGCCGGTGTGAAAAACGTGCTTTCTCCGCATTAGAATGCCAAAAAAGCCGAGGTTTTACCTGCAGAAATTGATGATAAGGGCTATGGCAGTTGATCATTCCAACGCAATCTAAGTTGAATCATATACACATTAAATATGTCTACATTCACTACGGAACGTGGATGAAAATTAAACAAACTCAGTATGGTAAACATCTAAAATAAAACGTGGCTTTATAATTCATCTCTGTAGATTTAATATATTATAGATACAGTGATTTGCATTAAACTGCAAGCCCTCACACCACAAATAGAAGAAAATCATATATGGAAATGTTATTTGCGGCAGCTCGTTAATACCAATAGGTAACTGTTCGTAACCCCAGTTCTCTGAAACATCGAGTGGAGAGATCCACCTATGGGAAGGGCATCCACGCCTGACCTCTGCAGAAGCATCCAATTGCACCAAGTCTGGCTTGACAGACAGGAGCGCGCACGTTGTACTGGAATTCAGCTCCAGACACAGAAATGTCACATTCTGGGCAGGAGTGAAGTCGCTCTTGCTCACATTCACTCTTTTGCCGAGGGCTGTGATGTGAGAGAGCACACGGGCCGTGATTTGCATCGCTTTCTCAACAGTGTGCAAGCACTAATGCAGTTTAGCTCCAGACACAGAAATGTAACATTCTGGGCAGGAGTGAAGTCGCTCTTGCTCACATTCACTCTTTAGCAGAGAGCTGTGATGTGAGCGAGCACACAGGCCGTATTTTGCATCACTTGTAATGCGGTTTAGCTCCAGACACAGAAAAATATCACATTCTGGGCAGGAGTGAAAATGTTTTCGCTCACATTCACTCTAACGGCAAGCGCGAGCGAGTACACAGGGAAGTGATTTTCATCACTTTCTCCCTTGAATAAGCTATAATCAGCCAATCGTATATGTCAGGATCTTGAGACCCTCTATTCTCAGCGTGGTCACGCCGGCTTAAACTCACAGACAGATCATCCTAGGCTTGAGCAAGCCCAAAAGGGAGAACTGTGAATTCTTAGCACATGCTTTGGTAGGCGAAATGAAAGAGTTCCCTGCACAGAGGATAACTGCTTATGTGGGAAAAAGCATCTTTTTAGATAGAATGATGTGAACCAATCGATTACTGAACGTAAGAGAGAGCCATGTGTTAACATTCTGAAATTGTATTTCCTCAAATGTTTGTTCAACACTGAGATCCAGAATAAAAAGGAGAGAACTATTCATTTGAACTGAAACTGGCGTGTGGAAACAGGAAGTTTCCTTTTTAGAGCTATCCAAAATCGAAGACAAAACTGATCATATATGAGATTTCGGAGGCCTTTTATTTTGTAATGCAACATCAGATCGCCTTGAAACTGACTGAGTGACACACTGGGATAGTGGACTATTAATCTGAATTGAAACTGTGTGTGGAAACAGGGAGTTTACTTTTTAGAGTTATCCAAAATCACAAGCAGAACAGGTAGAATATGAGTTTTTGGAGGGTTTTTAATATTTAATGCAACATCAGACAGTCCTGAAACTGGTTGAGCTATACACTGTGGACTATCAATCTGAATTGAAACTGGTGAGTGGAAACAGGGAGTTTTCTTTTTATAACTATGTGAATTTACAGATAAATGTGGTTATATGCGAGTTTTGAAAGGCTTGTACTTTGTTATTTCTCATCAGACAGGTATTTTCATATTATTTGGAAATTCTATATTTAATATCACTCAACATTTTAAGTCATTTTCATTTTATCAGACCGTTTTTTAAACATTTGTATTATTTTAAATTCATTGATTTTATTTATTTGTTTATTTATATATTCGTTCATTCGTATATTCATTATTGACAGAGAATGACCGTGTTTTTCAAAGTGGAGGCTGGCCTGACTGCAGTGCTTTTTCTGTGGTGATATGCATGTTTACGCTGTGTGCTCCTAAGCGTGACCTAAAACATGCCGGAATCCAACGCGGCGTGACGTCCCATTCTCTATAAATAAAATGAGGTCTTTCTCATCATTAAAAAAACATTTTTGTCCATGTTATAGCATATAAATGATTGAACCCTTCTCTGTGGACACACTGTTTTAGATGTAGTGAGAAGACAACAAGTGTCATAGATTTCACATAATGATAAACTTAAATTGAAGGGGATAATTGTGTGAAATACATTCTATTATTATTCCCCATAACATTTACAACTGAAAATATTTTTATTTTTTAAACCTGATAGCAGTTACAATTGCTGGACATGTTTTGTCCTGAAATATGAGTTAGGTTGAATTAATGAGCTAGTAGTTGATATCACTGAAAATAATATGTGATTCATGAACGAATTATTGACAGAACTGTAAGACTATTATGGAAAAATAAAGACAATTGAACCCTTTTTTTTTTCATAAAGAACAAACAAAATTGTAGTTAGTAGATTTGTATTTCCAAAACGAATCAAACTAATAAAAAATAAACTCGTTCATTCAAAACTACGCCATAAGGTTTGAATAGCCTGCACTACTGATTTAAAATCACAGTATACTATAATTTGTGTAAGCCTATGAACTGAATGAGCTGACTTAAACCGGAAACTCTTGCATTATCGACAAACTCTTTTCCTTTTTAACACTGTAAAGCCGCTTTGACACAATCTGTGTTGTATAGCGCTATATAAATAAAGGTGACTTTATTTAGATAAATTAGTATAATTATTAAAATATCTTGCGTCCTCCACGTAGTATTTAGGTTTCGTCTGGAACATATACAACGGTTAAGCATCTTTTTTTGTTATTATTATTAAAGAAAAAAGAATCACTCCATCCGACGTTTAACGTGTATAGCCTTGAAAGCTTACTTACTGGAGTCACGCGACTACTGAGAAAACGGTCCTCTCCCACTGGACTTCTTCTTCTTTTGAGGTTTTATTGGCGGTTGCCCGCCACCGACTGGTAGGAGTGAGGATCAAAACGTTAAATCCCCTTCTCTATTTTATATCCTATAGTATAAGATACTGAACTAGAAAGCTGTAATAATCATTCCCTGAATTATTTTTAATCTAGAATATCAACTGGATTAAAATGCATTTTTATTTTTGGCAGATTTTGTATCAGAATCCATTCTTGTATTTCTTGCCCACAGTGGCATTCACACTTCCTCTAATATTTACCCATTTTATAAAGTGTACTGTTTAGTCTTATGTATCCAAATCATAATCTTGATATTATTATCTCATATCTTCTGCTTTTTCCTGCACATCTCATCTCTCCCACTTTGAACTCTATAATACCGTTGTCATTTCCTCTCTTCCTCCCATTGTTTTTGCCACCATTCCTTCAAACTTTTCATAATGATGCTGCTCTTGATCTCATTTCTAGGCTACTTAAATGTACTGATAAATCAATGTAATTATTTTTGTGGCTTCTTTGGTGCCTTTTCAGCCATTTCATTTCCTTTGATACCAATGTGTGCCGGTACCCATAAAAATACTATTGTCATATACCCATCATTTGAATTCTGTATGAATGTTTCCTGTATTTCTATTAAAATATCTGGTATACTTTGATGACTGCATTGTAAACTAGCCAATGATGAGTCTGAACAAACCTCCATACCTCCTCTATCCACTGCATTTTGGTAATCGAAAATGATGAGACAATGTAATGTTTTATACCAGTTTGCACCATCAAGCAGCATATTAGGCTGTTTTTGTAGCCTACAGGAAAAAAATAACTAACACCGGACTTGCTGTAAAAATTTAAATGACCAAAGTACCTTAAAAACTAATCTGGGCAGTTCTGAATTATTCTGGTGACTGTTTCTTTGGCATGGTCACATGTCTCTTATAACCTCGAACAGTACTATCACACTACATTATTTTCATTGCAGAAGTACGCTATTTCCTGTGAATGTGCCAGACTTCCAAGCCATTAAAACACAAACGGTAGAGCATGCTATTTTCGTACGGCTAAAACAAGGCATTAAATGACACTGGACTTCAACATTCAGACTACCATATTACCTGCTCTTACCTTATAAAAAAAGGTGCAAACAGGTGATATCTTTAAAGAGCAAACCTCAAACTTGTTTCTACATATGTAAATAATTTGATCAGATATTGAGTAATAAATTATAAATTTACATTTAATAGCAAGTCTATTTTTTTTCTCTATAAGGTCACCTCTCACCTGCCACATAAAAACATAACCTTTAGCATGAGTATAACCCGTATAGATTCACTTGATTAAAAAGACTGTGAGTAACCACTGCTTAGATAAGAGAAGGTTTTTTTTTTTTAAATCTAACCTTTCAGTCCGATGCAGGTGTGTTGTTCTCAGGCAGAGGTTATTTGTCCAGTTAACTGTTATGCCACATCACCAGTTTAAGCCGTTGGGCAGTTACACATTTTTTGTTGCATAATGAGAAGTTGTGTAATCCAGTAGCCACAGAAATTACTTCTGAGGATAAAAATGAATTTGCACTCTTACAGTAGGTGGGCCTTCAGTTTTTTATCTTGCCTTACTTGCTGTTGCCTGATGGAGGCACTGTATGACCCAAGACATATCTGTATGCATCTGTATACATCATTTAACCTTTCAATGACTAACAATTAGTTCACATCTTTAATAAGAGAAATCTCATAATGTATTGTTATTTCCTTTCACAAATATGAATAAGGGTATAAAAAATATCCTGGGGTCATGTTTTGGCTGGTTAGCTTCAGCCCCTGGTTATCAGCATTGTCAGCATCTCATTTTCCAGAGTGATCAGTCACTTGAATAAAGCAAAGATGTCAGCATCCAAGTTGTGTAACTCAGCAGCTGCCTTTGAGATGAATGGCTATGCTAATGGTTAGCATTCTCAAGATATACTGTATCATGCTATGTTCCATAAAATTTCAGAACTTGGAATTATCCCACCTCCTAATTGAAAATAACTACTGGAACTGTGCTCAAGATCAGACTATAGCTTGTCAGTTCAGATCGATCAGCCCTACTTTCAATAGAAGAATCATTTGATGTTATTTCCATTTAGGTGGTGACTAACATGACCTTACAGTAGTTTTTATTCAAGAGAGAATTCAGAGTTCTGGAACGCAGCCTGACTGGAACTTTTTGGGGACAGAAATTGAATTTTTTTACTTGAGTATTCTCAGACACCAGACATGGTCTGGAACACAGCCGTGACACAGAAAATGTAGATGTAACATTTTTGAATGAAAATACCACCTAGTTACCAGTGCAGCAGTAAGCAATTCTTAGACTCTGGACAAAACCTGCATCATGGGTTTTCCCCTTTGGTAGAAATCGTGTTTTCTCCCTAGTGTTTTCCTCTGTTACTAGAGATCATGTTGCTTCTGAAATTAGTCAAGGTGCTCTAACCCTAATGTCAATCATTGTAATTTTGAGGGTGAATCAAATATTTATATGCGGATGTCACTTCCGAAAGCATGTGCATGTCCGTTGGTTCTCGGAGAAGCATGAAAAACAAAACATTTATTCAAATTCAAATCCATAATCAATGAATCTCTGTACACTGCACTATGAATCTATTATTGAAGTTGTGTCTACATGTTATTATGAGAGGATTTGCAAGGGGATTGCCATGTCTGTGCAACAAAACTAGCCCAACTGACCCATCGCAAAGACCCACCCCCTTAGTTACTGTTGCTATGTACGACAAGCCATGGCCCTCTCACGCCACACATCATGTTCTTGTCGGGGTTATGGACCAGCTTTGGTTGTTTTGCTCCCCATGTGCTCTCTGTGTCCTAGTTTCTCCCTCGTGTTTCATTGTGCCCATATTTGGTTCTTCCTGTTCCTGCTCCTAGTGCGTTTCATTTGTCTCAGGTGTGTCTCGTTATTACCTCGCTTAGTTGATTATTTAAAGAGTTGTCTGCCCCTTGTCTCCTTGTCCGGTGGCTAAACGTCAATGTGCAACGTGTGTGTCCTGCCTGCCCTGTGTTCGCTGTGATTTGGATTATTAAAGACTCTCGTTTTGTGTTAACTCCTACGTCTCCTTGTCTCCTCACTCCTCACTCCTCACAGTAGCTACAATGAGAACACCAGACGAACTGGGCTAACAAGATGAACTGGGCTGAGGACTTTCTCTTCGATTTCCAGCAGGAGGGACGGCCTTTGGAGCAGTATGTGGAGGAGTTTCTGTGTCTGGTACATTTGGTGAGATGGAGCGATTCCATGTTTAATGCGTGCTTCCGGATGGGAAGAATGACGATTGCCGCAGACCCGTAGCGGATTTTATAAATTACGTTCTTGATTTAAATGCTTCCAAGTTCTTTGTCGATGTGGAGGATCATCATCCTCCTCCCATCCGGAAGCAAGTGGTTGCTCCAGCTCACCACAAGCCAGCACCCTGCACATACGGTTACAATGAGCCCGCTCCCTCAGTGCCATCCACGCATCCCCGAGTTCTCCGAAGCTCCTCCTTTGTCCTCAGCCAGGATTGCCGGCCGCGCCATTGTCAAGCCCACCGGCCGCTGCATTCTCAGACCCAGCCCAGAGAGGGCTCCTGCTCCAACGTCCAGCCCAGAGAGGGCTCCTGCTCCAACGTCCAGCCCAGAAAGGGCTCCTGTTCCCACATCCAGCCCAGAGAGGGCTCCTGCTCCCACGTCCGGCCCAGAGAGGGCTCCTGCTCCCAAGTCCGGCCCAGAGAGGGACGCTACTCCTACATCAGGCCCACGGAGGGCTTCAGATCCCGAGTCAAGCCCAGAGGGCTGTTGTTTCCACGTCTGGCCCAAGGAAGGGCTCAGATCCCGAGTCAAGCCCAGAGCCAGTTCCAGCCAGGGAATCCGAGATTTCCCCCAAGGAATATTTTTTGGGGGGGCTATATAGGCTATAGGCTGTAGGGGCCGGGCTGAGGCCAAGGCCTTGGGAGGCTATCCCACCATGGCCCCCTGTGCTCCCTGCTCTGCCATGGCTCTCTGGACTGCCTGATCCCACCATGGCCCCCTGAGCTCCCTGCTCCCACATTCGGCCCAGAGAGGGCTCCTGCTCCCACGTCCAGCCCAGAAAGGGCTCCTGGAGTAATGTCAGGGTTATGGACCTGTTCCGGTTGTTGTTTTGCTAGAGTGAACTTTATAGTTACTTACACTATGTGTATCTGATATGAATAAAACATATCGGCAAATTAAATTTGAATGGATTGTTATTGTTGCTTCCATAGACGTCTTTGTGTATTTTACAAACTCTAAATGTATTGTTTTACTAGTACTTATGTGTATTTAAATGTCTAAAACCTAAAATATGCACTATATGGTTAAGAACACTGCATAGTTGTGATATTATGACAAGCGCAGTGCACTTCTCTCAGATTACTTTTGTAATGAATCAAAGCTTTCAAATTTTGTCATTTTTTTAAAGAAATTGTACTGTTTTGTGGCTCTTTAATGTGTCGAGACAGATCACTGTAGAAGCACGTGAACCAATCACCTCTTCCACTTTTCATAACATGAAATAAACATGAATGAATATCAGAATGTATCTTGTTTCCACTGCAGAAAGATGTCAGTACACACCATTTTTCAAATTCAAGTCCACCAACATAAATCTACTCTCCTGTCTTGTTTGTTTGTTGGACAAAATGGCAGATTTGGCATTATGATCGCCTGTCAATCAAACTCCTGGTGAAGGGTCAATTGCTATTCAAAACTAGCCCAATCACGGCCAAAGCTATAGCTCAGTCATGCTCAAGGGGGAACTGGCTATCAAAATCACAAAATAACATGGTATGGGGTTGGCCCCCTCAGTTGAAATTGCAGTCCATGGGAGGGGGGAACTCTCGCGTGACCAAAATTCACCCAACACACCGACTGACGATTAATCGCCTCTCATTACCCCCTGTACACTGCACTACAAATGACACATGAGAAAGCTGAAATTCATCCGAAAGAGAGTTGTATGACTCAAAAATTGGCTGAAAATTGACAAAAAATCACAGTGTATGCCCAGTTCACATCAAGAACAATAACTATAAAGATATAGTTTCTAAAAATCGTTCTCAGTATTAAAAATTAGCAGAGTCCACATCACAGCTATAACGATAAAAGCACAGAGAAACGATGTAGTTGGAATAATTTTCAAAACAATTTTTTTTCCAGCTGATGAATGATAAAAACATTGACAGCCAATCAGAATCAATCCTGCTGTAACAAGCTTGAAAATTTAAAGCAGTAGACGAGCGTGCGCTTAGAATAAACAGACAATATGGTCTGCTGGTGTGGATGCTAATATAGTTACCAAATAAACAATACAACAATAGTTATCATTCTTGGTTTGAATGGGCCTTAACTCAGCTCTGAACAAAACTGTTCAAAACGTTCTGAGCAATGAGTGGATTCTGATAAAATTGCAAACCTCTGATTGGCCATTGCGTTCGAAAAATCAACAGATATATCTCTAATTGGCTACAATGCGCAACCCTGAAAAAACTGCTGTAAACATGTTGTAAACAGAAACCTTTGAATCTGTCATGAGCGTAAACACAAATTCACATTGCAGTTTGACAAATCCGTTTCACCAAGAATTTTGTTCTACCAGCATTACAGAGCCCATATGCCATTTAGGGTTGTAGTTTTTTCTATCCACGATATGGTAGTAGTATACATCCTCAAAGATATTTCTTGATGTTTTGTTTATCTCTCAGTCTGATATGTTGTATGTTGCTAGTTTTAGAGGGATTTCGGTTACTTTCTGTTTGTCTGCCTTTATCTTAAACCAGACCAGCAAACCAGTTTAAGATGGTTCAAGCTGTTATTTTCAACAGGGAAGACCTATATTATAGTGTAGGCATTCCGTTAGACAGGCAAGAGTCTTTACTTCCTACAGATCAGATTTTGAGCACCGACTGTTGTTATTTTTTTTCTCGACCAAACCCGTCACAGTGCTGTTGTGTGACAGCGCTCGCTCGAGAGCGCTCTCCTGTCTGTCAGTGCCGCTGCAGCATTAATAATCCTCCTCTACACACTCCATTATACACGCCGACATAAACTGCCCAGAGCTCTATGTATATGTCAAACACTGCGTGTCCGAAGGGCACAGATGCAGGCAGAGCAGAACATTTGCGGGAATGATACTGGACTGATGCCAGACACCAAAATCTTGGTGCATAGCCTGCACATGGAGAAAAAGCGACGCTGATAGGTGGTCTACCCCGAGGAGCCTTCAGTAAACAGCCTGATGGACGAGGAGACACCGCGCTGTTTACACTGAAACGCGCTAAACGCAGCACAGACGAGCGGAAATGTTTCCCAGCATCTGTTTCTTAATCCGACACATCTGAAGTGAGCGCTGCTGTGTTTCATGATGCATCGGAGCACCCTCATGCCTAATTTTCTTTTATGAAGCCATTTTTTTCTTTATTTAATGTACAATCGCTGTGTCCTGCAGTAATTCTGAAGCCTTATGAGGAGGATGAAAGCGTCTGTATTTGTCGCGGTCATGTCCTCGGTTTTATTTAATCCCAGTTTTGCCTTCAGTTCACATTTCGACCCAGGTGAGTAAAAACATGACATATTCTGACCCGCAACCGTTTATTATTCATTAAATATGCGATGATGTACATGCTACCAATGAGTTGAAACAATTTAGACTTTATATTTGTCATGTTGAAACAGCCACATACATGTTTTGGTTAAAACATTTACAAAATGCATAATAAAGGCCTAAATGTATGTTTTTGCAAACGTTTACATTTATTTTTAATTATGTGGTTAAATGAAATTGCTAGCCTACATATATTTGCATGGCTTTAATCGGTATTTTTTTCAGCTGTTTTTAAACATTTTGATGCATATAAATGTATAAATATGTTATGTATTAATTTGTTTGTGAATAATGCATTTATCAGAAGACATGTGTGTGCACTCGCACATGCATGCGCATTATGCACTACAGAGCCAGAGTGTGTTTTGCATATTTGCAGTCAAACGGAGCTGACTTGGCATTAGTCAGCCAGAACTGGTGTGTTCCTCTTCTTGTGTGTCCTGTGTTCCCAAGGCAGTTTCGTTGCGTAATGTCTGTGTGTTTGACATATCTGAGCACTGCTATTTACTTCCTCGAGAAGTCAGCAGCCTGTGGTGTCTCACTCAGTGACCATGAGGGCAGACCGCGCTTTGTGGTTGGAGGCCGACCAGTGAGACTGAGATTCACGTGCAGACCCTCTCTTGTGGCATCAAGCTCCCTCTTCATGCGTGCCCTGCAGCCCGGTGAGAGAGGCTGCATGTCTGCAGTAGGCTCACACCGTTCATTAGGAGCAATGTATACAGCATGTGATGCATCAGAGTGCGTGCATAGACCTTAGAAAGCCAAGCGGCATGAATTAAAGTGATGTAGGTGAGGAAAGAAATATGTAGTGCTGTAAACAGAGCCAAAAGCATCCCTGGCCGAGGTGACGTGCAGCATACTAATGAATTAGTACTGTTCAGCTGCCTCTCTGAATCTGGGGTGCGGAGGGGGTCAGCTTCTTCACCAATGCTCTTGGTTTTCACTGTCTGTGTTTTTACCAGGCACTCTAGATATGCCCTTCGCATGCAGATCAGTGTTTGAATGGCTCACTGATTGGGAAGCCGTAACAAACTATTATGTAACGCCCACTGCTGTAATTAGATTGAGCAATATGAGGGCCACGGACACTCCCAATCACGACCAAGGAATTATAGCTGAAAAGATGCCTTGACCGGTGCACAGTCCTGTGCTTGATTCAATTGCAATCTTGCATTCCTGCTAACCATAACTTCCCTCATTTCTCTTGCGTGCAATGACAGAAAATCAGATCAAGCTCAATACTCTTTAAAATAAAGGTTTGATAAAGCTTTTTAGGTTCCCCAAAGAACATTTAAGTGGACTGTTCTTTAAAGAACTAGTGTGAAGAACATTTTAATGATCTAAAGAACATTTTTTCCACTATAAAGAACCTTTTGTGCAATGGATGTTAAAGGTTCTTTATGTAACCATTGATGTCAATAAAGAACCTTTATATTTAAGAATAAAGATGAAATGAGGATTCCATGAGTTTCCATATTTTATTCACAACATTCCACCCTGGTTTGAGATGATAGTAGTGCGGGAAGGGCATTGGCTAAGCCTGCAAAGATTCCCTCTCGCTTTATGAGGACATATTTAGGGTGACTGACTGTAGGCTGCCTGGGTGATATACATGCCCTATAACGGGCTGGAGTCAGCAGCAATCTGTTACTCTGACTGGCCAAGTAATGGGATTGAGAATCAATGTTTCAGTGGCAATGGATGGTGTGGTGTATGACAGGAGACTAATCAGTCTCCCACCCTCAGTTTCTTGGACGTACACAAGGACGTAGCAAAGTCATGTGGATTATAATGGCACAGGGCAGTTTGCTTCATCACATTACAGCAGTTTGCATGTCAAGTGCTGTTTTAAGGTTAGGACTGTATTAGTGTAATTTATGGGGTTGGGAATCGGATAAGAACTGGGTCCATCTTTTTAAAAAGAACAGAACAGTGAAAAATCAAAATCATTGTGTTCTGGAATTTCTTAAAAAGATTAAAAACAGGCTCTTATCTGGTTCATTTGCAAATTAACTATAAGCAGATTTTTAAGAATTACTCTCAAAATTAAGCTTTAGTCTTTAGTTTGATTCACTGTAATGATTCACTCCCTCACTGAATTGAAGCGATTTGTTCTCTGAACCTTAAGTCATTACCTTGAGCTGAGAAACGAGAAACTTACACTACCATTTAGTTTGGAGTCAGTAATTTTTTGAAAAAAATTAAACTTTTATTTAGCAAGAATGTATTAAACTGATCAAAAGTGAATGTTTTATAATATTACATTGTAAGATTTATAATGTTGCAAAATATTTTTACTTCAAATAAATGCTCGTTGTTTGAACTTTCTAGTTCTCCTGAAAACAAAAGAATAATAGATGTTTTTTTTTTTTTCTTAAGCAGCAAATCAGCTTGTTTTTGAATGATTTCTGAAGGGTCATGTGACACTGGAGTGGAGTATTAAAAAACATATTTTAAATTGGAATAATATTTCACAATGTTGTTGTATATTTTTAGCAAATAAATACAGTCTTAGTGAGCATTAGAGACTTTTGAATGGTAGTATAGAATCAGTCCAATTATATTACAATTAGATAGTCACAAATGAGTTTGTTATAGTAAATGATCATTTATTTAAAAAAGGATTATAGAGCCATAATTGTTATGTTTAATCGAAATCAGAACCACAGCCTATACATTCCTTACTATACCCATCCCTGTGTTTAGGGTTGTTGCGCTAAGATGGTTTATGGATGACTCGGAAAGAACCACATCAAAGCATTCAAAAGTGGTCTGTTAGGGCAAGAATTCTTGCGTTTGTCAGAATTTGTAGCTTTGTTGCATACTGATGGTTATTTACCAGGCCAGGCTCTATTCATGTGTCCTATAAAGCCACATGCATCACGGATGTGGTTGGCCTGGAACTGTCTGTGAACTGGACTTTACTGCTCCCTGGTCACAACAACACAATCCTTATCCTCAGTAAGAGGATGATTTCACAATACTTCAAGGCCTGCCTGCGGTTGTGACTGTTTACTACAGTTTTCTGAAAATTTATGAGGGTTTTGTTTCATCCCAGACTCTCTCTGATTCCAATTTGCTTTGAAGTTTTGCTTTTTTTAGATGATTAACAAATAAATACCCCTTGCGCACCTGAATGGTTATAAGCGGTTGTGTAGGACAAACAGCACTTATGTGAAGTGTCTGATGAAGGTCTCAAAGGAATATTTCAGATAAAAATAAGATTTCCTGAGAATTTACTCACCCTCAAGGCATCCCAGATGTAGATGAGTTTATCAGAAAAGATTTGGAGAAATTTAGCATAACATCACTTGCTCACCGATGGATCCTGTGCAGTGAATGGGTGCCGTCAGTCCAAACAGCTTATAAAAACATCACAGTAATCCACAAGTAATCCACACAACTCCAGTCCATAAATGAATGTCTTATGTGTTGAAAAGCTGCGTGTTTGTAGAGCGACTTACATATGCAAGTGCATTAATATAGAATGTGTAGTCAAAGCAGTCAAGGACTTCAGCCGGTGCTCATTCAATCAGAATTTTATTTTTATTTTTTAAGATGGATGCTATTTGTAAATGCTGTGGATTTCTTCTGCTTATTTTGTTCTGTCTGATTATATTTAGGTCTGAGTGTTCTGTTATGAACATGCTGCTTTTGCAGACAGATCGATGTTGAGTTCATAGAGCTATTAATCGTGTGCATCAGGAAGCTGTTTAAGCACACTCTTTAGACTGCAGCCTACATCTTCTGTTGCTTTGCTGATGAACTAGCTATGCAGGCTTCAGTAAGTAACATGGCGACTGAAGGTGACTGGCTTTTGTACCTGCTCAGAATCAGCACCATGGATAGGGTCGTGTCTGGATTCTTCAATCATGGTGAATTGCTGAAGTCAACAGATTTGCAAAGTCAACAGAATGCAATTCAAAAGCTCAAAGCTGTATTTCAGGCCTCTTCAGAACCATAACAGCACACGATTTACAACCAGGGCCTGAAGTACATGAGCTACTTCTCTCCACACATTTAAAAATGCAGGTTTGTTAAAGTCACCAAAAATCAAAATGGACAATTCTTATTTTTAAATGGAATATTGCCGTATTTATTATAAGTGATTTATCTGTGCACATCATTTTATTAAAAATGCATGTGCCCTTGTGATTTTTAATCCAAAAAATTTCCCTCCCTCTTTTCTCTGATGTCTTGTTCGCTTGGACAACCTGTCACTCATACGAGATCGCAGCAGAAGCAAATGACAACAATCAATCCAATCAATTTCCAATGGACAAAATCAAGTCCCACTCTACTTTTTGTGTATTCGCGAAGCTGTTTTATTCACATATATGTCATAAAAAAGACTATGGAAACTTCAGTAACACTTTATTTTAAGGACCAATTCTGACTATTAACTAGTTGTTTAGTAGCATGCATATTACTAGCATATTGACTGTTTATAAATACTTATAAAGCACATATTAATGCCTTATTCTGTACGAACATATTTTAGATCCCTTAATCCTGCCCCATACTTAACAACTACTATTAGTAATATTACTACTAATACTATTAATAAGCAGCAAATTAGGAGTTTATTGAGGGAAAACTCTTAATTAATAGAGAATATGTGTTCCCTAATCTAAAATGTTAAGAAGTGACTGGTACTGAAGTAGGTACTTTTGACAACACTACTGTACATTATAATGTTGTGATGCCTAAATTCACCAGGAGCAGTTAAAATGATTGATTTCAGTTTTAGTTTTAATCTACTTTGACAACATAGTCTAGAATTTTTATATCAGACATTTATTGGTTATCAGTCATAACCATTAAATAATTCTCAGTTTATCGGTATCTGCCAGAATTGTAATATCAGTAAATCTGTACTTTCTTTGGATTAGAGATGCAGCTTGCATTTTTTTTTTTTAAGCACATAGATAGATAACTACAGAAACACAGAGCTTAAAAGAGTTCTCCAACACCATCTTTTGAAGTTCTTCTATGATATCAGGCCATAAATCTGTTTTCTGAACCTTTATGGAGTTCATGTGCAGTAGAAATGTGATATTATCTGGAGAAAAAACATAGATAGCAGCACTCTTAAGCAGTAGTTCAGGAAGAAAGGATGCTGCCTTTGCTGTCCTTCTGGCTTATGCCAATATTGTTTCCTGACAGTGCTGAACAGATTTCATAAATCAAACTTTAAGCCAAGTAACACAAGCCACCGAGGCGCTAGTCAAACAACAACACTTGGAGCGAAGCGTCAGGGGCACCACAATACTTTAATCCGGCCCAGACACCATTCTCAGATTTCGTTTCTGTTAAGATTTGTCTTAGTCCACTAAGTAATTTCTATTATGAAAGAAGAGAGCAATATTTCCAACGCATTGCATTTGGATATACTTTTTAACCTTGTCTGTCTTAATAAGAAGATGGGATTTTGTACATACTGCATTACTGCTGTCTCCTTCCCAAACACACACTTATAGTCGAATTCACTTGACTGCCTCTTACTGACAGATGAGTTCATGCAGTATTTATTGCACCACCTCATCCTGACCTCGTCTGGGTGAATGCTGCGAATGCTGCATGCCATGTGAGGCAGCCTGGAAGAAGACTGAAGTGTGTTGATGTCTTAGAGCGGATGTGGAGAGATTTATGAAGAGCATTCAGAACAAGAACAAATGAAACATCTACTGTATGATCAGGTACAGTGTAGGTGTAAAATTGAATAACAGTCGAGGTTAGTCAAGGTAAATTTGTTCAAGTACTTTGGAAGAAACAGAATCTGCCTTTCAGTCAATTCAAGCTTTAGTCTTGTAGTGTGCGCTGAGCATATGTGCGTGTTGCAGTGCATAAGAGAAGAACTGTCATTCGTCAAAATAAGGAACTACACAGGAAAACGTGTAAACAGGCAGCTGGATGAGAGAGATCATTATGTTCTTATTCAATGCTAGATAGTCATATCTGTGGTGAGGGTTTCCTTGTATGATGTTGGTATGATCTTAAAGCTTAGAGGAAAATTATGTATTTATTTCATCCTTTTTGATGAAGTATAGTTTAAGCATATTTATTGGTGTGTGTGTGCATTTGTTTGTGTTGAGGCATAAATGTGAGTTTCAGTTTTAAATTTGTTTCTAATTATGTGTGTGTTTTGTCTTTGGATGTTGTTTTCTTATCTGTGTCACACATGTTTTTCCTGAGAGGGAATGGTCACAGAAAAACACATCGCCTGCCTCCTTCCTGAATGTGTCTCCACACACACACACACACACACACACACACACACACACTTAGAAACAAATTAGTGTTCTGATAAGTATTTCTGTGGGGGCATGAAAGGAACAGCAATGCAAAGATACCCTGCACTAAAAATAAATGACTTTGAGTAATTAATTATGAATTATCTAGGGATGGAGACAACACAACAAAGCTGGGGTTCTGGTCAAAGGATCTACTCCAAAACCTAGTGAGTTGGAACATAAACAGCATTTTAAGGCATCACAGATGAGTTCCCGACACAAAGTCAGTTTCAAACGATAATTACATTGCCTTTCAAGATAACTTTTACCAAATTATAAGACAGCGTGGCATGTATAATTCATGGAGAAGATAATGCAATTCAGTGAACTCAGTGAAGGAAATCCATCCAAAAAGAGGAAAAACATATATTTATCTAATTAATGCAAAATATACTATTTTATCCAGTGTTTGTTTTCTATGCAGTTTTATGCTCAAAGACTGTACAAATAGTTCATTGGTATTAATTTGAATAGAAGAAAGTGCAATGTGCAATATACTGTAATAAGTCCCGCCTTCTAAAAAAAAAGCTAATCGGCCAGTTGGTCATGCTTTTTTAATGCTTAAGAAACAACATTTATGTGATCAGATTTGAAATATGCAATTTAAATGTGAGTTTGGCAATCAGTTTTTGAGAATTTAATATTTCCTCATTGTAGTAGAAAGGAGCTGGTCTTGCATGTCTGAAATAGCTGCCTCAGAGGCATTGCAAATATGGCCGCAGAGTGAACTGATTTTCCTTGAAAGGGACTTCTGTATTGCACTGTTAACTTAGGATCATGCTAATGTCAAATTCTGTTGAAATCAATTTGAGTCGAGTTTTTTTTTTTTAATCCTAAACACAAACGAAGATGTTTTGAAGAACTTTGGTAACCAATGGTTGATTGTAGCCATTGACTTCCATAGTACTCGTTCTGTCCTTTCAGTGACTGTTTGCCTTATTTACAAGACTTACATTCACAACCAGTAGATGTAAAGAAGTAAAGCTTCTGAGAAGAGGCATTTAAGATTGCTTGCTCCCCATCACCCGTCAAGCCCCGCTGATTACTGTGGTTACGAGGACTATGGGTTGCCATCTGTGCTGAACTAGTGGTTCTGCGCTTTACATGCAATGAAAAGAGCCACTTGCTGTTTATCCTCCACCCTCATTGAACCTTCACCAAGAAACATTCCTTCTCCAAATCACCACACGGTTCAATGTCTTCATTCTTTCAGCCGCTTCAACACCCAATAGCAATTTGGCAATATATCGCTCTCTCCCTCTCTCGGTGGTTTTGTCGTCTCACTCACTCAGTGGTTGACAGAAGGCAGCTGTCAGCATCAATTCTTCTCTAGGACAGTGAACAGACCACAGCACTTTTCCACTGATTCAGCATTGACTGTTTAATGAAAGGATGTTTTTTGTTTACTCGTGTGTTTGTGTGTATTTCTGCATAGGCCATGATAAGGCTCTCTTGGGATCGCTACACTTGTTCACATGTTCTGCTGTGATTGTGGTGAGAAATCTGTGCAAATATGATAAAACGTGTTAAACGTAGCGGAGCGTAAAACATTATTGATAACTGAATGCATTAGCGAATCTGTGTCATACAAATAGCACTGCATACGAAACTCATCTCACAATTGTTTCCATTAGTGCTTGCAAATAGCATGTTGCTGAGCTAACTATATGAGAAATATATGAAAGTACAGCACATATAAACGATGAATATATACATGTGTGCTATGCAGTTTACTCTCAAAATAAACACACACAAAAAAATGACAGCGGTGAGAAAGCAGCAGTTAAGAAACCATCTGATCAGAGCAATGTGGATATGTTTGCGCCAGCTCTGCAGTTCACCAGCATCATGTCGACAGATGAGGTGATTAAAATTACACTGTTATGATAGTTTGATTCTGATGTGTATTTGAGACTGAGGACTATATAGATTTACTATAGATTGAATTAATCCCTTTTCTTTGCATGACACATTTACAGTACAGAATAGTACTTTTGGCATTAACCTAAACATAAGCATTCATTTCATGTGTCAAAGAACGGAAGAGAGGCTCTTGAGAGTGTGTAAATGTCACATACTTTTGACTTTCCCGGCCAAAATGTCCCGAGTCCTATACCTGTATAGCTTACTGGTTTATACATTGGCAATAAAAAAGCGATTAATGCATGAAAATTCTAGTATTTTCATGTATTGCCCCTTTAAGGCTGAAGACTGATAAATGAAAACTTCATTAATTTGAGATCTGCTAGATTACATTTACAAGTGTTACTAAATTATTAGTGTTTTTTAAAGATTAACTTTAAATGACAAACAGTGTATGGTTTTTATGCTATGAAAAGTAAAAATTTATAATAAAATGTAATATTTTAACATAACATTTTAACAAATTAACATTTGCTAGCAATTTTTATGTGAAAATTGTTTAAAAGCCATTATTTTCGGTGTAGGCAGTTCACCATACACTTTATAGCAGAGCCAGATTTTCCCTCTTGATGTTCCTTAAACTCCAAGAAGGCCAAACTGGGACAAATGTGAATCACTCCCCCAATCCCACCCCATACTAGGCCCAATATTCTTCCCTAAATGTCACTTGTCTTGTTTTCCCGTTGTCTCAGCTAGATTCTGGTGCACTCTGCTCTATATCAGTGTGTAAAGGTCAATACTGTCGTGGAGCTGAACGAGTATCTCCACTAGCGTTCCAGTGCTCATCGTTTATTCTCTGATTCCCACTGATACAGGCTTACCCACTGAAGCAAATGGAGCTGGGTCTTGTTTTTTAGTGTGAGAGAGGGGAAAAATGTGCTGCTCGTCCAGATGACCCCAAGCAACATTGTCTGATGAATAATGTTCCCTGTCTGGAAGAGTTTTGTTGTTGTGCTTACAAAAAATTACAACTAAAAGTAAAAAATGTTTTTGGTATCTGAAATAAATCTGAAATAAAGTAAAATAAATTACTAGATGAAAAAAATAAATAAATCTAAAAAATGAAAATCAGAAATGTTGACTTGGCAACTAACTAAAAAAAGTTTAAGTATAAGTACTAAAATTGATAAAAATAAAGCTGAAACTGAGTTTAAAGATTTAAACTAATATTAAAATGAAAACAGAAAAAAAAACTCATAAACACTGCACTAGTATATAATAACACTAAAATAATGCTGTTCTGGAAGAATGCAACCCTCACTGGAGTTTTTATTGCAGTAGTGTCAAGATTGGCACAACACCAACTCTGCAAAGCTGTCAGCACCTGGTCACAGAAGTGAAAGGCATTGTGTGTATATGTGACAATGTATGCGTGCCTTTAAAGTGTACAAACATGAGGAAAAGAACAGCTCAGCTGGAAACTTATGCTGTGCTGAGACAGGAGGAGGAAGAGTGCGTGTACATGAGAAAAACGGCAAGAGAGAGATGGAGGCTAAAAATAGGGACACAGGTGGCCCTCCCTCCCTTCTGTGCTTCCTTCCCATCAGGCATCAACACGATTGTTAAAATACACTCTCTCGCAGACAGTGTCCACTCCTAGCAGTGGACGAGGCGATAACTTATTGATGCCACAACAATGTTGTGCCACGGCTTCATAAAGCCCAGCTCTCGTCCGGAAGGCCTCCTGCCTGATGAGTTTTGGAATTAATGTCCATGTCTGGAGGTCTGTGGGGAGTCATATGTCTTTTGGACAACACCTACTACTGAATTCAAGGTTGTTTTTTGGTAGTTTCTTTTTAAACATTCGTCTGCAGAGAGTCAGAGAGTATCAAAGAAATACAAAAGAGCAGCTTGAAGAGTGCTAACAATGGCGTACTTAAAAAAAGCAGTACTTAAAATTTAAAGCCCTGGTGGCATTGTATTGTAAAGTAAAATAGTATGTGTCATAAAAAGACAAATCTCAATGCTTTTGTATGCCTTGTTGAATATAACAACAGCACTTTGCAGTCATGACCTAGAGGGCACTGCTCCATCAGCTTTCTTATTTATTCACGTTTACCTATTATATTCTCTCTGCTTCATCTATAGCTAACCTCTTGTTTGATAATGTTATGGAAAATGGATGACAGTGTACTCTTTCTTCCTATTTTTGATGTGCGGTTTTGTACTCTGTTAGTTAAAGTCACTTGCCGCTTCAATCCCAGTTTCAATAAATCAGCTTGACTCGCTTATTTCCTCTTTTCCCATCTCACTTGACTTTGCCGCACTTTGCTTCCTACCCTAAAAATTCAACTTTTTTTCTAAGATAAAATATGACCATGTAATAGTGACACTGTTTTCATGTTTACACATAGGAAATGTAGGCAAAAGTCAATGTAGATGTTGCTTTCCCCTTTTCTTGAATTACATAAGTATACACGCCTGTTTCCCACTTTAAAGCAAAAAATAAAATGGTAAATGTGAGAATAAAAGTCATATTGTGAGATTTAAAGTCACAGTTGGAAAATATAAGGTTGCAGTCAAAAGGTAGATATAAACTTGTAATCATGTATAAATATAGCCACAGTAAAATAATGTTACAATTACACTTCTGCTCATGAACAAACAAACAAATAAATTGGGGATTAGTCAAAACATTGATGATAAAAAGAAATGTTTTTGAGCATTAAATCAGCATATCAGAATGATTTTTGAAGGATCATGTGACACTGTGGACTGGAGTAATGATGTAGAAAATTCAGATTAGCAACACAGAAATAAATTGCTTTAAAAATATATATTCAAATAGAAAAATGTAATTTTAAATTGTAATACTATCTCACAAACCTTGGTAAACATAAGAGATTCTTACCAACCCCAAAGCTTTAAACAGTAATATACATAGCCATAATAAAATAATTACAGTTAACTTTTATATAGGTGAAAATAGGCTCATACATTTGTGACCTTGGGGTAATCCAAAACTAACTCAAAGAAATTAGATTGTTATGTTATTATCATCATATTAAGATATTAAGCTACTGATATTAGTAATATAAAAGCTTTTTTAAGTAACCTTTCATCTGTGATGCTAGATTAAATGCAAAGCAGCCACACTGCACCACTGTGAGTGTCCTGTGCGGTTAGAGGACGTTCACACAGCGCAGGTTAAGCTGAGCGGCTCTGCACCTGAGGCTCTCTGCAGTCACTGTGTGTTATTAGCAGCACCTCTTGCATTGTCTTTCATCAGAATACAGCAGTGGTACCACAAAGGCTTTGTCACCGCAATGTGTCTAGTCATGAACCTCTCTTGTGAAGTCTTGAGCTTACTATAGAGGCCCTGGCATGGGTTTGTCAGGACAGCTGAAGATTTAGAGCTTCTTCTCTCAATATCTATCTGTTATTTCCCCCGTTTTCTCTTGTTGCCACTTTTCAATAGCAGAGGAGTATCCATCTCAAGTGTGCATCTTTGAACAGCTTTGTAATAAACTGGATATGGGCGCTCATAAAATCAAGTGCTGTAAGTCACGTACTCACTGCAGTTAAATACACTTGTGACTCTTAAAGGTTCGTTTGTTTACAGGAGTGACAGCTACATTTTATAGCTTCAGTATTTACTCCCACAAATTCAGATTGACATCCTGAAAAAAATTGCTAGTAAATTTCACAAATAGTTAGAAAGAAATCGCAAGTATCATTGAATTAAACATGGAATTTTTAAATAAAAAGACTGAGATTTTGAGTAAAATAGTTATTTTGGACATAATTATTTATGACCACCCATTTTACAGAAATAGTATTTAAAGAATAGCATTTTATTTATTGGTATGAATAAAAATATTGCTAATTCTTACCTTGAGCGCATGGATTTCATTAGAATAGTCTTTTGGTCTCATACGGCCTAGCAGCAAAAACGTTCACATAATTCAACGCACCTGAAGCTCAAAACAGATCTGGAAATTCTGCATATGAATATTGTTGGACCTCCAAATAGCTCCCGTACTACTTTCTATTGGAAATTAATGAATTCCAGTTTGTTGTTTATGTCGGCAATAGAGGTCAATATTAATAAGGATGCAATATTTCATTTGCTTCATAATATTTTTCCCTTCAAACCATGACAGTAGCTGAAGTGACAGAAAACAGACATATCAAGCCTGCGTAGGCAGAATCTTTTACTAGTACTTGTGAAGAATATGTCTTGGTCCATTACTATCCAGAGAACTTAATGCACAAAAACCTCCTTTATAGATGGCAGCTGACAGACATAAGTCTATATATTATAAGTATTTGGTTGCTAATATTATGTTGGTCTAAAGCTAAATAACACCAGGTAGCTGAACCTGAACCTGCTGACATCCAAGTTTCTAGTTCAAAGCTGCAAGACCAACCCTGGTTAGTAGTGCAAGTCTTCACAATTTTGGGTACGTATCAATCATTTATGGTGATGTTCCTGTGTTTTTAATGTGGGAGCAAGATATCTTAGAATGGGTATGATCATCAAATATTAGTGGAAGGGAAACACTGCCAGGTTACACAGTTACTGTACAATAAAATGTGTGTAAAAATGCTGGTTTAAAATATACTATTTCCAGTTCATTTCCCCTTACTTTTTGTGAAGTCTTTTTTTTTTTTTTTTGGAAACCTGAATGAAAACAGCAGCAAAACTAAAGAAGTGTTTTTTGGGTTCAGTGGCAAGACCCACTAAAGAGGATAAACTAGTAAGAGAATTAGGTTTGGAGGGAACCCTGTCTAATGAAATCCTATGTGAGAGGAGTGAGTCACACTGCTTTATGATGCAGTGAACAGGATGTCTCATCTCCCCAGTGACTGCTGCCCCCTCCTTCCTTCCATCTATTCACTCACCCTCAACTATCAGCTCATTATTTTTCTCTATACACGCCACAACTCCAACTTTATCAGCTGTTGTCTGCTCGTCTTTAAAGGTGAAATAATTTGCATTCCACTAGCGTTAATGTGAATACATATGCTTATCACCCTCATGCCGTTCCAAACGTCGTTTGGTTTATTTTCGAAAACACAATGAAGTTCTGTTTCATTCCTCCTGACCGCTAGAGGCGGTGCTTAAGCACTAGTGGATTATTGCTATGCCAGCTAGACAGGTCAAGATAATATACCAAAATGGTCACATGGTGACATAGGTGGAGCCTCGAAGACATGAGCCGTTGTGGCTCAGTATTCGGCCTCTTTCGCTTTCTCACTTGGCTTAGATAGGTCGTTCTTCAGTGATCTCGCTCTGTCAAGTGCAGCTTACCGGAGCAGCGAATTATCGTCCTCTCAAGATGTAACAGCGCGCTTCTAAGGATCTTGGATTTGCCCTGTTATATTCGGCAACACTTATGCTTCTCGGTTCTATCCAATATGTCAGTTGCTTCTCGCTACTACCAGTACACTTGAATTGGCGAATGTTGACCCCTCAGTTTCTCAATTCTTCCAAACTACTCTTTTCACCAAGAGCCATGTTACATGTGAACTGGGTAACCTTTCGGCAACACTTCTGGCAGCCCGTCGCCAGGTGTGGATTTCACAGGCTAAGCTGCCTGAGGATTGCAAGAAAACTTTAAGAGATCTTCCAATCGTTCCTGGACACCTCTTTGGAGACAACGCGTCAGTTGACCCAGACTCACCGAGGTCCTGTTTTCAAGGTGCCGCCCACTCAGGTTTGTCATCTCTTGGCAATGCCAGAGCAACGATTTCGTCAGCGCTCTACGCCACAGTCTCCAGGTCCACAGAGACCTCGTGTCGTGCCAGGGGGCCCACGTCAGCATGGCTGCACACACAAGGCATGATCTGGTTGGGCCGGTGATAGTCGATTGTTTTTCAAGTGTACACCTGCAGTACTGGAGGCAGACAACAGTAGATCCTTGGGTTGAACTACTTTGAGCAAGGGTTATGCTCTGCAGTTTCGACGCCGGCCACCAAAGTTCTCAAGGATTATTCCCACAGTAATAAGGGATGCAGTTTGTTCAATGCTCTCTCTCAGGAAATTTGTTCTCTGTTGGAGAAGGGAGTGATAGAAAGAGTTCACCCCCTTGTTCAAAGGGATGGGTTTTATTCAGCTTACTTCCTGGTTCCCAAAAAGGACGGCGGTTTTCGTCCAATTCTAGACTTAAGGCATTTGAACATTTTTCTGAAAACTCTGCCTTTTCGGATGTTACATGCAGCCGACGTTCTTCGTGCTGTCATGAAGGGAGACTGGTTTACGAGCATCAATTTGAAAGATGCTTATTTTCACATTTCGATTGTTCTCCATCACCGAAAGTTTCTTTGTTTCAGTTTCAAGAACCAAGCTTACCAGTTCAAAGTTCTCCCTTTCGGCTTGTCTCTGGCCCCTCGTGTGTTCACAAGGTGCATGACTGCAGCATTATATCCTCTATGGTCCAGAGGGATACGAATACTGCCCTACTTGGACGACTGGATGCTGTGTGCCCCCTCAAGACAGCAAGCTGTCCACGACACCAGTCTGCTCTTGGAGCACGTGCAGAAGCTGGGTCTTTCTGTAAACAAGGCAAAGAGTTGCCTGGTTCCAAAGCAAACAGTCACTTACATTGGAATGCTTCTGGACTCTCGTGCAATGTCTGCCACCCTATCACAAGCCCGAGTGGACAACATTCTTCAGCTCATTGCTCATTTCCGGCTGGGAGTGAGTTTGCAATACACTGTGTTGCTACAACTTCTAGGGATGTTGACGGTGGCCACTTCTGTGATACCACTGGGCTTGCTCCACCTCAGGCCGCTTCAGTGGTGGAACAACAGTTTGCGGTTGAACCCTGCCAGACATCGTCATCGGTTGATAGTTGTCTCACATCGCTGTATTCAGGCGTTGAGACTCACTGGGTGTTTTTGATGTCGGGAGTACCGCTAGGGGTCATTCCCTTTCGCCGAGAGGTGGTCACGACCGATGCTTCTCTCCTCACCTGGGGAGTGACTTGAAATCACAGGGGTGTCTGTGGCCAATGGTCTACAGTTCGATCCAGGGATCACATCAATCTCCTGGAGCTACGTGCAGTCTTCCTTGCCCTGCAGTGTTTTCAACCAGTTCTGGCAGGTCGCCAAGTGTTCATCCGATCAGACAACACCTCAATGGTGTTTCATCTGAATCATCAAGGTGGCACAAGGTCACTCAGGTCTCTGCATCTCACTCGCAAGATCCTCACGTGGTCTCTTCCTCATCTAGCATCGCTAAGGGCAGTTCACCTCTCGGGGTCAAGCAACCAAGTAGCAGACGCTTTGTCCAGGAAACTTCTGCACCCGGGGGAGTGGAAGCTTCACCTGGATGTGGTGCAGAGGATATGGCAACAGTTCGGGAGAGCAGAAATAGACCTCTTTGTGACAGAGGCAACCACTCATTTGCGGTTTGTGAGAACCGAGACATCCAGTCCGTTGGGGCAGGGCGCTCTCTCGCACGAATGGCCAGACTGCCTTCTTTATGCGTTCCCTCCTCTTCCACTGTTGTGGGAAACTTTGCACAGGATAGCCCAGCGCAATTACAGAGTCTTACTTGTTGCACCTTGATGGCCAGTCAGGCCTTGGTTTCCCATGCTTTTGAAGCTTTTGGAGGGCAAGCCGTGGCAACTTCCGCCTCGGAAGGATCTGTTGTCACAGATGGACAGTCTGGCACCCCGGACCCAGCTCGTCTGCAACTTTGGGTTTGGCCGCTGGGTCCAACCCACTTTTAACTGATTGTGAGCCTGCAGTTGTTCATACCATAGCTAGTGCTAGAGCAGTGTCCACACGTCAGCACTATGCAGCACGTTGGAGTTTTTTCTCTTTGTGGTGTAAGAGTCAGGGATTGGACCCTGTGTGCTGTGACATTCCGAAAGTGTTAAGCTTTTTACAACAGCTTTTGGAGTCTGGTAAATCAGCCTCCACATTGAAGGTATATGTTGCAACAATTTCTGCATATCATGTACCAGTTAATGGGTCATCTCTTGGTTCCCATGCTCTTATTTGTAGTTTTCTAAAGGGTGCGAGACGATTGAGACCAGCTCACAAACCTCATTTTCCAGGGTGGGATTTACCACTTGTGCTTGTGCCTTTACAGGCAGCTGACCTTAGATGGACGTCTTTGAAGGCTGTTTTTTTGTTGGCCCTCGCTTTGGCAAAGCGTGTTAGCGAGCTGCATGCCTTGTCCGTTAGTGAGTTATGCATGCGTTGGCTGCCGGATGATTCTGGGGTTATTCTGGGTTTGACCAAACCCATCTTTTCTCCCCAAAGTTCTGCTTCCTCAGTTTATAAATCAGTCAATCAATTTGGATGCTTTTCAGTCTGGATCCCAATCTGACCAGTTAAGGGATCACCTTTTGTGTCCTGTGCGATCCTTGAGGTGTTATGTGGCTGCTACCACTCATCTTAGAAAAACAGATCAGCTTTTTGTGTGTTATGGCGCTGCTCGGAGGGGCACTGCTGTATTAAAGCAGAGATTGTCGAATTGGGTGGTGGAAGTAATCACTATGGCATATAAGAAAGCTCAAAAGCCTCTACCAGGGAATCTGCTTTCTGGCGCGGAGCCAGATCAGACGCGCAAGCTCTTGTCATATTATCACTTATTCAGTGTTTTCAATCATATAATGCTTATTTTAGATTTCAGACATTTAAATACACATAAGTACTAGCAAAACCATACATTTATAGTTTGTAAAATATGCACTGATGTCTATGGAAGCAGCAATAATGATCCTTACAAATATAATCTGACGGCATGTTTTATTGATATCATATACAGATTGTGTAGATAACTTTAAAGTTTACTCTGCTCTTCTCCCAGTTTACTGGAGACTTACTTTAAAGTGTTTCGGGAGGAGAGGATGAATTTACGTGTTGTAAATCCCACAGCTGGGATTCAGCGCGAACAAACATGGCGGCGCTCATCACCCGGTATAGATCAACTAACACGGTCATTATAAAAGTGTTTAAACAACCAAATACATTTACTTGCACATATTTCAGAATCGGAATGGCAGATATTTCATAATATAGCGAGTATGTAAAAAAGGAAAAAGGAAATAAAAGCAATCCATGTGTCATACAGCGCTATTAGGGCTGCGGTGTGTCACATGACAAGCATGACGCGTCGCCATGGAAACAATAAGGCTATAAGTTCTAAAATAACGGTCGCCTAAAAAAACTCACGCTGGGGGCTCAGCTAGAATATTTTAAACTCACGTGCGAAAGGGTTAAGCACCACCTCTGGCGGTCATCTGGAATTCACAGAACCACAGATACATACGTAACTAGCAATATTATTAATGAAATGTGGGTGACTAAGTCCATTCCACCAAATTTCAGATGATTCAAAAAGTTAATAAAGACATCCTAAATGTCATTCATATGAAGTGAGTGATTTAGTCAAATTCAAGTCAAGACGTCACATGTATTTCCATAGTGCTTTATATAATACAGCCTGTTTCAAAGCAGATTCACAGGAGTAAACAGGAAAATAATGGTGGTCGTGTTGTGAAGGAAAGAAGACAATAGTATCATTATTCAGATCAATTTGGTTCAGTGTTTATTTAGTTTAGTTCAGTCACAATGTCAATGCTGCAAAGTTCATTAGTCATGAAACGATATTATTTGACTGTAGAGGTCAATAGTGCAGACAAATCAAAGATATTACCCAATATTAATCTTTTAAACCAAATCTTCTTGGGGGAAATAATCACTTTATAAACACACTTTATGAACAGATTTTATTTGTTTATTTATTTGTTTGTTTATTTTAATTGTATTCACATTGATGAATTAACATACAAAAGCTCGTCAGATATGGTAAATGGAAGCTTCCATTTACCATGATTGATGCACATTGATCAATGTTTCTATATGAATAAAAGCCTAAACTTGAACTTTTTGTAGCATCAACAGTTTGGTAAAATGGACGTTTCAATGAAGGCAGAGAAATCTCTCGGGTTTCATTAAAATATCTTAATTTGTGTTTCAAAGGGGTTAGAATGACATGAGGGTGAGTATTTGATGACAGAATTGTCATGGTTGTGTGAACTATCCCTTTAATATGTAACCTTTGGTTAATATATAGTATGCATGATTGGACAGGTTTCCCAAACACCCCTTTTACCATTCAAACCTCAAGTAATGAGGAAGAAACCTCAAACTAGCAAGGAATGCAATTAGTCCAAAAAGTATGACACTAATTGCATTAATGTTAGCTTTGTACTTCTCGCGATTGTAATTAGACTTAAAAATTAATTAAAGTTGTGTTCATTTGTGAAGGTTGCCTTGATGAAGTAAATGTGTGAGAATCATAAATATTTGTTGGTCAGACCTTATTTTCTGCAAAGAATATTTATGTTTATTAATATACCAATTAATGTTTATTGTTTAAATTAACATTCATTAAGACAACTGGTTTTGGTGTTGCTGCGAATATGAATGCAGATACTACGCATACCGCATTTTGTCTGATTGTATGCGATTCTGAACACCTGTGTCTACATGCGGCATCCTTCTTATTTCAAAACGACATTGAAATGTTGTATCACAGAGCACAGGTGGACCAAACTGTGTGTGTTTAGGACACTGGGAGGGTACTTTGGTGTGAGAGGGAAACCTGATGAAATAGGGAGAGGGAAATATAAAGAGCAGCTGTTAATGCATCAGCAGAAATGTGTCATCATTATGAAAGGTGGGGGCTGAGGAGAGATTTGACAAAACGCGAAGTGCAATGCAACATGACAGGTCAGCCAGCCTGTTACCATGGAGACGCAGGAGTGGGTGGGAGAAATGCTTTCGTACACCCAACACGTTGCTGACCGTGTCTCTGCATGTGGTGTTGTGTATACACACATGCTCTGCTGCTCTTGGGTCACATTGCCTCTGTTCCAAAACCCACTGAGATGCCTACATAGACAGCTTTATTAAGGTGTCATAGCTGTTCTCCCGATGTGAAGACTGTTTTGGAATGCAGCATTGCTATGCATTTTTTACCTAATTTTGGCAAATTCTAAAACAGCATTGCATGTACCATTTGTGAAGTCAATCCATAGTGCATTGTGGTAAGTCCAGTGAAATAAAAAAAAAAAAATCAAAATAGCAGATAAATTGAGTTTAATTCATTTAATAATTAAAAGTAATAAATGATAAAAAATTGTTCAGAGTAATTAAAATTCACTATTGCCCCAATCTTTGTTTATTTTTGTGCTTACTGCGCCATTAGCTTAGCAACAAGCTAACACCAAACTCTACTGAAATCAATTGTGAGTCGAGTCAACTATGTGGTTCGTGTGAGGAGTGCTGTTTGTTTGATTCAGAGCTGCATTGCCATTCAAAAGTTTGGGGTTGGAAAGATTTTGTAATTTTTTGGAAAGAAATCAATACTTTTCTGTAGCTCAAATAGTAGAGCATGGCGCTAGCAACGCCAAGATCATGGGTTTGATTCCCAGGGAAAGCAAGAGCTGATAAAATGTAAAAACTGTAACTTGAATGCAATGTAAGTCGCTTTGGATAAAAGCGTCTGCTAAATGAATAAATGTAAATGTAAAATGTAAACTTTTGTTCAGTAAGGACCCATTCAGTTGATCAAAGGTGACAGTAAAGGCATTTATAATGTTACAAAAGATTTCTGTTTAAAAAAATGATGCACTTTTGAACTTATGAAAAAATGTATGATGGTTTCCACAAAAATATTAAGCAGCAAATAGTGTTTTCAACATGATTTCTGGAGGATCATGTGACACTGAAGACTGGAGTAATTCAGCTTTGCATCACAGAAATAAATTGCATTTTAAAATATATTCAAATAGAAAATGGTTATTTTAAACTAATATTTTCCACAATATTACTGTATTTTGCTGCCTTGGTGACAGTGGCGCCTCAAGGGGGGCAGGGGGCGCCACGGCCACCCCTAAAATGACACGGGCCACCCCATTGGCCCCCCCAAACAGAAAGAGTGGATTTTTTTTAGAATAATATTTTTTTAATATAAATTAACACGGACATTGACGAAACACTACATTAAAAATAAATATAATAAACTTGTATTATGTGTACCGTAGAATTCGCTCTCAACCTCCCCTCTTTACCTGCGTTGGCGAGAGACTTCACAAGACTCACACAGCCGCACTATCGAAGCATACTGCAGCACATGGTCTGTTCAAGTTCGAGAGAAGCAATCAACGCGGAGAGGAAACTTACAAGTAAAACTTCGTTTATTCTGTCAAACTCACATAATACAATACTGTTTGGCTATAGATTAGGCGTCACCAAGGCATTAATTAGAACTGATCTATTGCTGTTGCTCACATGTGGAACACTTTAAGTTTTTATTAGATTAATATTACTTAGGGCTCTACAGTGTGACCATTTCAGTTGCATTTGAGACTGAAAACTAGGCTACTGCGTGCGACTATGAAAAAATATTATAAACGTGCGACTGACCCAATCAGCATATTTGAGTTTGCGCTGAAGGAGCTTCAAAGGTTTCTAATGTAGTCACAACGTGTTTGGCTGAGTTGAGTAATGTAGCCTATCACTTACAGACGTATCCACTCATTATAACAAACAACGCGAAGACAGACTGTAAATTAGAGATTCACTGTGCAGTGTAAGGAGCTGATTATAATAGAGTTTTGTGAGATCGCAAACTAAGATGAGTGACAGCTTTTAATGATTATTAAGGGAGTTTGCAAATGTGATTGATTTAATACAACAGTTCATTAAACAAGAAGTTAATATTAATTTAAGTGACTTATATTTTCTGACTACAACAGTATTGCCTTATTTTGCTCTATTTCGTCAACGAAAATAGTTTCTGACAAAGTAACAGCTGAGCCGCTGCGCATCTCCATTCAAACACAGCGGTGTTTTGTTTATGCATGAGCTGCGTTTTTAAACGAATCTAGTGTCAATAAAGACAGTCATGTACTTCGTTCCTGAATGAATCAGCCGTTCAAAGGAATCAAATAAGTGAATGATTCAGTGATAAAATCAGTGACATGCCGCCACCTGCTGGCAGTTTTAGTTTAATTTTTAAAGTGTATTTCCTCTTATTTATATTCAAAAATGTATATTTAAAACATTAACCTCAACATGAATTTATGAATTTAATTGCACTCTCAGCCTCATTAAACATTTGAAAATACACCTACAAGCCACTTGTGTGTTCTTCTGTGCCACCTCTGTAGTACAAATTTATTCCTTAAATACTGATTTCATTTGATTGATAACTTATTCTTATTATACTTTTTATTCTGTTGTTTTAATTAGAAATTTTGAAAAGCTTATACATTTTTGAATTGATAAATAAAAGATGACATACTTTTAATAAAGTTAGAAAAACGCCATTATAAAGGTAAAAACAAAATTCCCTGTAAATCACTTTAAGGAGTCAAATATCACCTCTTAAAGGGAAGGTTAATTTTTTATCAAAATTTTAAATTATTGATTAGAAGGTGCTCCTAAATTTTTGACCGTGCTCCTAAAAAGAAAAGTAAGCGTAGAGCCCTGTTACTCCATCAGTTGATCTGTAAATTATTGCAGGTTTGGGCAACATTTAATGCACTATCTTTGGCTCTTAAAGTCATATATGTAGAACAGTTTTTGTTACCCAGACAGACGAGTAGTATTTTATTAATTTATGTCTGACAACAGAAACAGAAAATATTTAAATTAAGCACTGACAGCATATTTCCACACAAATGTAGGGTTTATGATAAATAATCGAAATGAAGAGGAAAGCAGTCAACATCCACCTTCTTCAGCAAAAGGTCTGTAAATTCTGAGAACATTTAGGGCTTAATTTACTGCAACAGTCAGTGTACCAATTGTTTTGATGAAGTGATGGGTTAAACATCTATGCTTCTTGTTTACTTTTACTCTCATTTGAAATGAATTTGCACTCCAAATAAATATGAGGGTACTTGCAGTTGAATTGCAGAGCGACTTTTTTTCTATTTTGCTCTATACAGAATTTTTATATTTTGCTCTGTATAGTAATAGCCTACTGAACTTTATATGCTCCCAGAATGAATGGTAACACCAAAAATTATTGTCCGCCATTAGATTTAGGCATGCAACACTTTTTTTGTATTGTGCCAACCTAACATTTTATACTGGCCCCTTTCGGCCACCCTATAAAAAAAATCCTGGAGGCGCCACTGCTTGGTGATCATAGCAGTCTGAACAAAAAACATTAAAAGCTCTTCAAATCCCAAACTTTAAAATGGTATTGGATGTCAATCTATTTAAGTCAGGATGCTCCCTTAAAAGACAGCCATTGGAGGTAGTATACAGCAGGGCACATTAGCCTACTAGGTTTCGAAACAGAGCCCATCAGATTTGTGTTTTCTTGTATTTGTGTTCATGCCTTTCATCCCATGTCTATTTTTGTTTTGAGGCACTGGCCTTACAACCCACATGACCCCCAACGGACGTCATGTGTAGAAACATGGCGTGCACAGCGACATGTGTCAGCATATCGGCAAAATAAGCCACTTCCTCCATTTCAGGACACATCAGGATGTTCATGTCCTTTTTCAACTGAGAGAGAGCACATGCATGTATGTCTTTGTGTGTCCCCTGCTGACAGCAGGATTACAGTGAAAGTCAGATTAAATCTCACTGGTCCAAAATGTGACACCGGCCCCTGCGGTGTCCTTGTAATGACAGAGTGTGAAAAGGCCTAAATGCTTTTGGCCCGAGTCCCATCGGTTCTCCTTCATTTGCATACAAGCAATCAAACTGGGCAGCTGGGAGGCATGTTTAAACAGCCTAAATTTTACATTGAGGGGACATTTCAAATTTCACCCCCTACTTTTTGGGTGATAATCATTATCTGGCGCCATTTTAACAATCTCTGCTCTGTCAGGTAGGACTAGTGGGTGTCAGTGTAATTCTTATTCATGAACCAAGCTAATAGGTTTATGTGTTTTCCCGCTCTTCAGGTCGTTCCTATGCCTCTGGATTATTATGTTAATGAATGATCTTTTCAATTTAAATTTAGTGTTTTTTTTCAGGGGTTTTTTTCTCACATAAAGCTGGAGTCTTACAACCTTGAAATTATTTAACTTTGATTAACACAAGCTCAAATATTTTCATGTTTTACTACATAATTCATGCTATAATTTCACGCTCTTGTCAAACTACTCTAACTCAAATTTACCAGTTTGTAGAGTTTAAATAAAGATCAAAAGATTTGTCTGAAGCTTCGCGTTGGTGACACTGAAGTCATGCAACCGTGGTGTAGCTTGTTTAGATTTTTACTTTGGACAATTGTGTTTAGTATTTAAAATGAATAAAAGTTGTTTTTATGTATGAAGATTATTTTTATGAACATGTAAGAATCATAAATGTTTGTTGGTCACAGAGCTTATTTTCTACATTAATCTAAAAGCCAACAGAAAATGCTATTGTTAAGGGAATCAGGGTGTTGCAAACTTCTGGATTGGTCTACAAAAATCAGCTCTCTATTGTACATCTTTAGAAGACTTAGGGCACAAGTTGTATTGACTAACTTTTATGGTACCTTTGTGGTGCTTTTTTTTGTAATTTTTGGAGTTTGGCAGTGTGAATCACCATCCATTTCAGTGTGAGAAAAAGAGCAGCATGGGCATTCTGCAAAATATATATTTTTTTCTAAGGTTTTGATTGCCACAGGAGGATGTAAAAATAATCTTGCATTTCTATGGAATATCCCTTTAAGATCACATTATATTTTCTCAATATACTTTAGTTATATTTTCATCAGTATTCATTAATATACAGCTCCTTTGCATACCACCACATTTCCTGAATGTGCTTTGACATCCATATCGCTGTCTCTCACTTCATTAACTGATAAAACGGTGCAACTTGCGTTTCATTCTGAATAACAAGTGAGTCATCATCTCATATCTAGGTTTTTTAACCCTATACTGTATCATCATGCAGACTGCGTCTCAGTGATTCACCACAACAAGAAAAGCAGATTTAGCTTCCATTAGCCCTGGTTTCATCATGTTCCTTTATGAACAAGTCATCTATTCAAATGTGATGCCCACCAAATCAAATTATAGACAGCAACCGCATGCTTCTTCTGATGCTGTTATGAAACATTTAGATAAAACCTGTGTTATTCTCTTATCAGCTTTTAATAGCTCACAATAGTCTCTTCATTCATAAAGACAACGAGATTATGATCATTTTCTCGGTAATGGTTGTCATGTATTTTTATCAGGTGTTTTAAAGTTGTTATTTATGAAGTTGGCAATTTTCAGATTTTCTGTGGATTAACTTGCACAAATTAATTTTTTACCTCAAGACTAGTAATGTCCACTAACAAAGTAAAAAGGGACAATTTTGATTTCATGCAGACTTTAAAGCCATAAATGGGAAAAATGTATCCTATAAATGACAGATGGAAGGATTGCTTAGGAATCTGTTTATGTGATTTAAGCTTTACCTTTAAACATAGTCTTTTACTCTTTATATCTGAGGTTTGGAGAGCAGATTTTGAGACTAAATGTCTGTTTGTGCACCCCAGGTGGCTCCCCGTTGAGTGAGCTGTCATGGCCGTCCTCTCTGGCGGTGGTTGCTGTCTCCTTCTCCGGCCTCTTCACGTTTGTCTTCCTCATGCTCGCCTGCCTGTGCTGCAAGAAAGGGGACATCAGCTTCAAGGTGAGATCTCAGTCCTCATTAGTCATTTCATCCATCAAAATGGCCCTTCAAATTAAAGGAAGATGAGAAATTAATGTCTTCTCCAGCACCCATCCTAATTTTTTATAGGCACGTCACTCAGTTCACAGTGTTTTTTACAACAACCTATTATCATTTTTGTTTGATGTCACCTTGTTTTTTTCTAGAAGTACATCATGCCGTTCAGCCTGTTAGGTTTGATTTGTCTTTCTAGTCATGTACACATGTACCAACACAGCCTTACAAAGAAAACGTCAATCTTCAGCACTTTTTTTCTGTGCAAAACACAAATGTCTTTGTATTCCTATTTACTTCAAGGATTAAAGCCTCCATTTTATTTTTCACATGTTTGGTTTCATCTACTACCGAACTGTGTATTCTTCAAACACGTGATAACCTGAAGACAAATGAAACGATCTATGAGACTGAAGCATCATTGCATAATTAGTCTGACTAGTGACAGTTTTTTTTATAGACTCTGTCCAAAACCTTGTCAGCTTCTTTCTTAGGCAGAATTTCTTGATCCAAAGCTGTTTACAGTTTTTTACGATCTCTATGACATTTTTTCCAATACTTCTAACAATTTTCCTAAACTCGTAACGCACCAACACACCTACAACACACAATTGATAAAACAGTTAATTTCATGCTCAAAATCACGCATTGCAAACTAAACTTCAACACTAATTTTCAAATTCACTAACACACTAAACTACTGTACATCTACCAAAATACTGCAGACATGTCTCAAAATCAAATTATTATTCCAAAACACTAACACATGTTCTCTTCCAACAGGAACATTTAGTCAATCATAGCACAACATCATAAAAACACTTAATATCAAATGGAATTACAGAAACTGCATCATTTTAGGTGTCAGGTCTGACCTTATACAATAGAGAGTATATTGCATTGATCATAGATTGTGTTTTACAGTACAGTTTCTTTTTCTTTTTGGGTTTAGTAAATGCATGTATTTTGTTTATTTTGCTGCAGAAATTCAATACAAAAATTGAATGACCCATCTCAGAGTAGCTTTACAGAATGAACGGTTTATGGGGGAAAAAAGAGACAGAGACAGGATTGCTGCAGTAAAGGCTTTATTTGCAATAGTTCATTAGAAAAACAAGAAAGAAAACAAGAATGCAAGAAAACTATGAAAAAAATATGCAATATAGCTGTCATTTATTATGTGAAAATACAAAATATACAAACAGAAAAAACGCCACAGAAGAATATATAAATAAATAAATTTAATCTAATCTGCCCGGTCTTCTGCGTTTGGCCACATGTTCTCATCCACATCACACCTGATATCTTCTCTGGCAAGGCTTCTTGGGAAGAATCTTTTGGTATGCCTTATCCTTCCTGGTATTGTTCAGCTGTGATTTCTTGGCATTCAGCATCCATTGCATCCTGGAGGGACATTTGACCCTGTGGACGATGGTCAAAAACCTTCCATCTCCAGGCTCAGAAAAACTCCTCAATGGGGTTGAGGAAAGGGGAGTAAGGGGCAAGGAAAGGAGACATCATTCTCGAATGGGTGTCAAACCATGCTCTGACTGCACTGGGAATGGTGGAATGCCACATTGTTCCATGTGATCATATATATTGGCAAGTGGTCTCCCACCCGACCCCTTTCTCTGGCACCAGTCTTTGGTGCAGATCTTCTAAAATCTCACATTTATGCAGGAATGCACTTTTCCACATAAGGTCAGCCCAAAGAGGACGTCTTTTACTGTATATCATATGGTCATGTGACTGAAAGAACCTCAACATCTGTGTGTGTTTCCTAGATGGGAATCAGCTGTAATTTATATATTTGCATGACTTCAATCAGCTGTTTCTCATTAGCAGTGGAATAAAATACAGGGGATATATTTGTTTCAATTCACAATATGAACAGCTGTTCACTTTGACTTTAGTCTATAAGTTAGTTTTAGAACATGATGTTATCTGTTCTGACATACAGAGTGAAAGCATTTGAAAATTTGGCAGTAAAATTACATTGTTTTGGTCTTGTTAAGCTTGTGTGTAAAAGAAGTTCAAGCATTTAAAATTTGTGTTAACTGTATGCATTTTGTGTCAAAGCAACAAGGAATGTGTTAATTGTATAGCCTACTCAGACGGAGGTTGTGCTAACTGTGTTAAGAGTTTAGGAAAATTGTTAAAAGTATTGAAAAAATTGTCATAGCGATTGTAAAAAACGAGGTTGGCAGGATCTTGTCTCCCAAGATTTCTTGCTGAAGTCAAAATCTCGAGCATTGCATGTATGCTTTGTGGAGATGGCAGTCTTACTGAAGATGAGCAAGATAAATAATTATAAATCTAGTATATAAGTCATGCAACACACAAATGTACTGATTAAAAAAAATACTGTAGATACTGCAGATGCACTGATATCAAAATTCTGGATGATAACTAGCGCATAATTACTTTGATGCTATGGCAGAAATGAAAACTCTAAACCATTTGGTTTAAATACCTAAAAACAAAACAGTAAAAACAACAATCACTCATTTTAAATGCTAGAATTGAATTTAGGCATCACAACATTATAATGTACAGCAGAGGCATGTGCCCCCTCAGATTTCTGAGTCAAGTGGATTTTGAATGCAGCTTCCAAAAGACAAAAAATAGCTGAATAATATTTTTTATATTTGATACAATCACACCGGTGCGATTAGATCATTCAGTCTAACAGCATCAGCTGCTAAATTCAAATCTGCGTTCGCTGGCTGGTGCTGAGCCTGAGACAGATGCGTTTGTACAGTGCTGCATAACCAATCACACACGATTCTGTTGAGCTTATGAATGCAATGGCCAATCAGAGGCGTTCAGATGAGTCATCGCTGAAACGCGGTGTTTTGTTCACTTGCTCGCTGACTGAATTATCTGGCGAATTCTCTCATCAGAAACAACAAAGTGCAGATGTGTGTACGAATGTAAGTTAAGATATTCATTTCACAGTGTAAACAGCTTCAGTGATTTTAATGGGAGTTTTTGAGAGTGCCTGAACTCTGGCTAGACTGAATGAAAATGTTCCTTGTTCTCTGTAAAATGAAAGTGTTAGAATTAGTAACTTACAATATTGTTATTAAATTCACATTAAATACAAAGTCAGTCGTATTAAAACTAATTTATGGCATGACACCCATATCTGGTACTTAAGTAAAAAGTCGGGTTTTAAAAGTCGGGGATTAGTCTACTTTGCCCATCACAATTTATTGATCAAATAACATAATCTATAAAGGTGCAAAACGCATTTACTTACACATATTTGAGAATCAAAATATTTCCTGATATAGGGCTAGTTAACACGTTTGGAAATATATCGAATAAAAAGGAAAAAAATAAATAAATAAAACATAAGCCTATATCAGTTATACAGTGCTATCGTGGCTGCTGTGTGTCACATTATGACAAGCATGACCCCCGATACGTGCCCCCTCAAAAATCATGAGTGCATGATGCCCCTGATGTACAGTATGAAAATGGATTCATATTGGGATGCTCTAAAGATTAAATTTAAAAGTGTTATTAATTTGAATGTTTTCAAAGATAAATGTTAAGTATGTACAATTAAAAATCGGCCAGTGTACACTACCATAGAAGTTTGAGGTCAGTGATATTTTTTGGAAAGAAATTAATACTTTTATTCAGGAAGAACACATTAAATTGTTCAAAGGTTACAGTAAAGACATTTTTTAATGTCACAGAATACTTATATTTTAAATAAATGCTTTTAAACTTTGTATTCATCAAAAAATCCTGAACATGTATTATAGTTTTCAAAGTTTTTTTAAGCAGCACAAGTATAAGAACAAGTATAATAAATGTTTCTTGAGCAGCAAATCAGCATATTAAAATTATTTCTGAAGGATCATGTGACACTGAAGACTGGAGTAATGATGCAAAAAATTCAGCTTTACATGAATAAAATACATTTCAAAATGTATTAAAATAAAAAAAGAACAGTTATTTTTAATTGTAATCATAATTTACACTATTACTGTTTTACTGTATTTGTGATCAAATAAATGCAGCCTTGGTGAGCATAAGAGACAAAAACATTAACAAATCTTACTGATCCCAACCTTCCAAACTGTAGTGTATATCCAATATACGGATACAAATTAATAATAATAAAAAATCTTGGAATGTTGCTGATAGACTGTGCATCGCAATATATGTTCATTGGAGTACTGCAATTTTAGTTTAGCACAATGCCACTGCTAGAGTGTCGCCAAAATGCATGGCATTCATTTCAGTCAGGATGCTGCATTATAAGACAGCTTTTAGCATTTCTTTGTGAAGTATGGCACATGGAACCCAGCACGGCTCTGATGCATGGGGCGATTCTGCTCAGGTGGCTGAAGCCTCTGCCTAATAGAAATAGGCTTTGCTCAGCAAGAACAAAAATTAGAAGGGAACATGGATGTTTGACAGAGAATATGAACAGACAGGGACAGAGGGATAAGTTGTTATCAGATTTGGTTTGGCACACACAGTTGAGGATTAATGTATCAGAATAAGCGAGCTGTTTATGTTCACTGCAGCAGTGGGAGAGTGGCACATCAGAGGAAGCGTCGCAGCACACAGCTACAGGCCGTTAATATGCTGCCTGTAAAGCTGTGCGTTTGGACTGTCTGTTTTTAATAGGATCGTCTGCTCTAAGTGACTGTGAGTGGGTGGATGGTTTGTCCATGTCTGTCCCACACTGGGCTGTCTGTGGCAGACTGTGAACGTGCTTCTAGTCCAGGAAGTCACAGTGGCACAGATAATTAGCATGGCATTTGGTGTTCTGTGGAAATCACAGGGATGCCACCCTGTGGAAAGTCTGTCTGTGTTTGTATGGCCGTTCAGAGAGAAAACAAGCTGACCTGTATAGACTGACCTGGAGGAAGGCAATGGAAAACATGGTCGAGATTGCTATGATATTCGTCGTTGTGTAGGAATTTCTAGCCTTACTTGCTCTTTCTAACTCGTTAAGCCATTGCATAAGCCTGTAACTGCCTGCATGAAGAATGTACAATAGTACATTCTAAGCCTAAATGTGACAGCAAAAAAGAGACCTGTTAGTGAGTGTATTATAGGCCTGTATGTGCCTATATAGTAAACCTTAACATAATTGTAGCAAGATACTTCCCACAACATAAGAATTTCATTAGTCCAAAACAAGCATTCGCAAACAAAATATAAATGCATCATTAATTCTGACTAATTAATTAATATACATATTTATATAAATAGGTAGACTTGTAGAATATCATTTTTTTCTGACTAAAATGGGCAATTCTATAGCTCCTGAACAATAATATAATAAATATAATATAATATAATATAATATAATATAATATAATATAATATAATATAATATAATGGATGGACAGTATAATAAGCACACAACACTGTTGTGCCTATTTAATCTAATTAATTAATCTAAATATTTACTTAAAGATAATATAATATAATATAATATAATTAATATAATATAACATAACATAACATAACATAACATAACATAACATAATATAATATAATTAATATAATATAATATAATATAATATAATATAATATAATATAATATAATATAATATAATATAATATAATAAAGACCCTGGACCACAAAACCATTCTTAAGTGTCAACTTTTCAAAATTGAGATTCATACATCTGAAATCTGAATAAATAAGCTTTCCATTGATGTATGGTTTGTTAGGATCGGACAGAATCTGGCCGAGATACAACTATTTGAAAATCTGGAATCTGAGGGTGCAAAAAATCTAAATATTGAGAAAATCACCTTTAAAGTTGTCCAAATGAAGTTCTTAGCAATGCATATTACTAATCAAAAATTAAGTTTTGATACGTTTATGGTAAGAAATTTACAAAATATCTTCATGGAACATGATAATTAGTAACCTAATGATTTTTGGCATAAAAGAAAAATCAATAATTTTGACCCATACAATGTATTTTTGGCTATTGCTACAAATATACCTCAGCGACTTAAGACTGGTTTTGTGGTGCAGGGTCACATATAATAATATTGTCCCTAATTTTAAAAAAATGTCACTAATTAATGAATCAATAATTTATTCACTGATGTAGAATAAGAAATAATTTTGGAAATTGTTTATACTGTCAGGATCATGGACCTGTGTGTGTTCGTGTTCCCTGTGACCCAGTTTCTCCCTCACGTTGATTGTTCATTTGGTTCAGGTGTGTCTGGTGATTAGTCCCTCGTTAGTCTGTGCATAAAAGCCCCAGCCCTTTCAGTTAGTGTTTGTCGGTCCTTGAATGTCTTCCTTGCCCGTGCTCTGTGTTTCCCTGTTGGGTATTAAAGACTCTCTTTTTGTGAGTTCCTCGTCTCCGCATTCCTGGTTTCCTTGACTCCTTGAATTGTTACCTCTGCGTCTACCCTCCAATTTTGTTTCCGTGTTTCCTCAGTGTTTTCTTTCCGTTGTGTCCCCATGGATCCCCTCCTTCGCCCGGAATACCTCCTCCTCCTGCTGGAGCAGGGGGAGAAATTGCTCGAGGGCCACACCAGACTGTTCCTGGTCCTCGCCAGCCTCACCACCTACCCGTACGACGCGCCTATATCGTCTGAGGATGGCCCTCGAGCGAATTTCACTGCTTTTGTGGAGTGGACACTGGCGAGAAACAGATCTCCGTTTCCTGTCTGTTCCCCAGAGGATCACGCCACTCCCGACCCAGTGCACAGCCCACCATCTCCCTGCTGCGCGAAATGCATGCACGAGCCCACTGCTGACGGAGAGCCAGAGCCTGCCGCGACTGACAAGCCATCGCCGCACGGATTGACAGTGCTGAGGATCATCGCGGAGCCAGAGCCGCTAATGACATCAGTCAAGGTTTGTGAGCCGGCAACAAAGCCCGCCACGAGGGAGAATACCGCGGACGGTGTGAGCGCGGAGAGGAGCTCCACCAATTGCACCAATTCCCCACACCCAGGGAGGGCCACAGATCCTACCCTTCTTCGTCTCCTGAGTCTCCTGAGTCTCCTTCGTCTCCGCTGGTCCCGTCTAGCTCCGCTCCTCCAGAGCACCCTCCAGTGTTGGCTCCCGTTCCTGAGTTCAGCCCTGGAAGCCTAGAGGCTCACAAAAGCCCCGCACCTGCCTCCTCCACCGCTGTCGGTGCGAGCCCCACGGGAGTGCCATCCTCCAGCGTCGCTGGGGCTGGAGCATTCCTCACCTCCGTCTCCAGCCTCCGAGGCCCTGACTCCGCCTCGGCCCGTCAACCCGTCGGCTCCACCATGGCTCCTAGCTCCCTCCTCTCCACCGTCACCCATTGTTCCACTGGCTCTGCCGGGCTCCCTCGTCCCTCCGGCTCCGCCTTGGTCTGGCGTCGACCATCCTGCGCCTCGTCCCTCCGTCCCTCTGGCTCCGTCAGGCTCCTCCATCTCCCTGGCTCCTCCTCAGTCCTCTGTCGCTCCGGCTCCACTGAGGCAGAGGCGGGGATCCAGAGGGACCATCTACTCCACCTTGGGCCACCGGATCCTCCCCGTCGCCCTTGCTCTTCGGCTTTCCGTCTCTGCCTCGGGCTCCTCCACCACCTGCTCTGCCACCGTCGGTCGGCCCCCTGGAGTCGGCAGCCATTCCTCCTCCATGGCTCCTCCCTCTGTTGGCTCCACTGTAAGCCGCTGTTATGGCTGTGGCCTGGCTCCAGCTGGACTCCTCCTGCTCAGGGTCCCTCCCGTCTTCTCCCTGGCTCCTCCCTCCTTTGTCGCCTCCCTGGTTTCTGTCAGCCGGCCCCCTCCCGGGTGTCCGTCCTCCTCCTGAGCCTCCGCCTTTGTTCCCACCCGTGTCCCCCCCCTCTGTTGTTCCACGTTGCGAGGACGCGCTTTCCGGGAGGGGGCGTTATGTCAGGATCATGGACCTGTGTGTTCGTGTTCCCTGTGACCCAGTTTCTCCCTCATGTTGATTGTGTCTGGTGATTAGTCCCTCGTTAGCCTGTGCATAAAAGCCGAAGCCCTTTCAGTTAGTGTTTGTCGGTCCTTGAATGTCTTCCTTGCCCGTGCTCTGTGTTTCCCTGTTGGATATTAAAGACTCTCGTTTTGTGAATTCCTCGTCTCCGCGTTCCTGGTTTCCTTGACTCCTTGAATTGTGACAGATACAGTTTAATCACAGCACCTAATACAATATACACACAGCAATGATGTTCTTAATTTTAACTAATAAATTAATCTAAACTTTTAAAAAATCTAAAATATTGGAAATTGTTAATACAGTTTGATCTCAGCACCTAATATAATGAATTAACCTAATATAATTACTTTTCTCTATAGTTATATCAAAATAAGGACAAAAATGAAAAAAACAAAGCATATAATAAATCTGCGTCCTTGAATTTCTGCATTCTATTTTCTACCCTAATTGAAATTCAGGACCTGAATTGACATTTAAAAGGCAGTTTAATTCTGAATGGTGCATGTACGACATGTACCAAATAATGCTCAGTAACTGAACAGAAACAAAGGTGTAGATTTAACTGATATTATTAAGGAGTGGATAGCATTTGCTGCAGCATGTGGGGCCAGACCACATCTTTCTTTTTCTTTTTTAGGTATTAAATGTGACTAAAACCTGGAGATTGTGTGTATTGTGAACAAGCACCAGCCCCTCTTGCACACGCTGCTGATGGAGTGAAACAGCTGCTCTTCCTGAATGGAAAACAGCCCTCACTCCCCAGTGCAGTGAGTGAGCTACAACCATTGCTGGAGTCTAATTGAAATGAGTTGGCTGCTTCACCCTGGCGTACTTTTCATCAAGATGTTTGGGCTTCTTATTGTGCATTTGTTGGGAAGAGTCTGACTGTATGGCTGCAGTCCATGATGGTCAAACATCCTGTGCCAAAATCAAACTGAACACTTTCTACTATCTATGTATGTCAGTAGACATTTGTCAGAGTAGATTTGACTAGTTCTCTTAAACAGTTAGTCCCCGCTGGTAGATGCCATAACTACACTGTAAATAGTCTCTTATTAGACAAGGTGGAGTAGAAGCGTACATTAGGTTCAATCTGTCATACTGTCTTAAGATGCATGATTGAACAGACTGTAATTATCTCAGAGTCAGACTCATCAAAATTGTATTGGCATGTATCAAAACAAATTGTATTAAAATGTACTGTATAAAATCATTTACTTCCTGTACTGTTAAAAAGATAAGCTAAAATGAAAAATAAAACAAAACAAAACAAAATACCAACATGAATACCTAATACAGGTACCCAAAATAAAAATAAAATGTAAAAAAATAAGTTTTTAAACTCACCACGGCTGCATTTATTTCTAACATAACATAATATTGTGAAATATTCATAATATTGTAGCATAATACATAGCATAACATTGTGAAATATTATTACAATTAAAATGTTGAAAACAGTTGTGCTGGTTAATATTTTTGTGTAAACCATATGTTTTCTTTTCAGGATTAATACACACAAAAAAAAAGGGTGTAGAAACAATATTCAGTTACACTTTATTTTAAGGTGTCCTTGTTACAGTGTAATTATACATTTAAGTACTGAGTAATATTAATAAACTACATGTACTTACTATATGGTTAGGGTTTAGATTAGGGTTTAATTTAGGTTTACTTGCAGGTAATTATATATCATTTATTGTTATCATAATAGTAAGTACATGTAACATATGTAACAAGGACACCTTAAAAAAAGTGTTACCCAATTTCCACTTAGAAATCGGTAGTAAATTTCACCATTAATTGCAAAGAAATGGCAAGTAATGCATTGGATTAAACATGAAAATGGAAGTAGGGAGACTAAAATAGTATTATCTTCTAAAATGTATGTCAATAATCTGTTTTATTTACAATTTCGAAAAATCTTTTTGTAAAGTTCAAAAGAACAGCATTTATTTGAAACAGAAAACATTAAGAATGCCTGTGAATTGTTAAATTATGAAAGTCTTTTCTGTCAAAAAAATTCTTCAAGTTAATGCATCCTTGCTGAACAAATGTATTATTTTCTTTAAAAAAAAATACTTTCCACAAACTTAATGAGTAGTGATAGATGCTGCCATATCTCTCCTGTACACTATGTTTCAGAGTAAATATAAAGGAGATCTGTGAACACAAATGGTATGGTAGAGAGGAGCAGGTCAGCATTTCCTAGCCTCTCATCTTATCCTCTTTATCCCACCATGCACATAAAGCGAGAAAACCAGTAGCTCACTTCAAATTAAAGTTTTTATCGACTGCTGGTGAATAAAGATAAATTGCTGCCTCCTCTTCAAATATGTCCTGTTAGCACTTTAGTAATGCACACATAATGCATGAATAACAGATTGAAGTATGAAATATTTGGATGGACTGTGTGAATTAAGTAAATTACTTTGCACCATCAAGTGGTTCTGAATGATATTGCATCAATTTGCCTCCGAGCCACATCCACTCCCGATGATAAACACCACATTAGCAGATGCAGTTCAGTATAGATTTGCTCTTACAGCTTGTTTTACATTTAAAGTGGAAAAAAGAAGGCTACATTTTATAAACCAAATAGAAACTACACACAACTACGTTTTTAAGCTTTCTGCCCAAGTACCAGAATTAAATAAATAAGTGGTCCCATAATAAATGCACACAGTCAAATTTGTGTGCAAACTTCCCATTCCTGAAAAATAGAGAAATGGCTGTTTTTTTCCTTCCTCATCAAATCCTGTTTTCTTCAGAGAACAATTGTAACATTACATAAAGAAATGTTGTACAGTAGTTCTTAAAATAGGAGAGGTACTACGGAAGCAGATAAAAGATGTTGTACATTGTAAAAAGGCAGACAAGAATATGAGGATATGCAGGCAGAGAGAATGCTCTTTTATAGGTAAAGACGGGGCTTATAGTCATGGACAATAGTCATAAGTGAAGAACTGGCTTGTAGGAATGTAAATTGAATTGGCCAAAGCTAATAGGAATTGGAATTTCAATTGGATTGACAGTCCAAGACAGTCATTACAGTCACACAACAGATGCTCACAACTGCTTCTACAACTTGCTGTCAACAACAGTACTGGTTACCTACTAACTAACATATGCAGACATAACATATACATACATACATACATATATATATATATATATATATATATATATATATATATACACACTGTATATGCAGAGATAAGATGCAAAAGCCTCCAAGTGCCATTAAAATAAGCATTTTATATCAGGCTCCTATGTGTAGGTTCAGTAATTTCACTTCAATTAATAGGTTCTTTCCATTGCCATTAAAGTGAAATAACTGAACATAAACATAGGAGCCTAATAAAAATTCTCATTTTAGAAGAAAATTTCAAACGGCACTTAGAGGCTTTTGCATCTGAACTCTTCTAAAATCCAAAAAAGGTTTGCATATATGCTTTTTAAAATCATATTTGATACATACTTCTTTTTGCTCATGTTGTCTGATATAGGAGAATATGGAGATCAAATTCAATTGGAGGAAAAGGACACCTCAGTTTTATTCAGAGGCTCAAGCAGAGCAATATTTGGTGCAGTTGCTGATATTTAGATTGCCAAAAAGTATGCAATTATGATTTCAGTTTGTAATGGTAATGTAAATCAAAGAGATTTTATAAGTATAATAGACTACTTACATAAAATGCATCACTTGTTATGTCTTAGCAAGTCATCTTAGCAAGATGAAATTTTAATGCTTACTTTTATGGTCAAAGCTCTGTACTTTTTATTGTGGGTATAGTTTAATGCAATGCAATAATGATTGAGAGATGAATTAATACATTTTCCTCAAAAGCAACAACCAGAAGGGGGGCATTTTTACAATGACAATAAAAGGCCTTTTACTTGCTAAAAAGTGTAAACAATCAATCAGATGTGGATCTTGTACTGCAAAGTTTTGATCATGACATTTGTGCTTTAAATATGATACAGTAGGCTTTTTTTTTCACCTTACCATGTACAGTGAAAAATTGTAAATGTCTTAACCCTGCATTATATGTAATTTCAATGTAAAATACTGTTAAATGTGTGGTTTTTGCAAGTAAAAACTATGAATTGCCAGTAAGAAACAGTAAAAGGGCATTCCTGAAAGCTTTAATTTAATGCTTTACACATACTGTACAACACATACTGTTATTTAGAATACTGATTATTAATATATAATATTACTTACTTTAAATGCAAATTAGTTCTGCATCCTGTTTACTACCCCTATCCAAGTTCAGATCAAATACAGGAACTGAATTCATGCTGGTTATGGCACAGATTCAGTACTACAATTCCCCAACACAGATGCTCAACAATAGTCACAATGTGTGAGTATGAGCCAACATGTGGAGCTGTGGGAGCTGGATAGGTTATTGGGTCCAAGCAGATGATTGCCCAATTTTTGAAATGTGGCATCCAGCTTTCAAAGCAAAGAAAATCCCACAAGAGAGACTTTCATCAGCCATCACACTGTGACAAAAGAGACCATTAAAATTCCATATTAATTTCACAGTATGCATAAAGTAATAGAGATGATGTAAGAATGCCAGTCTGAATATTCTGCTTGTGTTTGAATTGTGCCATTTATTTCTTTTTTTAATCAGAAATGTTTCTTGAGCATAAAATCAGCATATTAGAATGATCTCTGAAGGATCAAGTGACACTGAAGACTGGAGCAATGATGCTGAAAATTCAGCTCTGCTTCACAGGAATAAATGGCATTTTAAAATATATTACAATAGAAAGCATTTATTTGAAGTCTCTGTGTGCTTTTGTTCCCTGCAGGAGTTTGAAAATACGGAGGGGGAGGAGGGCCAAGCTGACCTTTCAACTTTAGCCTCCCCCAGCTCTCAGAATGACCCCGAGGTTTATATCCTGCCCCTCACGGAGGTCTCACTACCTGTGTCCAAACAGCCCAGCAAGTCATGTAAGAATCTGTACGGTTTTGGTCATTATTTATGATTCACAAAAGGAGATGTTTTGAATAACGCCCTGACTGTTCTTTTCCAAGTGATATGGAATGAGTCTGTGCTGGTCATTTGATTCATGGTGGGAATCATGAGGAGGCATGTTTTTAATGAAAAACATGATTTAGATTAGACCTACTGCCTGTGTTAACTGTAGTGGTTATAGCTCGTCACTGTAACACATTGCAAAGAAGATTGCTGGTTGGGTTTTTTCATTAATAAACAATACTGGAGTTGAAGTGCCACACTACGTTGATATTTGTCCCTCACATTCCTAACGGCCTTGTGACAGGAAGAGTAAAGAACAGGACTGTGCCCATTGTGAACGGATGGTTCCGGAAAAAGAGCAGTGGCCTTGTTTATGTTCTCACAGTGCAGAGAGGGGTGGAGAGCGAACCGTCTCTGGAAGCAGAACACACATCTGTCAGTTGCATAATGCGCGTGAGACCGGCCCAGAGGACTCCTGGCATGGTGGATGCATGTGAACTAGACTGCAGAAAGGAAAGGAAGTTATTAATGCATGGAAGCACTGGAAAGTACAGATGGAAATGAAGCTGTTTTTAACAACATTACAACAGATATGAAACAGATGTGTCCGAAAACCAAATTAACTGTAGATTTGCATTTCTTTAGAAGATATTGATTTCTTATTAGTGCTTGCTGAGACAACCAACAATGGCTTATGCACATATTTTAGGTTGAAGGTTTTGTAAACATTACCATACAAAAGTTTTTTTTTTTTGAAAGAAATGTATATTTTTATTCAGCAAGACTGCATGACATTGTGATCAAAAGTGACAGTAAAGACAATAAGGTTATAGAAGATTTCGGTAGCACTTGTACCTACAGGCAAATGAGTGGTAACACAAGGTACTTACCTGAGGTGTATGTACATGGTAACAAATAAGAAACACGGCTGTACTTAACAGTCGTATATGCATGGTAATTAGTTTGTACATACAAGTGTGGGTAAGAACGGTCACTTACAGGTAGTGCCCGTACATGGTAACTAATTAGATACTTTACTGTGCTTACTAATGTATATACATGGTAAATATGTAGTACTTACGGACAAGTGGGTACAAACTGGCACGTCCTTACAGTATCTGTATATGGTAACTAATAATACACATTACTGTACATACCAATGGTATGTATATGGTAAATGTGTAGCACCTACGGAAAAATTTATTATTATGTGGTAACAAACAAGACACACACTGTACTTGGTATACACGTGGTAAATATGTAGTACTTACAAACAAGTGTGTGTTAATGTTAAATTGCAATCCACAACAGTGCTTAAAAAGTTTGAAGAACTGGTAATTCCTGTGTAAAGTTTATGTAAAATGGTGCACTTTATTTTACATTCCTATTTCCATATACTTATTATCTAAGTACTGGTGTATGTTCCTATTAGTTAATGTACAGAATAAGTTATGCGATACTCAAGTTGGGGGTATAAACATGGACCAAGGTACTTATTGAGTAATTGATGGTAGATGGTACAAAGTAAGTATATGGAAATAGGACTGTAAAATAAAGTGCACCATTTTACATAAACATTACACAGGAATTACCAATTCTTCAAACTTTGTAAGCACTGTTGTGGAGAGCAATTTAACATTAACACACACTTGTTTGTAAATACTACATATTTACCACGTGTATACCAAGTACAGTATGTCTTGTTTGCTACCACATAATAGCACATTTTTCCACAATGAACAAGTCCATTCTGACCACATTGTTTGAACAAATGCATCCAATTTTATTACTTTCAAAATGACAGCGTGAACAGTCAGTCCTAAAGATCAGATTTGGAAAAAATAATGTGAACAAAGCCTTAGTAGGGTTATTTACCACTTAATTATCACCTAGTAACCACCATAGAAACTGCAAACCAATGCAGAAAACGTACTACAGTACATAGCAACACCCTGGCAACTGCTCAAAATGCCATAATGGCAATGAGTTTTACATAGGCAAACAACATTAACATGCTCTTCAGGAATGATAAAAATCTACTGAATGTACTACGTTTGATTTTGCATCAAGTCAAATCCAATCGCTCAATGGCAGACTGTGTGGAAGCTGGCGGTGAGAGAAGCCATGCAAGTTAGGTTTTCTCCCTGTGACTCACGTGCTCTGTCTGTGTAGAGCATCAGGGGAGGGTGGGGGAGACAGTGGGATGCTGGCTTGAAATGCAGGCATGGATTGGACAAAAGAGTTTTAGGAGCCAGCCAATAGCCTCTGGACTGTTCGTCGCCCGTGGTTACAGCCATGTGATTGGTCCAGGTGTTGCAGAGCGAGAGGGTAGCACTGAGTCCCTCGTGATATTGAGAAGGGCTCGGTCATGGTTGAACCGCTCCCTTTCCGTCCTCCCCCTCTTCATTCTCCTGCGTGTTGTATTAATGCAAAGAGCCGGAAATTAACACTTGACTGAATGCAGTGAAGTAAAAACCCCACATACGAATGTCCCTGGTGTTTTTTCACATTTACAGGTTTTCATTGACTGCGACATAAGCTTCAGTCTGGAAGAGGTCGAGCATTGAGAATCAGAGAAAGAGGAGATCGCATTTATGGTTCTAAAATGCCTACTGTAGACATTTACATTGTGCTTATTCATGTAGCGGAGACTTTTATTCAAAGCAGCTTACAGAGCGTTTAATGCAGGTTTCTCAACTCTGGCCCTCACGGTCCACTGTCCTGCAGAGTTTAGCTTTAACCTTCATGAAACTCACCTGTCTATAATAACCTTGATTTGCTGGTTGTTTAGGGTTGAAGCTAAGTGGACAGTGGATCTCAAGAATCAAAGTTCAGAAACCATGGGAATTGAACCCACAATCTTGTCATTACTAGCACCATGCTCTACCAGTTCTTGAGCTATGGGAACAAATCCTATATCACTCTATGTCACTTTATATAATTGTAGATGTATACATCCCAATATAAAGTCGACATGAAATGGAAATTGTGACCCTCTGTTCCTCCCTGTTGCAGTGTACATCTGTGTGGAATGGTTTCTTGATTGAGAAAAAATGTGGGAATTTAATTTTGTCCATTGGGAATTGATAGTACTGTTTTCTAATCACTGGGATTGCATGTAAATTCTTTAAATTAAATATTAGCAAATTTTTAAATCATAGATAAATTATTTCATAGATACTTCAATTTTAATTTAGCAAGAAGTTAAGCAAAAATTGTTTATATATTTAATAACCATGTTGTAATGCCGATTTGTTGTGATTTAACAAATTAAATTTTAGTATTTTAAAGCTACCACATTTGATTAGATTAAGTCGTCTTTTTATCTAGATCCTGATGGACAAAAGATGATTATAAATAAATTCTGTGTATTAAATAAAGTCTGTCATCTGTTCAAAAAACAGCTTCACATTATACACTTGAACTAAAAACAAAAGACTCAAAACAGCAAAACTACTATCATATAGTTGCATCGCTAAATTGTTATTGGACAAATTTGAAGCTGTTAAAATAGCTTAGCGTTCTGCCAAACAGCACTCTTTAATGATAAATTCATGCTCATCTTGACTTGTCCACTCATGTTCTTTATCTCGCTCTCTTACATGTCAATAATACATGCCATCGTTCCTAATACATATAAACGATGTAGTAAAATCTACACATTTCTGCTTTTGCATGGTAAATACTGTAATCTAGCAACCCTGTTTAAGTACCATGCTAGTTCTATACCAGAATCAACACCATCATACGTAAATCACCAAATCACAAAATATGATGTACAGAATGTATATTTCATGTAATATAATTCATCTTGGCACTTCTGAAATCCCCTTATCCATTTAAGTTGGCAATTTTTCTCGGTCTGAAGTCTTATGTCGACATATTAAGTAGAATTTCTCTTCTAGTTAATGTGAAATCGTAGACCAGCCTGGGTTTTCTCGTGCAATTGTGCTGCGTTTTAATGCATTTTTAACATGGCCCAGGGCTGCTCTGGGAATGCCAGGAGTGGGACGGGAATGCACAACTCACAGATTCCACAGAAATCATATAAAAGGCCAGTTCAAGTCTGCTGAATAAAAGAGAGATAGTTGTGTGTCAGGATGGGATGGGATGGGGGGGGGTCAATGCTGTGACAATCCTGGCTCTGAGCGGCAGAGAATGGGCCTTGTGTCTGGGCTGGTACTGGGGTACCAGGCGCTGCTGCTCTGCGGACAAAAGCCACAATGTAACTGTGGCGGGGAGTGTGAGGGGCTGGAATGAGAAGCTTCTGGAACGCTGCAGAGGAGGAGAACAGTTTAGTGCATTAATACAGGGATGGGTCTGTGAGGCACACTGTGAGACCTGCTGGTAGCGCAGGAGGAGGTGTGTGGGGGGCTCGTGTTAATGACAGAGGTCTTTCTGCTGCTCACAGTGCCTTATTTGTTTACAATTGCCCCCATAGTCTTGCTGAGACAGATAGAGGGAAGGGGGCAGAGGAGCAAGGGTTATTATGTACTCATGGCATTGCTTGCGTGAGCAGACGCATTTGGCATGTGCCGAGCTGCGCTGCGGACATACGTCCAGATCCTGGTGGGACACTTGGCACTTTAAACACCGATCTCCGCAGGAGCCGCTAGGTTTACCGCAGATTCGAGTTGAGTTGGCTCCAGCTGTGAGTTCCAGCCGGCTGCATTATGGGAATGTTGTGGGACGCTGTATCTCAGCGCGAGGAGATGCGCTCGGTCTCTGGGAAGGAAGACAGACAGCGCTGCTTTCTCAGCTGTCCGAGGGCTTGGAGGGTTAAATCCCTGGCGTGTGAATGGAGACATGGAGAACCAGAGAAGAACGGCACCTTCATTCCACTGTGTCGCTGGACCTTCATCCTACGGTTTCTTGCCAGACAAAGAAAGCCGCTCTTCTTCTGTATCTTCAACATCCAAGCTTATCTGCTGAATTATGATGGTTCGAGGTGGGACCAGAGTGTCTAAAGATTTGTGTCAACTTTCTTTCATTTTAAATCGCCGATGAGGTAGTTTGAGATAACCATGGTTCCTGTGGTTGTGCATCCCTGGATATTGCTCACTCTCTCTTGATGTTTGGCTACTTTCAAACTGCTCATTGTGCATTCATTTCATCCATTTGTATGCCAATGCTGAATGTATGTTTTCTCTCTGTTTCCCTCAGTTCAGCTGCTGAAGTCTACGGATCTCAGACGCCACAGCCTTCTCTACATCAAAGAAATGGGACAGGGCTGGTTTGGCAAGGTGAGGCCTTTTATAACTCAATACGGTAATGTGGCGCTGAAAAAATAGCAGTGTTTTTTGAGTACCCTACTCTTGGGGTTGATATTGCACACAGTACACTGTACGCAAAATGTTGTCGTAAACTCATTATGAGCTACCGTTAAACAGTTAACAGATAAACTGCACACCAAGTGTCCACTCTCTTTAAATCGGTGCTGCCAGTTTCACAGGTGGCAGGTGTGAGCCATGTTAATGTGCGGTTTGGGCTGGCTTTCAGGTTTTGCTGGGGGAGGTGAATGCTGGACTCAGTACCACACAGGTGGTGGTTAAGGAGCTAAAGGCAAGTGCCAGTGTACAGGAGCAGATGCAGTTCCTGGAAGAGGTCCAGCCTTACCGGTACACACCTTTCCTCTCATCTCTCTTACCCCATTTTTTTTTACTCTTTTTACTCCCCCATTTTTTTTACTCATCTTATGCTGTATGCTAAAACATATGCCATTTTTTGTCAGTACATCTAATTTGGAGGCACAAACTGTTAGCTCTTATTTGGAATGTGTAACTAAACGGTTTCTCATATGAGCAGTGTTTTGATGTTTGAGTGTGTGAATCCCACAGGGTGCTCCAGCATCCAGCCCTCCTGCAGTGTTTGTCCCAGTGTTCAGAAGTCACGCCCTACCTTCTGGTTATGGAGCACTGCCCCCTGGTAAGCCACTGAGTACCAGCCGCTTCGCTCACCGTCTTCCGAACATACTCTGAGTTGGTCTAATGACCCTTTAGAATCTATACTAGCAGTCAGCAATCTTCTTGACATGAAGTGCCATTTTTACAATATGTCCATTATTACACAATGTGTTGAAGTAGCATCCCCTTTATTTACTAAGTATAGTTTTGAGAACAAGAAACTACAAACCGCATGAGTTTTTGACTCCAAGTGGCTGTGGTGTGGTGTTCAGTTGACCCTTCTTTAAGCCACGCCTTCAAAATGTTGACCAATCTGAGCTTAGCAACTCTTGCCATAGAGTATAATCAGACTTTTGTTCTTTTCTCATGTAAGTCTATGGAGAATCTGTGGGTTTGGGTAGTTTTTAAATCCAAAATATTACAAAATGAAAGTTAAACTTTGTAGCCAGGTCACCTTCAGTACAATAGTGACATAAGGTACACAGAGATAATGCATGCAGTATGTTACCACTTTCATGCTGTGTATTAGATGGTCAACCTCATTCACAAATGAACATGCAACATCTATAAGAACATCTACATTTTCTCCAAGTAATGTTAATACCTTTCCTACAATCTAATATATTTATTGTTTAATATGTACTATAAGTAATGATAACTAATGATTTCACAGTAACATAAGGAGGATATTGTCATAACATTACAAACAGCTCATCAATTGAGGCTTTTTTAGTTTAATCACTATATGGCTTCATTTATCAATGTAATTAAGAAAAACAGTATTGCTCTATTTCATTCCAAGACAGAAAAGAATAACATTCCCTCCAATTTTACCAATTTATGAGCACATTTAACTGAAAAACATGCTGTTCACTGACATTTCCTATTCATTTCTGTAAAGCTGGTCTGAGCATCCAAGGGGGATGGAGTTTAGCATAGGGTTAATTAAACAGCTTAATGCTCCCTCTGCTGGTCATATTAGAAACTGTGCATTTGCACAGTTACAAACTGATATAGTGGTACCAGAATTACAGTTGCTCACTATAGCACAAATTAGCATTCTTGTGTTTTTCTTAAGAATACTGTTTACTTTATACAGGGAGATGTTAAAGGATACCTCCGTAGCTGTCGGGCAGCAGACTCAATGACCCCTGACCCTTTGATCCTTCAGCGGATGGCATGCGAGATTGCTTCTGGTCTTCTGTACCTTCACAAACACAATTACATTCACAGGTGAGGATCCACTAACCTTTGGCCTTTTCCCCGCATATTGATTCTCTCGGTTATTTTTCACCCCACCGCTCACTGGACGTCCAGCTCTGGTGTCTCCTGGCAACAATATCCTGGTGCTGCCTGAGTACATGTCACAGACTCCAGCATCAGTGATTTTGTTGCTGGGGGAAAACCCCTTGCTCAGCACACATCATCAATTATTTGTAAGTTACCCATGAAGTAAATGTGAGATGACTCTGCAGACTACCTTTGTCATGAAAGTTTACCAATGACAGGAACTATAAATGATGCAAACATTTCTCCACTCTGTCCTGTTCTCAGTGACCTGGCCCTAAGGAACTGCCTGTTGACCTCAGAGCTGGCAGTGAAAATTGGGGACTATGGCCTCAGCCACAGCAAATACAAGGTGAGTCTATGAAGGCTTTTATGATTGCAGCCATGCTGATGCTATTATTTTGACGTTGACTCAGTATTTCTTCTTACTTAATATCAGTGCATCCTTTCCCTTTGTTAGGATGACTATTATGTGACAGCAGATCAAATATGGGTTCCTCTACGCTGGATTGCCCCAGAACTTATTGATGAAGTCCATGGCAATCTCTTAGTAGTTGACCAAACCAAGACCAGCAACGTCTGGTGAGAAATAATTCAGAGAAAAACACTATGGCAGAGGTTCTCAACCTTTGTATTAAACTGCAAACTTTATTGTATTAAGATTTTTTTGCATAATTTTTTACAGGAGGATAAACTTACATATAAAATATGCCATGATATGTGCACTAAAATGTTTTTATATGAATCAAAAACCGAGGTTATAGCCTTTGGCCCTAGTGAAAATTCAGGGAGCAGAAGTATCGATCTGGACAACCTTGCTCCTTTTACTTCTTCCTGTATTAAGAACCTAGGTGTTTTCTGGGATCAGAGTCTTAGATCTGATAAACAAATAAATGCAGTTTTTAGTTCCTGTTTTTTTCAGCTTCGCCTTCTCTCCAAAATTAAATCTTTTCTCTCTGTGAAAACTTTAGAGATTGCTATCCATGCGCTCATTACATCTCGCTTAGACTACTGCAACTCTCTATATTTTGGCATTTCTAAATCTTCCATCGCTCGTCTCCAATTAGTACAAAACGCTGCTGCTAAACATAAATTTGATCATGTTACTCCAATTTTGAAATCGTTGCATTGGTTATCTGTGCGTCTTATAATTGAGTTAAATTCTTCTCTATGTTTTTAAATCTATAAATAATCTGGCACCGAGTTATTTATCTGATCAACTTTATCCTTACAATCCTACACAAAATCTGAGGTCTGGTGATCAAAGACTTCTCTCTGTCCCCAGATCACGGTTAAAGCATAGAGGAAGCATAGTGGAACAGCCTTCCAGCCTATATCAGATCGGCACAGTCTTTAACTGTTTTTAAATCATCTCTTAAAATCTATTTCTTTTCTTTGGCTTTTAATTCATTGTGAGTTTATGGTATGAATCTGAGGGTTGCCCTGTGTTCTATGTCTTTGTTTGTTCAGCACTTGCTGTTTTTAAATGTGCTATATAAACAAAACAAACTTGAAACTTGAAAATGTAACTTGAGCGCAAAGATGAACTCAGTATAACAATCAGGATGTTGCAAATTTTGCAAATGGTGAATGAAGAACTAGCATGCAGAACTTATCCAAGAGGAGATGCTTTCAAGGATAATGCTGTGCTTTGACAACTTCAGCACAAAACACAAGCTCAGCACCTTTCAAAAAGGTAACATTTATAAATCATAATTTGCAGCGTTCAATATTCTGAAGTATATTTCTTAATTCTCTGCAAATTCCCACAAACTTTGGAAAAAAAGGCACGATCAACAAAAAAGCTTGAGAACCTCTGCCCTGTGACATACTATAGGCTATATGTAGAAAAACAAAGCTCCAGACTTTTTGCACTTTAAACTAATTTTCTGCATTCTATGTTCTAGTTTCTCTGTTCTAATTATTATTATTTTTTTTACTCTGCAGGTCATTAGGTGTGACGATATGGGAGTTGTTTGAACTGGGTAACCAGCCTTATAGGCACTATTCTGATAGGCAGGTTTTAACATATGCTGTAAAGGAACAGCAGCTCAAACTGCCAAAGCCCCTGCTGAAAGTGCCTCTGTGTGAACGCTGGTGAGTCGTCTCCAAAGTCCAAGTCCAAATCATCATTATGAGCCACCCATCCCCTTACGTCTGCCAATCGCAATCACCACATCCAAACCAATCAATGTTCCCCTCCAGAGACACACCCACCAATCACTTTTCTTTTAAATACATGTAAGCAATCAATATCTTCCAACCATAGGTGCCTCCCCCAGTCACTGCCATTTCCTCTGGCAGAACCAACAAATCAATACTCCTCAAATCCAGTGTGGTCAATCATTAATTTGCCCCTCTGTAAAGCCATCAATCATACATTTATCCAGTCCTGGAAGCACACAGTCATTAATTTTACCCCCACACACTCCAATCATTGTCCATTTAATCAAGCGCAGTCATGCGTACAAGTATACCACTCCATTCCCCACAGGATACTAAACAATCAATGACCCTACTTTAAGACTGCAAGGCTACTATCATGCTAAACTGTCCATATTTCAAATCATCACAAATGGGTTTCTGGCTATCGTCCATACTAGCATCCATTTTTAAGTACTCATATAACAATAAGATAATAGAGCATTGATAATAGAGCAGGGGTCTCCAACCTTGCTCCTGTAGAGCTACTGTCCTGCAGACTTCATATCCAACCCTGCTCCAATACACCTGCCTGTAATTATCATGTAACCCTGAACACCTTTATTAGCAGGTTCAGGTGTGGATGGAGCTGAAATCTACAGGATGGTTGCTCTCCAGGCGCAGGGTTGGAGGCCCTGCTAATAAATCATTAGCAAATTGTACTAAAACATAGTTTTTGGCCCTATTCTATTCTAATCCTTTACAGTCAACAGTCATAAATTTTTAGTTTATAATCCAAAATATTTGCTTTTCTGTTGCGTGTGTGAGCAGGTATGAGGTAATGCAGTTCTGTTGGCTGCAACCTGAGCAGAGGCCTGTTGTGGAGGAAGTCCATCTCCTGCTAAGCTACCTGTGTGCTAAGGGTGCGACTGAAGCTGAGGAGGACTTTGAGAAACGCTGGAACTCTCTCAGGCCAAGTCTGGGCTCCAGCAGCTCTCACAGGACACCTGCACCTGAAGTAGCCTCTTCTACTTCTTCTTCATTTCCTCTGCTTGAACACTTCTCTATGGCAGACAGCTTCCAATCTGAGAATGGGGATGATATATTGACAGTAACTGAGACCAGCCAGGGGCTCAACTTTGAGTATAAATGGGAGCAGGCACGAGCTGAGCAGCCCTACTGCTCCTCTTCAACTAGTGGACCATTGGGAAAGAATAATCCCCATTACCAGGATGTGTATTACCCTCTTAGCAATTCCACGGGTAGCTGTAAGGGTGAGAGCCTCCCTCTTGGGGTTTCTCCATCCTACTATGAGTCAGACCATCCAGGTGTGGTTCCAGTGCTAAGTGCACACAGCCCCTCAGTAAGTAGTGAGTACTACATCCGCATCGAGGAGCCAGGTGAGTGCAACATCAACTTAGAAGACACTAATCTTGATTACAGCCCAAGACTTGAAGCCAGCAACAGTAGCTTGTCCTCTACAGGCAGGAGGAGCCCAATTGGGTCTCTGCCAAACACCTACTGGTCAGCAGCTAAAGAACCCAACAGTAATGATTATGATTCAGATAGTAGCCTAACCATGGAGCCACTCCAAAGAAGAGTTCCAAGCTCGGTAGAGATAAACCAGTCAGAAGTTTATTTTTCTTCCGATGACAGGCATAATTTACAGTGTGAACAGTCACCTCAAGCAGGGCCAGATGTTCATTTGATAAGAGGGCATGGTTCAGACACTTATCAGCAGAGAAGAGGGTCGGGAAGCCTCTGCCATAGACTGGAGGTGGTAAAGGAAAGCCCACTTGGAGTTTCAGTCTCTCTTAGTAGTCCCAGCTTGGCACATTGTGACCCATACCTTGAGTCTAACCAGAGAACTGTAGAAAGAAGTATGGCCAATAAGACCTATTATGACATGATGGGCCCCTTACAAAAGAGTGTGCCCAGACCCCACTACATGAGCATTGATATTGATGCCGGTGATGGCCTTCTTTTGGGCAGGGGGAGTGCTGATTCAGAAGATGATGATGATCTGTTTTCTCAGAACATGTTAACTAATTGGAACTCCAACCACTCAGCAAACAACAACAGTTTAAGCGATCGTACACAAGCTGTGGGTTTTCGAGATGCATACCTTGATTTACGTCACCCGACACCCTCTTCTCAAGTCGGGAATTTGAAATCAAGAGTGTTGGAGACAAGCAACAGTTGTGCATATAATTCTATCGATTCTCTCAAAGACCACTCATACATGGAAGCCACGGATAGTATGTCCTCTAAACCTAACGCTGACTCAGAGGGTGGTGAATACCTACATTTAAGCCCTGAAAGTACTCAGGAAGTTGAATCATCTTCCAAATGTCATTCTGTCACAGAAAGTCAGCCTATTCTTTCACGGCAGAAGAACATTGCTCATAAACATATCAAAAACAATACATCAGACTTCCATGTAGGAGGTTGCAACAGAATGAATCCACCAACTCTTCCATCAGAGCTGGTAGTGACTAAAGAAAACGAGTTGCTTGAGACAAGGATATCCCCTGCACAAAAACTGAAACTTGGGACAGACAGTTCTGCTGGAGTTTGTGTAAAAATGGTGTCATGCCCTACGGATCTATCTAAGACTGTCTCAGAGTGTAGCCATTTGACAGACAGCAGAATGGTGCCCGACAACTCCAGTATCATTCTAGTGGAAATTAATGACTGCAGTAATGACTGCATGGACATCCCCTCTGGAGTATTAGAAGATTATACCTTGGACTATGCAGAGGTGGGCAATATTGACCTAACTCATAGAACACTGCAGAGAGAGACTGGGTCCAGACACTGCGAGGACAATCTTGCCTCTAGCAGCAGTCCATGTGAGGCCTTCAGCCCTGATAGTTACCACACGTCCATTCAGCCGAAATCCTTAGATAGTGGCTATGACACGGAGAATAATGAATCCCCAGAGTTTATCTTGAAAGACCTTGAAGGGAATCCAGCCCTTAGCACTAGTGTAGAATCAGACGAGTGTGACATGTTGCTCCAGATGGACCTAGATGAAGATGTCAATGTAATGCTCCTGCATCCATCCAGCAGTCATCTACCACTGATCAGCCTTGGTGAGAGGAATCAGTACAGAGACTCTGCTTATTTTTCTGACTATGACATGGAGAATGACAAGAGCCCTAGTGAAGGGGTTCACCTGTTCTTCAATTGCCAAGATGAGGATGATGCCTTTGATCTCAAAGCAGAAAAGGAGGGCTCAGAAAAGTCATTTGGGAGAGAAGGACGTAGCATGGAGAATGAGAAGGGAAATGACATATCTGTGCCAAAGGACAACAGTGCTGCCCTTAATGCTAAACAATTGTGTCTTAAAAAGACAAACCCAAATCTCTGTCCATCACCTGCATCGGTTCCAATGATATCTATGCTTTCACCCTTTCCTCCAGAGATGGGGGGTTGCTTGACCAAGGAGTCAACTCCAGATGATGGTATTGGGCTGGAATCTGATCACTCTGGAGAGGAACCAAACTCTGAATGCTACTCTTCCACAGTGTCTGAAGGTTCTTCCTCAACACAGCAGGCCTCAGGTGTGGAGGAGCAGGCTAACGGAGACACCAGAGACTTTTCCTCAGCAGAGTCACTAGGCTCAGACTCTACCATAGTAGACTTCAGTGGTGAGATAATCCAAGCAGAGGAGCAAGAGGCCTGTAACAGTTTGGACAATCCGGAGCTTCCAATGGAAGGAAACAACGAGGAAATGGAAGATTCAGTGGAAGAAGGTGGCATAGGTTCAGCACTTTCAAAACCAAAGCGTGATGAATCCTTGGAGAATATTCTTCCAGCCTTGCCAGAAGACTTAGATGTTCCAGCTCCACTGGGGAATGGAGAGGAGGCGGATGAGGAGGATTCAGAGGATAGTGATGAGTCTGATGAAGAACTTCGTAGCTACAACATACAGGAGCAGAGTGATGAGAGCGATGAAGAGTTCCCTGTGGTGCCTGTCATTGTGAGCGATCGTAGCAGTGCACGGCATCTACGCAGCCTGCTCAAAATGCCCTCCATACTTACACAGTCCTTCTGCGATGAGCTGGAGAGCAAGAAAAAAGCGGTGTCATTCTTTGATGATGTCACTGTGTTTCTGTTTGATCAGGTTTGTAGAATTATCTCTTGTAGCATTGAGCTAGTGCGTTGAGTAGCATGTTATTTTCATTTCAGAAAAATACTAGGGGTGGAACGGTACGCATATCGAACCGTACGGTTCACGGGGCAAATTCCAAATGGAAGTGATCATCCCTGTCCCCTTGGGATGATTTCCTCATTATCTTCAGCCGAGATGTTCCCGTGACACGGTGTGCATCAGCAGATGTCGCTGTTTTAATATCATAAATGTCTTTTTATTGTTGTTAGCATAACTGTTGCAAATGAACATACTTTTTTTTTTTTTTTTTTTAAAGGTTTTTGCTATATAATAAATAAAAACTAATATGTATACAACTTTTTAAAATATAAAATGTTATTTTATTTTTTTTATGCCGGTGTCCATCAGCGAATCTGCAGATTCCAAATTGATTCCAAATGACTAAATAATGGCAAGCACGTACCCTGCTCACTCTAAAGTCCCCACTCCAAGGGGACAGGGATGATCACTTCCATTTGGAATTTGCCCCGTGAACCGTACGGTTCGATACGCGTACCGTTCCACCCCTAAAAAATACATTGATTTGTGCAGTGCTAACTGTTAATATGACTCACAGCCTGTGACTTGCTGTGTATCAATTCAGGAGAGCCCCACAGGTGAGCTTGGGGACTACAGTTTTCCTGTGGAGGAAGAACCCAATGGCCAGGCTTCAGAGGTGGAGCTGCCACGACCCCAGGATAGGGTCACTACACCTGAGGATTCACCAGGAAGGAATGTCTCAGAAGAAAGTGAGTGTTCAATAACAATTCCTGGGTATTACCTCTCGTTTAGTGACATTTCACAAGCCTCTCACCCTAAACAGGTGGGGCATTTCAGTGGCAAGATGATTTTCCATTGATTCAAAGCCCTTCAACATCAGAACCTGGGTCTGAAGAGATCGCTACACCACCCAACTCTCCCGTCAAGTCTCCAGATGAAAAACCAGCACCACTGCTTTCCCGATTTAGCGTCTCTCGTTTTTCCATTACGCATGTGTCTGACTCTGACATGGACTCCATTGGAGGTCAGTTCTGCATAGACTACGTTCACACTGCAAGTAAATGTGGCCCAAATCCGATTTTTTTTGCTCACATGTGACTCAGATCTGTTTTTGTCATGACAGTGTGAACAGCACAAACCACATGGAATCTGATCTTTTCAATTCCGATTTGTGCCACTTCCTTATGTGGTACTAAATCCGATACAGGTCAGATGTTTTGCAATGCGACCGCAGTGTGAACAGTCATGTCGGAATTCATGCGACTTTTACGGCACTCTAGATCGACATTCGTTATAATTCCGCGCTGATGGGAGACATTTCAAAGATTTCACATACCTAAACTTATCAAGACAATTTTAATCAGTGGACGTTTGATTTATCAGTTCAGAACTCATAAGTATTACAATGATAACTCTATACAAGCAAAACATGAGGGCTCGTATCATAAAAGTTTCAAAACTCTGCTCTCTTTTGTCACATCCTTGTCTTTATTTTTCATATTGCCTGCTGGCTTTTGCTGCAGATCACACTATAAATAAAACACGTTAATTGCTTACTTTATGTCCTCCGGGTTTACTTCCATATGACAGTTTGCTGCGCAAGTGTTGCCAAATCCACAGTTTCCCCGAGGAGTTAGGCCACTTTCTCCACTGTTGCTGCGGGTTGTTTTTTAAATTCATGGGTTGATACAACCCCACTAACACAATATTTACCCCTGAACATGATTGGGCTAGTTTTGGACTAGTTTTGAGAAGCAATTGGGCGGATTGTTGTTGTTAAAATCTGGAAACCCTGTTTGTATTGTTCTTTTGCGCATGCGGGTCAGTTCAGAACAATGATCTGTTCACACTGGAAATCTGATATTGGCCACATTTAAAACAACAGTGTGAACAGCTGTACAAAAAAAATTGGATCTGAGCAAAAATCGGAATTGAGCACTAAGGCTCGCAGTGTGAGCCATAAAGACATGGTTGATACAGTTGAGAAACATTAGGTGCTAGATCTAATGATTTTACATTTGAGTTTATTGCTGTATGCAGGGTTGACATTGAAAGTTAACTAGCTCTCTCTTTTTGTCACACAGGTAACAGTGAGAATGGGGCCCAGGAGTGAAGGGGTCATTAACTCATTTAATTGAAGAGGTGTTTAGAACCCGTATGGTTTGATTTGGTCTCATCAGACTGTGGGCTCTCCTGTATCGCTATATTTTTGTTCTTTTAAACGTGCTGGACAAAAGGGTCCTGTCAACCTGATATGCTGTTTGGACACAGTGCCTCATATTGTAGTGGATTAGCCAGCCCTTCCCTTGTGTTCCTAGACAGATGGTGGTTGAGTGACAGTTTTTTTGAGGACAACAGTTATAAAAACTGAAGAGGAGATCTGTATAACAACATATTTATTATCTATGTATTACAACATGAGGTATGAAGATTATAACTTATTTGCACAATTCAGTATCAGTATCATGCTGAAACCATCATTTGTTTTTTTACACATAACATGTAGGAAACAATATAAATACAAGGCTGCTCTCCTCATTTGCTTGTCATGCCCCATACCGTCAATATGTGGTTTAGAGTCTGAAAGATCTGTCATAGTGCTTTACATTTTTCAGGTTGACCCAATGATCTGCATAAAAATAGAGTTACAAGATGTTCTGCCCTCATAAAAGAAATACCCACGTTTATTATTGAGGGTGCAAAAAATTATATACATACCGAGCCCCTCACTACAAGCTGCTCAAAAGTGATGTTTTCTATATTTGACCACTTTTAATTAAACTTTAGCTCAGGGGTGTTAAGGGTATGGTACAAAAGTAGATATATTAACAATATAAACCATCACACTTAAAACGTCTTCATACAGTCTTAAACAGTGTTTTGCTTTATTTTTAATGCTGAAGAACTTTCATAACAACTACCTGCACTTTCATTAATGACTTAAGATATATCTTACCCCATAATCAAGTACTTCATCAAAATCAAGATCTTATTTATATATTATTAAAAGTGCAGTTTAATCATTAACACTTCTTATCTGGTTAGATCTTTAAATCTCTAGATCAGAATATCCAAAATATTTATGGATGACAGTGATGCATTACAGTACTTGTGCTGAGAAGCAATGACAGTATTGCAGGAGAACAGATAATAACCAGCTATTTTTCCTTCAACTATTATGGTAGCATGCATATATATGATAGCTCACATATGGGTCATTCCTGTTATGCAGCAATTCAAACTTTCAGAAATATAAGGCACTTAAACACTTTAAAAAAGCTCATGTGCTACATTCTGTGTGTTCTGAGGTCAGTAACTTTATGTGAGAAATAGAAGAATTGCAGTTGTCATTTAAGACATCCAAACTTTGGCATGGCACAGTCATAATGCTTCTTGACTGCAACTGTTTACATGAGTGCAAGATTTCACTGTTATGTTTATAATTATCAAGCGATTATAATAACGATTTCAATTTCACTCTGTTCTTCACATAAAGCTACTGTATGACTTCGGATGAATTTAAATAAGCTACATTTATGATACATCTATGGTGCTTTGCCATATATGGAGCTGTAGCTCAGACATTCAATTCTTTGTGTTCCAAAACTTGAATTTAATATATCATCCAGGGGCATGAAAATAAGAGGAAGTGTAAGAGGAATGACCCTGGGGGTACTGATGGTGATAAGTTTGTTGGTGCTTGTCAGGATCAGAACTTTAGCAAGTCCATCACAACAATCAGTCATGATTGCTGAATAACTTTTGCTTTGAATCCGAGAGCTACAGGAACTGATTTCAGGATAAACCAGCGGGTTATCAAAGTTACAGGTGTATACTTCACAATTGTGGTACTCAAAGACACACAACCAAGTTAAAGAGAGAAGAGTGACCATCTCGTCTGTGAACAAAATGTGTTACAAACAATAACGGCAGCTCCTGCAGATCTGATCCTCCGTCTGTGATGATGCCTTGTCTCAGAAGTGTTATTTTTGTCAAATCCAATAACAAATAGATGTTCAAAAATATACTACAAAACAATTCAGATGGTCCAGACGGCATGTGGGCCTCATGTGTTTCTACAAGTTTCTCTCAATATATTTTGTCTTTTGTCCCTATATGATCTGAGGTGTAACACCGAGAAAAGTTTTGACCTGTTTTACACGATGATCTGTTTAAATGTAACGTACAGCTGTACCTGTCATGCTCTGCCTTGAATCACTGGAGCCCATACACATTTGTGCCAATGCTGTAAGTCACAATCACTGCACTTGTACCCTCGCTTTCTCGCTGTATGCCTTTCAAGAGTTTTATACTGTGCTAAACCTTGCGGCAGTAGGTACTTTTTCTCATTCAGAACATCAGTGCTTCATTAGGCTGGTTGTGGTTGCCAAAGAAAGGTCAAATTAAAGTGTACTGAATGTTGAATGTAGCGTTGAGGGGAAAAGTCTGTTGTTACTGCCTCATAGACGTCGAACCGTATGTCCTCACGACTCATGCCTACTGTACTATTCTAAAAATAAACCAAGCTATAGTTTGTCCTTGTGCCTGTGACAGTTATTAAAGATTCCTTATATATATATAGTGCTGTCAAACGATTAATCACATCCTAAATAAAAGATTTGTTTACATAATATTTGTGTGTACTATGTATATTTATGTATATATAAATACACACATGTATATATTTCTGAAAAATGTTATGTTTGTATATTAAATATATTTATATATAATATAAATTATATGAATGTAAATACTTTCAAAATATATACTGTATGTGTGTGTGTATTTATATATACATAAATATACACAGTACACACATGTAAAAAAAAACTTTTATTTTGGATGCGATTAATCACGATTAATCGTTTGACAGCACTAATATACATTTACATATATAGACACACGCACGCACGCATGCGCCCACACGCGCGCTTATTCTGAGACCACTAGTGAAAATGCTCGTTTTGCATTTTTGTAGTTTGTGAAAAGACCTATTGGTGATGTTTTACAGCATGTTTTGAGATGATCCAAAGATCCAGCTTGAGGTTAAATGGAAGAAAATTAAATCATTTCTAGGTTAAAAAACTAAAATCCCAGATTTTTAGTGAGATCTCAGCCGTTTGAACCTATATAATTTGAAAGTGCAGCAGTTCATGATACTTTTTTATTTCAGAAAAGACAAGAATGTTCACATACATTTGCAGTCCATAAATAAGAATAAACAGAAAAGCCAAAACAAAAATAAAACATTATAAAATTGGTTTTAAAGCTGATCAGACACAAAATCTTCCATTCTATCGAAGAATCACACAACAATCCCACCTTCCTCACACCATCCACAGTAGATGCCCTAATTTATAAAACATGCAATTCATAGCAGTATCTAAACTAGCTGATATTGTATTTTCCTGTAACACTTCGAAAATCAGTGGTTATACTGCTCTAATACTTTTCAGTCCCCCAAGCAGAAACAAAACAAAAGATATATTTACAGAACCTGCAATTTAATATTTTCACTATTATTCAGCAAGTCTATTTTTGATATTTAATAAGCAGTATTGCTCAGTATGTGGAAAAGCAAAAGCAGCAGGTGAAGACAAATAAACCCCCTTATATATCTATAACAGTCATTTAAATTTCTAGGAAAAGAACAAAAAAAAAAAAAAGTACAGTAGAAGCAAATAATAGTACAAAAATCAAATGGAACAACAAAATATCACAAAGCAATTCCCTTTACTTACACCAGTGGAGTTACAGATATTCAGAACCACACTGAGCACAGAACAGCAGGAAAAGGCACAGTTCCTGTGTCGGTGCCACTTGCATGAAAAATTGCACTATATATTGCATCTAATATAACTGTACAGATCTCTGCAAAGACAGAGATTCACAGAGGCATCACTAGAACTTTAGCAAAGCACAGTGGTCTGTTTAATACAGAGCGACCACAGCATCAAGATCCCTGCGAAGAGGTTTCATCAGCTTTCTGAAATGAGTGATAGAGGCAAGTGCCACAAAACATACACAACTGACAGAAAAAGAAAGGCTTCCCAATAGAACTGCATTTATAGAAATAATATCTACCAAATTACTCACTTTTTTACATTTTCACATTCATTCAAATAAAAGATCTCACGTTTAAACAATCAGGCGTACACTTTACCTCCAAAAAAAAAAAAAAATGTACACTGACATTTCGGTTGTGCCTGATTCGTTAATGAAGAAAACCATTTAGAAAAGCTTTTAACTTTTGAAATACGTGAATTGGTGGATACAAATACCGTTAATTATGTAGCTACAGAGTTAAGATCATTAATTTAATCCTTTAAGAACTCAACCAGCTCTATCCTCCGTGCCCTGTGGGTAAATGCATGTGCTCTGCCTCCGCATGCTGTTGCAATGACACAGACAGAACAGAAGAGGGCGACAGTGCACAGGCCACTGCATGGCCCCTCTAGTAGTAGAGAGGAGCGGATCGGTCGTCCATGATGCTTGGCCTGAGGTAGACCTCCAGGGAACGGTCACTAGATGGAGAGGGGGTGGAGAACAAACACGGTCAGTACGCCCACAACACGGCTCGCGCTAGTGACCCACTGAACTCTACGACACATAAACAGCTCTATTGCACTTTGATTTGGGATACAGAAGAAAGGCACTGCTGAAAGGCATACAGTGATTCATTTGACATATACTTATGAACAGGTATCTGGAGAAGAGTCTATGAAGGGTGTTTGGAGCAGGCATGCAAATGGAACAAGACATAGTTACTTCTGTCAGCATTGATAGATGCATGCAAGAGTTAGATTCGGGGTTACCTCCAGCGCCAACACCATTTCCTGGCAACCTATGACCTCTCTGGCTGGTGCGAACTACAGCTCACACACAAAAAGCCAAGGACCAACCAGAGAGGCAGGTGGCGGCATGAGACGAAACAGCTGTGAAGCCCTACTGCCTGTTTAAGCCGCACAGCGAATGAGAGTCGAAAACAAAATCAAAATGAAAAGAATAAAAGAAAGGGCATGATTGGTTTGGCTGAGCAGCGATGGAGGCAGGTGACTTACGGAGGTCCTGCAACACTCAGAACCGGGACAATTCAGGACCCAAACTGGAAAGTAAAGAGAGTCCAGGGGTTTGTACCTGAGAGCTCAGCTCAGACCGAGGCTATGCATGGCTACATTTCCACCGCATTCACATGATTGTTAGTGTTGCGTACGATGGCCGTACAGTAGGTTACTTGCTCTGTGACATGGCGCTTTTTTTTTTGGACTGCTCATGGATGACGTCACAGTTTTATGTTCGTAGATGAGTCAATAACGCACTTCTAGAAATGACATGGGTTCAAAATATAGTGCAAAATGAAAGGTCTGCCCATAGCAGTTTGGTTAGGAGGTCCAATTAGTAAAGAGATGTGTATGGAAAACAATGAACTCTTGAAGAGCACATTTCAATTTCAAACCCTTCACAGTTCTTTATCTAAAATGCATGCTTATAAAAAAACTGACACGTCTTATATACATCTCAAACAGATCAGATCTTAGAAGATAAGGAGAAGAAAAAAGGCGAGCAGGCAAGCACAGACACAGAAACACGGACACAGTCACATATTCATACGGACACGACGTCATGATGCACAAGTACACAAACTTTATGCTAGATTAGAACTGTGTGCTCTTCAGGTTCGTGAAACGTTGGTCTCAAAAGATGACATTTTATTTGTGGACGACCCAGTTGAGCATGTCTTGTTGGTATGGGTGCAAGTGAGAAAGCCAAAAAAACTAAATATCAACCATTAATGGCCCAAAATTGCTCATGCCATATTTATTTGGCTTATTTTCAAATAGATTTGATCAAATAATATATCAGTAAATAGCATCATAAAATATGAATATCACATCACAATAAAGGTCTTTTCTGCTGAGTTGCTTGTAGGTGTGCAGCACCCATTAAAGCTCAATGCAAAGTCTTGCAAATCCAAGATGACAAATTAAAAATCATCAGAAGCTCATTTGAACAAATGTTTTATTAATATATAGATATTTATTTATTCCTTTCGTAAAAAGTCACCATACATTCAATGTCAATGTTCACTATGTTCCTCCTCAGCATGCATATTGTGATTGTTACACTGATTTCTTGTGCATTTTTCCTAGTTTGTCTATTTTCCAAGAAAAAAAAAAAAGAAAAGAAGAAGAAACAAAAGAACATCAACACAGCGAGGACTACACCACAGCTCCAGAGGATCTGTCAGTCAACATCCTAAAACTGCATGGAAACATACTACAATGGGAATGTTTTAGAGACATGGGCTGGTAGCACTTCTGTATAGGCTCAGAATAGGCTAAAAATAATATATTCACAAGATATGATACATAAATGTGTAACCTGATTGATATTCACAAAATAAAAATCATATATTCACAAAGGCATAATTTAAAGAGACAGTTCACTCAAAAATGAAAGTTCTGTCATCGTTTACTCTCCATCATGTTGACTTTGTTTTTTTTTTTTGTTACCTGGAAGGACATAAACCTCTCAGGATTCATTAAAAGTATCTTAAGGTGTGGTTCAAAGATAAACCAAAGCAAAGGATTTGGAACAACGTGAGGATGAGTTAATGATGATAGTCATTTCATTTTTGAGTGAATGGTGCCTAAGGCCCTTTCACATTGCATTTCATTTCAGTGTTGTCCAATGCATTGATCTCCAACTCTCAACTTGATTGACTGAAGAGGATGTACTTGATGAAATAAATAAATTAATTAATTAATTTTGCCATTTCAAATCACTATTTTACCAAAAAGTGAATTTTGGTATTTTTTGGCAAAATGTATTTTTGAACCAAAACGTCTCTCAATCACTATTTTACCAAAAAGTTAATTTTGGTATTTTTGCCAAAATAAATTTTTTACTCAAAACCTCTCAGAAAAGAATACATCCACACTTAAATTCAAAGTTATCCATCAGTTCATGAGTTTCAAAATTTGTGAACACACCATTCAAAGGAATATTTGAGAAACAAATTTTGTGAATTAGGTCACACATTTATGAATCATACTGTCAAAATATTCATTTTGATACTATTCTGATCCCATACTTCAAGGTGTCTGAGGCAGGATAACGGGATATTTTTTTGGGGAAAAGGTTTCTGCTCAGAGCACTTTTCTTTCATGCATGTAGGGTGAGCGGACACGTGCCGGTCTGGACGAACAGCACAGTCCCACCCGAGGATTTTGAAGCTCATGCGACCTTCACTCCAGTTTCATAGGTCCATTCTCATTTGGCACTTGTTTAATGAGGGAAAATTTCGATTTTCCTTCCAATTGTTCCAATTTCGTCGGTGAATCGGAGGAAAATCTAAGCTTGTTGCGGCACAAAGCGACACAGCCTCTGGACCAGAGGAGCACCAGGTAATACATGAGGGATTCACAAAACGCAAATGCTCTTCAAAAACACACAGAGAGAGTACACTCTGCACAACTAAACCACAAAGAAGAATAAAAAAAAATAAATAAAAAAAAAACATTCCTCATTTGGCATGAGGCTCCCATTACATCTGCTTAGAAAAACACTCAGCAAGAGCTTCGGAATGAGGAGAGCTGCTCCAAAAGACCAAATTTGCTTTTCTTTTGGCACTTTTACATGAGGATGTCATTTTAAAAAAACAACCACATAGCAAAACTTGTGCTCATGCATGAAAGACGGGAAGTGGTAAGCAGTCTCTTTGGAGTCCACAGCGATGTCATAGCGGCGTCACTACAGGCGAATCAGAGTCCGTAAAGCAGCGAGGCGAGCAGTTGGACTGCGTTCTGGTCGTTCTTCTCAGAGTTCCCCCCCGACCCACCACACGCGACCGTCACTATCGCCCCGGCAAGACGCAGGGAGGAAGAGAGGACAGAAAGGAGGGATGAGACTGGCCCCTTCCATTGGAGGAGGAGTGTGTGGAGGCAGAGCTTAAGAGGGGAGGGGCTAAGGGAAGTAGGGGCGTGGCCCCTGTGCTATCCGGATCTGTGTCTGATAGTCTGTCTGTGTTCACACTGTCGAAATCAATTTGCCATCGGAACTGTGGAACAAAGAGAGAAGGAAGCTTGCCAGGTCGGACACATTCAGAGAGAAATGAAGAAAAGACAAGACAGCCACAAATGGGCAGGAGTGAAGGCTGTAGGGGGGCTTATTCCTCATCCTGTCTAATATCAAACTACACAGCTACTGAATGTGCCATGAGACATTAAAGTGCCTTTTTCAATTGACAACGATCAAATTGAAAAGGCAAAGGGTCAAAATTGGTAAAAGGTCAGGTCAAGATGCATCTTAAAGCTATCTAGAAATAATCTGGTTTAACTACAATTTACAATCTACAACATAAATCATTCGACTTGTTCCTTAAATCAGGTTCACAGTAATGCATTTACAATTGATGTCTATGAGGCAGGACATTACGGTTCACACATACTTCTACAAAAATATAGAAACATTACGTGATACCATCTCATAATAATCTTATCTATGCAAAGTTATAGTAATACGCTGCTGTTTAAAAAATTGGGGTCTGTTATGATTTTTAAAATGTTTTTCAAAGGTCTCTTATGCTCACCAGGGCTGCATTTATTTAAGCAAAAATACAGTAAAACAGGAATATTGTGAAATATTATTACAATTTTAAATAATTGTTTTCTATTTAAATATATTTCAAAATATAATTTATTCCCATCTTGCAAAGCTGAATTTTCAGCAGCCGTTATTCTAGTTATTCACATGATCCTTCAGAAATCACTCTAATATGCCGATTTGCAAATTTTTTTTATGAAAACCATAATATATATTTTAGCATACTTTGATGAAAAGAAGTTTCAAAAGAAGTGCATTTATCTGAAATAGAAATCTTGGTAACATTAGAAATCTCATTACTGTCACTTTTGATCAATTTAATGTGTCCTTGCTGAATGAAAGTATTCATTCCTTCATTAAAAAAAAAAAAAAAAAAACCTTAATCCCAGTAAATTCTGCTACCAGAAAGGGCTGTTGAATAGAGACAAATATGTCAACAGGAGTAACACTGATAATGCATTTTGCTTTAATTTAATTTATCTGTTTGAAAGAAAGTACAAGCTTCACATTTCTACATTTAAACCCTTGTAATGAACACATTTTCATTGTAAGTGCATTACTGTACACAGTTTTTATAAACTGACGGGTTGATATGAAGCTATTGTCTGCTCTCCATATACTTGCAATTGTGCTGAACCTGAAACATTTTTGTAAGTGAACTGAATCTCAACTAGAGGCTTCTAGAGACAATGAGTTCAGGGTACACAGACTATGAGCAGCTCTGATCCTGACCTTAATGGATCACACACACAATGAGGTTACAGTGAGGTCAACAACGATGCATCTCACAACCCAACAGCTCATTCACTCCTCTCACAAAAACAGACAGACACACAACCTTCTCGTCGTCAAACCATTTACAATTCTCTGATAAAACAGGGTTGGTCTCCCAACAAATATCAGCACTACATTGCACATTTAGCATAAGCAAGCAAGAGCTAAGAAAGGGAAAAAACACAGATATTAACTACTATTCACTAACAGAAGTATAATTAGCAGTACAGTTTTGGCATTTTGGGATAAATTCATAAAACTGATTCATTATTAAATGTTGTCATTTCTGTTCATTAAGAGCCGATCTTACCTTGTGGCAAACTGACTGTCATAATCCTCTAGCGCTGGCTGGAAGTCGTAAAAACAACATTTCAACGCGGCTTAGAAGCTTATTTCCAGGGAAAATATCCAAGGGTGCATCAACACAGTGTATTAAAGGGACAGTTCACACAAAACACTAACCCTGTCATCATTTACTCACTCTCACATCGCTGCAAATGGAACATCATGTTTATAATGTTTCAATTCTATTTTCCTACAGTGACAACAGAATGTAATCAGGGGCTTTCAAAATGAACAAAGAGCACCACAAATGTGGGCTGTACAACTCTTTTGAAGTCATACAATAGTTTTGTGCATTGTTTTTAAATAACAAAACCTTCCTCTTTACTCAAATATCATTAAAAAACCCAACCCAGGAAGAAATCCACCAATTTCTGCAAAATGATACTATGTTGCTTCTTGCACATACTGCAAAAATTTCAAAGTCAAATGTCCAGTGAGTGTCGCTAAGCGCATTCAGTTTTATTCAAATCTGCCAATGCTTTTACTTGGTTGTTGTGCATATCGTGGCAATTGGGAAATTAAGTGTACAGTGAGTTTATTCTCTGTCTCGTTTGGAAAATAATAACTCTAAAGCTAACCGATACTGCTAACAAAAAGCAAACATGGGGGGAAAAACACATTTGCTGGCTAACCTTGCCATTTCTTAAGGCTTTGGACTCTTATTGTGACTCTTGTTTCACTGTACTTGCATCCAAACTATCCACATGGCAGGTGCACTGATGTACCAGGTGAGCTACCGAGCAAGTTTACTATCCCAGAAAAGCCATGCATATGGAACTGGTTGTGTGATGCAAACATCAAAATGTATTAGTTTACAAATCATGAACTATAGTAAAAATGTTTTGAGGTCATAGTATTTTGCAAGGAACTGCACAATAAGTCTATATTAATCAATAATCTGCCCCTGTAATCACAATTTGTGGGAAAGGGAATAAAAGTTGCAGTGAATTGTTGTTTCTCTGATGCATGCTTTTGCGTTCCACCGAAGAAAGTCATATGCGTTTGAAGCAACATGAAAGTGAGTAAATTATATTTTATTTTAGGGTGAACCATCCATTTAATACGAAAATCGTGCATGTTAATAGAAACCCCCATGTAGTAATCTTTACAGAGCAGATTAAAGAAGAGCTGACGCATAGATTAAGCTTTAAGCAGAGTCGAAAGAGAAAAAATCCCAAGAAAGGAGACATTAGTGAGAGATTCCTGTCTAATGCTAATATGTGTGTGTGTGTGTACCTGTGCGAAGCCTGCCATGCTGTAGGGACGTGGTCGAGTCTGTGTTAGGCTCTGTGCCAACAGTCGGGCAGTCAGACCATAGTCAGGCATGGGCAAGGACATGTCCTCTCTCTCCAGCAGGTTTCCTGTGCTGCTGCTTTTTCCATGGTGAAGACTACAGGATGAAGGTCAGTCAATCAGTCATCGTTACACCTGCCATTAACATGTGTTTTGTATCTGGCTAGTTTTTTGCTGTATTGAATTTACCCCTTTATTCAAATGCATCTCCAGTGTGATCAGATAGAGATGCGAATGCAAATATCTACTTCCACCCACTACTGTTCAAAAGCTATGATCTGTAAGATTTTTCAAAAAAAAAAAAAATAATAATTCAGCAAGGATGCATTAAATTGATCATTACATTAATTTGTTAATGGTTCTATTTCAAGTAAATGCTGCTCTTTTGAACTTTCTATTTATCAAAGAATCCTGAAAAAAAACATTACTAATTGCACATAATATTAAGTAGAGGTCGACCGATTCATCGGTTTTGCCGATGAATCGGCACCGATAGTTGATTGCCGCAACTATCGGTTATCGGCAAAAATCCATGCCGATAGTTTTCCGGTTTGCAACCGTTGCTGGAGTGGCTGAAAAGGGTCCGCTGGCATTATACAGTACGAGAGCGGCCTCTAGAGGCGGAAATCACTGACAGCACGTGTTGTTTATTGTGACACGTGACACTGCGCGCTGCACAGAGAGGGAAACTCCAGACGCGCATTTAAATACAGCCGACAGAAAAGCCTGCCGCGGAACAGAGCGCCATTCACATAGTTTTCTATTAAATTACATTATATTTGTCCCAAATTGTTGTGAATGTACATAATGACTTCACCCTAGGCTATAAATTATGCATTGTGCATTTTTCAGCAAAACGTTTGTCTTTCTGTGGCTCTAATAAAGTCTGAATGCTTCATATAGAGAGCTGTAATACAGATTGCGCGTTCTCTTTACTTGCTCTGTTTTTTTAAACACCGAACTTCAAACTCATTTATGCCACATTGTTCATTCTTGAAGCAAACTTATGTCCGTTTGGTGATTAAATAAATTGTTTTAGATCGCCACTTGATTTGAACGCAAAGCGCCTGGTGTGTGTGTGTGTGTGTGATACCTCTGAGATGCAGTGCTGCGCTTTTGCGCGGTGACTTTTTTTTTTTTTTTTTGTGATAATTATCAAGTGTTAAAAATAGAAGCAAATAAAGTGTGTGAGTACACATACAATATCCATATGTATGTAATTTTAATGCTATGGCCTTGTGTAGATATTTAAAGATGGCCATCTTTAAGCATGACTGTTGAAATTAAATGGTAACACTTAATAATAAGAGTCCATTCGTAGCATTAATGAAAACTGTAGAAGTATTGTTCCTTGTTAGAGTGTGTTCATTTCAACATTCACTATTAGCTACTAATAGGCTACATTTTTAAATTTGAAAGTTTCTTCTTTTAACATTAGCAAACTATGAAATAACTTTAATGATCAATATAGTAAATAATATTAATATTTCTATTCATTTACAAAGTATGGTTCAGTACTGTTACTGCTTTTTTTTTTTAAATAGTAAAGCACTAGCTTTCTTTCAGTATCCATTTGGAAAACTATCAGGTGATTAATCGGTATCGGCCAGTGTGGTCCAACCTAGCTATCGGTATCGGTAAAATCCACTATTGGTCAACCTCTAATATTAAGATGCACTTTTCAGCACTAATAATAATAAGAAATGTTTTCTGAGCAACAAATCAGCATATTAGAATAATATCTGAAGGATCGTGTGACAGAAAACATTTTAAATTGTAATATTTCACAATATTACAGTTTTTTCTGTTTTTTTGATCAAATAAATGCAGCCTTTTCAAAAACATAAAAAAATCTTACAGACCCTGAAAGTTTGAACACGTGTGTTGTGTTTTACATTTGAGGTTGTGTTAACTGAATCGTTTGTGCTTCAGTTGTTAACAAAATGCTTCAGTTGTTTCATGTGTTTCCTTTAATTAATGTACTCCTCAAAGTATGTTAGAAGTGAAGAAACGGGAAGAAAAGAAATGAGCATTCCAACCAAAACAAGATTCCAACCATAATCCAGTGAAACAATTTAATTAATAATCAGATATTGTTGATTAAATCCAGTGATTTAATCAAAGCGCAAGAGCACAATATCTGTCGTCTGTCAAATCACCAGAGAAGAAAAAGAAAAGCCCAGAACCTGTGGCCCACACTTAGTGCAAAGTGATGTATATGATATCATATATTCCTACATGGCTAATAACTAAAATGCATTTGCATTTTCACCTTCATCAAATGTGGTCAAAATCTGCTCACGAGTGATCCGATCATTGAAAATGCATGTTAATGCCAAGTGTAAAGAGTGTTTCAGGGTACTTACTTCACTCTTAACTTCTCGCCGTCACTGTCAGGCAGCACTCGGGTGTAGGAAAAAGGAAACCAGCCACGCCTGAAATGAAAGAGCTTTTCTTTAGAAACTCCACATTTATGACAGTGGTTAAAACCCAGTGTAAAGAATACGCATAAGTTTAATATCTCGGTTTATTTAGAAATACTCTTCTAAATAGAAAATAGATTAAATGGGTAGCAAACAGAGTATCATTCCTCTCAGACTACTCTCCTGAGTAAAACAACCTTGTAATCAAATTCATCTCTGCTGAAATCGCTGTCTGGAGAGGACTCATTGTGCACATATTAACTATACTGTAAGTCTTTGTTTATTGCAAAATATTTAAATGTATGCAAATACATAAGTAGTTAGAGGGTGTAGGGAAATATGTCTCATGGGAGCTGGCAGGCGCTGCTAAGCTCTTTTGGTGCTGTTCACATTTCCATGGAAACAGTGACTGATCCAAGTAGGCAGTCTCTCTAGGATTATGGGTAGTGTAGTGTAGGATTTAATGGGGTTGTCAGCTTGTTTCCATCAAAAATGAGTTTAGTTTTAGATGTTTTTTCCTCTAAAAAACATAATTGTTCATATATAGTAAGAGTATAGAATTACATTAATATTGAACTAAAATTCATGTAGGTAGAATGAGAGAATTTGGTGAGGTGTTCATATTGAGTTCATAATAAATGTGACTATGATTTGGCATATTAGCAAATATCAGCACAGCTTGAGATCTCTTTTGAAACTCTAGAGAAGACACACGGGAGATTTCTAGGGTCTTTTTCTCAGGAGAATAATCTGAAATGGACAGGACAAGGGACCCAGAAATCCTAGAAATGGCATGGATTCATTAAAGACGTTCAGTACTCATTTGTTTTCATTTGATTATCAACATATTTTGCATTACTAAATCGATTTTTCCCCCATCCAGCTTTGTTGTTAATGAATGCATCATTGAGTGCTTACATCTTGTTTTTCTCATTCTCCCCATAGTGCCAGCCGTCCCGAGCCTCTGGCACCAGCAGGGTGATGATGTCGCCCTCAGTGAAGCTCAGGAGGGTGCTGTTGTCTCCAGCGGCGTGGGAGAAAATGGCCTGTACACGAGAACGTCCGTTCTTCTCCAGACCAGCCGCCATGGAACTTGACCTGGGAAGAGTTCGTGTCTCTCCTAGAGAAAGATTCAAATAATAATAATAATAATAATAAAATTAAATCAACTTTTATAATTAACTTACTAACTCTTCATTTATTTATACAATTTACAGGTCCCATGAGGTATTAAGATAAGCGGTCAAATATTTTGAACATATTTTAGCCATCTAACCAAACATTTTCATTTTACATTTTGTTAAAGTTGCAGTAATTTTGTTGCGTTGTCATTTTTATTATTTTTCTTTCAGCTTATTTTTTTTTTAAACTCTATATTGTCTCTATATTATCTATACAGTTTTTATCAATTTTTATTTTGGTTTTAGTAATGTTAGTATTTCAACTTTAACTAAATGAAAAAGATTGCCTTGGCAACTAACTGAAATAATAAAATAATAATAATAAATTAAGTAATAATAAATAATACTTTGCAAATATTTTATTTTAGTTAACAGTAACAATTCTTCCCCCATGGTTTTAGTTTAGTTTTTAATTTAGTTAGTGATAATAACCCTGTTCTGGGGATGAAAAACGAAAGCCCAGAAGATCAAAAAGCACTTTATGGCTCAAAAACCCCATTTGCTCAAAGTTAATCCCTGTTGAAAAAACCAGCATATGCTGGTTAGGTATGTTTTGAAGCATGGCTGCTGGTTTGAGCTGGTTTAAGCTGGTCCTTAGCTCATCATGAGCTGGTTTAAGCTGGTTCTTCTGAGCAGGAGCTAGTTGCTTAGGACCATCTTAGGACCAGCTTAAACCAGCTCAGACCAGCAGCCATTCTTCAAAACATACTTAACCAGCATACGCTGTTTTTTTCAACAGGGATATGCAGAAGGGTTGGTTTCTCTTACCCACAGTGGTCTTGTTTTTAGCGGGCTGGGGCCTGCGGACAGGCAGGGTGTTGGAATAGACGTCGCTGACCTGTCTCTGGGGCTGGCTCTGCGTTTGAGACTGATTCTGTGGAGAGGGTGGTCTTCCCTGAGAGACCCCACCCTCCGTCCAGTAGTCTTCTCCATGGACCCCCGTTGTCCCGTTCACCAGAGACATGCCATCAGGACCCATTAGCCGCTGCAAGCATATAGATCACCAAGTAAGCGATGCCAGACACACACACAAGTCTGGATTTTTTTAGCCTGGGAGTTTTGTTCAATTACTGACAGTGTATGCGAGTGAGCTACACCTGACAACAGGACAAATGCAAGAGTAAAAGAACATTCACTTTGACAGGAGAATAATTTCGTACTTACTCTCAGGACATCCAAGATGTAGATGAGTTTGTTTCTTCATCAGAACAAATTTGGAGAAATTTAGCATTACATCACTTGCTCACCAATGGATCCTCTTCAGTGAATGGGTGCCGTCAGAATGAGAGTCAAAACAGCTGATAAAAACATCACAATAATCCAAAAAGACAACCAGTCAGAACATCAATTAATAGCTTGTGAAGTGAAAAGCTACGTTTGTAATAAACAAATTCTTCATTAAAACGTTTTAGCTTTAAAGTGTCAAAATACGAATTCATAATCCATAATACTGCTTCCTCCAGTGAAAAAGTTCACAGTTTGAAAGTCTTAATGATGGATTTGTTTCTTATAAATTACGCAGCTTTTCATTTCACAATATGTTAATTGATGGATTGGACTCTCGTTGGACTTTGGATTGGATTATTGTGATGTTTTTATGAGTTTGGACTCTTAAGCCTCGTTTATACTCGCGCCTGGCTCCGCTTCGCGAGCCTCCGCTGACTGCGCGCGCACCTCCCCAAATGGACGAGGCGTTTATACTTGACGCGTTCGCCATTGAGATATTCTTTGAAACGACAGGGGGCGCACAAACGAAATCGTCCTTTAAATCCGCAGGAAGTAGAAGAGAAGTAGGAATTTTACCGGAATTACGTCAGATAATTCAAGATGAACTATTGTTTGTTGATTTAATAAAATTTTACAAATCAAACTTTGTTCACTCTTTCATTTCTGTGCATAATGCAGACACATTTCTACATATTGCAGTATAGCTAACGGTATGTGGGTTATTCGACAGTGTTGGAATTTACAGGATGTCTTATTTCTTATTCTAACATTTCAAATTAGACCACATTATTAGAGTACAAGTTAGACAAAAATATTGCCACGTTGAGGCTCAAGTAGGTGTAACTGTTCAAATACAAGATTAATGTTATAATGTATATAAGTTGAAACCCTTCAGTGTTTTGCAAATGTAACACTTCTATAAAGGTTAGGGACTGTAAAATGTACTTTGCCATAGATTAACCCATGTGATGTGTTTATTATGTTATATAAAATGAGAAGATATAAGAACAGCTCAAAAGAGCAATGTTGATAAATATTGTTTTATTCTGAATACAATATATTACAGACACATTGTTTTGTGGTGCATAGAATACTTTGCTATAGTTACAGTGCTACAGGCATATATTTGAATAATTATTTTAAAACTATTATAAAAATTACAAAGAAAATATAAGCTGTTCATGTTGACTGCGGCGCCGCGCGAACTGTTCGCTCGAGTCACAAAAAATGTCGTGCACACCGCCACGCGAAATGAGGTCGCGCTCACCCAAAGCGAACTTCTGCTAACACCGCGATGGCGTCATATTTGGCGCGCGCACCCAAGCGAACTTGCGGACGCGTCGAGTATAAATCCACTGATGAGCAAGTGATATAACTTCTAAATTTCTCCAAATCTGATTTCAACATCATCTACATTTTAGATGACCTGAGGGTGAGTACATTTTCAGAATTTTTTTTTTTTAGTTTTGGGTGAAATACTCCTTAAAGGGAGAAGCCCTTAAACACAGATTTTTTTTTAACAGAGAGACAGAAAAACCTTATTAACATTACAACTGAACCTCAGGGAACATATTAAAATAATAATAATTGAAAAAAAAAAAAATCATGTCATGACCCCTTTAAACCAGCAGACGAGGCCAGACTTCTAAATAAGCTCTGTGATAAACGAGTATCACTTCAGCAGCAGCACGAACAGAGAGAGAGTGCATTATGGCTGTGGAGGCTCAGTTATTGTATTAACATTGTGTGAGCGTTCTGCTCTAGCGAGGGGCCACTCAACTAAAACACTGCCTGCAGAAATGAGTTTTAAAGAGGTTGAATCATCCTACGCTCAGCTAATGCTGCAATATGCAAATGAACGTTTACTTTTTCACATTAAGACATGAGACGCTTGAAATGCTGTTTTGTATATTCTGATCAACAATAAATCCTTGTAAAACAGAAGGCAAATGTTCCCTACTAACCCCCTGATGGCCCAGGCCACTTCCCATGAAGGCAGCTAGTTCGGGGGGCACAGGCAGCGGTTGTGCTCCAGGAATGGGATCTGAGATGACCAGGTTGCCCTTGGAGGAGTGCAGAGGGCTGGAGAGGAGGTTGCCAGATCCAGAGCTCATCTGCTGGGCGAGCAGCATGGCCCTGTCAGGCAGCTTGTTGGGGTCTGAACAGGCCTGCTGCCACACTGGGATCTTCTGGGTTAACAAGTCCTTACCCTAGAAACAAGAGGAAAAGCATCATAGATACAGTAGTTTAGGATGGCATTAGAAAGGTTTGACCATAAATGGTGTGCTAAAATGTATCTGAGTGAGTGAATGAGAGCGACTCTATTTAATATCTATATTAATGAACTGGCATCAGCACATGATAAGTCCTCTGGTCCTGGTCTGACCCTCGAGGGCAGAGAAATTAAATGCCTCCTGTATGCAGACGATCTTCTGCTCGTCTCCTCATGAAGAGGGGCTGCACCAAAGTCTCTCCATTCTGGAAAAGTACAGTAACGATTGGGCCTTACCAATAAACATGGAGAAGTCAAAAATCATGATCTTTCAGAAAAAGCCTCGTCTTGCTGACAAAAAAATATGAGTTCACAATTGGTGGAACAATTCTTAATCACGTCACCTGTTATAATTATTTGGGTCTGACGATCTCAGCCTCTGGACAGCTCAATACTGCAATAAAAGATCTGACGGATAAGGCACGCAGGGCTTTTTACAGTATAAGACGACCCCTGTTCAAATTCAACCCACCCATTAAACTGTGGCTGAAAATCTTCGATAGCATCATCAAACCCATTCTCCTCTATGGCTGTGAAATCTGGGGCCCCAAATTTAAATTAAACTATGAATCATGGGACAAAAACCCTGTTGAAATTTTCCACCTTGAATTCTGCAAAAACATCTTGGGAATTCACAGAAACGCCCCGAATCTCGGCTGCAGGGCAGAACTGGGCAGATTCCCTCTGATCCCTCCTTTTCATTTATAACTGCGCTCTGTATTCATTTAATCATTTAATCATTTATTTATTATTATTATTATTATTATTATTTTTTTACCTACATGTATAATATGGACATGTATATGTGTTTCCCCATGATTTTATTTATCTGTATAATATATGTATTGCTTTAACAACATTGTGATGTTACACAGTCATGCCAATAAAGCTAATTTGAATTGAATTGAATTGAGAGAGAGCGCGAGAGAGAGAGAGCGAGAGAGAGAGCAAGAGAGAGAGAGAGAGAGAGAGAGAGAGAGAGAGAGAGAGAGCGTGAGCGAGCTGCCAGATGTCCTCTGTGCGTTTTACACCACTTCACTTGCTCATTATATATATAAAAATTACCATGGTAACTGTAGTTTCTGCCAAAACAATAGGGTTACTACAGTTATTGTTACTACTTCAAAATCGTGACTAGATTTTTACACTTTCAGAACAATCTGAGTGGTTGCCAAGGTGTTTCAATAGGGTTGGTTCAATATGAGTGGTTCTCAGCAGGTTGTTAGAGTATTCTGGGTTGTTGCTAGGGTATTCTAAGTGGTTTATAGTGTGTGGTTAAAGTGTTGAGTGTTTTTTAGTGATTTGCTAAGGTGTTTTGAATTTGTTGCTAGGGTGCTCTAGATATTTGTTTTTTTTTGTGTGTGTTGCAAAGGTGTTCTGAGTGTTTTGGTGTGTTGCTAGGGTATTTTAAGTGGTTTATAGCATACTGATATGATGGTTCTGGGTGGTTGTTAGGGTGTTCTGACTGGGTTTTAGTTATAGCAAAGTTGTTTTAGGTTGCTGTTAGGGTACTATACTGTTAGGGTGTTCTGAGTGGTTTCACTGTGTTGTCAAGAGTGTTGTGAGGGGGTTTTGCTGTGTTGTTATGGTGTTCTGAGTGGTTTTCACTCTGTTGTCAAGAGTGTTGTGAGGGGTTTTCTGGGTGTTGTTATGGTGTTCTGTGTGGATTTCAGCGTGCTGTTAGTGCAGGGGTGTCAAACTCAATTCCTGGAGGGCCACAGCCCTGCAGAGTTTAGCTCCAACCCTAATTAAACACACCCGATCCCGCTAATCATGCCCTTTAGGCTTATTTGAAAACTACATGGTTTCTGTGTTGGAGCAGGGTTGGAGCTAAACTCTGCAGGGCTGCGGCCCTCCAGTTTGACACCCCTGTGTTATGGTGTTCTGAGTGATTTTTGGTGTGCTGCTAGGGTATTCTGCATGGTTTTCAGTGTGTCGTCAGGGTGTTCTGTGTGGATTTTTGGGTGTTGTTAGGGTGACTGTCAAGTAATTGCTGTTCTGACCGCCAAGTAATTGCTTACTAGTGAATTAAGCCTCACCAAAAGTATCTGTGATACTCTATGATACTGTGGTCTCTAGATATGGTTTGGGTCCCTTCAACAATTCAAGTCAGTGGGATTTTTTGCCTTGGTATTGTCCATACGAAAATGAAGACGCCATTAACTGATAACAAAAATAATAGCACATATCCATATTGCATGATCTGAGGTTTTATTGCTATCCATCGCACAAACAGTGGGGGGAAAGGATGTGCCAAAGTAAACTTAGTGTTAAGAATTAAGATTTTTAACGTAGCACAATCCTTTCAACATATATTTCACCTTACATCATATTCATAGCAATTGACTATTGGTGATTCTGAGCAACTGCTAATAGGTCTCTCACATCTCGGACCACTTACAGTACAGCACACTGCAGTGTGGGTGAGGGGCCTTCGTCTCCGTCCTACCGCCCACTCCTGGTGACTCACGCACACAACACACTCACGGCTTCTGATTCTACCACACTCGCTCTCTCTCCCTCTTCAGCGCGCCCTTTCTGAACTCTTCCCACACACGCCTCCGTACTGATTAGCTACTGGACAGGATGTTCTTGAAAACGAAGGGCTTCTCTCCGCCCCTCCCTACAGCCTCAACTACATTCCCAGAAGACATCACCACACGTCTAGTCCACGATCAGGGTTTACGGTTTAGTCCGAGCAAGTTATACAATGACATATTACAGAAAATAGCCATGTGCAAACATCCCTTCAGCACACACACAAGTATACAGATGTAAAAAGGTGCATTTAAGCAGATTGCGTATGGGTTGGAACACCTGCTGAAGTTAATAACTACTCTGCATGCAGACTGGAGTTACAATGATGTGGTTTTACCGTGGGGAAGTGGCTCCGTTATTACGGATAATTGATATGTCAGAAACGGCGTGCATTACTTCACAGGCACTCCTGGAACACAGACAATTGCAGGGGAGAATAAATCTCATCTTTGCAATAAGCCCAAACAAACTGTGCCCAACGGAGATGGTTGTGAGGGTTGATCTTTGGGGATTGCCATGGCAACTGCTGCTGTCTTCAGCCATATTACAGGAGAGACACTGAAAGTACATCGGTGGTGATGCTGTCTATCTTGTACAGCAAAGGAAAAAGCATCTGGGTCTCACCTTGCCATGGTAGGCGCTGCTGTTCTTGGCCACGGCACACTGGCGGTCCACCAGGAAACAGTATCTCCTACGTTCTTCTGAAAGTGCTGTTTTGTAGCCCTCTGCAATGAAGCTATCCAGCTCACTCTGTTTACTGCTGATGGTCTCAACATACTGAGGAAGATAAAAGGAAAAGCAGTTAGTTCCATACAAAACTTGTGGTTAACTCATGCAAAAAGCTTGTAAATACACTCATAAAGTTTCTTGCATTTTTGACCTTCCTTAAAAAACGATTTTTGCTGTGTAAGGTTCTTTGTTTGGCTATATGGTTCTTTGACGATTAATTTATTAATTGCACACTACAGTTCAAAAAATTGGGGTTGGGATTTTTGAAATGTTTTTAAGAAATCTCTTATGCTCACATAGGCTACATTTATTTTATACAGTTAAAACAGTAATATTATGAAATGTTATTACATCCTGTGATGCAAAGCTGAATTACTCCAGTCTTCATTGTCACATGATCCTTCAGAAATCATTCTAATATGCTGATTTTCTGCTCGAGAAACTTTTTTTTTATCAATGTTAAAAACCGTTGTGCTGCTTCATATTTCTGTGAAAACCAGTTTTTTCTGGATTCTTTGATGCATATAAAGTTCAATGAACAGTATTTATTTGAAACAGAAATCTTTCGTAACATTATAAATGCCTTTCCTGTCACTTTTAAACAATTTAATGTGTACATGCTGAATAAAAGTATTAATTTCTTTAAAACATTTTACGTACCCCAAACTTTTGAAAGGTAATGTTATATTAATTAATTGAACACAAACACTCATTCGATTTTATTATAGAAAAAAAAAAAAAAAAAAAAAGCAGCAAGGATTTACTTCAAAATTTCACTTTTTGTGCTTAACAGAAACTACGAAATTCAAAGGAGTTTGGAACGATATGAGTAGGCCAAATGATGACAATGTTAATTTATGGGTAAACTGTGCCTTTAAAAATGTTCTTGCTTAGTATCAGGCTGTTAAACTCTTTTTGGTACTGACAAGAAATTTTAAGAGAATGTAGAGATAATGTAGATGTAAATAACTGGTTGCAGTAGTACGCCTGTCCTCTTTTAAAGCCTTACAAAAAGTACTGCGGCAGTACCATGGTACTGAATGATTACCATATTCATGCATTATCACACTACAAAATAGGTGCTTTATAGTGTTGTTTTGTCTGTGACTGTACTCCAGATTAAAACCTGAGTAAGAGTGCTATGAATATATGAATGCGTTTTAGATGTCTGCGCGATAGGTTTTCTTATGAATACTAAAAGGATCTTTTCTCTAGCAGCTCTCTGCTGATTGGCCCATAATCACCTCGCCATCTCCCTCTCTCACATCCCCAGTGGGAACTCGCAGCTCCCGGAAATGTCAGAACCATTACAGAACTCATTATCTCAACACATCCAGGTGTTTTAGTGCCCTATTCCAATTTACCCACAACAGGACGAGGGGGACTCCCCGTTGCCCACTGGCATTATCGTGCATTTCGGTTATATTGGCCTGAATGAGACAAGTGATGAGAAAAGCATTATAACGAGGAAAGCACTTCAGACACCAACAAGAATCAATGATGGAAACTATTTCAAATAAAAACACGGATTTATAGCGGGAGTGAACGCAGAAGAATAAGTCAGAGTCAGAAATCTAATGGAGCAGAAAATCTCCTACAGTCACACGGCGAAAGCTCGACTGCATTGAAATGAAGATTGGGATGTAAAATTAATGGGCTGTAAAACCAGTAGGAGGAGTTTTATAGAGAGATTTGATGGACTTCTATCTACTTTGGGTCCTGTAGACTGAACTCTCTCAAACAAGAGCTTGTTGAAGAGAGTATTTAACAGATTGAGAATCTGCAAGATAAAACATAACCTTTGTTCACGACTCCACAACAAAATACAAGGTCCTGATTGAATTGAGTGCATGCAGTTTGAAGTTTTAACCACAGGTTGGTGCTAGTTTTACACCGATGGCAACTGGCTTACATTTATTGAGGAACAACAGAAGATTGAATTACAGACAAGGTGTAGGTTTTGAGGCTTTTAGTTCATATCTTTCATCTATATGCTAATGTAATCCAAAAACTTGACAAAAGCAACTGTTATGCATTTTAAAAATGTCTGTCCTCCTCTTCCAGAAAAACTATTTAAGACATCAACTCCTTGTTATTGGTGTAATTCAGATCTGTACCATGTCTCCTGCTAAATTATACCACCTGTCACTTGCAAATCATGTTGGGTCAAGCTGTGACCTGAAAACTGAATGCTATTAGCAATTTAACAAAAACCAAAAGCCATTATTCCACCCCAAATCCCTATTTCAATAGAAAATGTCATTAAATTTCATATGGTCTTTTGGACACGGTCTTAATAGATGAAGTAGGAAGTGTTACTGTACAGTATATATGTGCTTAGTAGAATATTAATGTATATACATATTTAGTCATCAGTTATTATCATTAACCAAACTTAAAACCACCAAAATAAATAAATCATTTTCATTATTGAACTTTTGGTATGTGTGGTTTTCTACTTATTGCCAATAACATATTTCCATCAAATGCATTATAAATTTAGCTTGTTTTGCTCTGATCATGCTAGGAAAAGCTATATATATATATATATATATCCAGAATTGTTGGCCTTCTGGAAAGTATGTTCATTTACTGTATATGTACTCAATACTTGGAAGGGGCTCCTTTTGCTTTAATTACTGCCTCAATTCGGCGTGGCATGGAGGTGATCAGTTTGTGGCACTGCTGAGGTGGTCTGGAAGCCCAGGTTTCTTTGACAGTGGCCTTCAGCTCATCTGCATTTTTTTGGTCTCTTGTTTCTCATTTTCCTCTTGACAATGCTCCATAGATTCTCTATGGGGTTCAGGTCTGGTGAGTTTGCTAGTCAGTCAAGCACACCAACACCATGGTCATTTAACCAACTTTTGGTGCTTTTGGCAGTGTGGGCAGGTGCCAAATCCTGCTGGAAAATAAAATCAGCATCTTTAAAAAGCTGGTCAGCAGAAGGAAGCATGAAGTGCTCCAACATTTCTTGGTAAACAGGTGCAGTGGACTTTGGTTTTCAAAAAACACAATGGACCAACACCAGCAGATGACATTGCACCCCAAATCATCACAGACTGGAAACTTAACACTGGACTTCAAGAAACTTGGGCTATGAGCTTCTCCACCCTTCCTCCAGACTCTAGGACCTTGGTTTCCAAATGAAATACAAAACTTGCTCTCATCTGAAAAGAGGACTTTGGACCACTGGGCAACAGTCCAGTTCTTCTTCTCCTTAGCCCAGGTAAGACGCCTCTGACGTTGTCTGTGGTTCAGAAGTGGCTTAACAAGAGGAATACGACAACTGTAGCCAAATTCCTTGACACGTCTGTGTGTGGTGGCTCTTGATGCCTTGACCCCAGCCTCAGTCCATTCCTTGTGAAGTTCACCCAAATTCTTGAATGGATTTTGCTTGACAATCCTCATAAGGCTGCGGTTCTCTCGGTTGGTTGTGCATCTTTTTCTTCCACACTTTTTCCTTCCACTCAACTTTCTGTTAACATGCTTGGATACAGCACTCTGTGAACAGCCAGCTTCTTTGGCAATGAATGTTTGTGGCTTACCCTCCTTGTGAAGGGTGTCAATGATTGTCTTCTGGACAACTGTCAGATCAGCAGTCTTCCTCATGATTGTGTAGCCTAGTGAACCAAACTGAGAGACCATTTTGAAGGCTCAGGAAACCTTTGCAGGTGTTTTGAGTTGATTAGCTGTTTGGCATGTCAACATATTATAATTTGTTGATGTAGTGAATTGGTGGGTTTTTGTTAAATGTGGGCCAAAATCATCACAATTAAAAGAACCAAAAGACTTAAACTACTTCAGTCTGTGTGCATTGAATTTATTTAATACACGAGTTTCACAATTTGAGTTGAATTACTGAAATAAATGAACTTTTCCACGTCATTCTAATTTATTGAGATGCACCTGTATGCATGCATGTATGTATGTATGTATGTATTATATATATAAAACACACTTGCCAAGGCAACATTTTAGTTTAGTTTAGGTGTATGTATTAAAATAACAAACTAAAACTTCATAAAAAAAAGAAATAAAAATAAAACTATATACAGTAGACAAAAAAAAAAATAAAAAAGAAAAAAGAACAAATTAAATTTAACTAAAATTTTTGTAAAATATAAAAATAAAACCTCAGTCATTAAAATAATCATTATTAAAATATTACTACTACTAAATTCAGCAAGAAATCTATTACGTCATTGATTTTACTCTGAGAAAAAAAAAAAAAAAAACCTATATTAAAATTAAAATAATAATAATTTATAATAAATAAAAAATAAAAGTAAAAAATTGTTTGAACTCCTGTTGACGACCCCCGGTCTTTAGAGGGCTGTATTACTCATGAATGTGTACAAAGCATGAAACACTGTTCAAAACCCCTTTATACCTAAATAATGCAACATATTTTCCAGTGAAACAGGCTCACAAAAGCAAAAAAAAATGCATTAAGAAAGGGCCAGTTTTATGGACTTTTTTGGGGGGATTTTGCCTTGCAGAATAATACATCAATCAGAGATACAAACTTGCTTTACAGCGCAGATAAAGCTGAGTGTTTCATTTCCCCTCCAGAATAAAAACACAGATACAACTCCACTATGAGTCAGAGCACTGCAGTGTGAAAGAGACACGGTGAGGTACGACAGCACAGGAGGTGAAATGAGGAAAAGCACAACGGAAATCTAGAACATGGGGAATGAGTGTTTGATGAAAAGATGCATTAGAGGTCATGACAGCAGACGGCTGCGTGGACAGGCATGACGCGGATGACAGGCGTGCTGATGGAGTGATGGATGGAGAAGGCAGGACCCTTCGTTTCAGATATGGAAGCTGTCAGCCCTGCTCAATCAGCCGCTGTGAAAGATGTTACACAGGTCATGTGGCTTTAGCACACACGCTCTTGTTATTAATGGAGACAGTGGAAAGAGCGGCTGGAAGGTTATACTGGTGTTACATTACAGAAACTATGACATAATTATGTATTATTTTATTGAATATTCAAATATTAATAATATTAATATGTTTTTTTTCTTTCCCTGAACGAAACAAGTATTTTCATTCAAAATATTTCTATTTCAAACAAATGCTGTTAGTTCGTTTGAATATTCTGGTCAAAGACTAAAAAGAAAAAAAAAAAAAAGAAAAAAAAGAAATGATGAAGGATCATGAGACACTGAAGACTGGAGTATTGATGCTGAAAATTCAGCTTTGCCAACAAAGAAATAAATTACATTTTAAAATATATTCAAACAGAAAACAGTTCATTTATATTGTAATAATATTTCACAATATTACTGTTTTTATGGTTTTTCTGATCAAATAAATGCAACTTTTTACCGACCCCAAACTTTGGATTGGTAGTGTGTGATTGGAAATAAGATGGGAAATGGTATCGGGACATGATGCAGACCAATTATGAGCCTGTCTCTCTCTCTCACCAAATGGACACAATATGTTACTTTAATGTGGAGAAAACTAGAAACCTCACTAAAAACAGCAGTGTTGCATTCTGGGAAATGTCGAACCAGTCCAGGCCAACGTTTATTATGACACAAGGCACATTTCTCTAACACGTGAAACCGAAGACACATGCACCGCAGGGAAATTCCAGACACAGGTATTGTTATGCTTATGTTTGTGTCAACACTATCTTGAATTCCTCTCCACAAAACAACACCCATTCCAATGAACAGCTCATCTAAAATGAATAGCCCTACAAAACCACACAAATCGACAATACTGTGTTTTTGAACAGTACTATGCTACTAAAGCAGCAGTTCCATTCAAACACATTCTTTATCATTCAGTGTCATGACGTATATCAAAGGTATTACCACAGAATGTTTTCAAAAGGGCATGGTTTCCAATCAAATACCATTACAGTTGTTTCTATCCAAGTTCTTGCAGGATCTAATAGAACAGGGAAAGACCGAAACCTCCAAAGTGTTTACTAGGATGACATTTAAAAGAAAAATACATGCACAGCTTGCATAATGTTGGTTGCATTAAATATACTGTATGTTTACTACTAACATTTGGTATGTGTGGTTTTCTACTTATTGACAATAACATATTTCCATCAAATGCATTATAAATTTAGCTTGTTTTGCTCTGATCATGCTAGGAAAAGCTATATTTTCAAGCATGGTCTAATTAGTAACTAATTATATACAGTAACACACATGTGATGAATCTATCAAAAAGGCAAATTGCTCTTTTAACCCTATAAAACCCACTGTATCATATTTGATATGCTAAATTCTAAGGCCTCTAAATCAACATAATCATAACTTGCAAGTAAAAGGCATTTATTTGTTATATACAAGTCACATTTAAGAACTCTCTGTCTCTGAAATGCACTGGTTTTCAAAACGGTCTCCCTCATCTTACACAACCGATTCAACTCGTCAGCTCATTAGTAGAGACTTAAGGACATGAAATGGGTCAGAAAAAGTAAAGAGTTGTGAGAAAATACGTTGTCTGTCAGATCTGCATCACGTTCAGCAGCGGCAGCACTTAAAGCAGCCAAAATAACCTAATAACTAGGTAACTAATTAGTGTTTGATATTTTTATTCAATTTCTGTGTATTTCCTACTTGCTGAAGGGCACAGGTAACTAAATATGACATTTATTTTAATGGTTTTATGTAAAGATTGTATTAAGTTCACTTAAATTAGAAGTTTTTTTTTTCTAATAAATGTTTAGGTCTAATTAACATTAAAATTGATAGCTCTCAATCATACTGTAATGCTGAATGGCTATAGTCAATCGTTAAATATTAGAAAAAAAAAATTCCTAGAGACATCAGTAGTATTGTTATCAGTGATACTCGCCTTCAGTCATAAAAAGACGTCATTAAACGAATATTTAAAATATACTGTCTTTATGTTTTTTCTACATTAATTTGAAGATTGAATGTGAAATTGTTGCAAAATAACAGTATATTTAAATACTTTAAATGTTAGGTGCAATTAATCACGATTAATTTCAGAAAAAATGCGCAATTAGCACTAATTTTAGTATAATTTTAAAAATGTCCCTGTTCATGTTGTGGTACAGTGTTTTTTTGCGGTGAAATCTGATTTTTAAGAATAACTTTAGTATTATTAGTAATATTTCAAGACAAACACTTACTGGACTGAAGAAACTTTTTTTATATAAAAAGAAAGTTACAATGTATCAAATATGATTTGGCTTTTGAGTAATGTTTCTTTGTTCACCTCTCAATCATCAATGTAGTGCATTATGTGTTTTGCCATGCTATGCAACTGCACGAAATGTTATGAAAATGTAATTTCTGGGGTGTTTTCCTCCTCCTCAAGCATGAGTTTCAAATTCTCCCATTTTATATTTTATAGAAGGATAGAAAGGCCTCCAAACATTGTCTTGGGGTTTGAAAAAAGGGTGCTTTGGAGTCAAAATCATTATGCAATGCAACAATGTGTTGTCAAAGACTGAAACTTGTTATAAATGTATGATGAACAAAATCATTTGTAGTGATTTGACATTTGCATTTGTCGATTTTGTGAGAGGCGGCAAACATTATCAAAATGATCAGCAAATATTCAAATGAAGAACAGCTAAATTTCTTTATTTAGGAATAAAATAATGTGGAATATTTTTAACAAGCAGTCAATTTTCTTAAATCACCCAGCGCTCGCAGCATTGTTTGGACACTGGCTGTGCGCCGAATGGGAAGTGGAATCTCTCTATGTCAAAAGCAACACTCGCGTGCTGTAAAGCACAAAGCCCTCTCAAACTTAAACGCTTCCTGCTGCGTCTCCCGCTGCGTCAGCCTGATATAGCCGCGGCTCCGCTCGTTCCTCTGACATCAGCAGTCCTTCATCCTGTGGCACAGCCGCTTCCTCTCCAGCCCGGCTCTCCCGGGATAAGTCTCACGCCGGATTCGTGTGTGCTAACAGCGCATGCAAGTGTTCTTCTGTAGATACTCTAATTGCTTTCCCTGAACTCGCTGAGGAGTCCACACCGTTCAGAAGCATGACATGTCTGTTAACGTGCGATATCACAGCGAGCGCCGACGCTGTAGACCTCCGCCGAATCTCATATCCCTCCCGCTGCACCTCAGACCACTCTACTGAACTGAATAATTAGCTAATTAGCATCTTCAGAGGGACTTCAGCGACTAATTATTTCAGCAGCAACAGGAAGAGGGAAAAAAAGAAGAGGGGACGGAGGTACAACTGAGACGAGAGCGATAAAAACGGAGTGTATGAACATGCTCAGACAAAGTAGTCAATTCATGCCTCTTCGTGGAGCTTTTTTCAATGAATGGCAATCTGAGAACCTCCAAACCACCGTCACTCTCAGCGATAACGGTATGATTTATGGTAATATCGATGAAGTATATGAATTTGTGTGTGTGTGTACACTCAGACTTTGCTTTATGGGCCCCTGGGGCTCGCGACTAAATCAGTTGACTTTTCTTGCTCTTGCTCAAGGCCACATTTACATGTAAAAAGCTCTGAGGGAGAAAATGAAAGGTGCTCTGTTCTTTAGACGAAAGCAAGTATTGAAAATAGATCTTTTAAATGATCAGAAACAAAATAACTCATAATATATATCCATGTATATCATCTAATTGTGGAACTGTACAGCGTTTGATTGAATGGGTTGTATTCATAGTCACTGAATGCACACACACCCATGACTAAACATTATACATTAATGTGGTGAGTGACTTTGTTGCTTGGCAACTGTAAGGTCTGAAACAAACTCTGAGCAAGCGTTAATATTAATACATCAAAGTATTAATTGAACATCTGTGTCTGCTTTCTTTTATTAAAGCTAATCCGTAGTGTGTTACAGTGATTTTACCAAGGGTAAATGTGTTCTTAAACTTGACACTTGTTTCTTCATTCATGAAACAGTTATGATTGGATGAGATGCATTAGGTAAGTAAACTAAATAATGTAAAACAGCGGATAGACTGTACATGAGTTTAATTCTACACTACCGTTTCAAAAGGTAATATTTGTTAATGCTCACCAAGGCTGCATTTATTTGATCAAAATACAGTAAAAACAATAATATTGTGAAATATTATTACAATTTAAAATAACTGTTTTCTATTTGAATATATTTTTAAACGTAATTTATTCTTGCGATGCAAAGCTGAATTGTCAGCATCATTAATCCAGTATTCAGTGTCACATGATACTTCAGAAATCATTAGAAAAGAAGAAACAATTCTTATTATTATCAGTGTTGAAAACGGAATTAATTAGAATAGAAAGTTTTTTAAAAAAAGCATTTATTTGAAAAATGATCTGTAATGTCACTTTTAATCGATTTAATGCAGCATTGTTGAATAAAACTATTAATTTCCTAAATAAATAAATAAAATTAAATAAAATAAACTATGTACTCCAAACTTTTGAATGGTAGTTTATATTGCAAGTATTAGAATTTTTGTGACCATTTTATGAAGAACTCAACTGTGTCATGTAAAACGTCTCTTAACATCCACCTTTGGTACAATCACTGCATGCACTAGTTTACAAAATCACAACACTCTGATCTCTTGAGGCGAGTGAAGCTCGGCTCAACCTGAGCTCACTATCTGCAGGGCATCTGGCAGTAGATGGACACATTTACTGTATAAACTCCCAGCAGCACTGCATCTCAAACCACTCAACAGCAGTCACTGACAGATACCTGCTCCTACACGCTCACAGCCTCAGGGGGGAATTCAGCCGCATACTCAGGGTTATCATTATTATCTTTAGCTAGTAATACAAAAAATTACCTACTGTGAAGACTTTTGTATACAGTTTTTAATGAATACCACCTATTATGACAGTGAAAACTGTCTGCAAATGTATTTAGATAAAAAAATGTAAGCTTGGCAAAGAATGAAAACTGAAGATATATCAAGCGTAGCGTTAGTTCTGGCAGGTCACGTTAGTCAAGCTTGCATCAGCTGACTCTCTATAGCAATACGACACCGATCTCAGCTTTCCTATATAAGGTCATTCAGTATTATCAGCAGCTTTTGCGTTGCTCAACAGATAATGCTCCTCCTCCATCCCCAACTCCTCCTCTCATCCAGTCAGAATTTGGCTATCTGATTCTCTTTTAAATCAGGCTAATTTCTAAAATGTGTACATTCAATTATTGAACATTAATGATATCTGCAATACATTTATGTTTGTTCTGTTTCCCTAGGGGGGATTATGGCTGCTCTCCCTGCCCTTATCCATGCTAGGCTGCATGGATGTGCAGGGAGTTCTTGCCCAGAACAGAACCATACCGCCAATCCAAACTGTATGCTAATTGTCAATCATCTTTGACGATAGCGGTCCTGACAGAAATCCACTTAAATGAGAAAAATAGAAAAAAAAGAAGAAAAAAAAAAAGAGAGAGATTTTTTGATCAGTGTTAGATGAATTAATTAAAATATGCACTTGGTCAGATATAATCAGCCAATAAGGCAAGAAGCAACCGTTCTTTTGTGGTTCTTGTTAGAATCCCAGCAGCAGCGTTCTGGATGAGCTGCAGCTGTCTAATGGTCTTCTTGGGAAGGCTGGTGAGGAGACCATTACAATAATCCACCCTGCTGGTGATGAGGGCATGAACAACTTTCTCCAAGTCTTGACTAGAAACAAGACACCTAATTCTTGCAATGTTTTTGAGATGATAGTATGCTGATTTACTGCTTTGACATGACTACTGAATCTAAGGTCTGACTTAAGAATCACACCAAGATTCTTGACTTGATTTTTAGTTGTTTGACCCCTAGAGTCAAGGTATGCATTCACCTTGAGAACATCTTTGTTTCCAAATGCAATGACTTCAGTTTTCTCCTTGTTTAACTGAAGAAAGTTTTGGCACATCCAACTGTTCATTTCATCAATGATTGGCAGAGAGTCAATGGGGCTGTAGTCATTTGGAGATAAGGCTAGGAAAATCTGGGTGTTATTTGCATAGCTGTGATAGGCAACTTGGTTATTTCTTATTATTTGACTCAGTGGGAGTATACAGGCTGAACAAGAGTGGTGCATGAATTGAACCTTGTGGGACTCCACATGTCATGGATGTCCACTTAAGACTTATGGTCTCCTATACTCACATAATAACCTCTCCCTTCTAAGTATGACCTGAACCATTTGAGGACCATCCCAGAAAGCCTGACCCAGTTTTCCAGTCTCTCTAGAAGAATGACAGTGTCAAATTTTAAAAATGTGATGATACCAGCATCCATACACATGGGAGCGTTTGAAAGCCACATCTATTAGTGGATCCCTAATATATCCGCACATAGACGGATCCTCTTATAGAGGCGGCTTTCAAACGCTACTATGTCCGTGTGTCTCTGTAAGCACTCGGTAAAAAAGCATGAAGCGATGATCACTGTAGCCAATCAAAGTCATATCTGTTGAGCGCGTGAACACAATGGCCAATCAGGTGTGTTTAAGAAGCCGCTCAACAGCACTCAAAATGCTCGTGGGAAATGCTGGTATCATCACATTTTTTACATTTCAGTATTGACTGGTACCAAAGTCGGTACTTTTGATGATTTTAATTCGTTTTTTTAAATAATCATGTTCAACAGTGGAATTCCAGGTGAAAAACTACATCACCCACAATTCTGCAAAGAAACCTCCACCAATCACAGAACTGTGACCCTCCCATAAAGAATCACTCTAAGAACTGCAAATGTTGTAACATCCTCTCACAAACTACTTGAATATTTGTACATATATATGCAGCTCAATACTTCTGTTTAACTGCATCTATTGAATGAGCACTGAACTGCATCCAACCGATTGCACTGTATCATTTTATTTATGTATTCTTTTATTTTAATCTGCTTTTAATTAGATTTTATTACATTCTAAATTAAATGTTTGTGTTATACATATGTTATGATTATTTTTTAAATATTTATGTAAAGAACTTATTTTAACTACCAGTGTATGAAATGTGATATATACATAATACAAACAAACAAAAAACTTTAAATAAAAGACTTGCTTTGCCATATTTTGGAATAAACAAAATACATTGCTTCTGTATACATAATCAACATCTTTAAATCGATAGTTATCCATTATTTTTAATTTGATTATATGATTTGCAATGCTTCATGGGATTGCAGTCCTTTCCCTCATTAAAATCCATTAAGAATAGTCCTGTAATTTGTCTTTTTCTTCTGATTTCCAAAAATATTTTTGCTTCAAATCAAAGATCGTAATGTTGTGATTCATCTAGTTGCTGGTTGGTTTGGTTCATGGCTTATAACTTTTTAATGAAGACCTTTTAAAACAATCCCTACAGGAAAAACAAACGGGAAAAAAAATCCGGGACCAAGGCAGCTGAAAAATAGGACAGCTACTAAAATAACTCTGAAAATAAACAACAATTATGCTAAAACTACAACTTTTATATTAAATTAAAACTAAATGGAAATGGAAAATCCAAATAAAAACTAACTAAAAACACACTGGCAGAGCTACGTTTTAAGGACGTGTGAGCCGATCAGGGATACCATGGCTCCAAAATGGGGTCAGGAGGGCCGTTCTTTCACACCTAGCAGAGCGAGTAAGCTTCCCGAGAGCTCTGGGCCAGAGAGCACATGCACTTTGCTTATTGATCTATGCCAGGTCTCCACAACCCCGCTGTCACAGTGTAAGTCTCCTCTCAGCAGGCCAGCATTCACACACCGCAATTAATACGGCAGGTTAGGGTCTACTCGCGCAGTTTAAACAGGGAAGAAAGTCAGTAAAAACCAACCTTGATGTTTGCGTGTGTGTGTGTTCAGTGCAGCCTCTTAGCTGATATGCCGCAGTGCTGTTTGTATACACACCTACGGCTTTCGCCCACCCATTGTGTTCTCTCTGCCACGAGAGGCTCGCAGCACTTCTTACATTCAGACAAAATCATCCCAGCATTAACATGATGTAGGTGGTCTCGCTGAACCAGTGCCTATCCATCCACCTCCGTCCCTTTCAAAGGCCTCGATGGAGCCCACAGTGACACACTAGCTCTGTTCACAGCCCGTGGCGGCGGTGGCGGTGTGGGGGCTCACCTGCAACTCCTTCTCGCCGTACTTGGAGGGGTTCTTGCTGCCCTGGCTCTTCCTCCGCAGTTTCTTCAGCTCACCCTGGCATTTCTCCAGACTCTCTCCTTTGCTTTTGTGCTCCATCTGGTACTTCTTAAGAGCCGCCTTCAGGAGAAAAAAAAAAAAAAAAAACATTGTTGGTAAATGCAGAAATCATCCGACTGTAGCTACTGTGTTAAGAAAGACATGGGAGTCAAAGCCCACTAGTCAAAAGTCATGTTCCCTTTCACTCGCTGTCTGCTGTCTACTGCCCTCCTCTGAGCCACAGTCTTGAATGAAATTGGCTGATCTTAAACAGCCTACATAGACAGGAACTTTCTTAATGGTCACTAATGTACATATTGGTCCTGACAGAATTCACTATATATATATATATATATATATATATATATATACATACATACATATACACACATACACACACACACACACATATATATATATATATATATATATATATATATATATATATATATATATATATATACATACATACATATACACACATACACACACACACACACATATATATTTAGGTATGTATGTATGTATAATTGTGATTTTTATCAGCACAGTCCTAACCATTAATAATAATAATAATAATAATAATAATTATTATTATTATTATATAAATGCTTTTATTACTAGATCACAATCAAGTGTGATATTATAACTGTCAGATTGAAGTCTGGTCTATACTGAAATAATAACAATAATAATAATAATAATAATAATAAATCATCATCATCATCAACAACAACAACAAAAAATAATTATTATTATACCACTAAATAATACATTGTATATATACAAATATCAATAACATGCATCCTTATTTTAGTATGTAAATGTTACAATAAATGTTATCAATTATTATTGTTTTTAGAATATGAATTATAATCAAACTATCATAATTAAACTATACAAATATAATAATTTTGAAATTGTGATGTTATCAGCACAGTAATACAGACTTGCTCAACTCAATTTGACTTTAGCATGTTGCTAAGTTAATGATTCCACAAATAATTTTGTAATTTTATCAGTATTTTTCAGTGTTGATAACATCTTTACAATAAACATATCACCATTTTACTTTTCAATAAATTTAACTGTGACTGTCAATACACAAAAATGTAAATATATTTAACTTGACATGGCACCGTAATGACACGACACTCATGGTTTGAGATGCTGGAAAAAGTTAGATGTGACGCAACAGCAAAAAAGAAAAAAATGGTACATATTGTATATAAACTGAGCATCAAACCCCAGTCTCACACATCTGATTCATCTGTTGAGTAATCATCAATTAAAGTGACTAAAGTGCACATTCACAGTTCTAGGATTGTCTTCGCAAAGATGGACACTTGCGATGCTGCCTTACAGTTTGGCCAGAACATCTGAGAAGGCAGCATAGCTCTGCCAGCAACTGTTAAGAACAGCCTTCAAGTCAGGATCTCTTCATGATGCCTTCAAATGCGGTCTTGGCAGGCGGTTCACTGGGGTCTGGAGCAGAGCTAAAGGTCTGGGGTTTCAGGGCAGTGTGTTCTGATGTCTGCAGAAGAAAGCAGTGAAGGTCTCCACTCCCAACCGCACAACATGGCTCACGGCCAAATTCTGGAGGCTGATACACTTGGCTGAGAATTTCTAGATATATGAATCTTCACACATCCTACACAAGGTACGCTGAGAGAATGATCTCTAGACTACACGTCTATAAATAGTTTGGCAGCTCGACCAGATTCTTGCGCAGCAGGAAAGTGTCTACAAAGACAGCGTTACATGTGAGTGATGGAGCAATCGTTCAATCTTCGGCGGGAGAAAGGAAGATTCTGCTTCAACTGCCATGATCCCCTTTTCTCACCATATGAATGATTTACAAGGCATTACAGGAATAAATAAAAATCAGGTCTGACAGATCATGATTTCTCCGGGAATTTAAGAAATGGAGCGTGTGGTTGGTTAACTTCAGTTAACTCGATTTGCTTACTTGTCAAGATGGATTTGTTGTGGGCAGAACAGAATATGCATTTGAAGCATTTTCTTCAGACTAACTAGTATTAAATCAACCTGTTATTTTACTCTTAATCCTTATAAAATGGTGCTCCAATGGCGGCAGCACAAAATGGATATCATAAGAGTCATCCAGACCTAAATAGAGATCTCACAATGGACTCCAGAGCAGAGACTCGACGTGTTGCACAGAATGTGCGGACTGAGAGAAAAAAAAAAAAAAAAAAAAGTGTTTGGTTTCCATGGGGAACGACCGCAGACCGCTCTCTCCAGCGCTGAATAAGGCAAGACAGCAAGGCTTTAATTTTATCTGAATACAATGTGATGACAAGCGACGCCCAATCCCAGTCGCCCAAACCCCCCCAATGAACTGCTCTACACAGCTCCTCTCCAACCCACTCACAGTCTAAAGATATCTCTCTCAGCACTGCTCCAAACATACTTTAATCTGCAGCAAATTGTGTACTTTCATTTGTTGAAAATAGTGGAAACAGGAGTGATGGGAAAACAGGGTCGTTGCTATACAAGAAAACAAGACGTATTTCTACAAGATCTATGGGTGTGTTTGGAATGGTATACTAACTACTATAAAAGAAGTCTGCGGTATATATACTGTGTAGTGAACACAATTTTTCTATTTTTTTTTTCTTTTCTTTTCTGTAGCTCTACTAGTTGTGTTTGAATCAAGGAAACACGTGTACTGATAAGTTGCTTTGCATAAAATAATGTGCCAAATGCATAAATGTAAATTGTTTGCAAATAATCTGCTCCATTTGCCAAAATGTGGAGCATGTAACCAAAGCAGAGTTAGCAATGTCATCCAGTTTTTTATTTATTTATTTTTTTAAATATTCTTGGCTCAATATTTCATCAGACTGCCAAGTAGTAAGACAAAATTTAACTCAAAAATTGCTAAATATCCATATTTACACAACAAACGTTTGGCATAAGTAAGATATTTTTAACTTTTTTGAAAGAAATTTATATTTTTATTCAGCAAGGACACATTTAATTGCTCAAAAGTGACAGTAAAGACTTTTACATTGTTACAAAATATTTATATTTCAAATAAATACTGTTCTTTTGAACTTTCTATTCAAAGAATTCTGAAAACAGTTTCAACGACAACAACAAAAAAATATTAAACAACTGTTTGCAACAATGACAACATTTCTCGAGCAGCAAATCAGCATATTAGAATGATTTCTGAAGGATCATGTGACACTGAAGACTGGAGTAATAATGCTGAAAATTCAAATTTGCATCACCGGAATAAATTACATTTTAAAATATATTCAAATAGAAAATAGTTATTTTAAATTGTAATAATGTTTTACATTTTGTACTGTATTTTTAATCAAATAAATGCAGCCTTGCTGAACATAAGAGACTTCTGGATAATTTCATGCCAACTATGATTTAACTAGTGCTGGGCAACGATTAATTTGTTTATTGAATTTAGTGCATAACAATGCGATTAATTTTAAAGAATTCAAAAGTAGTGTATTGCACACTTTTTTCATTTAAAAGTACTGGTATATGAACAAACATGCAATAACATTTTGTTTGCAAACACTTTAAACAAATAAGATGCTTTTTTACAGCAGTATTCCTTTTACATAGTAACATTAGCAGTTAAAATATTTCTTGTAAATCTCAACTTATAACATTAATGTAATCAAATTACATATAAAACCAAAGCTATGTGACTGCCAGGGCATTAAAGTCTTTATAGGAAATATTTTATAGTTTATTATAGAAAAACAAGCTATGCTCAGAGTCCAGAGCCTCGATCATAACATTTTAACAGGCACCTTCCGAGTAGAGACCTGCACTCCCGTGGGACCCAACACAGCAGAGCACGGTTCGTTTAGCCGGCCCTGGCTCGGTTGGAAGAGGTGGGCCAGAGCACGGTTCAGTTTGGCTTGGGTGAGGTACGCATGTAGTGTGAGCGCTAACCGCGCTCTGATACATGCAGCATGATTGAGTTAACATTTCTTAGCGGCAAAAGTGATAGATCTGTAAAGCAATATACTGTGAGAGGACTGTGTGTTACTGCATCCCAAACGACTCAAAATAATAAACCACAAAGTTAACAAAATGATGCTCTCCACTTTGCTGAGCGAGAGCGCTTCTCTGCCGTCTTCACGTGCTATCGGAAACTTCCTGTTTCCCACTTATGAAGTCGTGATTACGAGCACATTGCGTTCTTTTCTGTTAAAAATAACAGTGAACAGTGGTTTGTGAATGTTGACGCTTAGCCTAAACAATTTTATCAGGAGCGTTCATGTGAGCCCCAAATGCTCTCATTGGTTGAGACACGTGATGACACTTATCCCAAGCCAGTACTGATCAACATCCCACCCCTCCTGTATGGAAGGCCGTTGGGGCCAAAACGAGTGGTACTAACACGTTAACACGTATTTACGCATTAACACGCGATTTACGTGTTAACGCGTAAACTATGCGTTAACGAGCGATTACATGTTAACGCATACCTAAATGGTAGATGCGCTAGATGAGGTAGGCTCAACGTAATTATTAGGTAAGTGCTCATTCACAATCTTATGAATAATTAAAATAAAACGAAGATGCGCATCAGCACATTAATATTTATAAAAAGGATTACAAGCTGTTACGACAGGCAGTGTCAACGTAACGTGACATCACCCTTTCGTTTTATTTGAATTATTCATGTTGTTGTGACCCAAGTACTACACTGAGCATACCATGAGTTTACTTAAAGCAACCATCACCTGCCAGGGACATTGACGGAAGGGCACATGGAAGAGCCAGGGGAAACATAGTCTCATGTTCTGTATTAAAATATATTTAATTTCCTTGTTGATACTACCTTCAGTCTATGATTTAACATTTTCACAAATTGTATTATTATACATGTCAAATTATATTTCATCTGTCTGATTTCAGTTATTACTAATACAAGCCACTCTTGATTAATTTCTTTGTGTGTGTCCTTTGATTATTCACCATATAAGGGAGGGCACATTCCTTGTCACATGTGGATCAAGGTAGGGGTTGGATGACTTGTTCAATTATTAAGTGAAGATACTTAATAGCTGTTAAATATCTCAATTAGTTCGTAACAAAAACATAACCAAAATATTACTTTTCCTGGGGCATTGGGGTTTAGTAATTATTGATTTATTGCATGAAATTAGTGTATCCAATGTTATCAAGTAATTTTAAGGTATTAGATATATCTTTGTAATGTATTTCGAATTCTACCCAGTGGTGTGTCAGGCACTTTAACCATCTGAGAAGGGGTGACAAAATATAGGACATGATAGCAACAAAAGACCTTATTTATATCTAAAACGGTGGCTCATTAACACAAGCTAATCTATGGTATACATCTCTCGTTGTTTTCATTACAAGTTTGAACACTATGAGGTCTTGAAGTCAACAGCACTGCCTGCTCCATCTTCAGCAAAGAACCGCTCTCAATTGCTAAGGTGTGTGTGTATTATATACAAGAAAAGAAGTGGTTCCAGCCATACACAAGTTTAGTTCCTAGATTGAAGTAGACTCAATACACATGCTTTGATGTTTTAAAAGTAAGTAAAAGGGGAAGGAGACAACAGACTCCCTATGTACATTTACATTTACATACTTGCATATCATTGCTCTTTTGTTGATTTTCAGGGGTTGAACAGTTATAATTTAAAAATACTTGAATACTAGTTGTGCTGTATCTATTATATGTAGTTGTAGCCCACTTATGCCTGAAAAGACATTAAATTAAAATGCATTAAAAACCACCAGTAGATGGTGCTAAAGCTCAATGCCAGCACAAAATGACGCGTTAACACGTAAATCGCGTGTTAACGCGTATTTACGCGTTAATCCCACACGTTTTGGCCCCAACGGCCTTCCATACTCCTGTGACCCATGGTTTGTCTGTATGTGTATTCAGAGCCAGTGAGCAACAGTTAATAATTAAAAAAAAATTTATTTAAAAAAAGTGCGATAAAATAATTGTTAATTCATTAATGCGTTACACCTCATTCACACAGGGCGTCGGCATCAACGCTTGACGGAGGGTGAGTCTGAAGCCTGGTGCTGACGCGACCGTCATAGTGACAACAGCCAATCACATTACTTTTCTGGTGTTGCATGAACAGGATTGGCTAGCGTCTGCGCTGAGGTATTTGCATAAGGCGATCTGATTGGCTGACGCCTGCATTGGCGCTTGAAAAGTTTAAAAGTTTTCAACTTCTTCCGCGACGCGACAGACCCACAGTTCAGTTCAGCAACGCTTGACATCACTCCATTCAAAGTAAACGAGAGGTGCTGACGCCAATAACATGTTAACTTGCCCAGCCCTAGATTTAACAACTGTAAAGTCAGTCTAAAAGGCCATTCACAACCCATTTTACTTTCACAATCTCATGCATTTTCAAGTGAAATAGGAAACTTGGAATAGTTTTATTCATTGGAAACCAAACAGATTACAAAAAGTGTGCGTGAAGGGTGTCTGTGTCGGTTGCTCCGACAGAGAAATGTGTATTACTAAAGTAGAGGAGAAGCACTTCTGTCAGTCTGTTAGGTTATCAGAAGGAGTGGGATGTGTTCTGTGGACTCACAGTCAGGTATCTCGCATCCAATTCCACCTTCTTTTCCAGCTCTGACAGCAGCTCGTTGTGGAAGCATTTCAACTGCAACAAAATGTATAAAAGTTAGTTAAATTGGCTTTTGAAGAACCTTGAAACACATATTTGTGCAGATTATACAATGTACTCAGAAATGTTACGTGTTCAATACACTATAGACAGCATTTTTAGTATAATGTTGATAAGCAATTAGTCATTAGTCAAATTAGTCATCCCTCAATGTTGTGGTTACAGTAACAACTGCAGCTGAGCATTCCAAAAGGTTTTATATCAGAAACGTCAAGGTTGTATTTTTATTTAGCGGTTACATTAAAGGTGCAGTATGTAATATTGACACAGCTATCAGTTGAAATGGGTACTGCAGTCCAAATTCGACACTCACACGGGCTGCCAGATTGAAGATAAGAAACAGGAAGGAGCGCAATTGACAATGGAAGGCGCCAAATTTGATTTCTACACTTTTTAATATGCCTCTTGTCAGAGAGATTTTTAGATGAATGCTGAGGCTTTTTAGGTCAGGTAGAATCTGCAATGTCTGACCCAGTTCATTTGCCCGCTTCCATGGCTATAATATGCTGGATTTTCAATGACCTGGCAACCCTGGGTGTTTAAATATTACTGGGTAAATTGGCAGTTGGCGGAATCACACAAAACAAAAACAGACATTATGACACTGAACACACATTAGAAGAATAACTGGCTGTAGCATTGTTTTTCAGAGAAAAATTGTTTCCTGAATGTCTGCAAATATATTAATGGTATTTTTAAGCTGTGATACAGTAAAACAAAACAAAAAAAACAACATACAGCACCTTTAATTATTCAGTGATGATATGTTTGTTATTCGAACTACAAACCTCTGTAAATCCTTTTTGTTTTACGTAATTCCTACGTGTGGAGTTTGCTCCATGTAAACTGTGATTTACATTAAAATTCACTGGATTTAACTTGTATTGAACCTGCCAAGATTTTAAAAATTCTAAATCTAATCTAATCTATGCAAAATAGATACTTTCATAAAGATGCAAAATGGATGGCAGTCAAATGAAGTACAGACCATTTCCTCTAACTGCACTTGAATCTGTCGGTGGACCTCTGCCATCTGGAAAAGCACATCCCCTGCAGAGAAGAGGGACAGTCGTCAGTTAAGAGAGAGGACAACAGGAAATGGACTCATAATCATGTGATTCAAGTGAGAACAAATGTTGAGAGGTTAAAGAGACTGTTAGATCGAGTTAGGGTGGAGTAGGCCAGAAAGAAAGAAAGAAAGAAAGAAAGAAAGAGAGGCAAGATAAATCCCAACGTGCATTACAACCATGCCATCATACACACACACACACACACCACAAGACGGGCAAACATAGGGACAATGACACGATCAAAGACATTTAACACTGAGACACAGAAATTAACAACAGGGTGAAAGGGTGGAGAACAAAGACAGAAACTCAAAATACAAAGCATGTCAAAACAGGGTTTCAAAATTTCAGTGTATTAAAGGAACATTTCACAGAAAAATTTAAATTCTGTCCTTTTTACTCACCATATGCTGTTATTTTTCTGGGGAAAGATATCATGTAACTTCTGAAGGCTTTTATAGGGAGCTTGACAGACATGGTCACTTTGAACTGCACCTTTATAGAAAGGATTCTTCAAAAATTCTCTTTGTGTCCCACAGAAATAAAAATAACAGCATATGGGTTTGGAATGCCATGAAGGTCTATAAATACTGACAGAATTTACATTTTTGAGTGAACTACTCCTTTAAACAAAAAAACTCTCGCCTAATATGAGTGTAAATTAGAAATTAGCTTCATTTGTCTTTTTTCAAGTGCTTCTTCTGCAAGGATGACTGTCAGAATGTTGTGAAACTTGTTGCAAAAGAGTAAAGAAAACTAAAACAGGAAGAAAAGGACTAAACAAAGAGAGGCCATGCAGCTGGTGGAAGTTGTGTTGTTTTTCATATACCTACATGCTGCTGCTTCTGAATATGCAATGCATTGTAAAGAAAGGAACAGACAGTGAGCAGAGCACAGAGGAGACCCGGTGAGACACTGTGAAAAGAACACACAGCAATGGAAGACAACAGCGAGCCGCCCTGACCTCCTCCCATCTCAGCCTGGCAACCTAAAGTTAGGCGCTACAGAACGTCTCCAAGCACGGTGTAAAGCGGATCTCATGTTTGCGCATGCTTGAACACCTCATACGTGACAATTTAACAGTCAGTCCAGTGTAACAACACACACTGCATCCCTGCACGCTTGTTTACACCACAGACGCGTGATTGAAGAGCTCTCGCTGAAGAGCAGAAGCATTGGGTTCAGAAATACAGTCTGTTGATTACTCTGAGAGAGGCTTCTAAAGAGATCAATGATGACTAGTTTGCACAAAAATGAAAGTTCTGTCGATGTTCATTCATCCTCATCATGTTCCAAACCGATTTATGTTCTCTCTTTCATGAAAGAGAAAAGGAGATATTTAGGTGAATGTTCATGCTGCTCTTTTCCATACAACAAAAGCAGACAGCGGTCAGTAGCTTTAAAACACCAAAAGAAGAAAAAGTGTCAACCAAAATAGATTTTTTTTTGATGGCCAATGACAATGTCATGGAGAGCAGGGTGGTTAATGGCAGATGTAAGGCTAATATTTATGATATTTCATTTAAAAATAGTATGCTGCCAAAAATCACATTTATTTTACATATTAACTGAACTAAACATAAATAATTCGAAAATGAAATTAATATAAAATTGATGAAAAAATAAACCTGTAAAATTAAACATTTATATTTTAGATAGGAACAAATTATTTTAGATAAGAATCACAAATTCTTTTTTCTTTTTTTACTGTGATCGTTTAATTTATTGGAGAAAAACACGATTTCTGATAGAAAAAATATGCATAGTTGATCTATAACACAATCATTACTGTGACTAGAACAAGAATTGGGTTGTGTGCTGGGATGGGCCATTGATTTCTGTAAATCAGCATGTTTAATCATTCATTCTCTGCATGAGAGAGAGTGGGCTAAATGAGGGCCTGTTTTGCAAATGCACCAGATTGGGCATTTATTAACTCTTTAAAATAATCACAAATTCTTATCGTAGTATTTTTCACAAATAATACATATTAAAAAAAAAAGTTAAAAACATGATTAAAAAGGAAGCTGCAACCAATAGTTCTCAATCTCATAAAACAAGGTAATACTAATTTTACATGCAGTAAACATTGAATATGACATGGATGATATGAAAGGCTAATGCCAATAATTAAAAAACAAACAAACAAACAAAAAATACTGGCTTTCAACTACTAGAAAGTCCCACAAAAGTCCCATATTCCCGGTCTTCAAAAGCCATTTGATAGCTTTGTGAGAGGAACAGACCAAAATTCATGTCATTTAATGAAAATCTTGCTCTCTGTTGTAGCAATGAAACTTCATTCTAAAATAAATTTTGAATGTTTAAAATGTGTTTGCGCATGCTTGAACACTTCATACTGTACGTGACAAAGTTGTTGCATGACCTCAAAAGACTTGGAATATAGTAAACAAGTTGCACTGACCACTTTTACGGGGATTTTATTGATACCGTTTTGTTTTTGACAGACTCTTGTTGTGTGGAAAAGAGCAGTGTGTAGATTCTTCAAAATCTCTCCTTTTGTAGTCCATTGAAACAATAACAGGTTTTGCAGTGTAAATGGTAAATGGGTGAACAATTCCTTTAAGGGTCATACAACTGTTACAGATCACTATCTTGAGTTTTGCGCACCAATCTTAAATATGATCTCTATGTGCATGTTAAAAGTAAAGAAAAACACATCTAAATGAGCTTTGCAGTCCAAAATCATTCAGTCATGCAGACATAGTTAAGAAAGCTTTACAGAACAGGAACAAAAAGACTCAGAACAGAGGGAACACGATACTAAAGAAACAACTGCACATTTTATTCTCTCATTTATTCATTTCCATTCTCAATCCATTTCTCAAATGCAAGAACTGCAAAATAATTCACATACTCCCATCATCTGAAGCTTATCCGAAACATTACAAATCAGAGAAACCTCAAATCACAAGAGTGAAACTGGCTGATATGCAATGTTTTTTTATCTGTCCTGGGTAGTAAATGCTTTTAATAAAATGCTGGGTAATATTTTATAATATTCTTACATTAACATTAGGTATCTCTATAGCAATGATCAGTTTTACAGCATTAATAATCTTGCTGTACTAAGGTTAATTTATATAATGCAATATTAAAATGCACTAGTATGCAGAAATTAACATTAATAAAGGTTGAATGATTAAATTATTGTTCATTCATTCTTTAACACATACAACCTTACTGTAAAATGTCACTAAACAATGAATTAGCAGAGTACACATAAATTTCCATTTAAACTTTTGAGCTAATCATCAAATTGTTCAGGTGTGACACACATTTGTTTACAATTTAGTAGAATCACTCAAATTAAAATATCTACCTACCTACCTATCTATCTATCTATCTATCTATCTATCTATCTATCACTTTGACACTTTGATATTAAAAATAATGATTCAAATGACTTCAGTGGCTTGATTGCAATTAATCTAGTGACTGAAACACACCAACATGCAAATCACAACACTATCAGAGGTTTGATTACACACAGGTTTGGTGCAGACTGCAGAGTCATCTCCTGGACAAACAGTGGCCTCTCTCATAAGTCTCACAGCATGGCACCTAAACTGATTAAAGAGAATCAGCCGTGCTCAGGCTTACAAACCTAAGAGGTCTTTTGACTTAGTGCTCAGATCAATTAACAAATGCAGCTCTACAACCTGCCACAAACACACAGATACACACAGGTCACTCCTTTTCTAGTCCTTAATCCGATTCTGTACACAACTGAATTACAGGTCATCTGATGAACATGCATCTAATATTACTTTGGCCAAAATTTTGTAATCCTTTATAAATCTAGTTTAACCTGGTTTAATAAGGTTTTAAAAGCATTTTCAAGGAAAAAATAAATAAATAAAAAATAATAATAATAATAATTATTATTATATATATATATATAATTATTATATATATATATATATATAACCCTCAAGCAATACATTTATACCTTTAAATATACATTAGGGCTGTCAGTTTAACGCTTTAATTTAATTAATTTATTATGAAAAAATAACACTATTAAAATATTTTAAACGCAGTTAACGCACTGGCCCCGCCCCCAAACCCGTATGTCATCTTACATTTCATATAGTTGACTGCTGACAAATATGATACAGGGCATAAATGCAATTATGTAGTTATGTATGTAGCATAAACGCTTGTGTGTAATACATTTTATGCTGATTTAAATAAAATATTTCTTTCTAAAGCTACAATTTGTAATGTCTACTTGATATTTTCTCATTTAACAAAATTTTTATTTGCTTTAAATAATCTTTTGTGGGTATTTTCAGTCAAATTTATTTTGTGATTAATTACATTCATTAATTGAAACATCATGTAATTAATTAGATGAACATGTTTAATAGACTGACAGCCCTAATATTTTTTTTTTTTTTTTTTTATATATTACGTATTGAAATATTAAATCTTACCACTTGACACTTTACAACCTGAATTAATCCAGTATTGTCATAAAAATACATTTTGTAATGAAATGACATACATATATACAGTATACACACACTCCAAAACACTGCTATGGTTACCACCAAATCAACCATGCCATTTTGGGAGTGACTTCTGTTTTTCATACTTACTGAATGATAATTTAGAGGATTAACTCCCGCATTTAAATGTCACTCCCAAAGAACCCTCCAGTGTGCATGTGACCAGAGAGCAGAGCTTCCTTACACAGAAACACAGAAACACAGACACACCCAAACCTTCCTTCCTGATACGTTACTGGAAAAGCTTCTTCCTCAAGCCACCTTTAGATCATTTATTCACTTTGCAAGCAGACCTGAAAGCCTGACTTTGTTTGGCTCGAGTCAAAGGAAACGAGGTCTGAGGCTGTTACCGAATTAATATAAGTCAGCAAAATATTTTCTAAATAAAAATACTGATTTCAGACCTTACATATGAAATCTTTGATCTGATATGTAGTTAAAGATGTGCAGCGAGTTTTTACAGCAAAACCACACACCAAAAGCTTTTGAGAAAGAGCCTCAGCTTTGATGTGTCTGACAGGAACTCTTTGTATGCAGGTACTTTAAGCTCTTTATAATGGACTTGTGACATCCGCATTCTCTTTGCTTTGAGCACAGCTGCCTTACTGACTGACAGACAGCAACAGGCCAGCGAGGAGTCACGGTTACTGCAGAGAGCTCGACACCGAAAGCCAGAACACACACACACACACACACACACACACACACACACACACATACATACTCTCAGGGCCTGTCACGGCTGTCTCCCTTTCTCCCTCACAACCTGCAACCAGGGAGAACAATGCATACCTGTCATCAGTCAGTAATGCAGTTTCTCTTGGGAAAATCTGTTGGCTGCATTACATGATTTTGCAGACAAACTAAATCATTTGATCATATAATACAATAAATAAGTAGTGAAAGCAGTGAAGCAGATTTGTTAAAACAATTGAAAGAATAAATCAAAGAAATAAAAAGAACAATTATTATTATTATTATTATTATTATTATTATTATTAAGAGCAGCTTTATCATCCTGAAATTTGAGTTAGGACATTTTTATTAGGACAGCTTTATCATCCTGACATTTTAGACACATACATACAAAATCTACTTTAAAATAAATGAATAATAGTAATAACATGTACAAATGATATGAGTAATATTAAATTAATATTAGGAATTATTATTATTATTATTATTATTATTATTATTATGTAAACATTTTTATTAGGATAGCTTTATCATCCTGACATTGGAGACACACAAAAAATAAAATAAATCAATCACTTTATTAAAATAATACTTAATATTATTAATTTACAATTATTAATATATTAAAATAATAATAATAATAATAATAATAATAATAATAATAATAATAATAATAGATACATTTCTGAAACTTAAGTACTTTTTTATAAAACAGTTATCATCACGCTGACATTTTTGAGACACACAGTAAGCAAGCAAGCAAATAAATAAATAATTAAATAAATAACCTCAAGAAACTTTTATTCAGGAATGAAAAACTATTTGCTCCTCTGTCACAACCCGCAACGAGGGGAGAGCAATAGATACCTGTCAGAGGACATGTTCTCTTGGGAAAATCTGCGCCTGCAGTCTTGCATGTCTCTACTTGGACAGAAAAAAAAAAATGCGTGTGCATTTGGATCAAGTTCATCTAGTCAAATAAGTCGTCCTCTACTTCCTGCCCCAGGCTCACCTCGCCGGCTTCATATGCAAACATTTGTCAGAACATCTGAAGTGCAGGAGTGTCGTCACTAACAGAGAGCCGCGGGCAAACCCGACAGGCCGGACCAGTCTGGGAGGAGGAGAACGAGGAGACTAGAGTAAAGCACTGACAATGGTCAAGCGTGGAGCGCTGCAGGGTGTCATGGAAACAGTCGAAACACTCAGGCTGCCAGCCAAACCCAGATTCTGAAGAACAAAATGGAGGACTCTAAGCCTAACATAGATGCGTCAACTCCCTTATCTATTTGTACAACAAGCAGATTACATCACTCCCCACCGTGCTGCAACTGACAAAACACATGCATCCCATGGTGCACTGGTGCATCCACTACATCAAACAGCACTTAGTTGTGTCACACTGTATTGTGTGTGCAGTCCTCATTCACACATGCAGCGATTTTAATCACTGGAGGTCATCAAGAGGCTGTATTGTTGTTGTTCATAATGCTGGTTGCTCTAATACTAATGGTGCGCTACATCACAATGGAAAATCTGAACACAAATCAGATGCATTAATAATTGAAATAAGATGACATTCTTTTTTAACGCAGTGAACAGTTTTCTTGCTGCTTAAAATATATTTCTGTCAGGACCACTGTCGTCAAATGACAGACAATTAGCATACAGTTTGGATTGGCGGTATGGTTCTGTTCTGGGCAAAAACTCCCTGCCCATCCATGCAGCCCGTCATGAATGAGCAGGGAAAGCAGCAACAATAATATAATAGTAATAGCGTTAACAGAACAGAATCGAGCAGATCATTAATGCACTTAATTACATTTAGTGTAACACATTACTCAAGATTAGGGAGTCTGATTCAACAGGAATATCGGAAGTCAAGTCCTGACTGTGTGAAAGGAGGAGTTGGGGATGGAGGAGGGTAATTGCTCCCGAGCAAGCAAAAGATTTTTAGATTTTTTGTTTAGATTTTTAGACCATCTACAGGTAAAAATCTACAACACTGCATGTATGCTGCATAAAAATTTGGTCTGATTTTCACATTGATAGACTAAATTAAAATACAAATTCACTCATTTTCACGTCCATGCAGATGATGTTTCTGGAAAAGCAGAAATACAAAGGTTAACCACATACATTAACCAGCACTACGCAACCTTCGGTTTCTGACACCCACTTATCACGGAGAAGAAAGGGTTTTTTTCCCCTTAGGTTTTTCAACATTTTCAAACAGCCACAGTGCATTTATTTATTGGTTACAATTATTTATTTAATTTTTTTACATTTATTTTGTTTACACTTGCTTATACATATATACATATTTATATATCTGAACATGTTAGCCCAAAAAGTTTCAGCAATTACCATGATATGAACTTTTGATCCAGTCACAGTAACACTTCCTCAGTTTTTCCTTCACTTCACCACAGTATCTGACAGGAAACAGATCATGTGCTGAAATGCATTTACTCCTATTGGTAGTCTGATTTGCTTAAAGTTACAATTCCCTCAACCATTTTTTCACTGAACACTTGCCAGTGCTTTGTTGCTTGCTACAATCCAGAGCATGAATAAATGGCCTGCATCTTGCATTTGCAGTAATGCTGCATAATCATTGCTGAGCCCATGTTGATACAATTTGCACACTAAATTGGCAAGCATGCGAAATATGTGTTGAAGCACCGTGAAGCTACTTATCAGCACAATCTTTTGTGATGCAGACATTTATGAAGCCAAACACAGACATCCCATTATTTTCTGCACACAGCTGCAGCTCTTTCATGCAGCAAGAGAGTGAAAGCAAAACACGAGACTGCTGCGGCTAAGATCACATCAGGGGTGTCCAATCCTGCTCCTGAAGGCCAATCTTCCTGCAGAGTCTATCTCCAGCCCCAATTAAACACACCTGAACCAGCTAATCAATGTTTTCAGGATCACCAGAAACTTCCAGGCAGGTGTTTTGGAAGTAAATGTGCAAGAAGGTGCCCTGCAGGAGCAGGGCTGGAGATGTGTGAAACCAGCCAACAACAATCAAACGCGCTCTCCTAGACATCCTCTCTCTATTGTAGAGAAGTCTGATTCATCTGAATGAGACTTTGTTTGGATGATTCATTTTAATTAAGTAATTCAAAAAAATAGTCATAATTACCAGTGTTAGCAGAAGACTTATTGTAGTGAAAAAAACAAAAAAACACACATTTAGTTACATAACACTTTTTTTTAATTTTTTTTTTTTACTATTTTGCCTGCAGTTATACAAGTGTTCTTTTGTTTTAAATTTATACATTTATATATTCAAGTTTGGAGCAGTGATCCTAATTTAAAAACATTTGTTTTTTCTACCAGATAAATACTGCTCTTGAATTCCAAATCATGCGATTTATCATTTATCATCTGTTTTATCATTTGCCTGACTTAGCTAGTTGCAAATATACTTAGCTATTATTTCTTAGTAGCAAAACAGGCAAATATAAATACACCATGTACATAAAGTATTGTCATTTCATAGCACGCTTCATATCTTAGTTCTTTTACTGTGTATATACACACTATATTTAGGAAACACTGTCATATTCCATGGACCATGGTACACATAGGCCTACTACAGATACTTCAAAGAATAGTATTAACATGGTACCAAAAACATGGTAATACCATAGGACATTTGAGCTATTTCATAAAGATGCCAACAGAACTACATGCATGCGTGTGTGTGTGTGTGTGTGTGTGTGTGTACCTGGTATTCTCTATGTTATGGGGACTAAATTTTGACCTTGTGGAGACATTTTTTGGTTCCCATGATGAAAACAGCTTATAAATCGAACAATGAAGTTTTTTGAAAATCTAAAAATAGCAGAAAGTTTTCTGTGAGGGGTAGGAAAGGGATAGAACATACAGTTTGAACAATATAAAAATCATTTTGCCTCAGGAATATCCCCATAAAACATGGAAACCAGTGTGTGGTCCAGGTAAAAGAGACCAAATGTCTATAGTAAAACCCTAAATTAAGGTCATGGGATAGAATATAAAGTTTGTACAGTATACAAATCATTGCGTCAATGGAAAGTCCCCATAAAACATGAAAACCCAATATGTGTGTGTGTGTGTGTGTGTGTGCTCTAAGAGAATAATAATACAAATAGCTGGAGATCAGCCATGTCAGATCAGGGATCCTGTCCTACTGACCCAGTAAAATCTGCCGTGACTTCTTCACCTCAGCATGTAGGATCAGTTTCAAGTGCTGTTCAGAGACACAGATCACTGAACTCTCCAATGACAGTTCAGCTGAAGCCAGCAAACTAGGAGAGCAAAAACCCAATCTAAAGGCAGAAAAACAGCCTCTTGCACAGCTTTAGAAAAATTACTACAGTGTTTTTCTGTAATCATTAATATACACTTATACAATAATAACAATAAATACATTGGAATTTATGGAAGATTTACTTAATGGCACAAATATGTAAGTAGTACCATTGTAAATCAATAAAATAATCATGAGTACCATGGCTTGAAAAGAAACTACTACATACAATATCATTCCAACAAAAACAGAAAAACACATGCAATTCCTGTGGTTTTTCAAGGGTTTTCTGATTGTGAGCATATCTTTGTGTTTGTTTGTTTGGGTATGTGTGCAGCTTTGTTCATCATAAGAAGCTTCAGGGTTTGAGGACGGGGAAAAGAGGGAAAAGAAAGAGGTGGAGATCAGAGAGTCTGTAATCCTGACAGACAACACAGTGTGTGAATGTAGCCATTAGAGCTGACAGGGATGCTGCTTACACTCCAAACTGCAATTTTTGGCAGATTTGGCAGTGAAGGGCAAGTGTGAGGGATCCTCTCGGCACAGCCTGTGCTCCTCAGCTGACGGGAGGTGGAAACACTATGATAGGGCTAATGTGAGGAGGTATCAAGGCAGAAGAACATACACCTGCTGGAACGAGCCTGAGACATGAGAAGAATATAACTGAAATATACCAATGAAATCCAGCGGCTTCATCTAACCACACAATCATTCTCTGAATCAAACTGTTCTTTGCAGAAGCTTCTCACTGCCTTGTTGTGACGTGTTTGACGCAGAGCACTGATTGATCCAGATGACCTCAAGGTGTGTCTTGACAGGAATACACCAACACAGCGCAGTTTAAAGGCCATTGCTACAGGGCTGTCCACTTATAATATGGAATTTAGCTTTACTTTAGTTTATATTGTCGAACCTCTGACCCTTGAACAGTCTGTTTCTACTACTGTACTGTATAAAAAGCCACTATCAACACATTTTACTGATGTAAAATGTTTTTAAAGTTTCTTATGTTCATCAACGCTGCATTTATTTGATAAAAAAATACAGAAAGAACTGTAATATTGTTAAATATTATTGCAATTTAAAATAACTGCTTTCCAGAGGTGGGTAGAGTACCCAAGAACTGTACTCAAGTAAAAGTAAAAGTAATAGTCTGAATAGTTACTTGAGTAAGAGTAAAAAAGTATCGGATAAAAAAACTACTCAAGTAGTTAGTTACTAGTTACTTTGGATCATATACTGAATATAGTCTATTTTTTTTTAGATATATAGATACACACACACACACACACACACACACACACACACACACACACACACACACACACACACACAGCCGTTCAAAATACTTTTTTTTTTTTTTTTTTAAATGTAATTTATTTCAGTGATGCAAATCAGAATGTTTATCAGCCTGATTTATTATCAATGCTGTTCTTTTTTAGCTTTCCATTCATAAAAGAACCCTGAACAAACTGTCACAGGTTCCAAAAAATATTTTCAACAACACTGGTGATAAATCAATATATTTGAATGATTTCTGAATGATCATATTACTCTGAAAACTAGAGTAACAGCTGATACAAATTCTGATTTGCATCAATGAGTTAAATTAAATTATATTTTAAAGTTTAATTATGTATTATAAATGTATATAACCTCTGACACGGAGAAGAGTGACTGCTACAGAACATCTGAACATATCGAAACAAATGCACATTGACGGATCTTCTTCTGTCTGTTCTGCAAAATGTAAACAAATGTAGCCTTTATTTCTGCAAGCATAAATATTGTTAAAATATCACTATTAATTGTGTCTAGGCAAGGCATTCCTCCTGGAACTAACGCGGGTTTGGCGGGTGTTTATTTCATACTCTGTGACAGCTTATTTAATGAATGAATTATACAATGTATTTAATGTGTAAGGTACATGTACAACAAACTGGTAACGTCATAGTGGTATCGTGTATTGTAATCGAATTTATACCTGTGGAACAGACAGCACACGCGGTGTTCGTCTAATAAAGATCTTCATAGCTAGCAAACCATAGCCTTTGCAGATTTACTTTCAACTGACTGTTGATCCAAAGCCATGTCTTCAACACTCTCGATGTTACAACTCTGAGTGAGAACCGCTTCAGACGACTGAACGAACGAATCATTCAAACTGATTCGCGAACCGATTCACTGGTCTGCCAACTGGTTTGATCAAGCCTTCAAACAGAATTGACTCAAAAGAATGAATAATTTGCGAATGGGCATCGCTCATTGCCCAGAAAAAAAAAGTAGACGACGCGCTTGGAATAAATTGAAGGATTTATAACTTGTATTGCATTAAGATAAAGTAACGAGAGGAGTGTCGCCCACAGTAACGAAGTAAAAGTACCGCTTTTTCACTAAAAATGTAAAATTACCCATTTTTAAATATACTCTAAAAGTATTAGTTACCCAAAAAATTTACTCAAGTAAATGTAACTCGTTACTACCCACCTCTGCTGCTTTCTATATGGTTATACTTTAAAATGTAATTTATTCCTGTGATGCAAAGCTGAATTTTCAGTAGCCATTACTCCATTACTTGGTCACACGATCCTTCAGAAATCATTCTAATATGCTGATTTATTATCAACGTTGAAAACAGTTGAGCTGCTTAATATTTTTTGGAACCTGAGATACTTTTACTCTTTGGTAAATAAAAAGAACAGCATTTATTTAAAATAGAAATATTTTGTAACAAAAATGTCTTTTTTGAAAGAGATGAATACTTTTATTAAACTAAGATGTGTTAAATTGCTAAAAAGTGATATTAAGGACTTTTATTGTTAGAAAAGATTTCTATTTTAAATAGGCCTAAGTGCTGTTCTTTTTAACTTTTTTTATTCATTAATGAAATCCTGAAAAAGTATTGCAGGTTCCATTTTCAACATTGATAGTAGATTAGCATATTAGAATGAATTCTGAAGGATCAAAAATAAAATCTTAAAGTATATATCATACCATTAATATAAATTAAATCACTTTTACCACTGATGACTACATTCACCTCTTATTTGCTAAAAAGTAAGAAAAACCTTCTGTCTTCCATGATATGACCTCTTTAAAAAAGAAGAGCGAATGTGAAGAAGAAAAAAAAAAAAAAAAAAAAAAAGAAACGAAAGCAAGCACAAAAAGAAAGGAGATATTATAATAACAGCAATTGAGAGGAAGCCATCTCTGTAATAAAGCACTACAGGATGAAAAGCAGAAAGCCTCTAATTTCATGGGGCTACAGAAGCTTATTAACTATTCTAGCTCTGAGCTCTATGAAAGCCATGCCAGACGCAACATATATACAGCATGGATCAAGACACTCGGCACATATATGCCAAGACAGCAAATCAAGGGCAAGGTGAGGGAGTGCGTGTGGGCCCTCGTTCTCCCAGCATGCAGTGCAGCTCTCAGAAATAGAGCAGGAGAAAGCAGGGCTCCTGGGACCGAGGCACAGGGCTAATAAAAGAGCTCCACTGCTCTCATTCCGACAGGCCCAGGTGAGAGAGGGTGAGAGAGGGTGAGAGAGAGAGAGAGAGAGAGAGAGAGAGAGAGAGAGATGCTGTCAGAAGTTATCATAGGACTCTGTCTATGTTCCAATAAAAGAAGTGACTGAGCAAAACACTTTCCCTCCTAAATAAACAACAAACCTGCTAGGCTTGCTAGCATTTACTAGTGCCATTAGCCTGCTTCCTCTCTGATATATGTGAAACATCAAAAATATAATTTACAAATAATTACAAGTGCTTAATTCGCTTTTGCAGTGCTTCAATCTTAAAAATAAAGGTTTCAAAGTAATTTTTTTGCAGCAGTGCCCCAGAAGAACCATTTCGGTTCCACAAAGAACCTTTCAGTGAACAGTTCTTAAAAGAACCATTTTTATTAGTGTGAAGAAGATTTTAATAATCTAAAACACCTTTGTGGAATGAAAAAGTACGTTAAAGGTTCTTCATGGAACCATTGATGCCAATCAAGAAGTATTGACCACTGACATTACAATGAATGGGAAGCATTGGAACACCCAATATTGCGGCTCTTGCCTTCTAAATAATAGAGCCAATCGCTAATGGACCCATTTCACATTTCCGGGGTTCTCAGAATCAGAAGTCATTGTAGGGTAAACTTACATATTGGCGAATGAAAACTATTATAAAACGATTGTATTATAAAAAAACAAACAAACTTAATCTCTGGAACTGCTCTGAGAGTCACTTCATTTGCATTTTACAGTTTCTTTTGATAAAAACTATAGTCATATCATATACAAACAGAAACGTAAAGGCTTCACAGCAAGCCTTCAAATTAAAAGTTCGGTTCAACTTTAAGAAACCGTGACAGAAATATTACTTAAATGTAATGATAGTACTACTACTACTAATAAAATTATTATTAAAACATAATTTTTTTAAAAGGAATATTTACCAGAAAAATTACTTACCAGAATCTATTTAGCAGAAAATGTAAACACACAACACATTATTTCTGGGAAAAAAATAAACAAAATAATAAATTATAAATAAATAAGTCAATTAATTAGAGATGATTGTGATTATTAATATTTATTGAAACCATTAAAATAAAATCCAGAAAAATTAATGGAAAACAGAAAAAAAACAACATTTCATAGGGCCTTAAAATGTAATTTTTGTTAAACTTTTAATAAATTGCTGTTTAATATTGTACGTTTCATCATTTCAATTAATTACACATGTTTTTGATGAATATAATTTAATTTAACCATTAAAACAAAGTCAATGTAAAAAAAATACATAAAAAATATTGGAATCCTGAAAAATTAAAACGGGAAAAAAATGAATTTTGGAAAAAATAAAACAGTTTTATAGGGCCCCAAGTAATCCATTTTTATATTTTCCAGATTTAAATATGCTACAGAAATGTAAGTATGTCATGTATCCCCCATATTTCCCAATTCAATTAGGAACTGCGCTTGCATGACTGAAAATACAGTAGCTGCCTGAGATTGTTCCCAGGATTTACTTGGTGAACTGACTTGCCTTGAAAGGGACTCTGGTGGTGGATGCCAAGGTGTTCTGAGCTCACAGATGCTAGCCTTAGCAACTACTATAAAATGTGTTCTCGATCTTCTCAAACTGAGGTAATCGCAGGCAGCGTTCTTGGATGTCTGGGAAGAAAAATGTGTCATTGAGTTCTTTCTGCATCAATATCTCTGAACTAATTCACTGGCCACTCGACCTAAACCACTGGGGGAAGTGCTTTAGACCTGACAGGAAATTAAAACGGCATATCACCACATCATTTGCCACTCAGAGAGGCGTAAATGCTGATGAGTTCTAATTATGTAACAGTTTTGCCTATTATAGGAATGGGCGCAGAAACGATCCGAAAAATACATCTCAGCAGCCTCTTTTCACATTTAAATGATCAAAATCCCTCTGAGGCAAGTTCACTCGGCCAGCCATCTTGACACAGCTACTTTCCATCTAGTCTATTCAAATCATTGATAAAAATGGTATAATAAAAGTAGCTTCTTTAACTTAAATTATGGCTAAAACCTTTGACAGCAATAAAGCAGTGCCTTTATTGAGGCTCTTTTAAATGAAAGGTGGAACTTTCATTCTGTCTCTGGTACTTCACTGTTTTAAATATCTAGTTGCCATAGAAACACTTATATGAGAAACCATTCAAAAGCTTAAAAATGAAACCTTCCACAAATGTCAGTCGCTCTACTTAAGTTACATTTTAAAAAGTTTGCACAGTATTGTTGAAGGCTATTCTTCTTCTCTTAGTCATGTCTTCTCTCCTCAGTAAGTTTCTTAATGTCAGGCACAAGAGTCAGGTTGAGTTTACAGTAGCTCATGAATATTAATTAAGGCGTCTGACATCCTGATTGGCTTAAAGGTTTGTGAGTGCTCAGTCCATTGATTAATAAACAGAATGGCTTCTGGTTGGTCATTGTTTTATGGCTTCAGCACCAGTTTGAGATGTCTAAGGCTTTCTAATACAAGTCATGTTTGGTTTCTAACTGATAGTAAATTATCAAATACTAAGATTTAGTGTTAAATTATTTCACTACTTTTTAACAGTTCATGCAAACGTACTTTTTTCTACTGAAAATAAGGTAGGATCCAGAGTTTGTCCTCAGGCGTACAGCTGGAAGGTTTATGCAAGTAAATATTCATAGACGTATAGCTGTGGTGCTTTCAGTATGGACGACGTCAAGCTGTTGTGGCATGCTGTGACGTGATGCATCATCAGGCTCTTGTGTAGACACGGTGTAAGGCAGAACGTAATACAAATTTGATTAAATCAGTCAGTTATAATTTATCTGGAAACTGAAACTGAATATTTAAAAAGAGCAGACACTAACGATAATTATTTCATTTATCACATCAAACGGAAGCATAACATCAAAACAACATCCAGATCTGAATAAAAAAGCGAGAGGCAAATTTCAGAACACTTTGTTCTCATGGTAACTGTTTCACTAGCAACTTTACTAAAGCAGTGAAGGATGCTGCTTGATTTGCAATATTTTAGACCCCTTTGCAAATTTTTCCCCTTTGCTGACTTATTGAAGAAGCAACAGTACAGTCCACGGCAAACATCCTTAATAAAATCCAATAAGACACATATTAAACTCATTTCTGGGAACATTCTGGGTTCAATAAAAGTGTAGCTCCATCAACAACATTTGTGCAATAAAATGTCAGATCACAAGAGAAAATTATTTTAACTCATCCCTCAGTTTTTACATGAAGTGCATACCGGAAGTACACAGGTCTAGACAGTATGCATTAAAATACACACTGAATGTACACCACTGTACCGTACTTTACGGAATAATTTGAGTAAATGCTTTAACAAAAGCACACACTTTTCCATGCAAATTTGCCAAATTATTTTCTGTGGCAATCAACACTGTGCCATAAATACAGTTTTCAATATATAGTTCACCCAAAAATGAAACCTGGTAAAAATGTTTTCATGCTCAGGCCATCCAGGGTGTAGATGAGTTTGTTAGAACAGATTTGGAGACATTTATCATTACATCACTTGCTCACCAATGGATCCTCTGCAGTGAATGGGCGTCAGAATTTATCATTCCAAAAACAGCTGATAAAAACATCACAATAATCCACAAGTAATCCACATGATCCCAGTCCATTAATTAACACCTTTTTAAGTGCAAACTTGCTTATTTGAAAGAAACAAATCCATCATTAAGACGTTTTAACTTTAAACCGTCAATTCTGACCAAAATACATAATTCATAAATCATAATAACTCTTCCTGCGGTGAAGTCAAAATCAACTGACATATTTGTTTAATACCATTTTTGACTGTTCTTGCTTGTAAACGGCAACTGATCTGTGCATATTTCTCTCCTGATTCATACAAGACTTTTATCACCGTCTAAAGCAATATTATAATTACAGGATTCAATAGAAACAATAGAAGTGAAAAACATCTCACTGATAGATTTCTTTTTTTCTTACAAACATGCAGCTTTTCACTTCACAAGATGTTAATTGATGGACTGGAGACGTGTGGTTTACTTGTGGATTATTGTTTTGTTTTTATCAGCTGTTTGGACTCTCATTCTGACGGCACCCATTCACTGCAGAGCATCCACTGGTGAGCAAATGATGAGATACATTTCTCTAAATCTGTTCCCATGAAGAAACAAACTCATCTACATCTTGCACAGCCTAAGGGTGAGCATATCTTCATGTTTTGATGAACTATTCGTTTTTTCTCAACACCAGAACATTCCTTTAAGCATAACACACCAAAACAGTGGTGAGAAATTGCGACGTAACCTTGGTAAGCGTACGCTGTGTTGTGATGTGTCGTCTACGTGCAATCCAACCACTGTCTGCTTGTGTAAGGGTGAGAGTATGCCACAGTGATGTAATGAAGGCAGTAAAACACAGAGAAAGAGATGTGGTGGGAGGATATGAGTGGGAGGTGGTGACAGGGGCATCATTATCCTAAACAAACCAGTGAGCGTGGGAGTGTATGCGAGAGGGGGAGGAATAGTGTGTGTGTCTGTGTACGCACTCCTCACGCCTCACTTTCAGATGAGAATGAGCGCTCTCCACTGAAAGCGCTTTGAGCATCCAAGGACACCGTATATGAAGGCACGATATTTGCCCAGGCTCAACTATGAGTGCGTGACTATGTTTATGCAAGTGTGTGTGTATGTGAGAGAATGTGTGGCGTTTAATGCGAGAAAAATCTGAAAAACAGCAAGGAATGAAGTGAGAGAGAGAAAAGCAGGAGCGCGTGTAGGCGGAAACCATTTACAGTCTGTCTCAAAGCGAACCCCCATGGCTCTCTCACCGAGAAAGACAGACACACAGGACTGCAAATTGCCCACAAGAATTTAGTGTTCCACCTCGCGGCCCGGGACATCTCCTATCCAAAACAATGATGAAGCCGTTTGTCACTAAATGACACGTCTTGCATTTCAGCTCAGCATTCGGCAGGGTAAAGGAACCTCGTCATTATCCCCGGGGGTCGGCGGTCGCAGCGGTGCTGTAGTGTATCTGCACTGGTAATGGCCAGTTTATCATTTCATAAAGTATGACGTGACACTCTGATATGCGTGTTTGAGTTGGGCCTGTTCTCACGAGCAGGTGGAGTCCTGTTGTTGACACGGGAGAGGATATAACCTTGGGCGATTCCTCTGGGAGAGACTCGACAGGAAAACTCAAATGAGGTTTGGGTGTGGGCCACGAGGCAAAAAAAGATAAGTTCCCACTCTTATTTCTGATTGGATGAGCTGCGTTTGAAGCCGCCGACAATGCTGATAAATGCACACCTGTGACATTTGACCAGCGGAGGAACTAAATGTCACAGATTGACCTCCTGGCTCAACATAAAGAATATAAACATCAATGGTTTGCATTAGGGATGTCAAAAGGAGTAGTGATTTGGTATCAATTTAATGCTAAATAAAAAAAGTCTTCAAAAAAGGAATGATAGTAGTGTTCCTGCAGTTTAGGTTATAAAATGTATCATCTCAATGATGACTTATTGTTTGTGGCTGGACAATAAAAGAAATATCTGAAAGCTAATGTAAGGCCATTATTTTAATTAAACGTGTTAAAGTTTAAATTAATGTGTTACATTTTTAAATTGAACATTTTATCAATTAATTTAAACATAATTAAATTCTTTAGAAAGTAGTATTTCTTTTCAACAGAATATTAATTTTTGCTGTGGTAAATTGGTGTAGATAATTGTGAATTTTGACTAATATTCAGCCCTATTTTGAACTTTTCGAGCTAGTGTTATTTTAGTATTTATATGCTATTATTAGCGTGTTTTTTTCAGTTTATTTTACTTTAAGTTTGTCATTTTTGTTTTTTTGTATTTTTTAATAGAAATAATATTAGTTCTTCAACTTAATCTTATATTTCAATTAGTTGCCAAGGCAACATTTCTAATATTTAAATTCTTTAAGTCTTTCATCTTACATTTATATTTTATTTTAATACTGCTTTATTTCAATCAACAAAAACTATTCTTAATAATTTTAGTTTTGGTTAAAGGGATAGTTCACCCAAAAATTCTAATTATGATTTACCCCATGATTTACTCACCCTCAAGGCATCCTAGGTGTATATGACTTTCTTCAGACGAATACAATCAGAGTTATAATTAAAAAATGTCCTGGCTCTTTTTGTAAGACAAATATCCATATTGAACATTTTATAAACAGTAATCTCTTACTTCCACTAACTGTCGTTACGTGTTCACAATAGAATGCCGTTCCAGCAGATGACGTTAACAATAAAAACGTTAAGCTCTAGAGCATGGCATCACATCCTGTTGCCCATATTTGTTGCAGGGTCCAAAGTCATTTTGGGGCTGGAAGCCTAGTGTGTTCGTAGCTTAACTTTGCTCCTGGATATAACCTTCCTTCAGAGTTCAGCTGTTACTCTAATCACACACCTGAAACAGCTAATCAAGGTTTTTGGGTTCACTAGAAAATTATAGTCACGTGTGTTAGCAGACTGAGAGCAACTACTGTAGATCTTCAGGATTGAGCACTCCTGCTCTAATGCATAATGCAGCAGCTTTTGTTCTTGAGTAATGAATGCATACATGCACACACTCACTCACTCATATCACTTAATCAAAGCAGAATGACTCATTGTGACACTGCTGACGAACAATGGCACAGGTTCTCACAAACCACACCTGCCCATTATCTACATGTAACTGCATTTGAAAATGACAAAACACCAGTCAACTATGTATGTTTTTAGTTTTCTAACACAGAAACATCATCTTAACTTATCTTGCATTTAAACAATGAATGTTAGGATTTAAGTTAAAAGGATAGTTCACCCAAAAATGAACATTTTGTCATCATTTCCGCACCCATTCCTGTCAGCTGCTGAACACAAAAGATGATATTCTGAAGGATGTTGGTAACCAAACAGTTGACGGCAGCCACTGACTTCCATAGAAATAAAAAAAAATAAAAAAACCTATGCAAGTCAATGGCTACCATTAACTGTTTGGTTACCAGTATTCTTAAAAAAAATAAAATAAAGAAATAAATATATTTGTCTTCAGCAGAAGAAAGAAACTTATACAGGTTTGGTACAGGGTGAGTAAATGATTCAGCCAAAGCGTCTACAATCAAACTGTAGCGAGAGCGAGTGTTTCATAGTGAGAGATGGTACAAATTCCATATGTAATGTACCTTGAAGCTTGTTCCATACATATGGAGCATAATTAGAAAAAGCAGATCGACCTATCTCTGTACGAAAAATCAGCATCTTAAGTAAGATGCTGTTTGATTCCAGCCACTGTGGTCAAGTGAAAATAAATAAATAAATAGAAATCTCAAGTATCTTATTCTGTACTGAATGAGATCCCATATTAATGTATTATTATTTTACAGGAACAGTAGTAATTAATTGTGGTATCTTGGCAGTAACTACGGTTACCATGGAAACTTTTTAGCAAGGGTTGTTATTAATCACCACTAGTGTCATCAAATATGAAATTTAAACTAAAAGATAGAAAGTATAAATTCAATATTGTGGGAAAAATATTCTTTTAACACACGTCTAGTACTGTATATAATATGGTATTTTGCTGAAAATCTATGGTTACCATATCGCATTTTTGTATGGGAGTGTCTTTCACACATCACAGATGATTTGTTGTGTTTATATGAAGTGTAACTCGAGAGGGTCGCATTGTGTTGTATGTCCAGGAGGTCTGTGACTGAGGCGGAGACTCTCACTGTGATTCACACTCAGTCAGAGCGAGAGAGTGGGATTCAAGTGCTAATACCTTTTGCAAGTTCAAATGAGAGGTGAACCATACTGTTGATTGCATTATATATGAGGGGGGAGTTTACTCCACCTCAGTCCAGGAAACGCCCTGTGGAAATGAAATAACGTAGATGCGCCTTTCATGTCCTGAGCAACAGCTCTAGTGTATGTGACACTCTTGACCCAGTGTGATAGATATGAGCCAATTAAATTCACTGCATACACTGCATTCACTGCATTCCCATTTCAAACAGCATTTATACCATAAAAAGGACAGCTTATGCAGACATTTTGTAATGTGGCATAATTAAAGGCATAGTTCACCCAAACATGAAAATTCAGTTTCATTTAATCACCCTGATTTGGTTTCAAACAAGACTTTTGATCATCTTCTAAACACAAATGAAAATATTTTTTAATGAAACCTGAGAGATTTCTGTGCTTTCAAACAGCTTGATTCATCTGGATTTCTTTTTACAATCTTTATGAAGTTTTGGTGTAATGGGATTTCAATTGAGGGATAGAAGTCTCAGTTTTCATTAAAAATGTCTTAATTTGTGTTTAAAAAAAAGTAGAGTAACTTACATTTCAGACGCAATACTGTCTGTTTGTTTTTGTACAGCCAATGAAAACAGTTGCAAACAAAGTCAAAGTGGAATCATATGGAGCTTCTTTGTTTAACACAGTAGTGGTGTTTTGTTCCTGAATGAATCAGCGTGTTCAAACAAATCAATTGACTGTATAATTCAATGACTCACTCATAAATACAGTCACCTGTTTATATTCTGAATGAATCCGTATGTTTGAATGAATCAGTTGAGCGAATGATTCAATGTCTTCCTTTAGAAAAACTGTGGCTGCATACTTCTCTACTATATCAGTGTGAAAAGAGTATGTATTCAGTAGTATTCTGAAAATAGTAGGCAAAAAGTACCAGGATAACATTCTAGATTTGGCAATATTCTGATGTGCACTTCCAATGAATATTTTACTATCCCAATTGGTTGAGTGAATAATACAATGGTTCATTCATAAAGACACTCGCTGCATCTGAATATGCCTACTTTCCTAATATATAGCATGCAACAGTAGTACAAATGAGTAGTATGTCTGAATACATTCGAAAAACAGTAGTACCTGGAAAAGATGCAGATGACCAACTACTTCTGTTGAGATCTAGAGGTGTGCATTCAATGGACACTTTACCATCACATGAGGCCATGTCAGGTAATCAATGCAACTGACACATACATGCTAACATGGTGGATGTAATACGTCTGGACATCATTCATACTACAAACTAGTGCAGTCAAACAATTAATCGCATCCAAAATAAAAGATTTTCTTGTTTAAGAAAAATGTGTTATCTTTATACATTAAATATATTTATATATAATATAAATTATGAGAATATAAATATATACATGGAAATATTTTCAAAACATATACTGTATGTGTGTGCATTTATATATACATAAAAAGTATACACACTACACACACATTATTTAAATAAAAACCTTTATTTTAGATGTGATTAATCGCGATTAATTGTTTGACAGCACTACTAGTACAAATATTCATACTATATAGAACATACTTACAATGGTCGGCAAGTTTGTTCCTCATGAAATATAGCGCCTACTTAGTAAGCAATTTTGGATGCAGCATCTCACTTGTTTAATTCCTAAATGGATCAATGATTTGAACAAATTGGTTGATTGAATGATTCAATAACTCCTATATCAATACTCAACAACTACTAACATACCGTCTGTATTAGTAGACTGACAGTCTGCCTGAAAATCCCCAAGTATCTCAAACAAAAGTCAACTAGGGTCAAAATTCACTTGGGACCCCTGATAGTGAGGTAGAAGAAGATTCAGCCCATGCCCAAAAGGACTTGAAAGTTCAATAGATGATGGATATCGTATCACGAATACAAAGTAGATTTTGCTGCGGTACCTCAAGCCAATCCCCATAAGCAACAAGCATCTTGAGGGTCACGCATACACCCACTCTCACATCCTTGGCAGAACAAAGAACCAACCAACAATTCTGACAGCCTCCTGTAGCAGAAAGTGAAATGCTATTTCAAGATGTTATAGCCCTCGAACTAGATCTGCTTTTTAAACGGATCATAAATGATGCATCGGTGAGTTTCCCTGAAATTTCCCATCCACTGCTGTCAGCCCTTTGACTTCATTTTCCACGCAAACTAGAGAAACTGAGCAAGTAAAACAAGGAATAATTCAAGCCAGTACATAAACTACGTCTGAAATGCTTCCGATTTAAAAAAGGTTCAATATAAAAAGCTTTTCAGCTACAAATTCTGACAGTCGGGCCTAATGAAAGCAACATCGGCACTTTGCTGAGCATGTGGTTCCATTAGTGTGTGTTTTGTGGTGTCATGTCGGATCAAGCCACACAGTTTGCCTGCTCCCTTGAAGCTAAAACAGCACGGCGAGACTCACCCAAGTCTTTAGATCCTTGGCTTTCACTGGCCAGCTCTCCCATTCTCACCAGAGCATCAAAATAGCCCTTCGCTGCAAACGTCACACCTGCAAAAAGATAGAGGCAAGTGGAAAAATGTGTCACAAACATTCTCATCTCTCATTACAGCAGTATATTCGATGATCAAAGAGCCCATGACGAGGATGGGACGGCTCTCAGCTGCGCAAGTTGGTGTCGGTCCAGCTGGGTAATGAGCGGCAAAAAAAAGCTATAGGAGTGGATGAGTCTGTTGCACAACAGGAAACACAATCAGTTGTACAGGAAACACATTTAGAATGAGTAAAGATAGTCCTCCTGTGACTATGGAAATTTGGCCCTTTTTTCTTTACCAGACCAGCCCAGCTGTCTCCCTCACACACACACACACACCGTTTCCCGATCCCATGCCTCATTACGGTTTTAAAATGTCAACTTCGATGAAAAAGAATAAACAGAATATCATTATCTCCAAAACTCTCCCTGGATTCCCACATGCGTGTGGAAGAGAGAGAATGTGTGTGATTTTCCAACTAAGTGGTCTAGCCTAGGCTGTTTTGGTGTTGGTCTAACTGGTGGGCCAGTAATGCTAGGCTATTCACTAGAAAAACTCGACTTTTTCTGAGACTTCATGAACTACAGGTTTGCTTATTGTGGCTCAAACAGGTATCAGTCTCATTAAGTCACCAGAGACATCACACTCAGGCTGATGTAACAGACAGAAGATATTTACTGTATATGCAGTGCTCTGCAAATGTTTGGAAAAGCTCTAGGGGTTTTGGACGATATAAACAATATGTGGAGTTTTGGACAATATGAACATAAATCCTTTTCATTTTATGATGAATCTGCATTTATAATGGGTAACACAAAATATGTAAACACCTGATATAATAAACATAAAAAAATATTAAAGCTATTGACAAAACATCTCTAAACTGTGTACTGATTGGTCTGTTTTCAATCAATTAATAAATCTATAAATGTGTTCTGAACTAAATGATCTTCAAACCTTTAATCTAGTAATTTGGGTATTATATCTCTATACCTACCTACCTACCACCCATCCATCCATCCATCACTGTCTGGGGTCAGCAAGATTTACAAAATACAAAAATACAGTAAAAACAGTAATATTGTGGAATATTATTACAATTTAAATTACAATTTATGTTATGATATATTGCAAAATATAATTTGTTCCTGAAATGGTAAAGCTGAAATTTCAGCATTATTACTCCAGTCTTCATTGTCACATGATCCTTTGGATATCATACTAATATCCTGATTTGCTGTTCAATAATAATCTATTATTATTAATAAGTTGAGAAAGGTTGTGTTTTTTCAGGATTCTTTGATAAAGTTTGAGGAACAGCATTTATTTGAAATAAAATTGTTTCTAACACTATGAATTTGCTTTTTAATCAGTTTAATGCGACTTTGAATAAACATATGCATTTCTTTTAAAAAGAAAAAAAAAAATATTAATCTGTATTCTGTGTGTATGTCGGACATCAAAATAAAATGGAATAAAATTAAATAGCTGTATAGCACTCCAAAAATATAAATAGGGCATCTGTTTAATGAAGTTAGTAAATGAAACAGATGCTTGTAATATAGACAGCTAAGTTAATCATAATGAAGCAATTCAGTTGTAGCCATGCATCCTGTGTAGAAAGTGTGTCAAAATTTCTCCCTATTCCATATATAGTGCATTCAAGGGAATCAGATTAGCAACTCAGGGAAAGTATGAGAGATCTGGAACAGCTAAACAGCATATGCTGGTGATTTCCATAGGACTGGTGGCACTCATTATTAACTAGAGCAGTAAAGAGGTAAAGGTGGCCCACTCATACAGGGCTCACCTGTATCTCCTGCCTCACAGATGTTTACTGGAATCAGCTGCTCAGACTCGCGGCATGGCTGTCACTCTTGGTCTGAGAACAAAGTACCAAGGAATTACAAAGCCACTGCCACAAACTATAATTGCAAAGCAAGACCTGGCATCCAAGATGCTGGTCTTCCCCAAAAACCTCCAAGAGCAGCTCAGGTACTGTTATGCAACATACTTCCTTTAAGAGTGTCCCACACTGCGCCACGGCTGAAACAATGCCTCTTCACCTCCCTCAGAGTGAGAGCGTAGAAAACAGGCATGGAGAAAACGGATACCAGTCAGCTATTCTTTATGGAACTCATTCAGAAATCAATTGAGACCTTCATTTGAATCTACTGAGAGCCTGTGGAAAACCACCCTGCGCTTCTGGCACGGGCAGAAAGGCCACAAAAAAATCGGTTGAGCAAACAATTCATCAAGCTGACCAGCTGTGGCTCTGATTAAGTAAGCCAAAGCAGACTGTTGCACTAGGTGAGCCACTATGTGGATAGTGTTCAGGGCTTATTTACAAGGAAATTATGCAAAAACGTGCCTGACAGATGGGACCATCAACTCTGGGAACTCACATAGAGACAGACAGAAGGCCCACTGTATTTTTTAGGTTTCTATTTCTTTGCTTCTTTCTTTCTTTATTCTTCTATGTTGGATAGGCCAGTACAGGAACTCAAATTGTTGCTGATAAACTGATTTGACAGGAAGAAAGGAAGAAGAGTTGTTTTGTTTTAAAGGTTGACTACTATAAAGTGTAGAAAAAGTTAATGTGACTTCAAAATGTTAAGTTGACTATGTAATTTAGTACTTTAAATTATTAAAATTTAAAGCTGCAGTCCATAACTTTTGGCGCTCTAGCAGTTAATAAACAGAACTGCATGCATCTTGCAGAAGACAATTATAGACGTAGCTACTACTTCTCTCTGTTTATGTCTATGACGAATCGCGCAGGTACCGGGTTACCCCGCAGCGGTACCTACCCGAACCAGTCTAAAATAGTCTGAATATAAACACTTATTATAGGTGTACCGTAGTGATTCAGGATAATCCAAAAACACGGTTTGGAAAATGGATTCATGGTGTACTCACTTATTATATAAATTTAGCAAAAAAAAAAAAAAAAAAAAAGTTACAGACTGCCACTTTAAATAAAAATAAAATTTAAATTAAATATTAAACAAATTAACTTACAAATTAATTGTTATTGAGAAGTGGATGTTTTAGCTATATCTAGTGTTTTTGATTATATTCTGTTGAATTTTTTTTTGTTTCAAGTAGGGGTGTCCCGGACTAAGGATTTTTATAGTTGAATCGGAATTTTTGAATCTTGCCGATAGTCGAATCATATGTTTGGGGGCGGGGAAAAATACATTACCGAGCGTCAAGTCAGACATTGGACAGTCATAATTATTGACTTTAACACACAGGGAAAATGTGCAACGGACGCCTCACAGATAAAAAAAAGTAATGTTTTATGTTTTGATTAAAAGATAGTTAACATTAAATGTCAGCAAAACCCTAAGAATTCACAATATGTTTTTTTTTTTTTTTTACAATAGTGCTCTCATTATAACTTTATGTAGCCTATATGACATTTATTAAATGTTCTGGATTTCTGTTTTGAGCTGCGCGCGCTGAAGATGACCAGTAGAATGAAGCATTTGATAGCAGGTTTTTAATTGATCATTTAGCTCATATAGAATACGCTTCGTTATTTATACAACATAACATTAATATTACGACTTATAGGCTATCTGCAAATGTCCCGAATGAACGTCTGCGCGGCTCTGAATGAACTCTTGTTGTGGACGCATTGTTCACGCAACAGCGTGCAGAGACACGGGAACTAAACTCTCAAAATTCACAGTGTTTTATTATAATAGTGTTCTCGTTATAATGTTATGTATATGACAGTCCCAGTCATAGTTATTAATATTCTGCTGTTTGTACTGCTCGTGCTGCGCGCTGACGAGATGTACTACAATGAAGCGCTTTACCGCAACTCTCCTATACGAGATAAATAAATGATATATATAAACCAGCTGAAATGTTTTGAAATCACTTGAACCCTACCTGATCAAAAAATCCAGTCTTTCACTCTGTGTCAATTTGAGTCTTGTTAAAGATTTAAATCCCTGCCTCCAAAATGCTCCTCTGTCGGTCATGGATTATGGAAAGTGAAACTTAAATCTATAGGGGTGGTTGGATTTATTCACGCACGTTAAAATATTTATCTAAAGCTTATTATACACAAGTTAGACTAAGGATGTTCACTACATCACTATTATTTCATGTTGATGCTCAGCCTCACTTAAAATGCAAGCTTAATGAATGAGCAGAATGGATATATAGATTGTTTGCATGTTTCCTCAAATCTTGTTAATGGACTGTTAAGTGGAACTGGAATCTCCACAATTCTCATCCATATATGTAGGTCTCCTGCTTTGAAATGATCTCTTTTACTGAGAAAGAACCATGTCATAGCACACTCCTCCTACTGCACTCATTCATCTTTCTGTGCCTGAGGCTCTAAAACAAATCAGCAAGAACAATACCAGTCAGAAATAATAAATGGGGGTAGAAAGCTTTGCTGACTTTGTGTCTGAGTGATTTAATTTCCTAAAACAAGGGGTAGGGTGGTAAAGACATGGCCTGAGAGCAAAAGAGGATTACGATTTATTCTGGTGGGTTTAGTGGCCTAGGACCTCCCACCAGACCCCAGTTTCCCTCAGAATGGGGTAGTTAATTATGGAATAAATCTGTCTTGCCTTTATGTCCTTTCAGCCATGTTTCTATGGTAAAAAACCCACACCATTCTCTATGCCACTGCTGCGTAATTTGCGCTACTACTCTACCCAACTGGCTACTTGTGGACAGCAGTCTGGCAGCATATGGACCCCTGTGTGCAGTCAGCCCCTTTTTGAGGATAAGAGTCTTTCAACCACCTTAGCCAGTCTGCCTTTAATGCTCAAGAGTTTGAAGGGCAGGCTGTCTCACAGATTTTACATAAATCCCCAAGTAGGTTGGGTGCTGGGATTTATGGTTAGCCCCTGTTTCCTTTGTGATTTTCTAAAGGAATATTGTGGATTCAATGAGGATAAGCTCAGTTGACGGCATTTGCACTTTGTACAAATTTTTGGGAATTTTTACTGAAAAGAAAGACCAAAAATGCAATGGTAAAAACCTGTTAATTGGTTAACTAAGTTATCTTGCCATACATAGTGAAACATTTTATTTGGCCGCATTATATGTAAGATACTGTCAAATTTATGTTTTTTGGAAGTAAACTTTAAAAATTATCACAATTTATAGTAAAGTAAGAATACATTTTACAATCTTTTACAATTTTTTTTTTTCTTTTGACTTTTGTCAACATTACAGTATTTTGTGTTACATTTTATCTTATTTAAGTTGTGGTTCAAGTAGATATATTAACATTACAGAATATTAACATTATGTTTATCAGTTGTAAAATACACAAAAAGAATGTAATACTGGAGACATTGTCACAGTATTTTTTTATGACGAACCTGCTGTAAAAATGTAGTACATAAAAAGTACATACATAAGTAAAATAAGTACATTATATAAGCTGCAAAATGGATTAAATCATTTTTTACCATCACTAAACTAGAATAAAAAAAAGTATAAAATCAAAACCGATTCAAAATATCAGTATGAATAAATGATAAATTATAAAAATAACCCTGATTTTAACATTTATAGATTGTGCCTATTCACTATCCCATTGTTTTTTGTTTTTTTTCCCAAAATCGATGCTGTTGATTGAGCTAGGAGAAAACCTGGGATATTCCTTTAAGATGTATTCCTGCACATCACCCTAAAGGTTTTACGGCCACTGTCGGGCCGAGGCTGCCAGAGCAAGATTACATTTGCCAATGTGAACGCAGACATCAATGGGCAATTGTCTGGCTTTCATCAGTCACCTACCGCACAAAGCCTTCAAAGTCGTCTGATTGTTCCACTGTCTAATGGCTAAATATCAAATCATCAGTGAGGCTGGGCACATTATCTCCTCTGTGAATGCCCTCATCAGCAGAGCGCTTGTGTTCGGCCCATCTGAGCTCAGGAGGTGTCTCGGGCTGTGTGAGAGTTGATAAGGCGGTGTGGCCATCTGAATGACAGGATGACAAATATTGTCATCATCTTCAAATGAAGTGGCATTAAAGGCGGATGGGAAGGCGTGGAGGGTTTGGACAGCTGCCTGAGCGCGGATGAAACGGCGGATGTCTGGACATGTGTTGTGAGGGTACTTACTGGAGAGAGCCTTCTCATAGTTCTTTCCCATGGCGATGAAATTCCGCAAACAGGGATTGAACTGTTCCATGATGCTCTGCAAGAGAGGGAAAGTTTTGTTTATAAAGGTGGAATTGCAACATGTTAAGTGTGCATGGTTTATCGGCAGGCCCATATAAAATCCTCACACTAAGGATGCACCAACTTTAAAAGGTTAATCAATACCAATCAACTGAAAATTTTCACCTTTGGCCAATAAGCTAATATTAAAATTACATACTATTTTGTCTAAATAAAAGTAAAATAAAACACTAAAAAATAAAAACATCATTTTTAAATGCTGCAAGGAAATTTAGTATGTCAAAAGATCAAGGAAAAATTAATTTCTCAGAAATATTCTGATATGTTTGGAAATATTAAGCTTTTTAAATGTCTTTGAGTCATGTGCTCTCTAAGGCTGCATTGATGTGCTCAAAAATACAGTTAAAACACTAATATTGTAAAATATTATTACAACTTAAGTGTAGTATTATCTTGCTTTGTTTACCAAAAAAATAAATCAAGAAATAAAACAATTTAAAAAAAAAAATTACAAACAACATCAGCAGATGGCTGGTTAAAGGCAACTGATAGCATTTATTGCCTGCTAAAGAGACTAGATTATGCACGAATTTCCATGAAGGTTTAGCCTGGTTAGTGCCTTCTAGTTAAGCTAGTTGACCAAGGAGCTCCAGCACAAAACATCTAAAATATGAGGCAGCAGGGGCTGTGCATCTGTACCATAGAAATATACACGTAGATGCCTCATTAGCGATTGTTTCTATGGGCCGCAATACGCAAGCCATCCACCATTTTTGGAATGGTCTGCGAACCCAGCGCAAGTTGACTGTGTGCGTCTGTAACAGCAAATTATACGCATGTATCTCTCTGAATATTCATTGATTATTATGGTGAATGACGTCAAGTTGACCATTCCAAAATGGCGGACGCGTCAACCTATCTGGAGCAGTCAAATAGGGCATCTATACATATCTATGATCTGTACACCCAAACATACCAGAGATGCTTCCATTTCCCCTTATGCAAAAACTGTCCACAGCATCATCCCTCGTTCACACCACCCATCATTCCATGTTGTGTTAAACAGAGTGTGATTATTCTTGTGGGAGGGAAGCAGACACTCATTCTGGGGGTGAGCAAAGAGCTTTGACATTTTGTTCAGGGCTTTGAGGCTGTGTCTTTGAGGATGCGAGGAAGTAGAAGAGATAGAAAGTGAGCATATGTTAGGAGTTAATGAACATATTTTGCTCTGAAGTGCTAGTTTGTGGGCTTGTTAAACTGCCAGGATGTGTATACAGTGCATTTTAAGGAAGGGCTGGAATGTCTGGTGTTTCTGAGAGGGCACATATGCAGGGAGGGCAAATTGTCTCGAAGCTCCGTTCCTAGTGCAACCAAAATAAACACTTTACCGCCTCGCCATGCTGTAATCCTTCAGTGATGCTCACTCGAGTGGGCATCTGTCATAGCACCCTGAGCACCATCCACTTCCCCTTCAGGGCTTCCTCCAATTAGAGCAGCCGCAGTCTGCCAGGGCCTTAGGGTTAACAAAGGCCTGAAGCTGACAGCACAACACCACCGAACCCTGCTTTCTTCCTCCAAAATTCACCATGAATAACTACATCCCATACAGCAGCCTTTAACACCTCACAGGAACCTTTCGACCATCCCTCCACAAACAACTCAAAAACAGTCTAAATCAAGCCAGTTTTCCCACAGTAAACATCACTACTGGCCAATATCTAACCCTCAATCTCAATCCCTTTACTGGCACATAATACCATGTCATAGAATTGATACCATAAACCCTGTTATCATGTAGTGTGTCAGTTTGTTTGTAGCATTAGCATAGCTAAATCCATGACATTAAAATCCAGCATCAATTAACTTTTAGACTCATACATTTAAAAATGGCAATGGCAGCTTCGCCTGCGCATTCCTCGCTATTTTCTTCAACCAATAAAAGTGCATATTCTCCGAGTACTTACTTTGCAACAGTTAAAAAGTACATTCTATATAGTATGAATGCGTGTAGTATGAACATAATCCAGATGTAAGCAACTGCATTGTAAGTTGCATTGTTTCAAAGTGTTTATCACTGTTAGTGTACTGTACGTGTACTGTTTTTCCCTTTTACAATATAGTAGGGACCTATGTGATTTCGTATACAACCAAAGTCCCCTTCAAGGATAGTCAGTCTATTATTTGCAATGCCTCCGGGCAGCTATTTTTGGGCACGCAAGACTCCTATATGTTTGAATGGGGAAATACCGAAATCTCAAAAAGCTGCTTGCCAAACTCACATTTAAAAGCATATTTCATGTCAGTGACACATTTATGTCTCAATAATGTGTTTTCTTATACTCAAATAGCATTAAAGCAATTTATATTTCAATTTACATTAGAGTTGGTCCAGACAATATATGACCCTGGAGCACAAAACCAGTCGTAAGTAGCACGGGTATATTTGTAGCAATAGCCAACAATACACCGTATGGGTCAAAATTAATATAATAGGATATTAAGAATAGATTATGTTCAATGAAGATATTTTGTACATTTTCTACCGTAAATGTATCAAAACTTAATTTTTGATTAGTAATATGCATTTCTAAGAACTTAATTTGGATTTTCTCAATATTTAGATTTTTTTTGCACCCTCAGATTCCAGATTTTAAAATAGTTGCATCTCAGCCAAATATTGTCCTATCATAACAAACCATACATCAATGTAAAGCTTATTTATTCAGCTGCCATGTGATGTATAAACCTCAATTTCAGAAAAATTGACTCTCATAATTGGTTTTGTGGTCCAAGGTCACATATGGTGTGCAGTACTAATCAAAAGACTTATAACTGGAAAGACTGGACCATCTAGCAGTATCTGCAGTGATGCAATGACTTCACTAACTGCCAAATGGCTCTTTTATTCAGAAGGTACAGAAGGCACTTTTATTCAGTGTGTACTACCAATTCCAATACAAGTTGCACCCTGAACAACCAAGTTCAATTCTCGGCTTGTGGTCCTTTCCGATCCTGTCCCACTCTCTTGCTCCCATTTCACTGCCTGTCTAATCTAACTACTTTCTCCTATTTAAATAAAGGCAACAGCAAATCCTTAAATACTACTTCAAGTTCACAAATTTGCAACTTAATGGATCCATGAAGGTAGATAGTAATTGTACATAGTAAGTGGCTAAGCATTAGGTGATTTAAGTGATAGGAACAAAGCGGCACTCAAGTAGTTACAAAATAAGCAGTAGCTAGCTTTGTCCCAATTTAAAAAAGACCTCCGGAACAGCTGGTGCTACCCAGGATTGAGCATTTTTAAGAGTTTTAGGCAGGGTAGATTCTGTTCAATCAATCAAGATACATAGAGGAGCCAAATACAGGCTGGAACACGCCAACAGACGGAGAAATACCAGGTCAAAATGCTCTCAGTTGCCTGGACTGGAAGGCATTTTTGGGCAGACTTAATGTAGCAGATTTGGGTCAGGTATTAATAGCCATCAAACTACTTAAGGACTAGTTTGACAAATGTTTCACTCAATATTTCATCAATCCTTCAAAAACGTAAATGTTTTCCACAATAAATGAAGTCTGGGAGCAAAACGAGCGCTGTTAGTTAGGGAATCTCTAGTAGAGAGACAAGACTTGTTCCCTAGGCTTCATTGGCTTGACGTCACAGGTCACCTTCCCGCTCCTGCCACACTCTCTGGGCAGCTCTAAAAGTGGGTCTGCACCTGACGGAGAGTAAGATGGAGAGTAGACAGCAGTGCAAAATCAGTCACCCCAGGAGCTCCATTAGATGGAACGAAAAAAAGAGATGCACAGCAAGTGAAGGAAAAAAAATACATATTCATTGATCAAAATATTAGCAAGGGTTTTTTGTTTGGGCTTCATGTGTCTCAATGCCAGTCTGCAGGCTTTGGCACAACAGCAAGACAAGGTATGAAATGTTCAGGAACGAGATGATATGTGGCGAGCACACATTGACACTGAAGAGTACGGCTCTCTTCTCTGAAGGATGAAAGACCTCCATTTCAAGGGATTTTTCAGAAAATCTTTCTTTACCTAGCCTCTGACTGTTTCCCTCTCCTTCCCTATACCCCAGCGACTCCTTTATAATGCCCTGTCAGCATACCTCATTAAAAAGACCCTGTCAACAACATCCTCATAACATGTGAGGGCAAGAAAGAGAGGAAGAGAGAGATAAGGTACAATGAAGAGAGGTAGAGATTTGAAGAGCTTGGTGCTACAGTACATGTGGGTGGTTTACATAACGGTTAGGCGAGACCAGGTCTGGACTCATATGGCACTCCAGCAATCAAGAGCAAAATTGGGTGACGCTGACGTGGGAATGATAAAACAGTAATGAAGTGGGCTCTGTTCCAAAACCTAGCAAGCTGCCTACCTAGGCGACATTTTAAGGCATCACGTATGAGTTCTTGATGCAAAAGCTGTCCCAAAACATAGGAAACAATCTTCTATTGGCTTCAAATGTGCCTCGTTTTAGCCGAAACTGGAAGCATTGCATGTATCTTTCTCAGAGGAGGTAATCCCAGAATGCACTATACCTACATTAACATGCACCCGAACAATCGCTTTCATGCTCAATCGAACTAAAAAACCTTCATGTAAACACCTGAGCTTTTTGTTCGAAATACACAAACGCTACTACCCATGTAAATCAGATTGCAAAATTTAGGGTTCATATAAACAGAACTTTAAGAACCTAAAATCAGACTGATCAAAATTATTGCATGTATCCGTTTAAGTTTAGCGAAAAATACATTACATTTAGCAACGTTACCGTCAAATACTATTCAAATCAGTAGTGTTCTTCTCGTCTGCTTTGTGTCAATGTACCGCATTCCACTTCAGCCACTTATAAGGTGCCATTTCAGGTAAAATGCTGCCTATGAAGACATCTGTCTATGTAAGCAGCAGACGGCAAAACAGCTCACAGGAGCAGAGCTGTAGTCAGCACTCCGGTGCCTACAAAAATTACACAGTGTAACTCTCACACAAACACAAAATGTGCAATTTTCTGCTAATGTTAGTGTCAGGTAAGCTAGGTGCAATTAGCTTGGTTTAATGCTAACACCTTGAACTCATGAATCACAAGTGAGGTCAGAGGGAGTGGGTGGGGCTTAGGTGGTTTCTTTTCTAAATTCTGTCAGTGTTGCTAATTTTATCATCCCAGTCCTCGTGTGCTACATCTGCCAGCCTAATTGCAAGAGCTAATTGGAATATGAGGCCAGCATACACTTTGTCTGAGAGCTTGGTTATTCCTGACTCTCTGTAAGGGGGACGTGTGCAACACCTTCACTTTAGTGACAGGGCAAGAAAGCGACAGTAAAAACAGTGAGTGAATCCTGGATAAATATGGTTGCAAATGAAGACAAATAAAGTTGATGTTAAAGGTTTATATTGTGTATAAGGTGTTAACAAGTTCGAAGCAGCAAGTAAACATACAGATATTTAATTTTCCCACGATGCTAGCAGTGCAACCACTTCTTTAAAAACTGAAGCCTGCACATTTAATAAATAATCAAGAGACCACGATTACAGTTTTTATTTGCAACACAGGCTCATTGAAAAAAAGAATGCCTCTACCTACAGTTTTGTTAAACTATGAAAATGTCCTTATTTAACAATTTACTGCAGTTTTCAGTAAAACACTGAAAACTTTTGTTCCTTTCTACACAAATTATTTTGTGCAGTTTGTTGCACAATAAAATGTCATGACCTCAAGTGCATGTGCATGATTTATAAACGAATTTGCATCACATAAACAGCTTCATTTCTGTCTTAGTAAACTTGCTCAGTAGCTCACCTGGTACAGTATTGCACTTGCTATGTGGACCGTTCTATGAAATTTGTGTCAAATAACTTGATTAAAGAGATCAAACACTTGTAGAAACAAACTAAAATGGCATGGTTGCTTCAAAAAAAGCATTTTATCTCATGTTTATCTCTTTTGTTAACACTATCGTTCAGGTTTAGGGTAGGGTTTATTTGTATGTTATTTTGAAATGCGTTTTAGTGCCACTTAGAGTGCACTAAAGGCATTTAATTTCCAAATTGCCTGTTAGATACAACAAGAAACATAAAACATTGCCACATTCACTTTTATCTTCACTATCTTCACGTTCTTCAATTTAGGTTTAGATTGAGTCAAAACATCTACAGCAGTTGGCTGTTTGAGCTGCCTTTGAGCCTTATCTTTCTAAAGGGGATTAAAGAAGCCTTAAGGAAATTGTAACTGCATTTTTGGTAATTAAACTTGGATTGGTACAAAAGAATATGCACAATCAAAGAATAGCAATGATGCTACTTCAAGAAATTTATGAGTAACCACTTTTTGGCTCATATGATAAAATCCACTGATGAAACATCATTTACTGTGAATACTTGGCCCATCATTTTGTTGCAATATTCCCAAAGAACTTTCCTGTCACCATTAGTAAATGGAAAAATATGAAGATGCACCCAATGTGTCCATTTATTTCTGAACAAAGCCACATCATACACCACTTCCAGATTCAATCCTACAACCTTTTGATTACCGACCAAGACAACCATTGCTCAGCCACCCAGCATTTATGGTGCTTTGGGGAACCTAGTGTTGACTTTAATACCTGACATTAGCACTGACAAGCCAGAAACAAAAGAAATAAAGTGTTAGCAATAAAAGGCTAAGGGAAAATGTTACCTAAACACACTCCGAGAAGCGTTTAAGAGGAAACAGGGTCGGGAAGAGTGACAAGACATTATTGCAGATGTGAATTATGCCGTCTAGGTGTATTTTATGGTTATGACCACCTAATCATGCATTATCCCTTACATAAATCTACTTAGTTTGAAGCAAAACAAGTTTTGGTATCAAAAAGTTATTGAAAACAGACTGAAAATGAGTTTGAGTTGACTAAGGGGCTGATCACACAGGAAATGTTCCTGCTTTCCTTCTGTGAAATTTAAAATGGTAAACTTACTAAATTGTGCTTTACATTAAGGATAATTGTTTGAACATCAAAAATTGTTAGTATGCAACTCTTTAAACACCATCATGTGTTTCTGTTTTTTTTTTTGAGGCTTAATAAATGATTGACACTACAAATGTTCAGAACCCAACAACAGCTGGCCTTGCACTTGACAACATGCTGGCAGTGCTAATCTAATGCGGCAGAGGTCTGTGCATGGGTCCTCGGCAGACGGAGCACATGTTGTGTGCAATCAGAGAGGAATGTGTGGAGTATAGCGACTGTATCAGTCTAATGACTAGCGTACTGTTCCTCCCCCCTCCATCAGACCCCTGTCTTAATCACATCAAGGGGCCAAAAAGAGCAGGATCATCTCTTTCTCTCTCCCTCTGTGTTTCTGGGCAGGCTGCATGCAGGCTTATTTTCAATATGCAATACAAATCTTATCTCAGTTTCGATCCCTAATTCAGGCTCAACAATGACGAATCCTCCTAAACACAAGCCTGCCAATGTGGTTCCCAACTGGATTTACTTCACAACCAAGTTTGTACATTGGAAATCAAGCGTTGACCAAACAGACATTCTAAAAAACAAACATTAACATTCCCATTAACTGCACAGACCCAACAATATGTTAAATTATTAATCACCAAGACAATCACTTAAGTGCAGTTTTTTTTTTTTTTTTTTTTTTTTACATTGGTTGTTGTATGTAGCACAGCAGTTTGGAAATGAAACGTCTGGTGAGTTGCGCAAAAAGGTTAATGCTCTATTAAGTTTTAAAATAATACCTACACTATAAATAACTAATATTGCTAACAAAATCAAACATGAGAAAAATGCATTTGTTCACTGATACACTGAGAAGAAATCCAGGCAGATGAAGTCTTTCCGAAAAATTATTTTCATATGTATAAGAGATAATGATTTCAGATGATTAAATGTAAAAATGAAAATTAATAGAAAAGATTAAAATTGGATACAATATCTGAACTGAATATATTCTGCTAAAAATCTAAGAGAACAGGTTAAAAATCTGAGTATAATAATCTTCAAGAGCAGAAGAGATGAAGATCTTCAGAGCATGCAAAGAGAGAAGAGTGAAGAAGCCAATTTGGGGACCAATATATACACTAGAGACTTACATTCTATTACAGCATCATGGAATGTTTGTGTGTTTGATCGACAAATGTCAAAATGTTTTTATCCGTTATGTCATTTATACATGTGAAATATTTCCCCTACTTAAGGTGAATTTTCATGTTGATATGACCTATGAAATGCAGTAGGTAGAAGTAAGATAAAAATAGAGACTTAAGATCACTTAAGCATAACAAAATGTACTTTTTATGTCAAATGAAGGGAATATATTAATTCAATGGAATATGAGTACAACTGGAATTAACTAGAATTATGAATATAAATGCATAATACTTGAGTAACTGAGTATATGAGTAACAATGCAGTAATATGAATATAATGTAATAAAACCATAAAAGAATAACTAATAATGAAAACATAACCATATTGGAAATTCTGATACACCACTGACTCAAACAACCATGTCATTTTAGCTTGCTTTTACAAGATTTTGAGCTCTTTTATCAAACCTGAGAACTCCACACTGCAAGTGCAATGCTGTACCAGGTGGGCAACCGAGCAAGTTTACTGTATCACAAAAGCAATATATATGGGACCTATGTTGTCCGTATGATATAGGCAGTTTGGGAAGGGCATTCTGAAGAGCCACAGCCTAAAAGGTACACAGCATTGATACCACACTTGCTTGCTAGCCATTTGTAGGTGGTGCTAAGGAGAGGGATGCATGCTAAAGAGCATTTGATTGATTAAATGCGTGTATATATGGTTGTGTGTGTATATATGGTTTTCAGGTTAGATGCTAGCATACAGATAGCTTCAAAGTTCAGTTACAAAACACAAAAAATCATAATTTTGTAAATGCATAAACAACAGAAGTGTGATTTACGGGTGCAATACATGGAACAAACACTGGGCCAAATACTCATTAGCAAAGCAAAATGAAATTGAGACAAAACACTGCATCAAAACAGACCTGTGACCCATTTTGGGTCATGACCCACCAGTTGAGGCAACTGTGATAATACAAGCACTGCAAGTTTATCTGCAAGTTCTCCTTTAAAAAGACCCAATGGAGCTCTATTTGACATAGCCTAGTTAAAAAGTGCACATCAGCCTATTTAATGAGTGAAGACGACACCAAATGAGAGTGCAAGCAAAGCACTAATCACTCATCATCACTAGTTAAAGAACAACCACAGAAAATCTATCTAAAATCTCGCTGTCTTCTGCTCAAACTAGGCTTGAACTTTCTTGTGAAACACACTATCATGCTAAACCCTTGAGTGAATGAAGGATCCTTAAAGATCCTCCCATTATGTTTAGGAATTCCCAGAATGCACTTCATGAGAAGCACCACTGGTCTGACCACACTACAGAGCTTTAATTTTGCATTATATTCAATGTATAACAAACATCTGACTATCTGAGCAATTGGAATAGATGTAAAACGTTTTTTTCACAACAGATTAAAAGTGACTATCAAACCCCAGTGGCCTTCCTTTTACCATGGGTAAGAGCTGTTAGGCATGATGCAAAGCGTGTGATAAAAACATAAAAGACAAGCTTGAGTGGCTTCACGATTTAAACAATTTGCACAGAATGATGATAGAAGATGGCATCAAATACTTTGGATTTCTTCACTTTTTTGTGATTGACTGATTGTACATTAAAACAGCTCCTTTTCAAATACTACCACATCTCAAGTTATGCATTTAGTTTGATGTGTTCATTTTGTGTTCTTTCTGTATTATTTACATACTATTATGTACAATACATAGCATTTGTTACTGTTTTGAATTCTCTTTCATTTTTATATTTTCAGTTTTCTTTTACATTTTAGTCATTTTTTAATCTATATTTATCAAAGTTTTAATTTATTCAATGTATTTCATTTTCATTTCAAGTAATGTTTGTACTTTAACTTGAACTTAAATAAGTTCAAGTTGGTTGCCAAGGTAACATTTCTAATTTTCATTTAAGATTTGAAATTTATATTTTATTTTGAAAAATATTAATATTAGATAAAAAAAAAAAAAAAAAAGAAATTGATGAGAAAACAATGAAAATGTGTGGAAATGGCATTTGTTGTTTAAAAAAAAAAGTTTGGCTTTTCTATTAAAAAAGGGGGGATAAAGGAAACAAAACAAAACAAATGAGTGTGAGATGCATAAACTGGCATTTACACTTTCAGATATTGTTAATAATCAAATTAAGTTAGTGTGTGTAAAATGTGTTTTCAGGGAGTTTATTTTCTAAAAGCTCAAAGTTACCAAAGTGTCCATAATTGAAGAAACACCCAAACTCTTAAGAAAAATTCAAAATGAAAAGCTGTTTAAGGATGAAAAGAACATAGAAGCTTGACTAATACTGAATGTGTGGTTATCACAATAAACACTGAACGATTAGTTCTTGTCCTCTAATTTGACTGGTCCAGCAGTGCTTCAATAGCGATGATATTTAGCCCACTACCGATTTACACTTAGTCCACTGAGACTTTTCCTTGTTTGTTGGTGGCATTTCAGACCGTGAGTGGTTCTGAGTTTAGGTCGAGGTGAATGTTTTCTCTCGCTCAGTGGTCACAGCACTAATGCTTGTGTACCTAAATTATAACCCCTTCAAACAGGCTCATCCAATCAGAATTTAGAGTCGGAACGAGACAAAGAACAAATCCTGCATGACTAATACAGTGAATGCAACATTATGTAAGAAGAGAGAAAGAAAGCCTGTTATGGCAGACTACAACAAACAGCTTGGGCGATCGATACTGTACCATTGGCTGAGATAACTGTGTATCTAGATTCAATTAGCCCAATTAAATGAAGCAGGTCTGAGAGAGGCAGAGGCATCTGAGCTGGACAGATGTGTCTTTGCTTCAGAACGTAGGTGATGCTGTTAGACAGCGCTTTCAACACATAACCTCCTGACCCTGTGACAACACTTCATATTCCTGCAGCTCACTGACGGTTTCCATGGAAACATCTGCGAGTGTCTCTTCCTCTGCAGGTTACACGCTGATTGATTTATTTTTGAGAACTTAATTAGGAGCGGACTCGGTGTCCCCTGATCATTAAACTACTCCATTCAATAAGCAGCATACCCTTCAGCAAAACAGTCTGGAGACTCTACCACATAAACGCCTTTTATGTTCTATGGGAGGGAAAAAAAATCCCATTAAACATCATTGGATTGGAAAACATGAAGGGTTACAGAAATTTTGATGATTATTATTTATTTATTTATTTTGACAATGATGCATGAGTTTTTTAGTACTGGATGACAAACGTATGATAGAGTCACAATATTTTGACAATATTTTGTATCTGTTTGAATAAAAAAAAAATAATAAAATAAAAATACAGCTTCATGTGTGTGTGTTTTTTATTTTTATTGTTCAGATCTGGATATGCAAAAAATCAGATTTTTGTCTCAAGGTCTTGGTAGAAGAATAGAAATGTAAATTGCTATTTACAAATATGAATTGCTGTCTTTTTGTGTTCATTCAAAAGGAAAACATCAAACATGCCTAGACTGTTACTTTTCTTTAAACATTACGAATCCCTTCTAAACTGGAAAAACGCCCTGCTAAACCATTTCAAAACAAAAACACCATAGTTTTAAAGTTTGGGATTAATTACTTTTTTGTAAAGTGCGAAATTTATTACTAGCATTTTCTTATACTGTTCTTCAGTAAGGACAAATTAGATTGACCAAAAGTAACCAAAACATGCCTGATTTTATAAAGCATTTCAATTTCAAATAAATGTTGTTCTTTTGGGCCTTCATCTACTCATCTGAGAATCCTGGAGAAAAAATGGAAACTGATTTCACAAAAACATTAAGCAGCACAAACGTTTTCAAAATTGATAATAATCAGAAATGTTTCTTTAGCAGAAAATCGTCATATTAGAGTGATTTCTGAAATATCACGCACTGAAGATTAGAGTTACGATGCTGAAAATGTAGCTTTACATCACAGGAATAAAACATTAAAAAATACATTTCAATAGAAAAAAGCTATTTTAAATTGGAATAATATTTCACAGTATTCCTGTTTTTACTGTATTGTCAATTAAACAAATGCGCAAGAGACCCTAAACATTTGAATGGCAATGCACATCGAGGTCAACTTTAACCTCGGGAAATCAAGGAGGACTCTCTTGTGAACAATCTGCTATTCAAAATATGAACATGGAGGTATAATTGCGTTTACACACTTCACACTATAAGTGACCAACAGTGTCCTCTTCCCCCGCACAACCTTCAGAAACAGGAAGACAACCTCCACTTTCATCTGCACAAAACAAGAGCAGATTGTTCACAAGAGAGTCCTCCTTGAGTTCCCAAGGTTAAAGTTGACCTCTTCAGAGAGATCTAATACAGTTTGCCCCATTTGTCACAGCAGGACTGACCCCTGTGACCCAGACATAATGAAAACGTGTTCCTATAGGAAAAGAGTCATTTGAGGGCCATTCGCTCCATTATGGTCAAGCAATAAAAAGGTTAGAAATAAATGTAGCATTACTCCGTGCTAATCCCATTTCGTATGCCTACGTGCATCTAACCATCTGCTGGTAAATTGGTGCTGGAATCAAAAGCAGAGGATGTTCCTTTCGGCCGACTCCGTGACCTGCCGCCCGCACCTCCTCCTGAATCATTACAGGCCCACATCTCCACACAGCAATTACAGACCATTTCCAAAAGGATCGGGAAGCTCTCTTTCTCTCACCCACACTCCTCCTCCCAAATCTTGCTCCCACATTCATCTGTTCTTTCAAAAGCCAGTCTTGAGATCTCATTCTCTTCTCAATTTTGATAGATACTAGAGACACCAAGCCATTCTGACCTTTCCAAAAATCATTTTTATAGAAGTTTCTACAACTATAGGAACTTTTATGACCTGGGGGTTTGACTTTTTTTGTCCCCTTTTCTTTTTTTTTTGCCTAATCTCAATCGCTTAATTTTCATATTTTTGACATGTACAGTATGTGCACTGTACAGTACAGTATTATTCAAAAGCTTAGGGTCAGAAATATATTTTTTTTATTTGTTTGTTTGCTTTGAAAGAAGTCTCTTAGAAGGGCTGCATTTATTTGATCAACAAATTCAGTAAAACCAGTAATACATTGCAGTAAAAAAAAAAAAAAGTGTTGTCAATATGAATAATTTAATCCTGTAATGAATTTTGCTACATTTTCAGCATCATTAGCTTCAGTCTTCAGTGTTGCATGATCCTTCAATAAACATTTTTTAAATTATTATAAAATGTAGAAATCAGTTGTGCTGCTTAATATTTTAGTGATAAATTTCTTCCACAATTCTTTGATTAGCAAAGCTCAAAAGAACAGCATTTATTTTAAATCTTTTAATTATTTATATATTTGATTTGATTTTTTTAAACTAAGGTACATATCTTTAATGTCATTTTAGGTCAATTTAATGCATCCTTCATTTAAAGTATTCATTTGAACAAATGTTTAAAATGGTAGTGTATTTTATAATTTACATATTTTATTGTACAGATCCTGGATTTCAATTTCATTGTTTATTAAATGACATTTGTTCTTGACAGTTCAGGTGGGAAAATAGCAAAAATGACAGAATTCATCTGTGCTGGAGATATATACCCTGTTGGACATTATTAGCAGACCAATTAAATAAACTATATAGTTTGGAAAGGACTTGTTAAAGGATGTAATTTAAAAAAAATCCAAAGGGCCAGAAGTTACAGAAACACTCAATTAATGAATATGCTAAACCAAGCTATCCCACGTTCCATATGCATGAAGCATTCGCCTTAGCTAACCTCATCAGAGTTAATGTGTTGACTCATTATGCAATAAATCCAATGCGCGTTGTTGCTAATGGTAAAAAAAGGTGTGCATTTCGTGAGCGCTCTGCAACATTACTTGTGAGCTCTGAGTATTAGAGATAGAGAGCTCTTTGAAGAGAGAGCTCAGACAATAAGATGTGGCAACGGCTCAGAGCCATCCACCCCCGGACCGAGAGGAGAGTGGGTGTGCGGAGTGAATCCATCTCTTATAAAACCCATTCCCTTTCAAATGACTGTCGGGAAACCTATGATAAATGCAATCTCTTGAGGCCTAGGGACTTCTGACACAGCGACAAAAGCTATATCTTTGTCGAGATCACAAAGGCGATCGGTGAAAGTTGTTTTACACATATTAAATATATTGCGAGTGATTGTAAGGTCGAGAGATCCATTAACTTGTCAGAGAAGTAACTGCAAACGTATCGATTGTTTAAGTGTCAAAGGGCCATGGGAATTTCATAGGACTTAAGTGTATACTTGTATTCCTTAAAAGCCTCGCAGGGAGTAAACTGCTGCCATATTTTACACTACAAAAGCACATCTCGTTTACTTAATTACAAGGGAAACAAAAATCTCTCTCACTCTCTTTCTTAGAGGTTTATATTTGGTTACAGTACTGTAAAGAGGGGAATTGTAATGTCATGACACAAATAAAACAAATGTAAACTTTTTGTCATTATTTACTGACCCGCATGTTGTTCCAAACTCATAAGCTGTTATTTGTCTATGGAACATATTCAATATATTGTAAACATAGCTTTGAGGGTACATAACGAGAGAGAAATGATGAAAATTATGGAAACTTAGACCTATAACACCCATGATTTCTAGTCAAAAAGTATCATAAATAATGTACTGCTCCTCAAAAAAATCTTTTGAAAACTTCAGAAGTGCTAATATAGTTAATGGACTACTTTTATGATACATTTTTGCCTTTTTGAGCTATGAAGGAGTTTGAATATGCTGCCTAACATCTCTCGTTTTGTGTTCTGAAGACAGAAGAATGTCAAATTGGTTTAAAATGATATGAGGGGGAGTAAATGATGATAGACTTTTCATTTTTGGTGAACTATCCCTTTGGCGTGTCTATTAGCACATTAGCCCCATAACAAAAACTTTGTGTGTTATTGCTGAATATAACCAAATACATGCCCTCAATGTCTGTTTCTATCTGCAGTCTGTGTCTCTCACAGAGTGACATGACAGAAACATTTTGTTGCATGTTGTTGCTAAGAAACCACCTGTCCAGATTTTCTACATGAAAAATGTCCTCTCACTTCTTTGAAATGGAGAAAAAAAAAGAAAAAAAAAAAATGAAAGAAAAAGAAGAAATTATAGTTTGCTCCTGGTGATCTCTGATGAAATGAGTCCCTGAACAAGTGATATTTCACGCCTGTTGGGTATGATAATGCTGTCATCAAACAGATTTATGGGAAGGTAATATGCATATTGTAACCGAAACCTTTGCTTGTTATTTCCGTTCTCCAATATCAGTCATGGCATGTAGGGAAGATAAAAAAAAAAAAAAAAACAGCACCTATAAGTTTCCCCTGGGATAGTGTTAACATGGTAACCATGTTTACTTCACTCTAAGTTGACTATTTGGGAGAGGTGTTACAGACACTCCTACGGCATTGTTTCACCTGTAGACGAGATGAAACATGTCCTGCTGCATCACGTCTCTCACTACACCCTGATCACCACCGCTGGAGGAGATTCCAATCAATTACTATGCATAAGTAATAGTAAACTTTACCCTACAGCAATGTGTGAACAAAAATGCTTTGTCAAGAAATCGCAATATCACCAAGAGTGGCTATGTTCCAGAATACTCTAAAATACAATTTATAACTATAAGTATGCGCTGAATTTCTGAATGTTGCCACAATGGGCACTATAGGAACATATACATACATACATACAGACAGACAGACAGACAGACAGACAGACAGACAGACAGACAGACAGACAGACAGACAGACAGACAGACAGACAGACAGACAGACAGACAGACAGACAGACAGACAGACAGACGACAGACAGACAGACAGACAGACAGACAGACAGACAGACAGACAGACAGAACAGACAGACAGACAGACAGACAGACAGACAGACAGACGAACAGACAGACAGACAGACAGACGAACAGACAGACAGACAGACAGACAGACAGACAGACAGACGAACGAACAGACAGACAGACAGACAGACAGACAGACAGACAGACAGACAGACAGACAGACGCAGACAGACAGACGGTTTCAACAGCAACAACATTAACGTTACATCATTTGACATTTGCGTGCTTTTATGGCCCAAACTTAACTTCCGGTAGACTTCTGCAAAGAATCAATAACAACAGAGTCCCTCTACAGTAGATTATTTCTGATAACAAGTAAAATAAATAACAAGTAAATTACATTCTCTGACAGCAGGAGGCACTTCTCGAGAGGCAGAAATGGAGGTTTCCCCAGTAACAGCTGTACACAAAACAGCGCTGAGCTCACAAACTCTGCTTTATCAGGCATTACATGCAGGATGAAAAAAAAATGACATCGAAGACAGTCGGTTTCCTTCAGAAATACAGTGACATAAAAACACCCGCACCACGTTTTGATTTTGAAATGTGCAGTGCTCATGTTTATTCATGTTTATTTATGGGCAGTCACAAATAAATCAATGTATGGGAAACACTGGGTTGCATCAACAACCTGAGCTCAACTTCAGTCTACTCATCACCTTAACTTTAACTGCGTTTGTATTCGACCCCATATTATTAGCCACTAACCAGACAATCACAGACCAGAAGTTAACTTCGGGCCAGGCGCGCAACCGAAACAATCTATAGAACAACAGAATAATAGAATGATAGATAGATACAGAAATACCATTTGGGATTGCTGACATCATGTTGGTATGTCTTTAGAGGGTGGAGTTTTGGAAAGAGGGTGTGTGGTTAAAGTTAGCAAAATGGCACTTCCAGCACCTAAAACTGCACAGCCACAGCAATGTCTGTGATCCCGCTAGCAACCAATACAGACACGAACATTTCGTACAAGTACACTGTATTCAACAGACACTTTAATTCAAGAGGTGTTAGTAAGTGCAAGATTCATGTTTTGCCTGGGAATAAAAGCCACAACTTTGTGCTACATATTTAAAGTTAACTCCTGAGCTAAATCCCTGAGCACTGAGGTTTGTTGCCACCACAGTGACGCAAGAACACACGCAAGTCCAACGAAACCACATGCTAACAATGCACTAGCAGGTGCATTATCACACAGTAAAGGCCCGTTCACACCAAGCACGATAACTATAAAGATAACGATAAAGATATAGTTCTAAAAATCATTCTCTATGTTAAAGAATAGCAGAGTCCACACCACAACTATAACGATAAAGGCACAGAGAAACAATATCGTTGGAATCACTTTCAGAACGATTTTTTCCAGCTGATCAACGATACAAACATTGACATCCAAGCTCGAGAATTGAAAGCGGCAGATGCGTGTGCGCTTGGAATAAACAGATGATATCGTTCGCTGGTGTGGACGCTAATATCGTTATCTTTATAATTATCATCCTTGGTGTGAACGGGCCTTAAGAGTCTGGCCTCACACTGCACCTAAGTGGCTTGACCTCAGCTCGCCCACACACACAGGTGAGCGGACAGCAGTTATGTCACCCTCCAGCTGGCAAAGGTCCCGTCAGGCCTGCTGCCGGTGCTCGCCTGGAGGCTGATGGGATTAGAGAGATCCGGCTGAGCCCAGCGCTGTCTGGATGACTGGGCCCCGGCGCTGAGAGTCTGACAACAGGAGGCTGAGTGATTGAGGGCCGGCTGTGACTCACAGGTGAGGCTTGTTTTAAAACCATGGCAACTCCAGCGGGATCACAGTCATCGCTTGCAGGTAGGGAGTGTTTTGTGTGCACAGTTGAGTAACAACCGATCACACACACACATACGCACACACTTGTGCACACATACGCCCTGGTACACCCATGTGTTGAGTCACAGAGCATGTTCTGGCTTTCCTGTGACACTTCAGCAGATGTTTAACATCCCACCACTGATGTTTACCCCTCTTATCTTTTCCAGCTCTTTCTCTCTCACACAGAACACTCGTCAATATTGCTCTCCTTTTGAACTCAATCAATGTTCTTTAGCTGGTTGATTTAACAAGCTATCTGAATAGCGGGTGGATTTGGACGAATGATCCAGCCCTCGAAGAATTGGCACACAACGATTCTATGTTAAATGACCGGCAGATCACCAATAGACAGCAAGCGGACTAATTCAAACCCGTCCCGTGAGTTCTAACCCACTTTAGGTTTATGGAATGCAAATCTACAGACTGACATAGTAAACTAGAATTTAAATATCTGCCAGAACGCTTGAAAATATAATGCGAATCGCGCCGTATGCTAGTCCTCATAGTCAGATTTCCATTGCTTTAAGAGTAACACCCCAGATACGGGAGACATCCGCTTGCCCTTGATCAACCAGAATAGTTTCTTTGTCCTCGTTTTAGGTGTTGGACTTCAGGTGGCCTATTTAACGGGCTTAAGTATCTGATGAGAGCCGTAATCCTACGGTGTGGTAAGTACTAACTTTTTTTTTTAAAGTTACACACCAAAAACTGCAGCAGGAACCTGTTGGGAATCTATTGAAACATTGACGAGACACACACATTGACTGAACCTGTTGCAACACACACCAGCATGTCCCCTCCTCCCTAAAACACCTATGCTGGAATGTCCGACGGAGCACATGCCAATAAACATAGCAACGCATACAGGTTCATGGGAAACAAGCCTCAAAATATAATGGCGGTTATACAAAAAAAAGAAGGAAAAAAAAAGTTAAAAAAAAAAAAAAAAATTTTGCTTAAATATAATTACATAAATTAAATAAATAAATTATATGATTAAATAATAGTCAATTAAATAAATTAAAATATTCATAATGTTTTTATTGTTGCATGTATTCTAAATAAATAAGATGCATTTAATTATATTTTATATGTAAATAATATTTATGCATTACATCAAATTTGTATTTATTTTCTTAGACAAAATGCAGAATTAAAACTAATTAAAATCTGCATATCGGTTACCAGAGCTTTACACACAATCAATATATCATATCAGTCATGAAAAGTAACATTGGCAATCTCTTAGATAGAGTAGTGCATTACAGGTATTGCACTGTTTTGTTCAAACTAATTAGTGCACTTATATAATATTTGAAGCTAGACATACCTGCAAACTGCCATAGGTATATACATTTGTGACCACTTAGTTAACAAACTTACCTTAATTATAACCGCATTGCAAATGATATTGCAAATACTCAAAAATAATTCATATTAAATATGCTTTTGTTTCAGTTAAATTATTTTGTATTTCTTGGTAAAAAGGAGAAACAAAACTAATTGAAACCAACTAAATCTGTATTAGGCTATATGAGTCGTTAAAAGTAATAATGTAGATAGATGGACAGATAGATGGATGGATGTATAGATAGATAGATAGATAGATAGATAGATAGATAGATAGACAGACATGTGTGTGTGTGGGTGTGTGCGAGAGAGAGAGACTGGGAAGGGTTATGTTCTTTTCGTGTCAGATAAGTAAAAACAATGCAAATCACTTCTGTTCTCACGGTGCAATTCATTTAAAATGACATGAGCAACACGAACAACAAACTTGATCTCCCATCAAGTTCATTAACGATGATAAATCTAAACGTAAAGCCACTTAAGAGAATCATCTTATGCAATACAGTAAACAACGACGATAACTCATATCTAAAAAGCATGCACTTTCGTTGCACAAGTCTTATTAGATCACCACCTGTGATCAGTAAGTTGTTCCATCAGTTGGATCAATGCACTTTACCTTATAGACATTTTCCGTGATGCGGTGGACCTCGTCGGTGCGAGACATTGTGAAATCTTCAGTTAAAACCATAAACGGTGTTTTGCTGAACGTGATGTGTTATCCGAACAGTGTGTCTGTGTGATGAGGGTCAGCTGCGGATCCGCGCTCCGATCCACAGGAGTCTGATCTCTGCTCAACAGTACCGAGCGGAGGCAATGGAATGGAGGAGGGGCTTACAAGAGTAGCCCCGCCCCGTGTTCTAACTCGCACCCTGGAGGCGTGGCTAATCTTCACCTGCGCCCGCCTCTTCCCGGATGTAAATTGTCTAATACCCATTTATCACAATTTAAAATTTTCTATTTGAATGTATTTTGAAATGTCATTTATTGTTGTGATGGTAAAGCTGAACTTTCAGCATCATTACTCCAGTCTTCAGTGTCACATGATCCTTCTTTGTAACAAAATATCCTTACACTTTCAGAGAGTGGACTGTCGCTGTTGATCAATGTAATGCATTCTTGCTGAATAAAGACACACACACACACACACACACACACACACACACACACACACACACACACACACACATATATTTATACACATATACACACACACACAAACATGTGTATAAATGTATATTAAAATCCATTCAAGGTTTTTCATGGCTGTGAGAGCCAGAGAAAAACCTGTACAGCATTAGAGATAAATGTAGATACATATATGGATATAAATGCATCTATACATGAAAAGAATGTTTACATTAATCACAAAATGAGCCATCGGAAGAGGATTGGCAGTTGTGGATCTGTCAGCACAGATTCATTTCCTCTCAATTAGTGATATTAAGAGCCCCCTGCTGGTCATGACATGCTAACACACATCTGCAAGAGCCACGACTACGGAATAAACGTAATCTTACTAAAATCAGATGCACAGATTATTATAACCCAAACTCTTTTAGGGTTTGCATACATGAACAGGCTTAAAAATCACATTGTTTAAAACACATCTATAAAAGTGCTATAAACTTTTTTGGGGGGAGTAATTGTTAATCCCAATAAGATTCATTCAAAATGAATGAATAGTTCATCATGACTAGCTAGTCTGGCAGAAGGTAGCAAAACAGCTAACACTGCTTAAAAAAAACAATGCTACAGGCTAATTTATAGCTGTATGATAGATAGCAATGAAAAAGCTACAAGGCAAAAGTGTTGTAGCAATTAGGTTCACTTTTTGCATTTGCAAATGAAAATAAAAACAGTCTCGTTTACTAGTTCCACATAACAGAGCTCACAGTTCATAGCTTTATTTTAACAAAACCAAATATGAATTGATTCTGAACTGACATTTATGCTTCAAGCAAACTTACCCAAACTAACAAAGGTCAATTTTAGTAGAAAGAAAACAACAACAACAAGCATTTCTATCTACATGGTTTGCCCAATTTTTATTGTTCATGACATTTCAAGTCGTTCGTAATTACTTTTAAAAAGAAACTGTTTTAAATATAATTTTAAATATTTTAAAAATATATAATTGCAATAACATATTATAGCCAATTACAATAAATAAATTAGAATAACAAGAAATGTTCATGACTTCTTGTTGACATTTTATTGCTTTCCATGACTATAAGTCTGAAAAATAAAATAAAAAGTAAAATTCCCTGATATTTCCAAGTTTTCCATGACCATGGGAACACTGATTCTGATGCGTGCCTATTAAATATCCTAAGAAAGCCTTCTTTTCTGCCAATTACATTCCCCTAGGTCTTCCTTTCATTCAAAACAAAGTGATGAGCCAGGTTGCAGGATCAAACACTACGCTGCCAGCCTCTCTCGCTCCGGCTTGATTTGTGCCTCTTTTCTTTCTGCAAAGACAGAGCACAAAGCGAGTGACAGAAAGCAATCAAAAGCAAATAAGAGAGCCATGTCATTCTTTCACACAGTGCTGTGTTTGACAGCAGTAAAACAACACCTGTCTTCCCCGTAGGCACCACTGGCAATGGATCCGTGGGTAATTCTGGAAGGGTTATGTCTTCTCCCTGCCCAGGATGAAGAGAGCAGCGTTAGATCAGACACAAGCTATGCACAACCAGTGAACGATGATAAAGACAGGATATCTGGCAGCACGGATGACAGGTAAAGGTCTCCACACCTGAGTGATGGCCTCCAGCTCTGCTAACACAGCATCCTCATCCTCCGCTGTCAAAGAACCTGCCAGCAGTTCATCAATTTGCTTTAAGGGAATTTGTTTCAAGAAGTCGTTAGACATTCGAAGCAATAAAAACCAGGAAAGAGCAATATATCCAGTGTCCAGGTCTGTGTTTCCCAAAAGCCTAAGAAGATGCATATATTTTTAAATGTAATTTGATGCTGAATTTTCAGAATCATTATTCTTGTCTTCAGTGTCACATGATCCTTCAGAAATCATTCTGATTTGCTGCTCAAGAACCATTTCTTGTTATTATTAATGTTAAAACAGTTGTGCTGCTTTTCACTTTCTGAGAGTCACTTTTGATCAATTGAATGCATCCTTGCAGAATAAAAGTATTCATTTCTTTCACAAAAAGAAAAAATAAATGACCTCAAACGTTGTGTATCACATTAACTATAGACATGTTACACATGTACATGCTTGTGCTCTTTCTTCGGTGTAAATGCCACTTGGTATTGTTTCATTGTGTTATGTAATGCTATGACTTTTATACATAAAGTTAGCATTTCTCTGAATGTTAAGTGAACTGAGTTTGACTCTCATAACCTTCTGATACTCAATGGCCTCCTGCGTCTCCTCCAGTATTCTCTCCACCTCCTCAATAGACATGACCTGATGAAGAAAAAAGATCAATACGAGGCAAAAAAATTACTTCAGTCAAATTCTCACAACAGCCCAATAAATCACTTTTTATATATTCATAACATTGTTGACCCTTCGCTAACCTCCACCCCCATTTGGTTACTGTTGCTCACTGAGACAAGCCCAACAGAACATCCCACAGAAATGAATCAGTCAACAGATTTCAGTAAAACGTGGTCATATAAAGCATGGAAATGGAAAAGATGTTGTTCTTATATGGGCTGGAATTGTTTATAATGTTCCTACAACACGTGATACTGTGAATGTTGGTGTTCTTACTTATGTATATTTGGGAATCAAATGTACGGATCTTCCAAAGGCTTATATTAAAAAAGCAGCAAAATCTTGTCTGATAATATAATGGACAGAAACAGGTACTAAAGTAGTTACAATTTAAAGGAGGGACTTAGAGAAGGGGCAGGGGATTTCGAGGGGTTCTGGAGATTCCAAGACAAAGACGTGTCTGCTGTAATCTAAGAGTTTTAATGTTTAAGCCTTTAATCCTACAACAATGTCCAACAGTTCCCAAAACATGCTGCAACTAACTAAACCGCCCACCGCACAACACCAAACAGACCAATGAATCATCTTGGCTCCTAACAGCATTTAACACCACCGATAATTGATTACTAAGCTGTTGCAGGTGCATACACTTGTTACAATACAGCAAATCTGTGATTTGAACTAGTTCGGTCTATATAGACTTACCTCGTGCATTTGCTTGAGACAGTCATTCCCAGCTTTTAAACCCTCAATGACCTTTATTTCAATCTGAGCAAATTCAATATCTTGAACCTGAATGAGACATAATTAAAGTACAATTTATATTGCTCATGCTTTTTGTAATACCACAATATGATTAAACAAATAAACAAATAGCCAGTTTCTTTAGAGTGACATGATATTTCATATTTTTCTAATATGACAATTTGGTGCTCATTTATTAATAAGGGTCCTTATTATTAATAATGTTGTTTATGTTGCTTAATATTTTTGTGGACATCGTGATACATTTTTTTCAGATACATCAGATTCTTTGATGAATAAAAAGTACAAAAGAATAGCATTTTTTGAAGTAAATTTTTTTTTAGTAACATTATAAATGTGTTTATAGTTACTTTTGAACAATTTAAAGCATCCTTGCTTAATAAAAATATTGGCATTATTTTTTTTTTTCTTAAAAAAAATTTCTTACCCCAAACAATTGAATCACAGGTTCCATAAAAATGTTAAGCAACAAAAATCTTTATCATTACTAATAAGAAGAAATGAGCAGCAAATCAGTATATTAGAATGATTTCTGAAGGTTCATGTGACACTGAAGACTGGAGTAATGATGCTGAAAATTCAACTCTGCATCACAGGAATTACATTTTAAAATATTTTTAAAATAGAAATTGTAATAATATTTCACAATATTACTTTTTACTGTATGTTTGCTCAAATAAATGCAGTTTAAGAGCATAGGTGAGCATACGAGACTTATTTAAAAAAAAATAATAATAATATATATATATATATATATATATATATACAGTATATATATATATATATATATATATATATATATATATATATAAATAAATCTAATTATTGCAAACTATATACCAGTGTGTATCACATTTAATACCTTTAAATAAAACCAAATAATATCATCTAAACCCACCATGTGCTCCAGGTTGGCTATCTGGATGTCGGTCTTGTCCAGCAGCTGATTTTGGTAGCGTTTCTTTTTGAGCAGCAGAAGAGCTCGTCTGTGAAATGCATGAATCACACGTGTTAATGAATCTGTTAAACCGAAATCAATTTTGCCATGTACGATGCAGATGGCACCACGTCAGCACAATAAAGGCACTGTGCAAGGCATGATGGCTGACTCTGGGTGACGGCTATCATGAATGTTAGCATTGCATAACGAGTGCACTTGTGTCGGTGTAATCTGAAATGTCTTACTCCTTCTTGCCATCCTTCAGGAGCTGTTTGGCCAGACATCTCTCTTTCTCCAGCTGTAATGTGATTTTCTTCTGATATTGTTTCAGTTTATCTCTCTGCTGTTTCAGTTGCTGTGATCCAGTGACAGGATGTAATGCAGAAACATGACAGTTCACTTATAGCAACACTTCTTATTCATAGAAGCGTCAGTTCTTGACTAAGATGAACAAACAGCTGTCAGAACATGATATCACAGTCCAGACATGGATCACCTGAAACCCTGTTCCTGTGTTCTGATAAATAAGACAGCAGACTCCGCTCAAAGAGACAGACCCCCATTGTGCAAAACAATATTCAAAGACCCCCCATATAGGCTAATATATTTCTACGGTTTCTTCTGTAATTTTGACAATGTTAACTTTTCTTATTAACAGAAACTGAGTATAGATATATTAAATCAACCACAGCTCATTTTGTGATTCCAGAACTGTACTTTAATGAAAACAATAGTTATCAAACTGGGGATTTCATCTTGATTTTGTGTTTTTTATTTGCATTTTAATTTCATTTAGACTTAAATTACTGTTACTGTAAATAATTTAATGTAAAGTTTTTTATATGAATTGTGTTGTATTTTGTTTCATCTTGATTTAGAATTTTTTAGCATTTTAATTTTATTGAGTTAAATTATTATTACTGAAAATAATTTAACGTAAAGCTTTTTATATGAATTTATTTTTTGTATTCTTTGTTTCATCTTGATTTTTTTTTTTGCATTTTAATTTAGAGAATTTATTAGACATGATACATACTGTAAGAAAATTTAGAAAAAACTAAACAGACATTTAATTAATAATTTAATTAATTTAAATACTTTTAGTTCAACCCCCTTGTAAATTTGTTGAGGCCCCTTGTTTGAGAACCATTATAGAATAATAGATTATATTGTATACAATTATAAAACAGAATGTAAATCGTATATTAAACATAAATTGTATCATGCTTTTATTGTTCAGTTTTTTAATGCTATACAATACTGATATGTTTTATTCTACAGTAAATGTGGTTCTATTCCATTCTACTCAATACTGTTCCGTCACACTTTATTCTAATACATTATGTCTTATATAATGCTATTTTATTCTATACAATGAAATCCTAGAACAGACTGTTATGTTATATTGATAAACTGCTCTCCATAACATACAGCACACTCCGAGTCTGTTCTCTAACACTTTTCCACTGTACTCGATTCTATATCTGTTCTATTGTGTTCCGTTTTACCCTGTTCTATTCTATAACAGCCGCAGATCTATTCTACTCAGTTCTGTTGTATTCTACTGTTCTGTTCTACACAGGTAGTTTCTGTGTGTTGTGTAAAGTAGGACAGCTGATCTAATCCGTTCGTCAGTATGGCTGAATTGATTTCAGACGCACAACAAGCTCTATATAAGCTATACACACGCGCGCGCGTGTGTGAGAGAGTGTGATGCTCATTTATTGATTCATTGATTATTCTTACCAATATCGCCCTGTCCTGATCTGTCACTCGACTGGTAACTCGTCCCTGTCTGCCGAAAACATTTCCCATTGCGAATAAACCACATTCCCGCCTTACTGATAATGTCACATCTCATATGAAATACCAGCTGCTCTTTACTTTATAACACACAGAAAATATGTGCTCCGATATATCAAGTGTAGAGCGGAGTATGGCCTGTTTTATTCAGCTGTGGCTCGCTAAGCGCATTTAGCGTCTATAGATGCAGCTGCGCCCTCTGGTGATACAGCGAGAACACAGCAAGCTAATAATGTCACTATTTGCCGCCCCCTGGCGTGCTTTTTGTGCACGAGTTTAAGAAACATTACCTGTTTCCAAATGAACCGACACCTTCAGTGACAATCAAAACACAGGAAATATGATATAGCACACGTTCGCATCGTGTTAAAGATTATACAAACATCTGACAAACGTCTTACAATCTAAATCATAAACATCTTAAAGACATCTAATAAACATTGCAGATGAGCAAAAAAAAAAATAAATAAAAATCTTGCAGATGTAAATGCAGACGTCAAATAGACGTCTCCGAGATGCTACCAATGTATGTTATATATGGCTCAGATACCTTTGGTGTAAATATTGAATATTTAGTTTTAGCAATTCCAATATCCAATATCATGATCATAGTTTAACTTTTCTTCATTTTTGTTTTAAATTATTATTTGTCCATAACCGAGTACAGTATGTGCAATAGCAATTGCATGCTTTGGGGGACAACACTAATTATTGATTTATCCATTTCAGTAATGTATTTTTAATACATTTGACCGCTATAAAATATAATTTGGTTAAAAAAAAAAAAAAATGTCAGGGATCTGGAAGGAGGACCCAGTTGCAGAGTGAGGGACAAAGGTTTGTCTTAACCGACTGATACAAGAGGGTAGTGAGGTGCACATGTGATACAACATCAAGAACACAGTAAACAAAGGAGACAGCTGGGGAAGACCACTGGAACAGTCTCGGACAGCAACTGGCAGATTACAATAGCAGCTAAAGGAGCGGCAAGACCAGGCAGATAGAAAGGACCGAACAAGGCACCATAGAGCTGAGCTCAGATACTTGTTGACTGCCGACTCTGAAGCTCACCAAGTGCCAGGCATGGCGAACCAGTGGCAGGGCTCACAGGAACAGGTCAGGACAGGACAGGAACACTAACAACACAAAGAGACAAGACTGGACAAGGCTCCACAGGAACATAAAAACACTCCGATGGAGGCAGGGGAAAAATTAAAACAAAGAACTAATAAAAAAAAAGGAATGTAACAAAGTAAATAAGTTACTAATTTAACCAACACAACTAACTGAATAGCAAACAAAATGTAAAACAGAAGATCAGGACTAGAAGAACTAAAGCAAAAGGCAAAAACAAGGAGCCAGACACAGACACAGACACAGACACAGACACAGACACAGACACAGACACAGACACAGACACAGACACAGACACAGACACAGACACAGACACAGACACAGACACAGACACAGACACAGACACAGACACAGACACAGACACAGACACAGACACAGACACAGACACAGACACAGACACAGACAGAGAATGACCACAAACCGACAAAGACAAGAGGGCAAGAGGCACTATAAATAGGGAGTAAAGCACACGAGGAACAGGTGAAAGCAATTACACTAACAAGGACTCAACAAGGGCTAACAAGAGGGTGTGGTAAAGATGAAACAAGGAGGAGGGGCTAGAGGAGCACATGGCTGACGAAAACGAAGCCATGTGTTAACACAAGATAACATAAACACAAGAACAAACAAGACAACCCTGACATTGAATGTTCACACATAATCTGGTTAAAAGAATGATGTTCTACATGTTCACACAGCAAGAACTGAAATGAGAAATTAATGTTATGGACGATTGTTTTAGCCATTGGATAATTTTTTTTTTTTTTTATCTCGCTCTGAGTTTATATCTCACAATTTTGACTTCTGAATTCTGAGAGCTGAAAGGTATAAACGCAGAATTGTGAGATATGAATGTGTAATTCTGAGAAAAAAAAAGTCTGATTTGCAAGATAAAAAGTTGCAATTACAGTTTTTACTTAAAAATAACTCGCAATTCAGAGAAAAAAAAAAGTCTGAATTGCGACATGTAAACTCATAACTGTGAGTTTACATGTACAACCCCGCCTTTTTTCAATTCCACGATAGAAGCAGCCTTCCATTACAGCACAAATTAAGAATAATAAAAAGGTAACTTTCAGTAAAAATTATTTATTGAATCAAATGTCACAAAAACGTATTACGTTAACAATAATAATAAAAAAACAGCACTTTTGAAATGTTATGACAAATAAAGACAATAATAGCGGTAGAATTCAACATGTATAATCTAATCTAATTTTATTATTTTTCATTCACTGGGATAATAAACAGCTGCCTGTCCGAACAGCGGTATTGTGAACCTCAATAATAATTTCTTCAGAAATGGCCAGGTCTATACAGTACGTCAGTGTAAACACACAAAAGCGCTTAAACTAGAAAAATAGGCTTTGTGAGCTTTGATCTAGTTTGAATACACAGGCATACACACAAAGATACTTTAAGAAGCTTGAACAAATCAAACAACTAGTCTGTCTGTGATTTTCAAATTGTTCATCCCCATATCTACCATTGCAGAATATGATTAATATTTATCTTTGTTCTGTGCCGTGAGGCTCATAAATACAGTCTGAAATGAATAGCAGACATATGTCTTCTAGATTACATACATCTATATTTAAAGAGTGGCACCAACAAAACACCTTGTTCCTCTTGCAAAGCATGTTTATCACAGCAGACCCTCACAGAAGCCCGTCCAATTGATCATTTCTCTCATTCAGTACAAAAGTCAGAGTATATTAATTAAAGGCTCATAATCGAGCTCAAGGCCTTTGTGTGGTAAAAAGCAACCATTATTTTTTCATTATCATTTGCTTTAGCTATTAATCACAATTTGCATGCCCTAAGCTGAAGTGCTAATCAAAACCTGAATCTCGAACACCAGGCTGATCCAGTTTGTTGCTATCACAGAAAACAATTTATTCTCCTCACCCCTGAGGAGAATAAGTGAATATTTACATAGTCAGAGCTCACCCATAAACCTCTGAGGTATCCTTTGCCTTTCTAGATGAGACTTGGATGGCATGCAGTCTTTGAGAACTCCCTTTGATGCACTAAATATTTGTGCTTTAACATCCACAGGTGTCCTCCTTTGAGATGAGATGAGATGAGAGATCGCCTATTAAAGGAACGCATCTCATGGCGCTGTAGACCTCTTGAGGACGAGGAACCAGGAAAACTAAATCTGGAAGTCTGTCCCGAAGTGTCTTATTTGGGCATCAGTCATAGACAGGTAGGTGGTCCTCATGCTGGGTGAATACTGTGGTTGTTGAAGAAAGAAGAAAGAAACAGATGTTAAAGGTGTTTGACATTAGATATCATATTGGCATGTGTGAAAAACAGTCAAAAGACCCTCAAGCCCCATTCACAAACACATACAGAGATCTGCACCAAGAAAAATCACTCATTTTCAATGAGAGTTGATGTTTTGACGTGAAATAAGGTAAAGGAATCCTTTTTAATGTGATGTGGGCGTGGCCAGTGCCATTATGCAAATGAGGAGCAATGCAGTCACTACCATTAGAAGTGATGACATTCTCACAAACTTCCTGTCAGATACTTATACAGATACAGATATATATATATTTATGCACACACTACCAAGTAAGGTTTTTAATGTTTAAAAAAAAAAAAAAGTATCTTATGCTTATCAAGGCTGCATTTATTTGATCAAAAATACAGAAAAAGAAGAAGAAAAAAAGCAATATTGTGAAATATTTTTACAATTTAAAATAATGATTTTCTATTTTAATATACTTTAAAGTATAATTTATTCCTGTGATGGTCCTCATCATTCCTCCAGTCTTCAGTGTCACATGATCATTCAGAAATCATTCTAATACGCTGATTTATTATCAATGTTGGAAACAGTTGTGCTGATGAATATTTTTTTGGAATCTCTGATCCTTTTTTCAGGATTTTGTGATGAATAAAAGTTTAAAAGAACAGCATTTATTTAAAATAGAAATCTTTTCTAACAATAAAAGTCTTTACTATCACTTTTTATTATTAATTTAGTATCCTTGCTGAATAAAAGTATTAATTTCTTTCAAAAAAAGAAAGAAAAAAAATAACTGACCCCAAACTTTTGAACTGCATTGTATATTGATTAATAAATATGCATATTTAAAAAATGTATGTGGATATATACACACCTTTCTATATATGCAAAGTGACTTGAACATGAAAATACTAACTTGCCAGGAGGACTCGCAAGCACTGTGGGTGTCAGCAAGATGGAGGAGTTACTGTGAGCATGTGATTAGTTTCTGCCCATGTACTAGAAAAAATAAAATACATAAATAATAATAAAAAATATATATATAATGTGTGGAAACCTCCAGAAATGAAATCACTGTATGTGTGAACAGGACTTCAGGCAAAGTAAAAGGTGAGTTGGAAAAACACTGTGAGTTGGCAAAAGACAACAGCTGCAAAACCGCTCAGTGCTCTTACATTTTAAAGGGATGTACAGAATGTTTACGGAGCGGGTGATCCTCAGAGGAAGGAAACGAGGACAAAGAGAGAAAAGGCACGTTGAGGGGGGGACAGGGGCGCACTTACTGTTTCTAAATGTCTGAGGATATAACTTCACATGTGATAAAAGACAGGAAAAGAACTCAATTAGCTGTGAAATATCATTGTGTGAATACAGACTCTTGACAGTTAAAAATGAAGTTGGGAATCGGTTCATTAGACAGAAGACTGTCCTGTGATGAGTTTTACGCCTTCTGCAATGCTTCAAACAACACGACTCACTAGACGATCCTTTCAATTACACCCTTTCACTTATGATTCATCTTACAACTCACAATCTGCACAAGTCTGATGGACAATTTGGCTATGAATTAAATCAAGACAGGACTGTTTTTAATTAAGTTTCATTAATAATTTAGTATTAATAATTATTAGTAATTTCTCCTTATTCCCTTTATAACTGCAAGGATATTCAACAAAAAAAAAAAGAAGAAAAAAAAAAAAGGAAACATCAGGGGGCAGTAACGCTCCATGTCTGCTTTCAGCTTCAGTTCTCATGATCTCGAACACCACAATCACACAAAGCAACCTTAGACACAGGTTACATTAATGAAATCTAACTGGATCTAATATAACATTCACCATAATTAAGAATTATGATGAATATACACTATACCTTTCAAAGTTTTGAGGTCTGTAAGATTTTTTAATGTTTTTGGAAGAAGTCTCTTATGCTTAACAAGGCTGCATTTATTTGATCAAAAATACCATATAAACATAAAATTCAGAAATATTATTACACTTTTTAAAAATCAGTTTTCCATTTGAATATATTTTATAATGTAATTTATTGCTGTGATGAAAACTGCATTTTCAGCATCATTATTCCAGTCTTCAGTGTCACATGATCCTTCAGAAATCATTCTAATATGCTGCTCAAGAAACATTTTTTACTATCATCAATGTAGAAAACAGTCATGGTACATATCAGTTTTGTGGAAAATTATAATTTTTTTTACAATATTTTTTTATGAATAAGAAATTCAAAAGAACAGCATTTATTTCAAATACATATATTTTTTGTAGCATTATACATGCCTTTACTGTTCAATTTAATAGATGCTGAACCAAATTATTAGTTTATTTTTCTTTTTAATCTTACTGATCCAAAACCTTTGAATAGTTGAGTAAAGTGATAATTAAAAGAATAACTGACAAAAAATTGAATATGTCTATGGTCTGCAGAAGAAAGCAAGACATACTGGTTTGTAATAGTGCTATAAATCCGCAACTACCTCAAGATATGATACACATCATAATGTATTACATTACCAGTATTGGACTGCAATTTTAACTTTGCTTTATTTTTGTCCAGTAAGACACGGTATGGAGTTGAGAATTTTTACCAGTTTTAACCAGTTTACACTCAATTAGATGACCTACCTCTTCAGAAATATTAAGAGAATTTACATACAAAATAAATTAAACAAATATAGTATTAATATTATATATAATGATTTATAATTTTTTTTTAGCAGAGCCCTATTGTGGAATGGCATGAGGGTTGGGTATACAGTTATTTTAATTTTTGCAACGCATTAACAGACCAGTGATATAGAAACCAAATATACAAATATACAAAAACGGAATAAAACTGTCAGTAAATGGAAGATTGAAATCAAAATACCGATGGTGGTGGTGAACCACTCCCAATCAATGGGACGTTTTCATAGCGAGGATTTCTTTCAAATAGCATGGACTGGTTCCTGCAGGAGAGGAAGAAAGATAAGTGGGTCAGCATGAGAGAAAGCAACAGCTCTCTCTCTCACACACACACACACACACACACACACACTCACATGTACTCTGGTGTGCTGGATGTGGCCTGCAGTGGAGGATGCAGACTCGTCTGGCTGCCCATGCTGCTGCTGTAGCTGCAGAAACTGTGAACTTGAGCTCGGCTGGGGTTATACGGCGTGATGCGTCTCGACGGGTTAAAGGGGTCCTCTTCATCGATATCATCATAATCCCTGTCCCTAAGAACAACCAATCACACGTCAGCCACACCGATGGTCTCAGGTGCCATGCACTACAATTACACAGCAAGAAGGTGGATGGTACCTGATGGTGATGAGGGTCCAGGCACGTGGGACAGCACACAGCAGGGTACAGAAGGCACAGGCTGCCAGCAGAGAGAACAGGCACAGATACAGGAGCCCCTCCACACCGTCATAGCAAACGCCCAGCAGAGCCTCCAGATAGTCCTGCAGGACCAGAGCGCTGTTAGATCAACACAGGACCTAACCACGCTTTGTATTTGTTTTCAAGTAATTTGAGATAATAATTTATTATTATTTATTAGAGAAAAAAACTGCGTCACTGATTGTTAATATTTGAAAAACTTTTGTTTGCAAAATAGAAGTTAAGCGGTGCAACCGACATAAAGAAAAAATAGACCTCTATACCAAGGTCACCTTAAGAAAAATAATAATATGGTTTACCTTTTAGAAAATAATAATTACTATTACATGCATTCAAGGTGTAAGGAAAATGTTATTACTTTATACTTGATGGTTAAACCACATGGCATTTTTAGAGACATTCAATTTAATATTTAGTTGGAAATGGTAAAAAAAAAATAAAAAATTCAAAACCACATGAAATCAACATAAATTTAAACGGTAAAAATATTTGAAAAACTTTTGTCCGCAAAATCTAAGTCAAGTGGTGCAAGCAACATAAAAGCATTAAAAAATTCCCCTAATACCAAGGTCATCATAAATCTCTTCAATAGATAATTTTATGAAAAATCAAGCTTAATTCAGGTTATAAAATGTCATGTGGTACAACTCCCCCCAAAATATTATGTATGTATGAGTTAGGAATATGATATTTGTAAATTAAATAAATAAATGAACAAAAAAATTATATAAAAAAAAAATATTGAAATGTTTTAAAAAATAATAATGTTTGTACACTTACATGCATTGAAGGTGTAAGGAACATTTTTTTTTTTTTTTGATGGTCACACTACATGACAATTTTAGAGACATTAAAATATAGAAATTTTGAAAATGGCATAAAAGTAAAAAAAAAGAAAAAGTTTTGGGGTTAAAATAATAATAATTTAAAAAAAAATCAGTGAACAAGACTGGCGATAGATAGAAGTCTGACTATTTGAGATGACAAACTGTTACAATATACTTTGAAGTACAAAGGTGACTCACTTTATGCAGACTACGGCAGTCCAGCAAGGCGGTAAGCTGGTGCAAATTGAACTCTGAAGAGTTCAAGATCCGCTGAATTCCTAGAAGATCTTTCTAAAATGATTCAAATTGGAAAATGAATGTTTAGAAAAAGGGACGTAGAGAATGTGAAGCAGAAGCCTATTTGACAGCACTCTCACCTCTGCGGTGGGAAACACAGCAACAGAAAACTGCAGCAAACCTTGCACCTGTATCTGCATGGTGGTCAGAGACCTCTGGAAGATGGTCACAGACTAAAATACAGAAACAACAGCAAATCAGACAAACATGTGACCTAAAGCAGTCGATCCACTGATCTAAACGATTTCTACATAGACATGCTATAGGTTCTGCCTTCTGTTCATGCAATGACTAGTAAAAGGTCATTAATCCATGCTGAGGATTTATATTTACATCTGGATTAACGGTTATTAAGGTTTTAAATTTGGTTAATGGTTACATCTGTCTTATACATCTGCTTTATGACATTCCCCCAGAACATTTACTTTAATAGATCCTCCAAAACAGCAGCTTAACCAGCAGAGAATACTGTCTAAATCAGTGGAAAAGCTTTCACAGGATTCCCACAGGCAATGCGAGAAAGCCAGACAAATCTAATTATCCCAAAACTACAGACAAAAGAGACCCCCTTTGATCAAAGTTTATTTTCATATCGCCTATTCATAATTTAATTAGCCACGCAGATTTTTTTACAGAAACATTATAATGGCTTTAACATGGGTATTTGCCTCAATTAGAAGTCAAATGAATCTGTAAGCTCCGTTAATTGCTTGTGTCAGGAGTTCAGGGAGGAATTGAATGCTGACGTGCCGGGGAATCGTTTACCTGCTGGAACGGATTGGGAAGACTCTGGCTGCAGTATAGGTAATAGTGCACTATATCTGCAGGGGAAATAGAAACACAGTGAAGATTCAAACGCTTACAGTCTGTGCCATTATATGAAACTGAACTAGCAAAATGGATCATTTGGAAACCATCATTTATCATGAGCACATTAAAGGAATAGTTCAGCCTAAAATTATAATTTGCTGAAAATGTATTCACCCTTAGGCCTCAGTTTCAACTATGGATCCTGTGTAGTGAATGGGTGCCGTCAGAATGAGAGTCCAAATAGCTAATAAAAACATTACAATAATCCACATGGTTTAAAGTTAAAATGCCTTAATAATAATGGATTCGTTTATCACACACAGCTTTTCAATTCACAAGATAATTGATGGACTGGAGTCATGTAGATTACTTATGGATTATTGTGATGTTTTTATCAGCTGTTTGGACTCTCATTCTGACGGCACCCATTCGCTGCATCCATTGGTAAGTGATATAATGCTACATTTTGCTAAATCTGTTCCGATGAAGAAACAAACTCGTCTACATCTTTGACGACCTGAGAGTGAGTACATTTTACAAGTACAAGTTTTCATTTTTGGGTTAACTATTCCCTTAACATATGACTGCCCACATATCAGCTATTGAGTATTAAGCCACCAATCACAATAGAGATCATTTAAAGGTAACGTAGCAAAAACTGTTTAATTCTAAATGTCGGAGAGTGTGGAAAATGATTGTGTGAAACTACATCATGACTGTAACATATAGGATATGCCTTTGAACAGCTGTGTTAAAAACATCTGGTTCATGCACAGGACACAGGCATATGCAGCAATATTACTTACCCGCACTTAAGGAGTCTTTGGTTTGATTGACAATGAACTTGTCAGGAGAGACACAAAAGTCACTGGTGCCCTAGAACAAACCAAACAACAAGCTCACAAGTACAATTCTGCAAAGCTGGTTTTAAACAAGAGAAAGAAATCGAAAGGCCACATAGCATTTGGTGGATGCTGTTGCAGTGTTCACACATATTGGATTGTGGTGTTTGTATCAAAAGGTGACAGGGTTTCTAAGACCTTTGCTGAAAGTCAGGACCATACAAGGTGATCAAATAGGGGCTAATCTTATTGCAGAGATCGGTGGATGGCCTGGCTTAAATTAGTGGGCGTCAGCAGCAAGAACAGACAGTGTGAAGCGTTACCTCAGATACTGAAAAAGGCTCAAAGAAACCTGAAATTTTCTTGAGAGAAAGTGTCATGAACCCTTTTTCTGCACTGATAATCTTCTCTCTGACAAAGCTCTGAAAATCTCATTCATGCATTTATCTGAATGCATTCGGATTCAAAAGTGACAAACTGGAAGGCAAAACCAATCAGATTTTAATTTCAACACTAGGTCTAAGGATGCCCTTGATTTAAGCGACATTATTACCAATCGTTTCCTAGTTAGGTAAGGTTAGGACAACGGTGGTTTGTCGGACCAGAAAGTTGTTGTTGTTTCAAAACCACTACAGAGTGATTCACATGGAGTCCCAATGGTAAATTCTCTCTGGAAAAAAAAGAATGCAGGTGTGAGAGTCACATGTTCTTTCAAGACTTGTTTCCACTCTCTCTTACTATCAGTAACAGGAGGGAATCAATGTAGTCAGGCACTGCTGGAGTAATCCACTTTACTGCTGGGCCCGACCTCTGCTCTGACCCCTCATTGAGCAGTCTTAAGTTCTGTTCCCTACAGACATCCTGACTGAAACGTCGGCTCTTACTCTAATCACTGTCATGCTCACCGTTTGCCTCTTAATGTGTAGCTCCTCAAAGAGTAGAGCTAAAATAAGTAAGCCAATTTCTTAATTGAAATTAGAGATATTATTTAGAGAGTAAAGATTCTAACTCTAGTTAGAATGACGAAATAAACTGATTTGTCAACTTTTAAAAGGAAGGATAAAAATCATTACATGTATTTTGTGGTTGACAACAAAAGACAATATAGAGTTTGACTTGATGCATGGAAAAACTAGTCTAATTAATAGATGGACAGATTGATTCAGGTCACTTAGTTGATTCATAAAATAAGGATTCAGGAATGAAACAACTATCTTTATTAGTGAGTCACTAAATGATTCCCACTGATTTGTTCAAACACACCAGTTTGTTCAGAATCATCCGTCATCACTCATTGTTCAGAATTATCAGTCATTTTGTAGCTTTTTGTTGGTCGATGTTGAATCTAAAATGTTTATCGAACTGTTTATTGAACTGTATTAGTGAAGCTTATGGATAAAAACAAATAAAAACAGCATTTCTGATTTGATTATGCCTAAATATAGAATTACTATAGTAAATATATTTCATTCACTATATATATTTATCATATTACATTGTATTTAATAAGTATATAACATATGTTTCTTGACAAAATGCAAATAGCATTTACTATTTCTTTCAAAGCATTTGTTAATTATAAACACTTTGAAGCAAGGTTGAGGATTTGGACTACTAATGAAAAGTGGCATGTTTGATGTCAGGTAAGTGCGTCACAGGAAGTGTAAAGTACCTGAGATCCCCCTTCAATACCCCAGTGACATCATGAACAAGGCACTGGCTCCTAGGTGTACGGTACTGCACACCCAATTACTGTATTAGAAGTCAAGACTAAATATAAGGCATCTTCAGAATGTTAAATACAGTTTGCTATCTTTATTATGCATGCAGCCTGAGAAATGCAGAGCTGAAAACCGAGGCTTGACATGAGACAGAGTAAATTGGCCTGTTTAGTGACACAGAGAGAACGGCTGTTTACATCCGTTAAGCCAGCGGGCCGTCTAATTTAAATGACCAGGGCTTTGTAATCAGCTTTTCAAACGCATGTACCACGATACGCATAAACGCAGTCACTGAACCCTGATAATCTCCTAAGAGTTTCGTACAGCTCATGCCCCTCTACCCTTACAAACATTCACTTTAAATTTTTTTTTAAATAAATCCAGGACTGTGTTAGTGAATGAAGTGACTCATAGTCACTGGACACTGATCAAAAGGGGTTTAAAGTAGGCAGTCATGTGAAAACACAGAAACTTACCACAGCTGTGGCTGTGCCCGCTCCTAATGACGCCCAACTCATGATCAGGGTCAGTACACCACATACCATAATACTGAAATGAGAGAAAGAGAGGAGATAACAGCGAGATGCAAGGTTAAACATGAAATTAAACACTACCTTGCAAAAGTTTGGGTCGGTAAAATCTTTTTGAAAGAAGTCTCTAATGCTCACCAAGGTCAAAAATACTCAAAACTGTTTGTGACAACTCTCGGAGTGATTTGCATGGTAATGTACATGACAATGTTAATGTATTTGGTCTTGGCGGAATAGATCTGCTATGCTGCTGCTGCTCCTGTGGCGGAGCAAGTACCGAGACTTGCAACTGCCAATACCTCCACAACATGCTGCTGTGAGCATGTAAGAAATACTGCTGCTGCACATATAACACATATGAATAACCCCATATAACATACATGAATCACCTCATAGCACATCTATACAGGTGGAGCTGGGGAAGGTGAAGGGTTTCTGGAGTGAGCTGCAAACTATGTGGTGCCACGTAGGATTTAAATCAAACTTCACTTATAAATACATACATAAAACACATGCATATACACCTATAAATTACTCGCATGTATACTATTGGATGTTCAAAATATATGAAATACACGTGCACACTAATATGAAATCCATACCAATACATATTATGTTAGTAATGAATGCATATACACTTTTGAATAACTTGTGTATACATATAAACTTGACGCATGCATACACCTATAGAAACTCGCTTATACATATAAACTCGATCCATGCATATACAGTACACCCACAACAACACACGCACATACATATAAACTCGCTGCATGCAGACACACCTATACATACTCGCATATACATATAAACTTGATCCATGCATATACACCTATAAACACTCGCACATATAAACTCGATGCGCGCATACACACCCATAAAACACTTGCGCAAACATACAAAATAAAATTCACAAATGTATACAATTCCGATAAGAAAGACGCATGCTTTAGTTGTGTATATACGTATATGCAAGTGATTTTATATGTGGATGTGCGTGAACTTTTCAGTGCAAACGGAAGGCATTTCAGTGTAAAAGGAAGCAGCAGCATCTCCAGATGCCGGGACATTTGAAAATACTTAACGTGGCTTAATGCATTAAAACAGTGTTTTTAAAAGACCAAACTCAATAAACGCATTATTAATAAAGCATACGATGTCTAGACAAGCAGATGAGTCCAGAATAAGAACGTAACGTGTTTAATTACGCGTAAAGCCTTTTCCTCCCATAATACACTTAACCTGGTTTAAGGCAAGTACTCCAGAGTGCAATCTGGACGATGGGGCGGGGCGACACATTGGACACACCCACAATTCCATTGGTTTATAACAAGGCAAATCTTATTGGTGTAGACCCGAGCATGCACATTCCTTTGTGTACGATTTTGTAATTGATTTGGCCATATTACAGAAATATACTTAATTATTATCTGTTTAGTAACCATGGTAATTTTAGTCAGATGAAGTCCTTTACAAATAAACTCTTGACGATGGCACCTCCGGGTTCTTCAGGCTGCAGCGCTTCATTCATATATTTCCTTGAGGATCGGCAGGCCGCGGATCAGCACTAAATTGGGATTTTATACGCAAATTATGATAATTTACTGTATTTTAGAGATGGACAAACACAAACATAAGCGGCTGATTTTACGTTTTAAAGTACAACCGTTTTTTGTTGTTTAAAGAGATGAGTTATAGCCTACGTTGCTCAATGCGTCACAAACTTGTAGGTTAAAAGTGCTAATAAAATGTTTTCATGGCAAGCTCAATGTTTCCTTGTTTATATCTTAATAAAATATTTGAGCCTATATTGATTCTCTTACAGTTTTAAAAGGTACTATCTTATAGTAAATAAGTGTCCGTGACATCAGATATTAAAAATCCAATTATTTATGTATCCACACCCTCATTGTGTGTGTGTGTTCTAATCTGTGTAAGGGATGAATTTAAATTCAGTTATTAACACTCGATCGTTGTAGCCATATAGATCTGCATAACTATCGAATATTAAATCACTCAGAGCTGTAAATCTGTGCAATACGTGAGCACTTTTAATGAGTAAAAGAGACCTTCTCTGTGATTATAATTTTTTTATTTATTAAAGACTATAATAACTATCTAAAATCAGTATGCCTAATGTAGTACAGTGATTCCTGGTTCTTTTTAAAGGATCGAGCAACAAAACCAGTCATTTAATTTGTGCATATAGCCTATATAAATGTATAAATAAAAATGTTGCAGAGAAAATTAACATTTATTGCTTAAATACGCACTAAAGCACATTAATAATAATATTGCTGTAGGTCAGATTTAATAACAGCTATTTTAGTAAATAAAAACATTTAAAATAGGCCTATATGCAAAAAAAAAAAAAAAAAAAAAAGAAAGAAAGAAAGAAAAAGAAAAAAAGAAAGGGGTTTCTTTCAGGAAGGTTTTTATTCCCATTGTCCACACATAAAACCCCAGTTCACGCTGATGGACTATTTGGTATTATTGGCTTATTTGTCACCGCAGTTGTTCTTTAAAATAAAACCATTTGCGGGTTTGTCCTATGTCTTACTGAAATACAGTGAATTATCATCATATCCTAAGTTATTGCTTATCCACCGATCCTAGAATAAATATACATATAAATATAGCCTACATTATACAAAACAACTAAATCTCAAACAGTGGATAATTTTTTATCAACATCGCCCAGCTAAAACTGCTCAATGTTTAAGTATGTCTGCTTTGTGTACAGTGAAAGTACAATAATATGACTTCATTTAACGTGCAACCCACATGTTGAGACTGAAGACCACTATTTATGTTCATCACACAGAAACATAATTCATATTTCTCATAGGTGAGGCTATTTGTAGCATAGGTAGGACTATATCATGGCCACGAATTAAGAATTTGTTCCCCAGACTGAATTTGTGAGCCGCACATATTACACAGCTCTGTTCTGCCCGAAGTACTCGGATATGCCGCCACCAAGCATTTGATAGGAACTTAATCTAACTAATTCGTCATAAAAAAATAAGAATAAAAACACATTTGCTAATTGATTCCAACTAAAATCGCTGTTGTTAGCACTTAATATTTCTGTAGTACAGCCAAACAGCATAGATCAATCATAAAAACGTATATAAAAGAATGCTCATGCGCAAATGTCTATACACCAATAAGCTCTGCTGTATTATAAACCAATGAAATTGAAGGTGGGCGGAGCGACACGTGTCGGCCCACCTTAATGTGTCGCCCCGCCCCATCGTCCAGGGTGCACTCTGGAGCTACTCGTTTAAATTTACTCGTAAATTTATGGAAGTCGGATGCAAAATAAATGTGGGTGGGTTAAAATTAAATAAAATTACTGCAGTATATGCCATTTTCTGTAGTCTGGTGCCTTTTAAATAACGGAGTGTCTATTTACACAAAGTGCAAATGGGCCGCCTTGTGGGCAGGGGTTATTTACCGCCGCTCACTATCATAACAATATTACAAAAGACAGCTATTTCTGTGCAATTCCAGTGGTGTAAGTGGTAAAGCGTGTACCACAGAGTTTTTGACGCGAGAGACCAGAGTTCGCATCTGCCTTTTACCGAAATCGGTCTTCTCCCTTTTCACATCTCTTATTACATCGGAAAGGCATTTGTTTTCAATAAAAATGAAGGAAATAATCTAAAAGTTTAAATAAAATATGGGGTAGGGTTAGGTGTATCTGAGCAGCAGGTACGCTCAGATGCTTTGTTTACTTTGCTGTGTCTCGGTAGTGCAGTAGGCGCGAGTTACTAGTGAAAACACGGAATGGAGTTTCATTTATATGGACTCTGAATGAGCCAAGGGCAATAGATTTGAGGAAGCAGCAGTGTTCAAGGCTGTAGCTAAATGAAGTTTAATTTATTAGGGCATAGCAAACTGCTACCACAAACATTAGCCAAATATTTGAATGCTGAGCAGCGAGCTCATTGGCTATCAATGATGATGTCATTATGTCATACTGAGTTCGATCTATCGGACTGCACCATCTAGAGTTTCATGCCAGAACTTTGTCTTAAAAGTGTGAAATACTATTATAATTTAAAATAATCTATTTGAATATTAAAAAGTCATTTACTTCTGTGATGGTAAAGCTGAATTTTTAGCATCATTACTCCAGTCTTCAGTGTCACATGATCCTTCAGAAATCATTCTAATATGATGATTTGCCATTCAATAAATATTTCTTATTATTCGCAATATTGAAACCAGGTGTGCTGCTTCGTACATTTTTGTGCAAACAGATGTGTGATACATTTTGTTTCACGATTCTTAGATCAATAGAAAGTTCAAAAGAACAGAATTTATTTGAAATATAAATCTTTTTCTGCCTTTACTATTTGCGATGTAACGTATCTGAATGCTAAACTATTATTATGTAAATTATAGGCTGTTCTTCAGTCGTGTTCCTCAGTGACACAGAGGCGGGCGTGCGGATGTTTGGCTCACTGTATTTTATTTTGATAAAGTACCAACTGTGCTGTCAAGTTAGCAATGCTGGAACTGATGTGTTGTGTGTGTGTGTGTGTGTGTGTGTGTGTGCGTGCTCCGGCGCGATCACTTCAACTGTTTCCTAATACCAGCAGAATCAACTTTAAACACTTATTGTCTTATTAATAATCACCGTATAAAGGTCTGCTTTTATTTGTGTACACTCACAATGAAAACAAAACAGATTATATATATATATATATATATATAACATGTAATAATATTTAGTATTTTCACATCTAGATGGAATTTTGTTTTAAAATTTGCACTAACGTTACTGTCTGTTAAAAATAAATGAAAAGAAACTGAGCATAGTAGATTTCTCTCCCCCCCGGGAAGTGGCGAATAGTGGATATAGCTACTGTATATAATGCATCTATTGACAGTATAAGGTTGCGCTGCTGAGGCGAGGTTCACGCAGCCTCTCCGGGAGAAATCAAAACGCGCAACACTAAGAAACTCAGCATACTGAGGTAAAAATTCAAAATACAAAGTTTTTATATTTAAAATACAGTTAGTTAGGCAACATCACTTAACATTTTCACCAATACGACTGTTTAATAGTTCTATAAACAGTTCAATGAGCAAATACAATAATGTTCGGTCACTTACATTTTTGGCGGAACCACAGCGCATCTCAAAGCAACCATCCGATTCATTGCTGAATGATTCAGTGTTTTGAACGAATCGATTGAGTCAAAGTTTCATTAGCCCATGCATAAACGTCTGATGAATCTGCCGTTTAAACTAATCGTTTGAATGAACGACTCAATGACTCACTCATTAAACGCTCACTACTGGCACCTACTGGCGTTTTAATTTAGTTGAAAAGTATAATTTCCACCATCATTTCTTGTTTGTATATTCAATTTTTGTTTTTAAAGAATCTCATAGTTTAATGTAGTTGTATTTTTCAGTGTAAATTATTTAATTTGATAAAGTATAGATAAAAACAATCACATTATTATAATTTAATTTATAGATCAAATGTAAGAATTTGAAATGAAAGTTAATGAGATTAGTGTTAAAATGCTCTCTATAAAGGTAAAAAAAAAATAAAAAATGCCCTTGCATAAAATATAAAACAAAACATGCAGATGTATAGCCTATGTCACAGCTGATAGAAAACCGATGAGAATATTGCATTAGAATAAATCATATTTGCAAAAAAACAAACAAACACACATAATGCATATAATATTCCATTGTCCTCATTTGTAAGTCGCTTTTGGATAAAAGTGTCTGCTAAATTGTTAAATTACTAAATGTAAATATATAAATATATATATGCTCGATACCATAGAGCCCCCACATAACAAATCCCATTTTACCCCCTGTGTATATGTATATGTGTATATATATATATATATATATACACACACACACATACATATATACTGCTTCTTTGTTTTCCCACTGGAACTGCTTATATACCTTTATATATCTTTTTTTTTCTTTTATTACTATTATTTTTATGTATTTTGTTCTTTTATTGTTGTTGTTGTTTTGTTTGGTGTTTATTGTGTAGTGTAAAACTAATAAAAATACTTACAAAAAAAAACACACATACATTGCCAATAGGTTTGTGATAGATTTCCGTTTTAAACATTAGTACATTTATGATATACATCTTTAAAAAATGTATACATCTAGTGTTCCCAACAGAATTCTACTCTACTACTACCAACCTATGATTAAAATGATTAAAATTATATGATTATATTTCTATTAAAACAACATTTATATATATATATATATATATATATATATATATATATAAACATTTGTAAATGTGTAAATGAACATCAACTAAACTTCCATTTCGTATGTAAATCCAATGTTACTTCAAATAGCTGCTCTGACAGATTAGTAGGTAATTCATTTAGTAAATCACTGAATGATTCAAAACAACTCTTTTGACCGATTCATTAAAAGAACCTTCTCATAAGTATAATTTGTTGGGGAAATGAACCATCTTCTTTACACTTTAGTAGGAAGCAGATGAATGAGGATGTAAACCAGTGAGAAAGTGATCAAAGACATGAGCATGTGAGCGATCACATGAGCAAATAGGAAGTCAAAAGGAGACAAAGATGAATGGGGTAAACGGCTCCCTGGTGGCCATGGAAAATGGAGCCGAGGTTTCCTCAAACAGCCTTTCTTGTCTGAGGATGGTCTTAAAAGCACCAATAAAGCGGATTGGAAGCACGTAATAATTAGTTAAGGGCGAGCATACGCTCGCACAGGCAGAGAGATCAATAAGCATTAGTGGGGTAAGTGGGGATGGATCTAAAGGAGCTTCCAATAAGGCTAAAGGGGAGAGAGACAGAGGATTGAGATGAGAGGAAATGCAGGGCTTGGTGGCGACTGGCTAACCACAGCTCTCGATGCACTCAGAGTCATTCCACAGAGGTCTGTTTATGTCAGAGGCTGCATTATTTTACAGTGCATTTAAGCTGGCAGGAATAAACAAGTTCACAACACTATACAAGCAATTAACAATGGTAAAGGATTATGTGCAAACAGAAATACAGGAAATACGACAAGTTGCATCCTTTCTCCATGTTTACATCTTTTTGATTACACAAATGGGTTATACATCCCTTCTGTGAAGGGAATACCCAAAGCCAGAGGTCTAACAGTAGCCATAGATATTTAGAGCACACTTACACTGCAAGCATCCATCGAGACTGCTTTGCCAATCCCAGACATGCTATGAGACAGATGACCAGGTCCAAAATCAGAAGCAGCAGGTATGTTAACCATCTGAAAAAAAGCAAACGAAAGATGATGAAAGATGAAAGCAGAAATAAGTGTTCAGAATCAGATAATATAAAAAAAGCACATATATATTTTTTATTTGTACTATAGTATTCTTATTTATTAGCTACACTCTAAAAAATGCTGGGTTAAAAACAACCCAACTTGGGTTATTTGGCAACCCAGCGCTGGGTAAATATTGGACAGAAAACACACACACACACACTACTAGAGGCAACAGCAATAATCAAAAGATGAACATTTATTATTAAGCAAGAACACATGGACAAAATACAAGACAAACTAAATGTATTTGGGTAAATACAGCATAATTTACAACATTACATACATTTAAACTCGTTTAACAAGCATTTTAGACATAACAATTGTAACATTTAAACATAGCATTTTAATTTAACTGTAATCAACCAATCTCTGTAATCACTTTTCACCAAAATAGTGCTAATTCTCGTGACGGTGTGTCGCCAAAATGTGAGCCGGTGATGGGCTGCTGCTTACGGGGGAACTGCGAACTTCAGGCTACGGCCTCGCGTTTCACTTATAGCTGAAAGATGCCGTGACTTACTCCAAAACCGGCCCATAAACAAACAGTAGTGAGATTAGAGAACATATTTTAGCATTAAATTATATTAAATTCCGTATTATAACGAATAAAATCAATTTATTTTATGCCAGGCAGAAGGCGTTTCCATCATGCGAAGTGAGCGCTGCTGACGCAGCTGACTGACGCAGCTGACTGACATCTCGTCCTTATGTTGTGTTGCGCAAAATAATACAATTTATTGAACAGTAAAGACTTTATAAATGAAATAAAATGTATACAAACTTTTATTTCGCTGAAGAAGAGCACCAAATCGGCGGCGCTGAGAGAACCGCTCTCTCCTATAGTGGACTCAAAAAGCCAGTGCACTAACTGTAACTCAGCAGCTGGGTTGTTTCATCGGAGACAAGCTCAACTCAGTGGTTGGGTAGAAAAAAAATAACCCAGCAACTTAGCTACAAAAAAAACGAATCTAATGTAAGGACTATGATAAAAAAATAATGCTCTTAACCAAGCATCTTAATCAAAATAGATTCATGTCAACTGTAGGCACGTTATTTTCAATAATATAAAAAACAAACAAACAAACAAACAACTGGGTCTACTTTTTTAAGCAAATAATGTTATGCTATTATTTTCATAGAATTTGATTAATTAAACTGTCACCTCATTCAATTTATCTTTTTTTAAATCAGTTGACAGTGCTGATTTTAATATTCATGTACTGCTGTGTGGTTTAGATGTGTGGTAGCACACTGTCAGTAGGTCTCTAAGTACTTTAAAAGTGGGTGTTTATAGCACTCAAATTATTCCTCCGTCTTCCATTGTATGTTTCCCATACATACGATTAATAATTGAACAGACCAAATACACATAAGAATTTCATGAGCTCCTGCCTAGTATGTGAGAACAGACAATCGGCCAAACAGTTCACTCTGAGAAGGTGTTATTTATGGTAATCAAGCATACCGTTTGATCCCATAACATAAAACAATTTTTATGTAGTATGAATGCATAAAATTTCAATAAAAGATTCACGAAATGACCCAAGTAGTAGGGCACTGTTTTCTAACTAATATTAGATCATCGAAACCATGTGTAAAAACAGGTGTTTTACTGTATTTTCTGTACTGTATTGATTCAAGGTCTACATGGTTTGGTGTGCTACTGGAATGCCTGGCAAGCCACAATCCGATCAGTAATCCTACACCATGAGGACTTAAAAATGCCCACACATCTTGAGACAGAGAGAGAGAGGGAGGGAGAGAAATATATGGACACAAAGGTTTATGATAAATCAAGGGAGGGAGTCCAGAGCTTGGGGATTAGATTTGCCCATGAGTAATGGAGGAAGAGACGTTTGACCGTTGCTGCTCAATAGCACAGTCCTTTAGCTGCTTGAAACACTAGCTACTCGTCAATACATGCACTGCAAGTTCATAACGTGCAGGTCTACAAATGGAAATGTAATCTTCTTGGAGGGCATACAAATCAATTTAACAAGACTAACAGCTCCAAAAGGGCACAAGTAACCTAGTCCACATGAAATCCAGTAGTAGTGTCAGTAAAGATAGACAAATAGGCCTAAAGCTGGCACCTTTAAGGCAGTTTCCCATTAAAAACAACTTGATTGTGGTAGGGGTAATAGAGTGGGGGAGGGGGAGGTCAACATGTTTGAGAAGTAGGGCCATAATTATGAGATGCAGAGGGAGAGTTTAAAAAATGGTGACATATATTTGAGGAGTTCGTCCAGAAGTTTAGAAAAAAAAAGGGTTACATGTTTAAAGAGTAGGGCAAAAGAACTAGGCTTGCATATTTCAGGGGTAGGGCCAGGAGTTTGAAAAATATAGAGAAGATTTGATGAGATGGGTCAGAAATTTGGAAAACAGGATCAATGTTTGAGATGTAGAGGGGGCAACAGGGTCACAAGTTTGAGGAGTAGGGCCAGAAGTTTGGAAAATACAGTCACGTGTTTAAAGGGGTCATCAGATGCAAAATTCACTATACAGGTTGTTTGAACATAAATGTGCGTTGGAAGTGTGTGTACACATCCATCCTATAATGATTTTTTTTAATCCGTATTTTAAAATCCCCTTTCTCAAATCAAGCTGTTCTAAGATTCCTGTCAGAATGACGTAGTTCTGCACAGGCCGCTCTCACGAGTTGATTGACAAGGCCGTTTTTCCTTAGACCCGCCCTGAGTGAGCTGAGAGCTGTCCGCCATTGTGTCGACGCCAGTGCAGGGGAAGACTAGATGTCTCAGATTAAGCGATTGAGGTGTTTTGTTGTTGGATGTAATAATGAGTATATGCTAGTTAGCCAGTTTCGCGGCTAAAGTAAACAGTACTGTTCATCACTCCATGGAAGAGAGGGGCGGAGTCAGCAGAGCTCATTAGCATTTAAAGCATTTAAAGTGTTTGAGGAGTAGAGCTAGATGTTTAGATAATTGGGTCACACGTTTGAAAAGTAGAGTCAGAAGTCTAAAAAATAGGATCAGAAGTCTGAAAAATAGGATCACATGATTCTGAAACATTCTGACACATTTCTGACCAACCTCCACATATAGCCGTCCAGTCTCTGACCTCTGATGAGACATAGGACATGTTCTTGCAAAAATTTTTAAGAGCACAGAGTGCAGTAAATAAACCATCATTACCCCACCTGCCCAAAGGCAGCTTACCTGTAGTACTCTATGAATGAAGTTTTATCTGCGATGGCTGCCAAATCCACTTGCACCTTCCTTGTGTCTGGCATGGCTGTCAGCTGCTGGATAATGTTGTTGGCCATCTGCTGCATGAAGCGTAAGGTTTGGGTGTAGTCTCCCCGTGGAGAAAATATCTCATCCAACCGCTCCAGGTGTTCTTTCAGCCCGACCTGCATACTACCCAATGAGTTTCCAACCTGAGAATAGAGACAAGAAAAATGCTGATCACCATTAGAAGGCTAATTAATGGCGATCAGGCCCACTGGCACGGAGACGAGTAGCTGGTTCCAATTAATTCTCTATGGGACCAGGAGGCATGCACAGGGGATCACAGGATTGCCAGAGGAGTAAAATAAGTGTCGAGAGTGACAGAAAGCAGATCAATTCTTTAAGGAAAAAAATAATAATTTAAGGCTTTTGATTTCTTTAATTATTACAGATATTTTGAAGAATTTGGGGGTCCAACTTTCATTATATAGACAGAAACAACAATACCGAGACATTTCTCAAGATATCTTCTGTTGTCTTCCACAGAAAAAAAACTAAGTCACACAGATTGTATATAATGGAATGTATATAAAGGTGAGAAAATTATGAGTATATTACATTTTGTGAAGAATCAATTTTGGTGCGGTTTCAAAGGCAATAAGGGTACATTGTCAATCATTTTGTAATGTATAAAGCATATCTTACACAGAAATCACTTCAAGATAGAGCTGCACAATTCTGGACAAATTGAAAATCACAAGTCTCAAATAGAGATTGTGATTCTCCCACGATTCTGAACAAATTAATGCATAATTTACAAAAGTCTGTGACAACATATTAATTGCTGCAGTCAGTTTAAAAGGGTTTAATTAATTTATTTTTTTATTGTTAAAAATTTTTATATATAAAATATATATTTAAAATACAATTTATTTAATAAACCAAATTTTAATATTAAAAATAAATGATTCAGTGGCTCACTCATAAATACTTCACTTGTTTCATTTACTTTTTTTGAATGAATCTCTTGAATGAATGATTCAATGACAAATACATTTTTAAGTCACTTGTCGCCACCTAGTCGTGAAACAATGTAATGGACACAAACGTTATTTGAAGCGCCAATTACTTTTAAAAGGTGATTTGCTATATTTTGATCGCAACCATAGACCTCCATGTTTATATCTGAACTATAAACCTTCATCCCAGTATTTCTGATTTTAAGACAGAAATAATACTGTGTAGTACCTAAACATGGTAAATGCTCTCTCTGTGTCAGCAGCAGTGCGAATGCAGATTTGAATGTTCCAGTAATACTTTTTCAAAGATTTAATAAACATAGACCAATCGTTGTCATTGGGAAATGACTGGGTGTTTGAATTGAGATTGCGATCTTTTACTGATTAATCATGCAGCTCTACTTCAAGTACTCTACTTTTTTTCAATGTGGTGAAATTCGTGTGAGCAACTTAAACCAGTTGCAAAATCTGCATGGGGAAACTTTTTTTGTCCTCACTTGAAATTTCTTGGATTTCACCAGCGAGAATTTGCTTAATGGGAAATGTGACCGTGTATTTTTTTTATGTTATGATTAAAGGAGGGTACTAGCTAAACAATTTTCTCAAAATAAAATGTAATTATAAACTTGTTATAAAATTGTTATAAACTTTGATATAATCGCAGTAAGGAAGCTGATTTGTTTTGGCAGACCATCCATTGTTCATGTTAAGGTAGACTTCTAGGCTTAAAACTTGCTCAGAAAGTAACAAACCAGTTTTCAGTGAGCTTCATTAGCCCCCGATCTGTTTTTGACAGATTCACTGAAGCTGGCAGAGAATCAATAATGCTTTCAGGAGGATTTTGTAAGGTCACCACTAAATATTAATGCTATCTGCCTGCCTAGGTGCAGAGTTATGACTATGAAATATTCTGTGCTTATTTCTTTAAAACACTAGATCCTCTGTTGCAGGCTTGAGTCGATGTCAGAGATCTATCCACGGATCAACCTGTCCGTAAAGCCTGTAAAAACCAAATGCTGCACAACCTTCAAAGGTTCGTACCATAGAGACAAACCAATTGTGAAAAAAAGCTTTTGCATTAAAAGCTTTTGCATACAACCTTTATGTGACAATGTTGTGATTTTATTGTAATTAGCTACCAATTTGATATAATCTTATCCAGCCAGAGTAATCTACACTAGACTGGATTAATGGCACATAGTCTGTATCCGTTTTAAATTTGTTATGAGAAAAAAATAAAATAAATAAAAAAATAAAACATTTAGTTGAATCTAGCCATCTGACCTCTTCTTTTCCTCTTTTTAAAGCCCATCATGCGGCATTTCTGGTAAACCGCTCTCATTCTTGGCAATAACTGTTCATTCTGCTATCGTTACAGTGAATTGCAATATGTGGCTCTTTTGAATAATAGCTCTATAACTCATAATTTCGAGATAGTGGAAGCATAATTAAGATTCATAAAAATTAAGATTCAAAAGGACTAACATTCATACATTAGATTCACTTCCCTTGTGGAAGGTGTGGATACTGCATGAAATAGAGTTAGAAGCATGCGATATGGCAATTGCTACACCCATTTACTCACAGTTGCAACAGCTATTTTCTGGCACGCAACTACAGGCAGGAGGCGTTTAAAAAACCTGGAAGCTCAAAAACTTCCTCCACACTCTCCCAATCACTTCAACATTCATGAATTCAGTTATGCAATCAAGCTTGGCCTTCAGATGCAGTCCTCTTTGCCATTCAATTTTAAGAGGGAACTTCCACTAAAGCTGAAATTGGATTTATGCAGTTATAGTGAAGCCAATGGCTGTTTGTTGTTCTCACATTCTGAATGTTGTTTTAGTTACAGCAAACAGTGAAAAGGCTGTTCTAGACAGCATATTCAGATATATTTATTCGACCATGAAGCAATGCATTATGGGCCAGTGAGCCAAAGATACACTGGCAGAGAGTGAGAGTGACAGCAGGAAGCTCTCAGAGGCAGTGTATTAGAAGAACAGAGGTTGTCACCACATTGCCAGCAGGTAATGAACATCAGGGCTGTATGAGGAGTAATGTTCTGCCAGCCAGCCAGCCAGCCAAATGCTCCGTTTGTCACACTCAATCTGCCATATGCTGAATTACACCGCCCCCTAAAATCCAAGACAAACTGCTGGAAACACTGTTTGTGGGTTGTTTTAAATATAACAGTGCTCAGTGCATAGATGGTGATGTTCAGACATTTAAACGGGAAAGAAAAGATCTTGTAAACCTATCACTTAATCCACATCAATTATAACAAAGACTGAGATTAGAAAGAATCTTTTTTGTTAATAAAAATGTGACGTCTGTCCAGGGCTAGCATACTTCTACATACTCTTTACTGCTTAGTATGCTTGAACCAGTGACTTGAAACAGTGGAAATATGCACTGATAAATGTTTCAAACCCTATGGTCAGAATGAAATAAAGTACTTGCTGACTATTTGCTGAAAACAGCACAGCGTGCAGTTGTCAATAATCAATAAATATTGCAATATTTATGTACTTGCTTTTAAATGAGTAAAAGGTGTATGCTTTTAATTCAAGGAACTATCATTTCAACCAAATAGCAATGGCAGCCAATAAAAAAACCAAAATGTTTAAAACTAAGAAGTAAAATACAATACAAATCTTTGTTACCTTCAAAACATTTAATCATTTTTTATCAATATCAGTGTATCTTTAAGGCTTTTAAAATCAAATTAAGGCTTTTTACGACATGCACATCTAATTTTAAAAAGACTTAATCATTGACCCCAAAATACAATTTTAAGTTAAAAAATAGTTTACAGTAAAATCCTAAACTGCAAAATGTAATTTTAAACAAGTTTTATAAAAACCTAAGATTACAGCCATGAGTCATCAGCCATGATATATGATTATATGTAATTTTCTAGACACCTTATTATTCTAATTGTTTACATTTTTGAATGCACATTAGCTTTTTTTGACCCAAAATGTGCATAAGCACCATGTTGTTAACTTTGAAACACACTGCACTCATATTTATTTTTTTAAATCATAGTCTTTTGACGTTTAACCCTCACATTATGCCATATCGTGATTCCTGGTTTTCTGTCCCCAAATTAAAATTTTTTATTTCAGCATTTTTAAAGACCCACGCAAAATTCCATGCAGAGGCTTCCATGAACATTTGTACGTGATGATTCAAACAAATTGTTAAATGACAGATTTTGAATTGGATTTATTAAAAGTGAACTTATGTTGTGAAATGCCACAAATGTGAAACTAATCTAACTGTTATGCTTTTCGAAAACATAATGGTCAAATAAAAAGTGCCGCTTAATTTTATACCATGATTTCACTGTAAATTGTAAACAATCAATACAAGGCCCAGGACTAAAAACTACTTCATGAGTAAAGCATTATGAGTCTTGAACATAGCCTATTTAACTTTGTGTTGTTTCTTCTTGTCAGAAAATTTTGATCTAACTGCATTTAATCAAATAAAATTAAATAGTTAAATTACATTTTATATTACATAATTAATTAGAATTTTAAAATTAAATGTTAAATTACATTCAATTTTAAATTTAATTAAATTAAATTAAAAACATGAATATCAAATTAAATAAATTCTCAATAAATCTGCAGGACACTCACAGATATTTAAAGCAGACCAGAACGTGGATGCTTATTTAGATTTTTAATCCCCTTTAATGCAGATGAACAGATAATCCTAGTCTTCTCTTTGCACTTACTGTATTCCTTTGCCTACACACATGAATACACACACCAGCCGGATGTGTTTGCATCAGGAGAGGTTTCTAGTCTATCTACAACTCAAACTGGAGGACGTTAAAATGGGGACAGGTATAATATGACTACAGCTCTCAACATGTAGATGTGAAGCCTGCAGCAGTGCTGCATCTATGTGTGTGTGTGTGTGTGTAGGTGTCACTCATCACATGATGCACTCATACTCCAGCAGCAGTGAAAAGCCCCTGAGGCTCCGGCTCTTAGTTTTTCAGCATGCAGAATGTAACAGGCAAAATTCAGATTTCGTTTTAATCACAGTGTTCCTCAGGCTATTCAAATGAAATGGGACAACATGATGAGTGACAGGTGAAGGAAGTGAAGCTCTTACCAGACTGCCAATGCCACCCAGTGTGTGATTGGCATTATAAATGGAGTAAGTCAACTGGTAAACGCCATCATTGGTTTCGCTGTTTCCATAGAAACCCACGCCCACCGCTGAACTGTGAGAAAAACAAATCAAGGCAGAACAACAGTTTATGTTACAAATAAAGTTTCATATCAATAAAATTCTCTCATGTTGCTTCAAACTGCTTGTTGAAGATTTGAAACATTTAAAGGTGAAGTGTGAATTTTTGACCACTTCAAATAAAAATCATCTTATGAGATAAAGGATTTTGTTGCCGCTTCATCAAATTATCCTCCTCAGTTCAAAAAAAGGCCATTAAACTACAACAACAGCCTGCTAGCGTCACACGGAAAACATTCACACGCCAGTGAAGCTTTGGTCTTGACCAGAAGAATTAACAATAAGAGTAAAATGTGATGAAATGATTTAAGATTTAAAGTTGTGGGGGTATTTGTATATTTTTATGACCATTAAGCACATTTATCCCCAAATTATCATTCCCACTAGCCTCAATAGTGATTTTTTAAATTGAAATTTTCTAAATTTTATAGTAAAATACTGTATTATAATATAAATTAATAATAATAATAAAAACTGTTTCCCCATTACAGCAATGCAACCAACATTTTTAAATATAATTAATTTATTTATAAGTAGTTAATTTTTCGTCAAGAAAAATATATACTAAAATCTTTTTTTTTTTTAATGTTTTTGAAAGAAGTTTCTGACAAAAGAATGCTCATCTAGACTGGAACAGAAATATAGTAAACAGTATTATTGTGTAATATTATTACAATGCTATTTTAATTTTCTATTTCAATATATTTTAAATCGTCATTTATTCCTGTTTTGGCAAAGCTGAATTTTCAGCATCATTGCTCCGGTCTTCAGTGTCACATGATCCTTCAGAAATCATTCTGATATGCTGATGTGCTGTAACATTTCTTATTAATCAAAGTTAAAAACAGGTGTGCTGATTATTTTTGTGGAAACCATGTTACATTTTTTCAGGATTCTTTGATTATTAGAAAGAATAAAATAAAATAAAAATTGTTTGTAACATAAATGTGCTTACTTTTGATTGATTTAATGAATCCTTGGTGAATTAATCCTTTGAAAAAAATAAAAATAAAATAAAATAAATGACTGACCCCAGTAAGTAGTGTTTATAAATAAATATATTGTGTTGGAGATAAATTGTGTCCTGGAAATTGTTGACAGGTTTTGTGAGATTCACTGTAAGCATTCTTGTTACCTTGTGTATTGAAATGCCCTTGTTTCACAAATCACAGGTCTCATTTTGGCAAAAAACAAAGAGTAAAGTCATCTAAAACACACCCGACACCAGCTGTTACTGCAATAAACATAAAAAGTGTGCTCACCCGTACCAGTTTGGCTATAAAATTCATCATTGTGTTTCAATTGGTCTCATGGTAGCTTCTAATGTGAAATCTGAATAAATGTTTCAAAGCAGCCTCCAGAATTGTAGTCTACCAAATTAGACTGCTGTGTTGTGTCATAACAGCCCAGCAACCAGTCTGCTTGCTCTCTTCTCCAGACAGCATCAGATCAGCTTCATTAAGCAACCTCATCAGAACCATGTGTGCAGACTGTCAAGCATTAGGGCTTCTCAGTCCATCTCAGTCAGCAAGGGATCCAACCCCGACTCCTTATGCTAGAGCTGCTATATGAGACACAGTCCAGGTGTGATATGTATATGTGTGTGTGTGTGTATGTATATGTGTGTGTGCATATGTTTATGTATATACATATATGCATATGGGTGGTTGACAAATAGGCAGTACATTTATTTATTTTTTTTGTAAAAAAACATTTTTGAAAAAGAAATGCATATATTTATGTAGTGTGAAGTCTGATCTTTAGGAAAATATAAAGGGTCACTAACTTCGTCAATTCTTCACACCTATGGTGTGACATAGCAAAAATTAAGAAACAAAAAATGTATTTTAAAACAAAAAATAATTTTAAATCAACAAAATTCAGTATCTTAGTCAATCGGTATTTACATTTACATTTACATTTACATTTATGCATTTAGCAGACGCTTTTATCCAAAGCGACTTACAGTGCATTCAGGCTATACATTTTTGTTTTATCAGTATGGACGGTATGTTACTGAAACTCTTCTAGCCCCCCGTTGCATGTGTGGCACACTCTTTTTAAGGCATAATTTTTATTGTATTTACTTTCTGCATTGTTCTCTTAGGATATCCTCCCTTCTGGTGGATCCCTGTTAATTTTCTCTACATATTTCCATGTCCCCTCTCTTCCACTAATTTCTCTCCCTCAATTCTTTCTGTTTCGAAAACAAATGATCACATTTTATGCTTATTTTCATGACACTTTATAACGGTAAAAGTTTTCTGTAAAAACATCAGAAAATAGTTTAATTAATGTAATTATTGCATTTAAGAACAGTGAAAATGATCAAAAAAAGGAGTTAAACAAATCTTATTTAATTATTTAAAATGCTTTTTAAAGAGACCTTGTCCTCTGGTGTGACATCTTTGTCCTGTGGTGTGACAGTACAGGCGTCACATCGGAGGACATTTTCTGTTACACCATAGGACGTTTCAGCCTTTTTTTTTGTCAATTAATGACCTTGCTATACCAAGCTAATCTGTAATTAGCGGTTAGCAAGACACATTTGCATAATTTTCCATGATTATGTAGTTTAAAATGCAGTTTTTAATTAAAAAATATATATAATTTAGGTGTGTCACACCAAAGGACAAAAAAACGTAACACTTTTGTAGTGGTTCCAAAAAAGATAAATATTTGAACAATTCTGAGACAAAAGTTGACCATGTGCACATGTCATGGGCTTGACAGGGGGCTTCAGTAACACGACCATGAATGGGGTCCTTCAACTAATTAAGTTTTCTCTGGAATTGGCCGATTTAAAATCAGGATATGGTGTCACATCCGAGCACATGGTTTTCAGAGACAAAATTAAAAAAACGATTGGCATTTACTAAAATAGACACTTGTGCAATTATGCTGGAGGTATTTATTAACATTTTATGCTTTTCTTTTTCATTTATAAAAGTTGTAATTTATTGAACCATGCTTGGGACAGTCACACCATAGGACAATTTTGAGATTTGAAAAAAAACAACAACAACCAGATAACACTGCAGCTTTTATGACAAAGTCCATGTAGGACAAAGAAATGTCTAACCATTTACTGCATTTTAAATAACGACAATATTAATTATATTAATTTTTATCTTGTGGGACACTGAAAATATCATGTCACATCAACAAGCAATATAGATATGTTTTATCAGCCAATCGGTTTTGAAAATGACTGATACCCATAAAAATGCTTAATATCGTGACGATAATTGGCCAGGCTGATAATTAGTAAGGACATCGATAAAACAGTCCAAGTGACATCAGTGGTTCAATCATAATTTTATGACGCTACAACAATACATTTTGTGTGCACATAAACTAAAATATTGACTTTATTCAACAATTTCTTCTCCATTCAAGAGAGTATGAATAAAAAAATGATTCTTGTAGCTTCATAACATTATGGTTGAGCCACTGATTTCACATGGACTGTTTTAACGATGTCCTTACTACCTTTCTGGAACTTGAACGTGGTAGTTGAGTTGGTGTATATGCAGGGTCAGAAAGCTCTCTGATTTCATCAAAAATATCTTAATTTGTGTTCTGAAGGTGAACAAAGGTAATTAATGACAACCTTTTCATTTTTGGGTGAACTATGCCTTTAAGAGGTGCATTCACAAAATCAGAGCTTCACACTTGCACAATACAGAAATATCTGCTGTGTTTTACTTATTTTTCTTAACCTGGCATCCATGTGCATGACTTGTGTATCTTATTTTCTTTGATGGCTTCAGCAGAAAGGCTATTTTTCAGACTGTTATTATAAATATTTAATATGATAAAGCCATCTGTATGTCTGTCTATCTATCTATCTATTATCCATCCATCCACCTCTATATTCATCCATTTGTCCATCTATCCTTCTGTCAACCAGAACACCTCAGAAATGTGTGTCATTACCTTAACAACCAGCTCTAGCATTTACATTTACATTATGCATTTAGCAGACGCTTTTATCCAAAGCGACTTACATTGCATTCAAGTTACAGTTTTTACATTTTATCAGCTCTTGCTTTCCCTGGGAATCGAACCCATGATCTTGGCGTTGCTAGCGCCATGCTCTACTATTTGAGCTACAGGAAAGCAACAACATAGGAAACAGCCAAAATGCACTGAAAAACATTCAACCACATAAGGCATATAACCTTGAAACAGTTTTGATTTCTCAACTTTCCTTTTCTAGTTAATTAATAAAAAAAGAGAAATAAATCAAATAAATAAATACCCACACTGAAGAGGAGGAAGAGTATTAGAAAAAACTCAAGGCCAGTTTAAACACTCACAAAACCCAGGGAATTAAAATCATTATTGGATGAGGGCTAAATTAAACAAAACACCAAGCAGACAATTTATTTATTTATTTTCTTTCTTCATTTTCTTCTTCTTCTTTTTTTCAATTTTTATCTTGGCATACTCATTCAGAGTGAACACATGCTGCTCCCCTGAAAAATTATATTAACCTTATATTAAATTAACTATTTTATATTCATCAACTAGACCTAGAATGACTCTTTTTCCACGTTCTGTGCTTATTTCAAGGAAAAACTTTGAATGTCTATGCCAGCACTAATTTGATATTCATGTGATGATTTATTTCTCTAGCATTTTTCCCTTGTACCTGTCCATGTCATTATTGCCATTACTGAGTGACTCAAATCTAAAAGTGGGACAAAACAAACTGGGTCACCAAAGGACACTGCTAGCCATAGATCTGGTTTCAGCCAAAATGCATGAATTTGAATGTTGTATAATTAAAATAAATGCTCTACGGGCTCTATTAGTACATGATACTTGTATGTAGTAAATGGCATAAATTTTATTAGCATATTTAACTTTATTTTTTTTCTCAAAGCATCTCATCCTCCAGATTGGACTTCCCTTTCACACCCTCTTCTAACCAATGCATACTTTGTTCAACCACAAACACCCACTGCACTATTCTCAGACTGCACTATTTGTTGTCAGATATCACAGAGTTGTGAACAAAAACAGTCTAAAAATGCCTTCAATGCAAATATAAGAAACCCACTGAAGAACAGTGGGGAGTGAGCAGATGGCATACATTGTCCTGCTATAATAACTCCTCAACAGGATGTGTGTGTGTGTGTTGGTGTGGGGGCAGGTGGTCTGAGTGAGAATCCTGTCTCTGATTTCCCCTAAGCATGATGGATTCCAGGCTCTTTCCTTATATCATTACTAGAACTCCCTCAGGCTAGCAGCATTTCTGCTCCCATTAGCCGGTGAGTGTGCGAGCCCAGCTCTCGCCCTTTGCTTCCAGCACACTGCTGAAACCACTTCTCATCTGGTTACATCTCACTTACAACCTGCACCTCTCCATTTATTGAAGTGCCAAAAGCAGATAAGGTGTAAATTTGAAGGAAATGATTGGGCACAGTGTCTGTGAGATGAGTAAATTAGCCAGATCTCAAACCCAGAATGATTAAACCTAAAAAAAAAAGTTTTTGCAAATATTTAAATAGTTCTTAAAGACCCCTTCAGGGTGGATCATAGGAACACTGCCTGTGGTGTTTTTAACTTGTTCATATTTGAACATTAGCAAATAAAACCAATTTACACATTTTTAAATTAACAACAGCCTGTTTTTGCTGCTGTAGCTTCTAAATTTTAAATGTTAATGACTTCTGTTATGACAAACTGCTTGACAGCTTATTAAAATTTGGAAGGAGAAAAAAAAAAAACTTTAAAATCTACAAAACCACCAAATAATTTGACATTTTTAAGACTAGGCAAAGTTAGTTCAAACTGTAAGTGGTGCAACTGCCAAAAAGATATATATTTTTTAATTAATTCACAATATTTGAAGGAAAAAAAAAAAATGCACGCTCATATTATGGGAAATATGTTTCCTTTTTTGCTTTTTACTTTTTGCATTTAAAGTTAAACGCCTTAATGTTTTTTTTGTTGTTGTTTTTTTTTTCTTACAAACATGCAGCTTTTTGCTTCACAAGACGTTAATTGATTGCCTGGAGTTGTGTGGATTACATGTGGATTATTGTGATGTTTTATCAGCTGTTTGGACTCTCATTCTAACGGCACCCATTCACCGAAGAGGAGCCACTGTGAGCAAGTGACGTAATGCTAAATTTCTCCAAATCTGTCTCAATGAAGAAACAAACTCATCTACATCTTGCATGAGCTGAGAGCGAGCAAATTTTCATTTTTGGGTGAACTTTTCCTTTAAATGGTCTCACCAATTAACATTTTTAGAGCAATAAACAACAGTTTTTGTTTGAAATGTTACAAAAGATTTTCAAAACCATATGAAACCACAATGAATACAAAGTGTACATGTCTAAGAACTTGTCACATATGAGATTTTTAAATATTAATCTTTTTCTTTATCATGGGCATTCTTCTCTCTCATTTACAGTAAAATTTTACAACTTCGGTCACTACAAAATGTCATTGTATGGAAAGATCTGCATACAGATTCTTGAAATCTTCTCCATTTGTCTTCCACAGATGAAAAATAACAGTGAGGACCAACATGATCTCACAGAATTCCGTGTAATGTTCACGGACTTAATTAACCTCCGAATCTGTGGTGGCATCACGGAATCGCCGAAAATTCCGTGATGGGCTCACAGAAAAAAATCCGTGATGGGCTCACAGAAGTGATACCAATGTAAGTCAGTGACAGGCATCAGCCGTGCTCCATGCACGGAAACCCTTAGCATCAATATGCCGACGCGATACTGGGAAATTTATCGTCATCATTATTGTTCAGAACTGGGTAGGTTTAGGGTAGGGGTGGGGTCAGGTACTCCAGTGAAAGTATAACTGCATCGGAGTCACTCTTTTTACGTGGTCTGATGCAGCGCTGGTGTTGAACCAGTGAATCCGTGCATGGACCACGGCTGATGCCTTCTGTGAGCCCATCACGGAATTTTCGGCGATTCCGTGATGCCACCACAGATTCGGGGTTAATTAAGTCCGTGAACATTACACGGAATTCTGTGAGATCATGTTGTGAGGACTGATATCACTGCTAGAGACTGGTGATCCTTCTCTAAGCCGCTGAAGGACTCATCCAATGCTTCAGTAAACACTTGTGTGCTCCCACTGAGCACTGACAGAGCGACGCAGGATAAAAGTGCCATTTAAAAGCCTAATATGCTCAAATGTGCAAATGACAGACACACTATCTCCCTAAGCTGTACCGTCAGATGCTGTTGTGAAGCTGGATATGAATTACAGAGTCAGTTCCTGCTGAAACGACCCACTGCGGCTGAATCTTCACCCATCAGCCATCTCTGCAGGGCTTTAATGGGGTCAGAGCTGTCATTACAGCTCAGAGTACGGCTAACTGAAACGAACGCTCATTTATGATTAGCAAAAATTTAGATAAACTGGAAAACTGTGGAGGATGGGGTGGAAAAGGCTAATGTTATTCTGTAAATGAGAAAACTGGCTTCTAATCTACATAGATGTACTGTAGAGAACTCCAGTGTTAAGTGTTTTATAGGGAAGTGAACCAGTGTGACTGGATGAAAACTATTCTGGTTCTGTTTTATTAGATTAAAAATGGACATAGGTAATATTGAGCTGATAGGATAACCCAATAAGGACCACGGGCCACCCGACAAAAACATAAATGAGATTAACAGTCACATTATTGAGTTAAGGTCTCATTATAAGAGCGTCTTTACTTAAGAGCATGTGCTGCGGTGCATCATCTCTGTTTTTTATGTCCTATTTTTAAGACATACCGCAACCAAAAAAAAAAGGAAAAAAAAATAAAATCACCTTCTGAAGCCAATACACTGATACAGCAAGCTTAGTCTAAAGAACAGACGTGAATTCAGGTTATTCATTTATCGGTCCATTCCTATATCCATCTATACAGTATGTACTACGCTACATACCCCTATAAGGTCAACTTAATTGTGTTTTTTCAATGATTTATATTTTTTAAGGAATGTCTCATCCAAAAATGTAAAAGTCGCTTTCTGAAGACATACAGAAATTTTGGTGTGAAGGAGAGACAAAATGTCTGGTTATTCATATGCTGTGTATATCTTTCTCTCATTTACACATTTCACACCTTGTTGCATTCCACTGCACTATTTGTCCATTGTTTTCTATGTAAACACTACAGACAGACATCTTTGACCACAGCACTCATGTTGTCACATTTTTGTCTATTGTTCTGTGGTAGAGATTTCGTATTTAAAAATAATGACAATTCAGTCAAAGTCAAATTCCTTTACGTATGTATGTGTTTACAAGCTTGGTGTCAAGTGTAAAAAATGATAATGATGTCATTAGTTAACCAAAGAAGTAACCCAAGCATCAGTGATGTTTCTCAGCAAAAGAGAGGAAACTGTAGGCGGAAGATGATGATGTCACGCAAGTGGAGGAAATGAGAAAACCGAGCCTGCAACTTGATTCCATTACTAAACTCTTATTCAGACTCTATTTATATTCTGTAAGAAGGACAGTACTGAATTAGAGAGAAAACATACAGTTTTAAAACGTTTTAAAAAAAAAATCTTTTAACTTGAGCACCAGTACTGCTTCTCAGGAGAAAAAGAGCAAAATGTTCAGTGAAAAACTAGACTATATTGTACACAATTAATCCTGGACAAAGATTTTACAGTCAATTACAATTGTCAGGGGCTCTCTAAGAGAGCTCTAATGACTGTAAAGCTAACAGGCATTGGCTAAAAGCAACACAACTTCAGTTTGGGTTTTATATAGGTCTTTAAAAAAGCCCACTTAGAGTGTGTTGGATGCACGTACACAAGTAAAGGGTTAAACAGGACTTTAGCTGCATCACATAGCAGCACTTAGCAGGACAACCAGCCCTGTGTCTAGATCTGGAATGTTAACTCAATCAGGGCTCAAACTTTCATGACTGTCACAAGTTTAAGCTGAACACTCTGCCAATTCAATTTAGCACATTAGCAAAAACATTTGTTCTCTTTTATTGACATAATGAAAAGCAAACAGTGTTAGCAATGTGCTAACTCCCAACGCTCTGGAGGTTGGAAATTGATTTAGAAGTTCTCCAGAGGGTAAGAAGTGAGCTTCAGGTCAGGACACCTAAAGTAATGACATTGTTCACACACACACGTTTAATTTTGTGAAAAGTGGGGACATCCCATAGGCGTAATGGTTTTTATACTGTACAAACTGTATGTGCTATTGCCCTACACCTAACCCTACACCTAAACCTACCCCTTACAGGAAACTTTGTGCTATTTCAGATTTTCAATACACTCCATTCTGTGTGATTTATAAGCATTTTGAAAAGTGGGGACATGGGGTAATGACCTGAAAATTCACCTTCTCCTTGTAATACATAGGTCACACCCTTGTCATTATACAAATTTATGTCCTCATTTGTCACAAAAACGCACACACACACACTTATTGTCCAGACTACAATAGATGGATCCTGAAACTGGTTTATATCTCACTGTAAACATGATCCACCAACAGACTTTGTGTGTAAGAGTTCCTCACGTGTTTTCTCGTGTGTTCATTCACTGGACATAATGAATTCTGTGACAGGTGTGTGCTGGTTAGCAGGGAATAAATTTATGCAACATATCCGGCTCGGAGAGAGCAGAAGTGAAGGAGGATTAATTCTCACAAAATTAGAATTGAGTTTCCTTCTTATTTCCTGCCAATCGGTGCTGAAAGCAGCGGTTCGCGCTCTGATTTGTTCCGCCGTTTGGGAGATCAAGGAACTGTGTGCGAGGTCACAGCGTATCTGGCTTAAATACTAAAAATATCTCTTCCACAGCTCACATCCCACCCATGAACCCGTCGCATAACAAATCCAATCCAAATGCACCATTATCCCTGGCAAAATACCAATGAAATGTCACAGGTTAAAGAAAATTTAATTCTAACTCTAAATGCCCTCTGAACTTTTCCTACTCAGTGGTTCTGAATGAAATGTGCATGTCTTGCATGACTCATCTTCTTTTTCTCCACTTTTCTCCTGCAAGTTAAATTTTTGCATTCCACTGTGTTGCTTTTCCATTGTTTTTCTATGGGACCATGCATTTGATGGTCACGTTTGACCGCTGCACTCTCATCTCGTGTCTTTTGCAGTATTTTGAAAAAACTAAGCTCAAATTTAAATTCAAAAACACATTCTGTGTGAACATTCTATGCGTGTCCATGATTAAGAAAAGGGTTAAATCTTTCCATAATCCTGAAATTTTTGTTTTGGAGATAGTCAGTGGAGAGACATAGAGGTGTTGAACTCAAAAGTATTACAGCAACAGCTCTATACAATCTAAACTTATGAGGTCGTAGCATAAATATTTAAAAACTTTGGTCTCTTTTACCTCATATTCATCCTCCTTATCAAATGCTCATGAATTCGCTGGCTTCCGCGGCACATCAGCTTACATATGAATGTGTAAACGCTTACTTCAGTGGCCTCCGTGTTTACTTCTTGTTATCGTTCAGAACCACGATTAGTTCACACTGGAATTTATTATTGGACATTAAAAAAGAAAGTGAACAGCTACACACACACACACACACAAACAGATCTGGGCCCATATTCACAAAACATTTTATCTTACCTCTAAGAGTTCACCTAAATTGCAGTAAAAGTTTTTAGCCAAGAGTTGTCTTTTAAAACCTATTCACAAAGTTGCTGAGACAAACTTTTACTAAGGAATAGAGAGAAATCTTAAACTAAGAGTAAGGGCGGGGTTGACCTCGTTGCTATGGATGATGTCAGCATGCTTGCTTACTATGCACACAGTGAAAGGCTGATGGGAGAGATTCATTCATAGAAGTACTGTAGAGCGCAATATTATGTTGCCATATTCAAATAAAAGTTTAAAAATAAAAATGCTAATTGCCACATTCAAATAAAGATTTTAAAATGCAGGCTAAGTGTCACTAATTAAACAATATAATATATACTGTATATATACATATACTGTACATACATACATACATACATATATATATACATACATACAGGCTAACAATTAGATGAACATATACATATACAGTATATATATATATATATATATATATATATATATATATATATATATATACACACACACACATGTATACAGTCATGGCCAAAAATATCTGCACCCTTGGCAAATATGATCAAAGAAGGCTGTGAAAATTAATCTGCATTGTTAATCCTTTTGATCTTTTATTTAAAAAAAATCACAAAAGTCTAACCTTTCATTGGATAATAAGAATTTAAAATGGGGGGGAAATATCATTATGAAATAAATGTTTTTCTCTAACACACATTGGCCACAATTAAAGGCACCCTTTTATTCAATACTTTTTGAAACCTCCATTTGCCAGTTTAACAGCTCTAAATTTGACTGACAGACAGACTGACAGACAGAGAGACAGACAGAGTCAGACAGACAGACAGACAGACAGACAGACAGACAGAGAGACAGACAGAGAGACAGAGAGAGAGAGAGACAGACAGACAGACAGACAGACAGACAGACAGACAGACAGACAGACAGACAGACAGACAGAGAGACAGAGAGACAGACAGACAGACAGACAGACAGATGTTGTCCACTGAAGCTAAGCAGGGTTGGGTCTGGTCAGTACCTGGATGGGAGACCTCCTGGGAAGACTAGGTTGCTGCCATATAATAATGCATATAATGCATGACGAGGTTCGAGAACACCTGACAAGAGATCAGAGACCATTCCTTCATCCAGAATCACTCCAGACCCTTTAGATTCCCAGCTCCATGTTGATGCTTCTTCTCATTTTCTACAGGGTTCAGGTCAGAGGACTGGAATGGCCAGCAGAAGCTTGGTTTTGTACCCAGTGACCCATTTTTGTGTTGTTTTTGAGGTTTGTGTTTGGATTATTGTACGGTTGGAAGATCCAAGCATGGCCCATTATAAGATTTCTAACAGAGTCAGTCACTTATTGATTTTTTATCTGTTGGTATTTGATAGAATCCATGATGCCATGTGTCTAAACAAGATGTCCAGGACCTCCAGCAGAAATATAGGCCCACAACGTCAAATATACAGCAGTATATTTCATTGTACACATGGGGTACTTTTTACCCCTGTGTTCACCAAACCCTTCTGGAGTGTTTGCTGCTCAAAAGCGAATTTTTTTTTGTATCATCTGACCATAGAAGCCAGTCCCATTTGAAGTTCCAGTCGTGTTTGATAACTGAATATGCTGGAGTTTGTTTTTGGATGAGCTAAGAGAATTTTTCTTGAAACCCTCCCAAACAACATGTGGTGATGTAGGTGCTGTTTGACAATTTTTTTTTTTTAAGGTTTTCTGACCCTGAGACTCAACTATTTTCTGCAATTCTCCAGCTGTGGTCCTTGGAGAGTCTTTAGTCACTCAAACTCTCCTTCTCACCGTGCATTAGGACGATATAGACACACGTCCTCTTCCAGGCAGATTTGTAACATTTTATGTTGATTGGAAATTCTTAATTATTGCCCTGATGGTGGAAATGGGAATTTTCACTGTTCTAGCTCTTTTCTTAAAGCCACTTTACTAATTTGTGAAGCTCAATTATCTTTCGCTGCACATCAGAAATATATTATTTGCTTTTCTCATTGTGATGGATGATTAAGGGATTTGGGCTTTGTTTTCCCTCCTATTTCATTTCATGTTCATAATCACACTGGAGTGCTCAAAATTGTGAATATGAATGGGAATATATTTCAGATTAATATTTTACTCATAATAATTTCTAGTCTGAAATTATAATTTCTGTACACACACAGACACCATTTTCCCCCCACTATATCTGTGTATATATATTTTATCTTTATTTATTATTTTTTAAATATATATATATACACATACACATATATATATATATATATACACATATATACACACTAGGGATGTAATGGTATGAAAATTTCTTATGATTATAGTGACCAAAATTATCACGCTTATCAGTGTTATCACAGTATTATTAAAATGTGCTGGAGATGTTCAAAAAGTATGACACATAAATCGCTTCAAGTTTTATATTTAAGAATCAACAAACAACAAATAAAATGACTTTTTGTTTGCATAATCACTAAAACAATACCATTACTGTCAGACTTGTGTCCCCGTGTCCTGTGTTTTGTTCCCCATGTTCTCTCCATGTCCCAGTTTCTCCTGTGTTTATGCCCATATCTGGTTTTTCCTGTTCCTGTGCCTTTTATGTTTGATTTGATTCCAGCTGTGTCCCATTGAATTCCTCGTTTAGTTCTGAGTATTTAAGACATGTATTTTCCTGTGTCCAGCGTCCGGTATTGTTCGTCTTACCTGTGCTACGTGTGTGTCTCCTCCTGGCTTCCCTGTGTGTTCCTTTGGATTTAGATGAATAAAGACTGTTATAATTGTGAAACTCCTCTCTGTGTCTCCTCGCTCCGGCACAGTAGGCACACGTGACAATTACCAATGATGTTCAGATTTTAAATGACAATTTGACTGACAACAGTTTAATAGCATAATCAAATATCTAATGTAAATGTTCAAATAACGCTTTGAAAAAGTTTTATAAAAAGGTAAACCTCACATTTCAGCCTTTAAATATAGAAAATGATAACTGTCAAATGATAACTGATAAATAAATGATTACGTATTTTCAGGGGCGTAAATTTCATCTGACAGTAGGGGGGGACAATAAACGTAAAATTTCTCAAGAGCAATTTTTGAAGGGGACACAAATAATTCAGCCAAAATTGTACTTGTAAGGATAGATATGTGTACACAGCATGTGTACACAGCATGGAGACCGTGTTTAAATATGAGTTCATGGTTCACCACGCGGTCATATTATAATTATTATTTTGCGTCATCCATAGTATTTTAGGTTTCGTCTGAAACCGAGTACGTCTCTTTCGCATTAATTCAACCGCATTAAACCCACTGATCTGCCACTTAACATCATATTGAACGAAACCCAACACATAGGTCTACAATATTAGCCTAATATCAGTTCACACACAGGCTTATCGCCATGTTAGTTGTAGTGGGTGACAAGCTACGGTATTAAACTTGTCAAACTTATAATCGCTCATAGAAAATACATTGGATGTAAATTTTTTTGTCATGACTAATTTATTAATGATCCAGCATCATCTGTATTAAAGATAAAGAATCATTTCACCCGATGTTTAAAGAGAATAAAATAGCCTTGACAGCCTACTTACACATAACTAACTTGCTCTCTCTCTCACCGGACTCGTGTGTGTGTATCGGTAAAGAAGGAAAGCAGGCAGTGGACCAAACCACTGTGAGGAAAGGGAGGGGGGAATCAAAACATTTCTGAACTTAAAACGTTTTTTTGCGTTTATTGTTTTACTAATCACACAATTATTTTAAGTATATGTCCATTATATTATTTTCAATACACAGAGTCACTTGTAATGATATTTTTTTGGGGGACAAGCCTCAGATGGGGATTTACGCCTATGCGTATTTTACCTGCTCCATAAATAATTCTACATAACTTATCTGAATTGTTTAAATGTGTAGAATCCACATAAGCTTCTTTTTCATCAACCGGTCAAAATTTGGGCATGCAAATTCGGTCCGTTTTTGGTCAGACAGAAACTGCACACATGCTGAATGTAAATATAAGGCACTGTAAATCCACCCTCTGACAGCAGGCGGCGTTTATGGAAAAGCTGAATTACAGCTGTTTCCCGTAAATTCCGTTCACAAAGCAGTATTGCGATTAAGAACAGTTCCTTTAGGTATTACATGGAGCGAAGATGAAAACAAAATGCCATCGAATCGTTTCTGAAGACAGTCAGAACCTTCAGAGGTACATTCATAATTAATTAATTCATATATTCATTTGTATAATTCCCTTAGCACTCTTTTAAAACCTCCCAGCTTTTCCGCCCTAGTTTCACTCAAAACGAAACTACTCTGTGCGCTGTGTACACGTGAGACTGTTACTTAAAACTGTGCTTTATGCTGGACAGTATTTATTTATCGTGAGTTGTTCAAATCGCGGTATTCGAATACAGTTTTAAGGATAATTTAAATTTGAAATGGTAATTCTAACCGTGGGGAATTGTATCATGATTTATCATCAAACCGGTAATCGTTACATATACAGTGGGGCAAAAAAGTATTTAGTCAGCCACCAATTGTGCAAGTTCTCCCACTTAAAAATATGAGAGAGGCCTGTAATTTTCATCATAGGTATACCTCAACTATGAGGGACAAAATGAGAAAAAACAATCCAGAAAATCACATTGTAGGATTTTTAAAGAATTTATTTGCAAATTATGGTGGAAAATAAGTATTTGGTCAATAACAAAATTTAATCTCAATACTCAATACCCATTAATTCTTTCGTGTACACGGATCAGTCATCCTGGTCCCTTTGCAGAAAAACAGCCCCAAAGCATGATGTTTCCACCCCCATGCTTCACAGTAGGTATGGTGTTCTTTGGATGCAACTCAGCATTCTTTCTCCTCCAAACACGATAAGTTGAGCTTTTACCAAAAAGTTCTATTTTGGTTTCATCTGACCATATGACATTCTCCCAGTCCTCTTCTGGATCATCCAAATGCTCTCTAGCAAACTTCAGACGGGCCCGGACATGTACTGGCTTAAGCAGGGGGACACGTCTGGCACTGCAGGATTTGAGTCTCTGGCGGCGCATTGTGTTACTGATGGTAGCCTTTGTTACTTTGGTCCCAGCTCTCTGCAGGTCATTCACTAGGTCCCCCCGTGTGGTTCTGGGATTTTTGCTCACAGTTCTTGTGATAATTTTGACCCCACGGGGTGAGATCTTGCGTGGAGCCCCAGATCGAGGGAGATTATCAGTGGTCTTGTATGTCTTCCATTTTCTAATAATTGCTCCCACAATTGATTTCTTCACACCAAGCTGCTTACCTATTGCAGATTCAGTCTGGTGCAGGTCTACAATTTTGTTTCTGGTGTCCTTTGACAGCTCTTTGGTCTTGGCCATGGTGGAGTTTGGAGTTGGACTGTTTGAGGTTGTGGACAGGTGTCTTTTATACTGATAACGAGTTCAAACAGATGCCATTAATACAGGTAACGAGTGGAGGACAGAGGAGCCTCTTAAAGAAGAAGTTACAGGTCTGTGAGAGCCAGAAATCTTGCTTGTTTGTAGGTGACCAAATACTTATTTTACAGAGGAATTTACCAATTAATTCTTTAAAAATCCTACAATGTGATTTTCTGGATTTTTTTTTTTTCTCATTTTGTCTCTCATAGTTGAGGTATACCTATGATGAAAATTACAGGCCTCTCTCATCTTTTTAAGTGGGAGAACTTGCACAATTGGTGGCTGACTAAATACTTTTTTGCCCCACTGTGTGTGTGTGTGTGTGTGTGTGTGTGTGTGTGTGTGTGTGTGTGTGTGTGTATGTATGTATGTATATATATATATATATATATATATATATATATATATATATATATATATAAATATAAATAAAACAAACTCCAGCATATTCAGTTGTCAGAAACAACTGGAACTTCAAATAGCACTGGCTTCTATGGTCAGATAAAACAAAAAAAAAAAAAGCTTTTTAGCAGCAAACACTCAAGATGGGTTTGGTGCACACGGGGATAAAAAAAAGTGCCCCATGTGTACAATGAAATATACTGCTGTATCGTTAATGTTGTGGGCCTATTTTTCTGCAGGAGGTCCTGGACATTTTGTTTAGACACATGGCATCATGGATTCATGGATTTAAATACCAACATATAAAAAATTTTAAACTGACTGTCATGCTAGAAATCTTATAATGGCCATGGTTGGATCTTCCAACAGGACAATGATCCACAACCAAACATCAAAACCAAAACAAAAGTGGGTCACTGAGAACAAAACCAAGCTTCTGCCATGGCCGTCCCAGTCCTCTGACCTGAACCCTATAGAAAATGAGTGAACTGAAGAGAAGAAGCACCAACATGGAGCTGTGAATCTGAAGGGTCTGGAGTGATTCTGGATGAAGGAATGGTCTCTGATTTCTGGTCAGATGTTCTCCAAACTTATCAGGCATTATAGGTGAAGATTCAGAGCTGTTATCTTGACAAAAGGAGGTTGCAAAAAGTATTGAATAAAAGGGTATGGATTAATTGTGGCCAACTTGTATTAGAGAAAAACATTTATTTCATAATGAGATTTCTCTCCCATTTAAATTCTTATTCTCCAATGAAAGGTTAGATTTTTGTAGAATTTTTAAATAAAAGATCAAAAGGATTAATGATACAGATTTATTTTCAAAGCCGCCTTTGATCATATTTACCATGGGTATGAATAATTTTGAGCACAACTGTATATATATATATATATATATATATATACACATACATACATACATACATTAGGTCTGTCAATCGATTAAAATATTTAATCACGATTTTACTAAATATTAACATCCCTGATACGCAAAAGTTTTGGTCAATGCACTTCTCTCATCAGAAACAACAAAGTGCAGATGTAGCCTACCTACCTGAGATGTAAGAGATTAATTCATCGTACACTGCAGACAGACAACATCACTGATTATAGCTTATAGTTTTTTAAAGTGCTTACTCAGGCTTCAGTAATATTATTTGATAATGTAAATGTTCTTTGTTGGCTTTGTTCTTTGTTTGAATAATAGTGGACATGCATGTTATAATTAAACTTAAAATGACTTTTTATTAAACGTGAATATCGCGTTCCCGGTAGAGCCCTGCATGGGACAGTTTAACAGAATTACCGGCCCGAGTCGAGCCCGTCTTTTTCCCCCCTTCTGTTTCAGCTATTAAAATAGTTCAGTTTTGTATGTAATGGCAGAGTGATTATATTCCGTTTTGTTTTTTTATTACGTTAATTTAGAAAAACTTTTTTTGTTTGTTTTTTTGTTAGTTGGGTCATTCTACAGAAACGTCCACTTTTCTGTCCCTAGACTTTAAAGAAATATTACAATTGAAATACACATTAGGGTTACAATTTTTCTTATATTTTAAAATGAAACTATGTTATTTGAACAATTACACCTTCCTGAGCCATCAATGTGGCATTATTTTTTTTTTTTTATTAATTATATAGAATTCCAAGTACCACAAAACTGCTTGTCCCCACAGCCATGTACAGAGGGAAAGTGCTTCATTTTGAGGTCAAAAACAGGATTTTCTACTATTTAAAATACAAAAGTCTATCCATAACTATCAAATATATGATATAAATGGAATAAGAAAACAAAATGCCAAAAACATATTATAAAATATATAATGAAAATAGTGGTCGCCTGGAGTTGTGTCACTGGTGTTACTGCTTAACAAAAAAAATCACACTGATGACATCACTCGACTTCCTCCTCCCTATTTTCTAAACATATATGAAAAAAGGCCCATGTTTAGTCCACTGTTTCTTTTCAGTTATGATCAATTTTCTCATTCATCTCATGATTTCATATGAATCTTTTAGTTGATGTCACTGGTGTGACCTATTTATTGTTAGGGAAATGTAAACAAAACTATAATACAAATGGATTAAACTACTTAATTTAGTGAGTATACCATGATTGACAACATGTGGCTTGATACCTTGCAGCAGACATTTTGTAAAATGCATTTTTCATGAAAATTGTCACTGGTGTTACTGTCACTGGTGTTACCTTCCTTATGGATAACACCAGTGACGATGAATATATCAGGTCTAATGTATGTCACTGGTGTTACTGTCACTGGTGTTACTGTACTGTTTTTGTCTGTCACATTAAATAAATAAAACAATCTCCTTATTTCTTGCATTTTCATTATTTTTCTGTAACTCTGACTACATGTGCTGAAATTAAAATAAATAAATAAATTTCATAAAAACTTTTAATATTGCTAAAGAAGGTAACACCAGTGACAAAAAAACGATACATGTGGTCTTGAAATAATTGCACAAAAAAGCTAAAAAAAATTAATAAATAATTAAGCTGTCATTTATATGCATTCATAAAGTCAAAGGTAATCTAATAATGTAGTCTAAGTTTAAATGTAAAAAAAAAAAATTTTTAAGACATTTTGCCATACCAAAAGTGGACGTTTCTGTAGAATGAGTTCAAGCATATAACAATGTTTAAACGTTAAACCTAGATAAATGTGCGCTGCATCCAATAGTTTGTGCGGAGAACGGAAGCTAAAGTGCAGGACATGGAGGCACCAGCACAATCAATTGCATTTTTTTTTTTCAATGGAAACACCTTAAAATACGCCATAATTTTTGCTCATAAAGGTAAGAGTAATACATCATTCAGAACTGTAAAGGGTCTACTTTTATTTGTGTGCACTCACAATATCAACAAAATGTTGTGCTTTTAAGAAAACAATGATGCGCTTTACAAAAATGAACCAAAAGTCAGCGAATACATGCCTCACAGACATGATAAATATATCTATAGAAAGCTTTAAATTACTACTTAACGAAATAAATCAAATCAATAACAAAAACTCTTTCATTATAATCCGTGAAGATGAACTTCTCTCTAAAGGCGCGTCTAATGAGTCAGGATCATCATCTTTGCAACGCCGACACAGAAAACGCTAGTTTATTAGTACATAATTCAAATATCTCCTTACTATTTCCCCCGGACACATTCAAGGTAATTACTTTTGCTGGGGCTTTGCGGCAAGCTTCAGCGTATTGCGTGTATTTGAACGCAGAACTCTTCAGCTGTGCTGACGGCTCTCTGCTGCTGCGCGGCGCTAAACACTGTCGAGCCGCTCTTCACAGTCACGGCACGGTCTCGCGTTGTTTCTACCAGCGCGGAAATTATTATTTTTCGTCACCAATTGATGGATGTCTAAAATATAAAAATAAGGAGAAGCCTGAAACAGGCCCGAGGTCCGGCCCGCGTCTGAACTATGACGTTGCAGGGCTCTAGCGTTCCCCTCGTTAGAAATCACGTTTCCCCCTCAGGGAGCCCTCGAGGTAGATAGTGGGGGGCGAAATTTAGATAGATAGGGAAGAGAGTGTAGGTGGACCTGGCGGACTGGTTGAAAGAGACCTTCCTATCATTGCCGCGGAAGGGAAGGTTGAGTACTCACAGTGACGGCAGGGTGTCGTCGGATGTGGACAGGGAAGTCCGAAATTATTTTCATTATTTCATAAGATTTATGTATGTTGTGGTTGTGTTCAGCTATCATTGATTATTGTCCTCCTGAATTGTATGTTGATTGCCTGTGCTGGTTATTATATATGGGGCATGTGATTTATGATTGGAGTTTCGAACTAAGTGTGCTTTGCAGGACATATCATACCACTTATAGTTTGCTGTGAATTTGGAATGAGTACTTGGGTTCTCTTTTAAATGTGTGTTCACGGTTTAATGAAATATGACCAGTGTATGTAATCAGGATATTTAAGTGAGACAATGCCATAAGGCTGCTATTGGTGCTAATAAAAAGTGTATTCGTTTGTAATTCTTGTTCTTGAGTGTGTTTTGTGTGCTCCTCCCGGACCAGACCGGGTTAGAATTAAAGGTGGTGGCAGCATAGGGGTTAATCCGCATTAAAGAAGTTCGCCAGTGGCCCCTAGTGGTGGCTGAATTCATTAAACTGGTGGCAGCGGTGGGACTGAATTGCAATATACCCATACTTCTTTGGGTGGTAAATTATTAAAATGGAGCACACTGAAAATGCACATTCTAGTCAGGAGCTTTCTGCTCAGACAGTTATGAGTATGACTGCTCCTGCGAATAGGATAGTGAACCGTCCCGTGTTTATGCCGGAGACATTTACCGGTAGCGGCCGTGATTGGTCTGATTGGTCCCAGCAGAGGTGAATAATTGGAATGGGGATTTAAAATTGAAGTTCATGTCACTTTTGTTGTCCGGCAGAGCGAGAGATGTATTCTGTGGTTTGACCATAGAAGACCGCAGTAGTTATGCCAAACTTAAAGAAGCGTTGAGCAAGTGTTTTGATCCTTGTGAAAGTGAGGATTGGAATCGTGCAAGTTTGTCAGCTAGGCGACGATTACCAGGGGAAAGCACATGTGAGTTTGGTAATGCTTTAAAGCGATTAGTAGCCAAATCTTATCCAGTGGCTAACTGTGATACGCAAGATTTACTAGCACGCGAGCATTTTATTTCACATGTTGGGACCGGTGAGCTGCGAATACAGCTCCGTAGTGCTAGACCAGCGACATTAGAGGCAGCCATAAATTTGGCTTCTGAATTGGAGCTCATTCGAGAGTTAGAGAGTAGCCAGATTACACCTGAATTGAAGGTGCGTGGAGTGTCTAATAATAATCCCAATGATACCCAAATGGCTATATTGCTTGAAACAGTAGAGAGCTTGCGCCAGGAAGTTAGAACTTTACAGGTGACTGTTCAAAATCTTACTAAGACTCCAGTTAATAATGCCTCTTCTTTTAGGGCTCCTTCCCATTTTGAATTACAAGGGTTTAGTCGGGGCCAGAAGGGTCGTGGCGATGTATGTTGGGAGTGTGGTTGTGATCGCCATTGGAGAAAAGAGTGTCCTTATGTACAGGGAAAATAGAGGGGGCGAGTAAAGAAGGCCAAATACTCGCCCCCCTCCCTGATTATACGACTGGCCTGCAAATTAGTGTTTCTTGTAGTGAACAGGGTGTCGGGGTGTTTTTATCTGCTAGAGTGGGAGGTGCAGTTTGTGATTTGTTGTTAGATACAGGTGCTCAGGTGTCGGTAGTGTCTAAAGAATTTTGGCAAAAAGCAACAAATGGGGGCTCTGAATTAGTTCCCTATTTAGGGAAGGTGTCTGTAGCTGATGGGGGACAAATGAATATTGTGGGAAAATGGTCAACTGTGTGCCAGATAGAGGCGTTAACTTTGGCCACATACTTCCTAGTAGCTGATATACCTTTGCAGGAGATCATTTTGGGCACCGACTTCTTGAGGAAGTTTGGTGCAGTAATTGATTTAAATGCACAGTGTTGTACCTTAATGGGGAAGAGCTTACCCCTACAATTGGGTAACGTGAACAACAAGGCCAGGACTGTATCAGTGAGGCAGGATGTGATTGTGTCCCCGAGAACTGAGGTTATAACTCCTGGTAGTGTTGAAGGAGTGGGGCTAGAGTGTATGGAAGGAATGCTGGAACCTTCGGATAGATTGGTTACTGAAGTTCTGGTGGCCCGTATGTTATGTAGGGTGGAAAAGGGAGTGTTGCCACGAAGGGTTATCAATGTTACAAGTGAGGAACTTATTCTAAGAAAAGGGATGACTATTGGAACTTTGTGTACTGATGTTCAGACAGGGGACAGTGCAGTCAATTCTTTAGGTTCATTGAAAGTCTCGGTAGAGCAGCCATGGACAGCCGAAGTGCTGTTGCAAAATCTGGGGCTGAATAATAGAGGCCTGGAACCCATACAGTTACAAGCTGTTCAAGTATTATTGAGTAACTATCTTCATGTTTTTAGTAAAAGTGACAGATTTAGGACGGACCCATAGGACCCTCCATCAAATTGACACCGGGGATGCAAAGCCCATTAAATTGGCTCCTCGTCGGGTACCAATCCATTTGCAGCAGGAGGTGGCAGATCATGTGAAGCAGATGCAGGAAAGGGGTATCATACGACCATACTGTAGTCCTTGGGCTGCTCCTGTTGTTCCGGTGAGAAAGAAAGATGGGGCATTGAGGTTCTGTGTCGATTATCGTAAGTTGAATGATGTCACTAGAAAAGATGCATATCCCCTTCCACGTATTGATGATGCATTAGATAGCCTAACCCATGCACAGTGGTTTTCTACTTTAGACTTAGCTAGTGGTTACTGGCAGGATGAAGTAGACCATATTGATCGCTCAAAAACAGCCTTTATAACAAGACAGGGGCTCTTTGAATTTAATGTTCTTCCTTTTGGGCTGTCCAATAGTCGAAGTACATTCCAAAGGCTTATGGACTTGATTGTGGCAGATTTGCAGTGGTCCGTGTGTTTAGTTTACTTGGACGACATTATAGTTTTTGGGAAGGATTTCGGGGAACATCTTCAGCGGGTAGGTCAAGTGTTGTCCCAATTGCAGGCTGCCAATCTCAAAGTAAAACCATCTAAGTGTAATCTGTTTGCCACCAAAGTGCAATACCTTGGTCATGTCATTTCGGCTGAGGGGGTTATGGCCAATCCCAGTAAAGTGGAAGCTGTACAATTATGGCCTATCCCTAAAAATCAGACAGAGGTACGAAGCTTTGTGGGCTTAGCCTCGTATTATAATTGTGCCTTATTACTGCTCCTATTTTAGCCTATCCAGACCCCCAGCGCTCATTCATCCTGGATACAGATGCCAGTGATGTGGGGATTGGGGCTGTTTTGTCACAGGAAGTTGATGGTTTGGAGCGAGTGGTGGCGTATGCTAGCAGAACCTTGAGTAAACAAGAGCGTAAATACGCCACCACCAAGAAAGAACTTCTTAGTGTGGTTACTTTTACCAAGTATTTCAAACATTTCCTTTTAGGGAAAGAGTTTTTGTTGCGAACAGATCATAACTCTCTTCGTTGGCTGCATAATTATCAGGGTTTGGAAGGCCAGTTGGCCCATTGGTTGGAACAGTTAACGGTTTTCCACTATAAAATTGTTCACCGACCAGGTAAAAACCACATTAATGCTGATGCGCTATCAAGATTGCCGGCTTATTCTGGAGAGGTTGTGGCTAGCTCTGTTAGCTATGTAGAAGTAGAACCTTCACCTCAGGGTGGTGTTTTGGAACAGGGAGAGTTCTCGAATCAAGAAACCGCGGAGGTGGAAGGAGGAAATAATGATTTGATGAGAGCTCAGCATAGTGACCCAGAGTTGAGTTTGATGTTAACATTGAAGATTCAGAAAGGTAACAGACAGGAAGTTATGAATACCTATCCATCCCTTAAGAAGTATGCTTTGGTCTGGGAGCAGATAGAGGTTCAGGGGCAGAGGTTGGTGAGGGTGTTGCCTTCAAAAAATGGTCTGAGTGCAAAAGCTCAAGTTATTATTCCACAGTCTATGGTGCCAGATGTTTTGAGGTTGTTGCATAATATAACTACAGGAGGCCATTTGGGAGTGCAGAAGCTACAAGAAAAGGTGAGGGGTCGTTTTTATTGGCCAGGATGGTATAAGGACGTAAAACGATGGTGTCAGGAATGTCCTGAATGTGCGGTTCATAAGGAAAACGGTCCAGTTCCCCGGGCCCCCCTTATTCCGTCTGTAACATCCCGTCCTTATGAACGAGTTGCACTTGACATATTAGGGCCCCTCCCTGAGACCCTCCTCAAAAATAAATATGTGTTGGTTGTGGGGGATTACTTTTCAAAGTGGACAGAAGCATACCCCCTCCCAAACCAGGAGGCAAAGACGGTAGCTAGAGTACTTGTAGAAGAGTGGGTGTGTCGTTATGGAACCCCCTAGAAGCTTGCATTCCGACCAAGGTCGTAATTTTGAATCAAATTTGTTTGGGGAATTGTGTCGGTTGCTAGGCATTAATAAGACAAGGACATCTCCCTATCAACCTCAGTCAGATGGAATGATTGAGAGGTTTAATCGTACATTGCTGTCTATGTTGTCTTTTTATGTTGATGACAATCAGCAGAATTGGGATGTCCTTTTGTCTTATGTGATGGCCTATAGAAGTAGCATTCATTCCAGTACTGGCTTTACCCCATATAAAGTGTTATTTGGTCAAGAGATGGTTTTGCCTATTGACATTATGATGGATGTGGATGGACAGGAGCGATTTGCGACTGTGAATGAGTATGTGAAGGGGGTAGCTGAAAGCCTGGCAACAGTAGTGGGGGCAGTGAAAAATCATCAGGCTAGAGCCTCGGAACAACAAAAGTTGCATTTTGATTTTAAAGCCAAGTTTCAGTATTATTCAGAGGGTGAGTTGGTGTGGTTAATGAATAAGGCTAGGAAGAAGGGGGTGAGCCCAAAATTGCAGAAACGGTTTAAGGGCCCATATAGGGTTTTGGAAAGGGTATCTGAAGTGTTGTATCGGATACAGCTAGAGGCAGGAGGGATAGATCAGGTGGTGTATTTTAATCAACTGAAACCTTATGTCCCTTCTACAGTCACAGAGTCTGGGGGTGGCCATACAAGAGCCAAAGCGGACCAGAAGATTACATCTGCCCAGACTATGGGGAAGAAAGAAAGGGGTCCAGGCTTTGGGTCTAGCTGGGTGTTTCGACGATCACGGCCACCTGATGTCCCTGCTGCTGTTGGGGACGTATATTCATCTGTTTCTTCTGGTGTCACTGAGGGGTTTCAGTCGGCTGTTTTACCTGCTGCTGCTGGAGTATCTGCTTCACCTAAGCTGTTTTCTAAGCCTGCTGGGTTCACAAAGGGGATCCGTGGCGTTCGTGGTTGGCTAACACCACCGGCGTGAAGAATACCAGGGTCCCACTTATTGGCCTGGAGATAGATAGTGGGGGGCGAAATTTAGATAGATAGGGAAGAGAGTGTAGGTGGACCTGGCGGACTGGTTGAAAGAGACCTTCCTATCATTGCCGCGGAAGGGAAGGTTGAGTCCTCACAGTGACGGCAGGGTGTCGTCGGACGTGGAGAGGGAAGTCCGAAATTATTTTAATTATTTCATAAGATTTATGTATGTTGTGGTTATGTTCAGCTATCAGTGATTATTGTCCTCCTGAATTGTATGTTGATTGCCTGTTCTGGCTATTATATATGGGGCATGTGATTTATGATTGGAGTTTCTAACTAAGTGTGCTTTGCAGGACATATCATACCACTTATAGTTTGCTGTGAATTTGGAATGAGTACTTGGGTTCTCTTTTAAATGTGTGTTCACGGTTTAATGAAATATGACCAGTGTATGTAATCAGGATATTTAAGTGAGACAATGCCATAAGGCTGCTATTGGTGCTAATAAAAAGTGTATTCGTTTGTAATTCTTGTTCTTGAGTGTGTTTTGTGTGCTCCTCCTGGACCAGACCGGGTTAGAATTAAAGGTGGTGGCAGCATAGGGGTTAATCCGCATTAAAGAAGTTCGCCAGTGGCCCCTAGTGGTGGCTGAATTCATTACAATATTACAGTGCTCATAAACACACACAAAACTCAAGTGCACATGGAGGGAGGGGTTCTAGCAGACCAATCACAGCGCTTGCGGTCCGTGTAGAATTGACGGGCTGTTAGATTTTTAGAGAGGTGCACGTCAGGTACGGCGTAGGTTACGGTGCAGGCCTGTGCGTCTCTGCGTAGGCTACGGCGTAGGTTCGACGCAGAAGTATAAAATTGGGCTTCACATCTGTCAAAACAAGCGCGTACTATTTAAGTCTAGCGGAAACGTAATATTTAAGTTATTTAATAAATAAATAAACGGTGATTGGAATATCCTAAATATGTCTGAGGTGCAAACCTACAAAGAGCGAGAAAGAATTTGAATGCTCTATCAGCCATAATGTTGTCACAAATAAGATGAATGCAATTCAATGCTGGCTACCGTGTTTTGCACACACCTTTTTTTTTTTTTTTTTAAAAAGATAAAAGTATAGCCTACATGCAGATTAATAAATGCACACACACTAAATACAGTATATATGTGGGTATAAATGTAAACACGTACACATACAGTAGTACTGGTCAAAAGTGTGGGCACTATTACTATTTTTAATGTTTTTCCGAATCAGAATGAGCTTTATTGCCAGGTATGTTTACACATACGAGGAATTTGTTTTCGTGACAGAAGCTTCCACAGTGCAACAGAATGACAGCGACAGGACAAAAAACACAGATAATAAAAAGAAGAATTAAACAATAGAACAAGTAAATAAGAAATTACAATATACAAATTGACAACTGCATGTACAGGTACATAACAATAGACAGTTATATGTACAGGTATATTATGTGCAATTGAAATGTAGAATAAGTATGTGCGTTAGATAAATAAGTGTATAAATAGTGTGTGTTCCACAGTTATTGACAAGTGTTCATGAGATGGATTGCCTGACGGAAGAAACTGTTTCTGTGCTGGCCGTTCTGGTGCTCAGATCTCTGTAGCGTCGGCCAGACGAGAAAAACAAAACAAAACAGACATTTTGAAAGAAGTCTCCAATGCTCATCAAGCCTGCATTTAATTGATCAAAAATACAGACAAAAAGAGTCATATTTTGAAATATTATTACAATTTAAAATAATGGTTTTCTATTTTAATGTGCTTTAAAATATAATTTATTTCTGTGATCAAATCTGAATCTGAATTTTTTATCAGTGTTGGAAACAATTGTGCTGCTTAATATTTTTTATAACCTGTGATAATTTTAGGATTCTTTGAAGAATAAAAGAACAGCATTTATTTAAAATATAAATATTTTGTAACAACATGCACTACTGTTCAAAAGTTTGGGGTCAGTGTTTTTTTTTTTGAAAGAATATTAATACATGTATTCAGCAAGGATTTTAAATTGATTAAAAAAGTGATAGTAAGGACATACTGTTAGGAAAGATTTCTATATTTTGAAAATCCCTGCCAGGATTCAATCAATCAATTCTGTATAAAGCATCACAGGTTCCAGAAAAATATTAAGCAGCACAATTTTTGACAATAACCAAATATCAAATCTGCACATATGAATGATCTCTGAAGACAAGACGAGTAAAGGCTGATGAAAATTCAGCTTTGCATCACAGAAATAAATATAAAGAATATTAAAACAAAAACGTTATTTTAAAATGTAATAATATTTCACAATAATTACTGTTTTTGTCTGTATTTTTGATCAAATAAAATGGAGGCTTGATGAGCATAAGAGACGTTTTTTAAAAACATTCAAAATAGTAATGTGTCTAATAGTAATAAATCTAATACTAATAGTAATGTATAGTGTGACTTTTGACCAATACTGCATATAAACAAAAGACATCCTCTCACTTTCAACTGTTTCCACCAAATTTATTAATATGTGAACAATATCAAAAGAAGCAGTCAGTATCTGGCCTGGCCATGAGCAGCTTTAAGTACTACATTGCATTTCATTCTCAAGTTCTCAAACACATCTGAGTGTTCATATGGTCACATGTGGTTTGGCACTGTCCTGTCTCCCTGTAGCACTCAGTGACATTACAGATGATGGCTTTCATAAAGACAAAAGTAGAAAAACAATTATTTAATTTAATGCACAATATTTAAAAATAATGCTATTGTTTAATACATCAGTACATGTTGGAATTAACATTAGACAAGCTTAATAAGTGATGATTTTTTTTTTTTACTGTTACCTTTTGTAAACTACTGCAGTTAACTGTTACACTATACAACATTCAAGTTTACAGTATACAGTACATTTCTATAATGTGTTACGCACTGCATTTATCTGCTGACAAGATAGCTGGACAAATAATGTGAACTCATATTTAATTATAGCCCTCGTAATGCTTGCAATAAAACGGATATAAAAGCTTGGCCTTTTTCACTAAAAAAGAATCAAAACGCTAGGCGCATATGTAAACAATGATGGAAACACAATGCTGCATCATACTTGAAGAGTTAACGTAAAGAAATACAAATAATCAAATGGGGGGGAAAAACAATATTACCTTACCTGAATGGAAATGTTCGCTGTATATCCTAGAGTTGCTAGTTGCTATTCTGCTTCTCGCTTCACTGCTGCAATCCAGGCGCGTTTCTCGGAAATCTAAACCCTTTAATTTCCGATTATTTATAAATGAATGTTAGTTCAAGCCCAGAGGGAGCACCCAACCACTGAGCAACAACGATCTCAATTTGAATTTTGACAATTTAAATAGCAAAATTAAATAAATTATCGCAATCCTACTGTGTATCAAGCGCCTGCCGCCATTGTTTTGAATGCGCTCTTAACATTAACCGGAAACGTCTGAGGAACAAAGACGTCACTTCCTTAAACATCCTGGACACGCCCCTGCTATATAAGTAATCTGCTTGTTTCTGCATGCCTCTGAGTGATGCCGTTTTATCTACTACATACTGAAGTACGCATGACACTAATGGCGTTTTCAGCGGCTACATAAACATGAACATTAGCAGAGCTGCTCTGAGAGAAAACTTAAACATTTCCTAGTTTTATTTGAGAAAAACCATTGTCAAATACACTCTGAAACTCAAAGGTCTGCTACATGTAAAATTTTCATTTGATAACATTTTAAAACATTAATTAAAATGTTAAAGTGTGATATAAATATAAATACGGTGTATAGCTTTATTTTTTAATTGTTTTTTTTAAATTAAATTAATTTATTTTTTATATTTTTCCTAAGGGAGACTTCAATACTTTCATTAAAATGGTTTCAAGTTTGTTGTAATAAAGGATTTGTTCACTCAAATTACTTGTTCTTATTCTTTTAAGAGTCTGTTACTGAGAGTCTGTTAAGAATTGTTACTGATAAGAATTACTGTTTAATATATACCGTGATATTTTCAGAGGAGATTTTCATACCGTGAAAATCTCATACCGCTACAACCCTACTCCAGAGATAGAAAAATATTTATTTATGTTCTCACCACAAAGTTGTGTTGACTAGTTGACTAGTGAAAAATCATAAAAAAATCGAGAATCGGTCTAACGTTCTGAAAAAAATCGAGATATATATATATATATATATATTTTTTTTTTTTGCAAAATCGCCCAGACCTACTCTTATCTATTCTATACGTTCAAAAATGATGCATTAAAATTAACCTTTTTGCTGTTATCAGGAAAAAAATGCAATGTGATCACTTAAGTTGCTTTGATACCTATGACATTTTTCAGTCAGTATTAAATTACTGAAAGAACGAGTATCACTTTGTAGTGTATTTTTTAGGTTCGATAACTTGAAAAGTAATGTAAACTTAAAAGTAACTTGAAAGCACAGTAGTTAGTAATCTGATTAGTTTTTAAATGCAGTAATAGTTAATGTAATCAAATTGCAATTTTAAAGAAGTAACTAGTAATTCCTAGTAGATTACTTTTTTTAAATAACCAACCCAACACTGTTGAGAACTAGCATTTACAATGTGAACACAGCCTTAGATTTGGCGACAAATGTTTTTGAATATTAATACACTATCAAGCAATTAAAGAAAAAAATAAATAAATAAATTCCCCTAAGAAATAATAATAAAAGTTTAAATATAAAAAATACTAATGTTTACCAAGGCTGCATTTATTTGATCAATATGTAATATTTTAGTATTTTAATATGTAATTTATTCCTTTTATGGCAAAGCTGAATTTTCAGGATTCTTTGATGAATAGAAAGTTAAAAAAAACAAACAAAAAAACAGCATTCATTTAAAACAGAAATTATTTGCAGTATTATAAACGTCTATACTGTCACTTTTGCTTAATTTAATGCATCCTTGCTAAATATAAGTATTAATTTCCATAGCATCTGCATCAGCATTTAGTGACATGCAAATTATGCATTTAAAACAAGATCTATAAATAACTATAAATAAAATCAGTCCCTGTTTCCTGGTGGGTGTAAAACAAAGAGAATGTACTCACCATATGACCAAACCGGTGATAACAGCAACCCATGTGACACAGCAGGTGTCGGGCCTTTTGACTTCCTCATCCTCTTCCTTTCGACAGCAGCACAGGCAGGTCAGATATGCGGACAGCACCAGCAGACTCAAACCCAGACCCAACGCAGACACACAGGCCAGGAAGATCAGAGACTGCCAAATAGAGTCAGGCAAACATGGGGCAGATGGTCAAATCAAACAGGAAGTAGACCGATTCATCTGTCGTCAGTGTTGCAATTCAGTAAAAAGTTTAATAACATTTTCTCAATCAGCCTTTTTTGTCTTTCCCTAAGATCATCAGAAAATTAAAAAAAAAAAAAAAATTAATTCAAAAAGAATACTTTCAGAGAATCAATGTGTTCAAATGTGTTCTTCGTAACCTTTAAATATTACTGGAAAATATACAGATTTAATTTCAAACTCATGCAAATTTTCTGATCTACACTTGAATGTGGTACATAGTTATTTGTTTATTATTTGTGATGTTACCTATGAGGAAAGGCATTATGTGTTTTCCTGAATAGTCTATATGTAGAAACTGAAAAACAGAGATGACCGCATCTCTCAGAGAAGATGTATTTTGATGTTGTGCTTGTGTTCATGGCAGCTGTGGGTGGATAAATCGCATGATGGTTGTTATGAGGGCCAGCTGGGCCCCCATGCGCATCACCATGGCTACCCGCATGGACTGAGGCTAAACAGAAACGTTCAGTCTTAGAGTTGAAACATCATGTGATGAAAGTAAAGCACAACAGCTCTGGAGTCTTGTGATCCAGGGCAAACAGAAGGAGAGCCGGATATTAGATATAGATATACCAGATATTGGATCTATTTATTAGCTTAAGAAAACACTGAAAAGTACTAGGCCTATTGCTCATTTTAATGCAAAACAAATACTTCTCCACGCTTTCATATTTTAAAGTCACATCAAAAGCCAAAAGAGTGGTTAAACCAATTGCAAAAATTTCACAATGAATAATCACAACATGCTCTTGGGAAATTCCGAGCAAAATTACTAAAATCACTAAAGGGTGGTGTGTAATTATTTTTAATTCTCAAACCACATAAGAACTTGAGGATTTATAGTCAAAACCAGAATGTAGAATAGCTAAAAAAAAAGCCAAAAACAACAACAACAACTTGAGCGAAAAAGTATGTGAAAAAGCCCCTGAGCCCATGGAGATTTCACATGTGAAAACTTACTAATGTGGAATTTTAGTAATGATTATTGCTAATGAAAATAATATTTAGGTCATGACTGTCAGTTACTTGTGAGCTAAATCTGCTGTAAAGGGGCAAGCTGTTTAAGTCAAGTGTTTGAAATGCTTGAAAGTGGACATACATACATTTGCATGTCACTGTTTGTACAGGATAGGCTACTTTAAGTAAAAACTATAAATAACTGTAATGTTAAAAAAAAAAGCCACTGGTGCAAGTTTTACAAAATATAAAAATAGTATGTCTGCATAGCTTTCCTCTTAAAAACACGTGTTGCCTATTTTTTATATTTTGTATTAGTAGGTGTCACCACAAGTTTTGTTTTTCTTAATTTTTAAATACTGCATGGTATATACAGTTGCTAAATAAATAAACAAGGTTTATTGATCAGTAGTTTTTACTTTTAATACTAAAGTAGATAAAAAACAAGTGCTTTTCTATTATTTTTTTTCGTTTCATTAATTACAGTACTTTTTACTGGAGTGATAATTTACTAGGGTATCTGTACTTTTACTTAAGTAATTGATTCATTTGTGTAGTTCATCCACCACTGTCTGCAATCAAAAGTCAGACATCTCACCAAGATCTCAAACATTTCTCATCATGTTTTTTCTAAAAACTAGCAAACAATGCATTAGGGATGCGCGGTATACCGGTACTGGAAAAATACCGGTAGCCTATATATTATGTTTCAAATGGTATGATATCATAATTTTGCTCAGTTCGGTATTTCATACGCTGCTGTTGCGAAGTGCACCTGTAGGAGAAATTGCTGCGCAACCGGTAAATGTGACAACAGAACAACGCGATCGATCAAACACAAGCAACTCTATCAATGTACCCGATATTAATAAATAAAGAGAACAGAAGAAGTGAAATATGGCATTACTTTGCATTCAAAACAGATGACAAAGATGAACAAACTGACCTTACTGCACCTGTATGCAAGCGCTGCTATAAATCATGTGTTGCCACAGGAGGCAACACATCAAACCTTTTTAAGCATTTGTCGCTTGCTAATCCTGATCTTTTCAGAGAATTAAGAGATCGACAGGTGAGTGCATCATTCATGAATTCAGATTTAATTTTAACTTTATTTACAACTGATCAAGGCACACACAGACGGTAAGCGCAACTGTGCGTGTAGAACCAGTGAAGTTTTGGTCACGTAAAAAATGCACTTGCATTTTATACAATCGAATATTAATTGAATTTGAATTACGCAAGAGTTTTGCTATATTAATTTTAGTATCAATAATATGAAGGGAATGTTTCTGCCGTGCTGCCGACCGCTAATATGAAGCAGCCGAGAGAGTAAAGAGAGCGAAATTTATATTTAATGCTTTTTCTTTGGCTATCTGAGGCTGAAATCTGAAAACAATCTGAGAGAGAGAGAAATAATAACGTGATTTTGAATATTACTTTGACTGTTAGAATAACACTTTACAGTAACGCAACATTTGTTGCATTAATTGCGTTACTTCAGTTGTATTTTTTTTTTCTTCAAACTCAGTCAAAATGTAACCTATATTCCCGGTAGGTTTTTGTTACATTTTGTTGGCACAATGTGTTTGAACAGAAAAGAAAAGAAAATTTGAATATATTTTCATTTTATTACTTCAGTTATATATTTTTTTTTCTCCAACATCAAAATGTAACCTATGTTCCCTGTAGTTTTTTTGTTACAGTTTGATACAAAGGCATTAAGATGTTAATCTGTTTTTATTATTATTTTAATAAAATTGTTAAACTTCCAAACTTTCTACAAGGGCTAAAGAAAACATGCAGAAGTAAGATGGAGGCCTATACATATGCAGGAAATACATATTTCATATACATACACTTTCTTACAAAAAAAGCATTGTAATAGTACTATAGCGATGGCATCTAATTACTATATTCATCAAACAGACACTTTAAAACCATGATGACACTACTAACATACCATTTCTGGTACTTTTAAAGGTACATACTTAAAAGAGCACACCAAGGCACCAAAGACATCTAAAAGAGCTTTTGAAAATGTTATGCCACCAAAACTAAAACACATATAATATTTGCACACTGGCGTTTTCATCTGTTCAATGTCTTGATATCACACACCCCTAAGATGGTATTGGAAATATGTTCAGAAGAACAATTCCTGAGATTGATTTCAAATAAGCACTAGCAAGGGAATTTAACCGAGAGAAAGATTTGACAAGCAGTTTATTTTAGAGTGAGAGATTAAATAAATTTGTGTTGCAACTCCATTGATTTCCTCAAGTAACCCAGAGAAATGTGACCTTGAACAAGGCACGTAATATCCTTTTTGATAAAAAACCCCAACAGAAATATCGACTGAATCAATGAGCAAAATGTTCCTCTGGAGACAGTATTGTGTGCTAAGGTACAAATCACAGTGTAGAAACAGGGTCTCTTTAATGGAGATCTGACACACCACCCGATACATCTGTGTTTACCAGATACTGCACATTTATAGGGTTCAGTGAAAGACAGACATCTCACATTTTATCTCAGATCAAAGTCCATAAATGCTTAAGCTGCAAACTGTATTCAATAATCAGAGTGTGGAATTCGTGTCTTAATGGTAATGAACTTGGATTATGTGAACAGATAAAGTACACATATAGAGTACAAGTCATAGATGCCAGCTCCTGTTTGAGATAGTTCTACACAATCGAGTTGAGCGAAACCTTTGATCCATTACAAAATTACATTTCTCACTCATTTCATTCTGCATGTTCCACTACTACACCTACAAGAACGGGCCACTGCTGGGCAGGGGAGGCCGGGGCAAGTTGTCACACTGTTTACTCCCACGAATATTTACATATAGGTTTATTTTTAATCCAGCTTCTGTATTTTGAACACTTCTTGCCCAGTAAAAGGAAAACAATGCATATGGGACATGTCACACTGCATGGCAAAAACTTGCCGTTCACTGACAGTGATGGGAAAAGATAGGATATTTGTAAAAAGCCATCTACTGTACAACATGTATTTTGGGGCTTATTTAAAATGTAACTTATGTCGGCGCCGATAGCCTCGTGGGCAGCACTGTTGCACTTTGGGTGACACGATGTCACAGCTTGCGGTCCTTTCCCAATCCTGTCCTCCTCTCTCTCTCACCTCCTTTTTCCTTTCAATATATACTGTCCTATCCTAATAAAAAAGGCAAAAATGACAAAAAAAAAAAAAAATATATATATATATATATATATATATATATATATATTTTTTTTTTTTATAAAATCTTTTATAAATAAAAGTAGCCTATAATAAGGTATTAAATTGGTTTACACATGAATTTAAACAGCACATAAATTATTAAAAGAGGGAAAAACAACCAATGAACCAGCAACACATTAAAAGTTATTTAAAAAAGCATCAAAACTTGTTTTACACACTGACATACAGACAAGAATATAAACTATAAAAAAATTATACAAATTCACTAAAAGGTTCTGCAATGTTTAGGTGTTTTTCATTCATATCAGGTTGGGGTAAGTTGTCACACATTTTAAGTGTTATACATATATGCAAGTTATTTATTATAATATTTGCTGGGCAAAATAAGGCTTTTATATTTTGTACGTTATTTTACTAATTTTATTTATTTGCAGTCTAATGAATTGCTTAACTCATAATGGTTTCCTTCATGGTGAAATTTATGCAATTTATTAATTATAACTTTTGTTGGCTAAGACAACGGTTTGATATCTCTGTATGCCGTTTTATTTATTGGTAGATAAATGAGTTGCTCGTTTTTTACTTCATACTGAAAGGCTGTTTAAAGGCCTGTTACATTGTGACAGTTTGCCCCGTAGTATGATAACATGCTCCAATTGTGGTCAAGCCAGCTTGTGTCCATTGAACTCCATTTCTTCCCTCTCTTTAAGCCATGACAGTGTAAATGTTCAATGGTTTCTTTTTGTTGTTGTTGTCGTCGTTATGTTTTTGTGTCTATACAGAAACTCACGTTCAAAAAGTGTAGTAGCTAAAAAGTAGGCTATTACATCTAGTCTTTCCCTTAATACTCTTGTCCTGAGAACACGCTCAAATTTAGTTAAAATCTACCTTCATTAGTTGACTAAGCTATACATTTGTGTCAGTTGTTTACTAAGCAGCTATAGCAGAAAATGATGATATTTACTTTTAGTTTTCCCTCGGTCTCCCCTCCATAAACTATAAATCCAAACAACTTTCACCTGCTGATAGCTGGCGTCCTCCGGTTTAAAAGTGTTATCAACCGTCTGGAAATTAAAATTAAGATGAGGGAAATTGTGCAGCCAGTAGGTCCACCATGGTGCAATGTAGTCCTGGCGCGATGAGGCCATCCCGGACGTGAAACTCAAAAACGCCGCTGATTTCTGGAGCGCTCCGATAATCCTCACCGTTCACTCTAAAACACCAAACACAAAGAAGATCCGCCACCAGTGGTTGTGACACGATGACCAGACAGGGAAACACAGCGCAAAAGTATTTCCCCTGGCTCTTTTCGCTTAAAAGAATGCATAACACAAGAGTTGAGTGTGTAAGTGCATGCAGAGTGATCAGCTGTGACCCCTCAAAGCCCCTGACACTGACTGGCTCCACGCGCCTCTCCTGCGGCTGCGCACCGCGCGCGCGTCTACAGCACTGATCATCACTCCAGACAAGTTGTAAACTCGTTTAAGCTCGATGTGTAAACAGCACAAAATGTGTGTAAATTCACAATGGAAAAAGGTGCTATAAAATGTGCTACTAAAATGCTTACAGGTGCACACTGCTGTAAAATAAATCTCACACACAATATAATAAAGCAACCAGTGTGTCTGTATACACAGAAAAAGACTGTAGTCCTTTTGTTCTCTTAAGACGTATTCATTTAAAATATTAATGCCTAATTCAAAGAAAAGCATCGAGACATTTTTAGACAACATATAGCATATAAAGGCTCTTTCACGGCTGTTCAATATTGACATCTGGTGGACAGAAAGGGCACTCGTCCTATTCCAGGGTTTTCAAACCTTTCCGAACCAAGGACCCCTGGCAGATTTATTTTTAATCACGTTTGAATGTAAAGTACTACACTACCCACAATTCTGAGACAAAATCCACCAATTAGAGAAGTTACTGTGGAAACAGGAATGGTTTGAAACCAGTTTTTGTGTTTGAATATCTATATTTCTAATATATAGTATTTTTAGACTTACAGATAATGACTGTTAAAGACAAAAAAAGAAAAGATAGTTTCAAGAATAAACTGTAGTCAGGATAATACTACATTACCCACAATCCTCAAAAAAAAAAAAAAAAAAAAAAAGAAAGAAAAAAAATCCACCAATCAGAAAAGTTTCTATTACTGTGTGGAGACTTGTTTAGTTTTTGTTTGAATATTTAATACATTTCTAATATATTGTATTTTTAGGTTACTTTAGGTGCTAAAGTCTTTCAGGAGACAAAGACTCCATAAAACAGTTTTAAAAGTTGTGAGTTGTAATAATGAAGTGATCAAGGACATTCATACAGTGTATGCCAATGTCAAAACTGTAAGTCTGTCTCTCACAGCCTTGTTTTTTTTTCTTCTTCTTCTTCTTCTTTTTAATTAAATATGGTGTCTAACCTGACTAAGGTATATACCCAAGAGTTCTTAACAAAACATTCACCTGAAATGGATTGAAGTTTATTGAAAAAAGAGAACATAATGGAAACAAAAAATACATCAGGAGGTAGCAAGGACAAAATATCACTGCTTAATCAATTACAGCACTGATTCACGGTACTTGATGAATAGAACGTTGCACTATAAAAGAAGTCAAGTACACAGTCTTGTACCTTGGTCTTGGAAAGTTATAAAATGTATAAAAAATATGTATGAAATAGGCCAGGATTAATGAACTGAGGTTATTAAGCAAATATATGAACTATTTTAATTATGCATGTTGAGTAAAACATAAACCTAATGATATCACTTTCTACACACCCCATATGTTATAAAATTCTAGGATACAGTAGATGTGGGTGGTAAATTATTTGTTGAGGCTGTGATCATGTACCGAGAGGTGGCAGTAGCACATTACAAGTCAAAGAGAATAAAGATAAGACAAGTAAAGTGAATGACCAAGAAAAGATCTCCAACACCTCAGTGCACTGAGAAATTAACATTTTACTTCTTTTTAATTAAAGGACACGTCATTAAAATGACAATATGTTATTACTGTATATGTGCATGCTATGAATCATAGAATCTCAAGTGTGCTGTTTCTGTATGAGTTCAGTGATGCAGACATTGTGAAGCATGTAAGAAATGTGTTGCGCTATCAGCTGTATATTGCATATTTGTTATATTTGGCACGTTGGGTTTCAAGGTCAATCATGCAAACCTGCCATGCAGTTATTTTTGAGTACAGGTCTGATTGATTTTATTATCAATTACTCATCTGACTGCGATGACCTTCCTGCATAACAATTCAAATATTAGGCACCGGCTGTACCGACAAGCTTCAGAAGCTGTAAATATGCTGTAACTAAATATAACTAATTATTATGACCCACAACCTTTTGCTACACAAAACCGAGTTTGTCAACATGTATGCTGTAGCAGTTTTGGGATTCAAACGAGCTTTCAAATCTCATTTGTGTCATTTTTCTTTCTCAATTGCTCCCTCAGTTGACATTATAAAATTATGACAATGTCCCAAGACACCACAGGATGAATTTGCATAATAAACATTTTTCATAAAGGTTGTAGCTGACATCATCACAATGACTCTGAGAGGAATTCTCTCCCCATCACCTGCCGTTATTACACATTAATCCTCCAATTCCTGAGCCAGCTGTGATGGTTTTCTTTTGATGTTCAAAACAACGTATAGTGATATTAAGGAGTCTTTCCTCTTTGGTTATTGCTTTTTGGGATTTGGAATCCTAAATCCCTCTGTGGTGCAGCGAGTGACTAAGGCCTATACATATGAATGAAGATTTACACATCAGGCTCAAAGAGTTTGTGTTCAATCAGACACCACTGCTCACTATAGCTCCGAGGGCTGAGCTGAGGAGCAATATCCCACATTCAGAGCGGGGAGATTTTACTTTCCCTCAGACTTTGTTTTATTCTGATCTGCTTTCATCCATTGAGACATTTGTCTATCTGAAAATCCTTGAATAACTCATCTGTGCCATCATGAGTCATGGGAAAGCTAGTGTATGTCTTTAATCATGGCTATTTTTGAGTACTTCTGCTAAAATCTTTAATTAGGAATGAGGAAAGTGTGCTATTACTGGACTCAGTCCTTTAAGAACTCCTGAGCAAACAACATAGCACAAAATCTAAAAGATAAATCGTTTACCCCAATATTATTACCTTAACGGTACTTTAGAGAGTACTTTAAAAAATCTATGCTTTAAAAGTACATATTGAAAGGTACCACACCTGTCACGGATCCGCCCACAACCTCACCTACACCAACCATCAACACCCGTTCACAATCACCCGAATACTGATTACCACCTGACTCCAATCACCAAACACCCTACATAAAATCACTCACCACAATCCTTCGTTGGTTGGTCTCAAGGTCGTAAGCTCATCATCGTCTCTCACTTACCTCTTGGATTCCTGGACTCCTCCGTGCCGTAAGCCTTGCACTCAGACCTGTTTGAAAAGAAAGAAGAATGTCTTTATGTTGGACTCACCTCTTATGTTGAAAATGATTCCAGCACTGTTACTACTTGGTTCTGTTATCCTTCGAGATCTGTTTACGTTTGCAAAGAAAGAATTAAAGAAAAGCAATTCGACTCACCTGTGTTCGTCTCTCAGTCCAACCCTGACAACACCAGTGACAGCTTTTCTACTTTTTTTTTCTTAAAGTGTACCTGGACAGCAGTGTTGGGTGTAATGCACGACTAAGTAATTAATCACTGTAATTTAATTACTTTTCCCTTGAAAAAATAAGGCATTACTCGATTTTCTGTAATTGAATTACAGTTACTCCTGATGTAATTGCATTAAATACTGTATAGACTATAGAACAATACTAAATAAAGCAACAGTGGATTTCACATCAAAATGTAACAACTAATGTTAAGAAGTGTTTTTTATTGTAACCTTCTCCCTTTAAATACTTTGGTCAACTTATTTGAAATAATTAAAAGATCAGTTTCATGTCTATCCTTGGTATTGTTCAACTTGTTGAGGTTGATATGGGATTTACAAAGAAATTAGTAATAAGTAATGCAATACTTTTTTAGAGAGAGTAATTAGTATAAGTAATCTAATTACATGGTTGAAGATGTAACTTACCCAACAGTACTGCATAGCCACCTAAAATGCTTATACAAATGCATTGCAACACCTGAACTACAACCTGAATTCCGGAAATGTTAGGACATTTTTAAAATTTGAATAGAATGAAAACTAAAAGACTTTCAAATCACATGCGCCAATATTTTATTCACAATAGAACATAGATAACATAACAAATGTTTAAACAGAGAAATTTTACACTTTTATCCACTAAATGAGCTCATTTCAAATATGATGCCTGCTACAGGTCTCAAAAAAGTTGCCACGGAGGCAACAATTGGCTGAAAAAGCAAGAGATTTAGAAAATGTTCAGCTGGGAGAACATCTAACAACTAATTAAGTTAATTGACATCAGGTCTATAACATGATTAGCTATAAAAGGGATGTCTGAGAGATGCAGAGTCTCTCATAAGTAAAGATGGGCAGAAGCTCTCCAGTCTGTGAAAGAGTGCGTAAAAAGATTGTGGAATACTTTTAAAACAATGTTCGTCAACGTCAAATGGCAAAGGCTTTGCAAACCTCATCACCTACAGTGCATAACATCATCAAAAGATTCAGAGAAACTGGAGAAATCTCTGTGCGTAAGGGACAAGGTCGAAGACCTTTGTTGGATGCCCGTGGTCTTCGGGCCCTCAGACGAAACTGCATCACTCATCGGCATGATTCTGTCATTGACATTACTAAATGGGCCCATGAAATTCTTCCAGAAACCACTGTCCGTAAACACAATCCGCCGCGGCATCTGCAGATGTCAACTAAAACTCTATCATGCAAAAAGGAAGCCATATGTGAACAAGGTCCAGAAGTGCCGTCGTGTCCTGTGGGCCAAGGCTCACTTAAAATGGACTGTTTCAAAGTGGAAAAGTGTTCTATGGTCAGACGAGTCCAAATTTGACATTCTTGTTGGAAATCACGGACGCTGTGTTCTCCGGGCTAAAGAGGAGGGAGACCTTCCAGCATGTTATCAGCGTTCAGTTCAAAAGCCAGCATCTCTGATGGTATGGAGGTGCAAAAAATACAGATGAGTGTGCACTTAGAGTAAACAGATGATATCATTCGCTGGTGTGGATGCTATCATTATCTTTATAGTTATCTTAATAGTTATCGTCCTTAGTGTGAACGGGGCTTTATGTTAAAAGTAGCCTAGTTCAGTCTATTAACTACGCACATCATAAACCCGTCTTTTTAGGCAAGTACCAGATATGGGCATAATGTCATAAAATATTTTTAATACAACTTAATTTAAATTTAATGTGATCACAATTTAATAATAATAACAATAAAAGCATTGCAAGTTTAAGTTAAGCTTTAACTTCCACGGTTATTCAAACTGTAAATACAAAAAGCAAGCAAAGAACATTATCACTGACTTCAGTCTAGTGTAAGTTTAAGAACTAAAGAAAAATAAATCTCCTTTTATAATCAGTGAAACTGTCTACACTGTAAAATTAATCTCTTACTTAAATCGTAAGTTCATCTGCACTTTGCTGTTTATGATGACGAGAGAATTCGCGAGAGAGTAGGGGCCTGTACCATGAAGCCGGTTCAGCTGGCTAGCCAGTTAAGTTTCAGTTTAGTTTGCGCCAACTCTGGGTTTTAGGTACCATGAAAGTGGCTTGGCTTTTAGCAGTGTTCATCGCCATAGTAACTTACGCTCCACAGCTAACCTGCTCCGGGGAAGGTTATGTTTTGGTTTAGACCAATCTCAAACCGAAATTTGACCAATCAGCTTCAAGCAAAGTAACACATCTCTGACACAATAAAGCCACTCCTCCAGTTTCTCTTAATCCAAATTAAAGGACGCTACATAGTAAAACATTTTTAAAGATAAAATCATCTGATTTTTAGAGATGATTATTTTTTATAATTATTTTATATTATTTATATAATTATTATACCCTTAATCCATTACACAAGCCAGCTTAGTTTAATAGTAATAGTAAAAGTAAGCTTTTATTTAAAATCAATGTAAACATATAGATAATACGTTTTAGAATCAATAGCTTTAAACATGACTACATATGAGCTTAGATTTTTAAGTGTTTTTATACCTATAAATATTATTATTACCTATTAATATTAACTTTTACTTGCACTTATATGGTAAGATGTTTTCTTTAAGGTTTCCTCTTTCATGGGTAGATCGTTTCATGATCGTGCTGTGTAAATGTGTTTAAATTCTTCATACTGTTCAATCTTTTAATCTTTGCACTGACTCTCTCACAAAAAGTGAATCATAGTTTTAAGGCATGTGATTGGCTGCTCATTACTGATGTCACACTTTCATGTGCACACGCTCCATTAACTCAGGGTCAAGCCTCAGCTGACAGAGAAAGTTGATGATCAGCTTCATGGTACCACCAAAGCCCGGATTGTTCTGGTTTGGTTTTGTCAACTCAAAACTAATCCTGTAACCCTGAGTTTGTTCAACCACCATCATGGTACAGGCCTCAGAAACCAGTTTGCGCACTGAACACAACTCCCGCATTTCAGTGATGACTCATCTGATTGGCCATTGCATTCATAAGCTCAACAGAATTATGTGTGAATGGTTACTCAACACAGTAAAAAAAATGCATAAAAAGAAATATGACACATTCCACACTTTTCGTTTCATTTCCGCTTTATTTTCAACAGTCGTAATATGTAATACTTTTTTTTAGAAGGTTATCAGAAGGCTTATGAAGCGCTATTTCTGTGTTTCAAACATTTGGCGCATATCTGGGAAGACGACAGCTGAAAGTGCGGAGCAGTTTGGGGAGTGCAAAATAGAGAGGCTTTCATAGCCATGCGTCCTAAAAGAAATACAGGAAGACAGAGGAACATAAAGAGATAAAAGCGTCAGGACTAAAAAAGGCAGTGAGTAATAAAGCATTTCGTGGATGGAAGAAGCTGAGAGCTTATGCACGTTATAACAGCTTCCGAGTTTGTTTTCTTCTGTCGGATAGGTAAATAATTGCTTTAATTATTACCATGGTTTTGCCAAAGCTTCGGCTTGTAGATGGAGGGGGCGTGTTTAGAGTGTCATAAAACACTAAAATACATTTAAAAATGTTAACAGAGATATTGGTGTTGGATATTGCAGAAGATAATGTTAGCATCAGTTTATTTTAATTTCAGGATGAAATGTTTATCTTTTGTGCTATTTTTGTTTTTCAAGTGTCATGAGAATTCCTCCCTCTCCTCCACTGACATACATTCATAAATATCGGCCTCTAGTTGCCTTTTTTTTTTCTTAACCTTGTAGCTTCACTACTATTCACATCTCCTCTACCGTGGTCTCATGGGATAAAAAAGTGTCCGTTACACTTCAGAATCTCACCTGAAGTAGTAGGTTATCTGGGTTACTTCTCACATACAGTTTTTTTATTTTGGCAACAGCTATTTGCACTAAGTGTAAATAGCGATAGATGCTATTTACACTAATTACCTGAAAATAGCAGCATTTAAGGATATGCTATTTACACTAAGTGCAAATAGCCATAGATTCTATTTACACTAGGCTATGTTAAAATAGCAAGATTTTCTGCTATTTATACTACTTATTGCAAATAGTGGCAACTATCTGCACCTCAGTAATATAGTACATTATAAAACAGTACACAATAATAATGTATTGAGTGTAAATTACAATTTTAATTCAAATTATTAAATGGATGCCACCTTATTGGGTCAATAAAGCCCTCCCTACCCCTACCCTAACCCTACGATACTTTATTTTCAACTTTTTGCTGCTTGATATTGCAGATTGGTGTGTTTTACCACATTATTTTAATCTATTATCTTACTTATAAACACACTGATTTGCACATTGTTATTCTTCTCGTTACCATCTTGAAACGGTTACTCATAATAAAACACGATGTGTTGGTTTGTGCTTTTATATGCATTAGGCTAACTCAATATTATAGGTTTTTAAACTGTGGTAACTTTTAAATGTTGTGTTAGCTAACGCCTTCGTCTTGTTGTATTGTGTTACTTTAGCAAAATCATTTGCTGAAGTCTATTGCAGATATAGATATTAATTCCTGTGTTTAGTTATGGTTGCAAACTCACAGTCAGTTGTTTTCGAGTGTTCACGGACTGGCTTTGACCATTCCAATATGGAAAATGGTATAGTGGCCCATAGAAACAGCTGCTAATGAGGTAGCTATGTACTTATCTGGCTAAATATGTCAAAGCTTCTAGAACAGTGAATATAATTTTAAAACACATTTAATCCAATACAAAATATTTTTTTTCTGTGGTATTTAGTTATAATATTGTTCAGGAGTGAATTTAATCTTCTCTGTAACTTAGGGGGCATTTATACGATACTGTTTAGAAACTTTCCGTTTTTGCTGTTTATTTACACGACAATGATATTTTGGGGGCCTGAAAATGCAAACTTTTGAAAACAAGTTTCCAAGTGCAGGTTTTTGAAAATGCACATATGTATTATATGTAAGTTACATCGCCAACTTCTGGCCTGGCATGCATAATACAGTGTTTAAGTCGTTTTCACAGATCCCTGTGGCAACGTTGTCATCAGTGCAGAAAAATACAAAAGACAAACTTTTCCGTTTTTAGCACGTTGTTGCCGTGTAAATATAATGGTAAAACCCTCCCAGCGTTTCTTTGACCTTCTGCTATTTTAAATCTGTTTTTGCACTGGAAGCTCTTTTTCTCTTCCTCAATTTAACTATTGATCTTTTGTTTTGTTCCCCTTTACCATTACAAGGATAATCCATTTGCTTAGTGGAACATGGTGACTGAGTTTGTGCACTGCAGGAGGGAAAAAGAAATCCTGGGGTTCCTTTGTTCGGCAACCCTTAGACCTTGAGAAAAAAGCACTATACAACTGCAGTGCGAAGAAATAAACTAGTGAACCTGCATTCAGATAAAATTCAACATATATGGATGACAGGCAATCAGTGTGAACTCTCAACAGCCTGGAGACTGAACAATAACAACAGTGATTCTTTTGAATGGGCTGTTAAACTGACTAATGTTTTGGAATGAGTAAATGGGAACAGTGTTTTTCAGCTTGGTCTGGATTTATTTATTTTTTCCTGCTTCAAATGTGTGACTGAAAATGTATATGGTTGTCTGAAACAAGATTACAGCAGCAGGTTGAACTGAATTGGGCCAAATATGTGCTTGTGAAACGTATCATTGCAATCTGTGGTTTACAGTGATAATTGTCTGAGCACTGTATCGATCTGTTGGAATGATGAAGAGAGAGAGCCAAACAAAGCAGGTTTGGAGGAACTCTCCAAAGACATCTTTGCACAATAACTGTTTTCTTTTATGTACCACTTGTATTTCTGAGGACACAGAGACGATCTGAACAGAGAGCAGAGATAAAGCACAAGCTTTGGGCTTATTGCCTGGTTTGAGAGAGATTCTTACACTGATCACAGTGCGAGCTGCACACCTACCAAAGACAAGAGGGAACAGAACAAAGAACACTGCAGCTTAAAGACTGATTATGGTTTCTGTTAGCAGCTCAAGATAAAAACTTATTCCACAGCTAGGGCCCATAACCGGCAAAAAGTAATTTTATAGCATAGCAGTTTTATAGTACAAGTCAGAGTGAGTCTGTTAAGGCTAGTTCAGCCTGATTTGCAAGCCAAGTTCACACTAAACGACTATACACGTCGGCAGATCCCTGTGTTGTTCAGACTACATGACTTGATTGTCTGTCTTTAAGTCGTTGTGGTGTTCACACTACGTGACTCTATATAAATGATCCGCAACCAGGGGTTACACTACAGGAGCTGACCACAACTCTGTCACCCAACGACTCGATTCGGTCCCTAAACCATGTTTTGTCATGAAAACACGCAAGAATTAACCGTTTGCAAAAAGCTTGATTGACATGAGATCTGATATCAGAACGGGTATATTATGTGCCGCCGCTGCTATCCGCCATCTTGCCCGACAGTTACGGCCAGTCTTCATAGAAATACATGTTAAAATGGGGTAAAAAATATCGACTGAATTGAAAATTTTTCAAAATAACTAAATATATGTGCGGAGGGTTAAGCTGTGCTGTTGTTGGCTGCCACAGTAACGGTAATAAGCTAAAGTATTCCTTTAAAGTACTTGTTTTGCGTACCAGAAAATCTGTCATTAAAATACTGAGTGAGAAACAATAAAATAATATGTTAAAACGTGAATGATAAAAGCACATAAATTATTTTATCATTTTTCACTCAGTATTTTAACTTAAGCGCTGCATCCATGCATACAGCACCAGACATGACAGATTTTCTGGTCCGCAAAGCAAGTACTTTAAAGGAATACCTTAGCTTATTACCGTTACCGTGACAGCCAGCAACAGCACAGCTTAACTCTCCGCACATATTTATATTTAGTTATATTGAAAAAAATTCAATTCAGTCGATATTTTTTACCCCGTTTTAAACATGTATTTCTATGAAGACTGGCCATAACTGTCGGGCAAGATGGCAGATAGCAAGATGGCAGATAACACCACAGGGCCGGGTCTAAGAGGGGGCTAAGGGGGGGCAATGGGGGGCAGATTCTCCTTGTGCCCCTCCAGATTCTTCTTGTGCCCCTCGATCATCCACTGGATACTTAAAAAAGAAAAATCTAAACATTAAATGCTAATGACTCTGCTGATCCCGCCCCTCTCTTCTGTCTTTTACAGTCTATGGGAGTGACAAGCAGTACTGTTTACTTTAGCCGTGAAACTGGCTAACTAGCACGTTATTAGGAAAGGCGATTTGCAAAGATTCATAAAAACCCTTATACTCACTTCTTCTGTAGATGAAGCTGGATCACGAATAATTTGCACGAACATAAATGCATTTAGGCAGATCTGGATCGGCACATTTCCTTCAAAACTAAAGTAACGTTACAGGGATACTCCACCCTTACTTCATAACGTTACGGTTGAACCACTGATGGCAGATGGAGTATTCTGACGATGTTTTTCATACTTTTCTGGACCTTGACAGTGTAATTTACTCTGCAGTCAATGGGACAGTCACAAGCCTCCCAGATTTCATCTAAAATATCTTAACTTGTGTTCTGAAGACGAACAAAGCTTTTACAGGTTTGGAACGACATGGGGGTAAGTGATTAATGACAAAATTTTAATTTTGGGGTGGAGTATCCTTTTAATCCTCTTCAGTGGCTCAGATGTTGGGAGTAAATGATGACTGCTATTTTCATTATTACATCCAACAACAGAACACCTCAATCGCTTAATCTGAGACGTTCTTGTCTTCCCCTGCACTGGAGATGGCGGACAGCTCTCAGCTCACTCAGGGCGGGTCTAAGGTAAGACAGAACTACGTCATTCTGACAGGAATCTCAGAACAGCCTGATTTGAGAAAGAGGATTTTAAAATAGGGATTTAAAAAAAAACACTGGGTGGATTTTTAGCATTATATGATGGATGTGTACACACACTTCCAACACACATTTATGGTCAAACAACTTGTAAAGTGAATTTTGCATCCGATGACCCCTTTAAGTACTCTACATAATTAAAATTAAAATGAAGAACAAACTATTGTGACATACTTTAAAATTAAGTTTTATTAACAAAGTTGGGGAGGAGCTCATTCAGATAATCAACTAATTCAGCACAAATAATACAACTTAATTACTATGATAGTAAATATATCTACAGCCAGCTTACCTCTGTCCAGTTTTTCAGGCATCCCTCCACCACCCCAGTTTCTCACTCCTATTTGATCACAGCTTGGGGATATATGAAAATTCTCTGGGTTCAGGGCTGTATTCCAAGCTTGGAGCCCTCCCCTCAGACAGCACACCAAGTATGTATACTATTCACTCAATCTGATTATGTGTAATAATCAAAGTACAACGCGCAATATGGCAGAGGAAGTCCCGCCTTCTAAATAAACGAACCAATCGCATTACCACAGCAGCTGCTAGAAGCTCCAGCTGCTATCCACCTTTTACCTGAACATTACACAATGTGACAATGTAACAATAGACTTTTTGTGTGTGTGTGTGTGTGTGTGTGTGCGTATATCAGGGCCTTTACTTCTCCTGTACAAGGCAAAAAGACAGGCAAAGGTAACACTTTATTTTGATGGTCCCTTTTGAGCATTCTGTTGTCAACAAACTCTCATTAGAGTATTAGTAGTATGTCTAATATCTGCTAACTATTTATTGTAATGGTGTCCCAACAGACATTCTACTGACTATAAGTAACTTTGCAAGTGCATGTCAACTTACTCTAACCATAACCCTACCAGTCTACTAATACAGTACTAACACTCTAATAAGAGTTAGTAGAAATGTAGTTGCAACGGTACTTCTAGTCAACAGAATGTGTTAAAGGGACCATCAAGTGAAACCCAATTGCTAGCCTCTGACAACTACATCTACCAGCCATCCAACATTTTTGGATTGGTCGGTAAAGAGCATTCTTTGAGATACAATGACGCACCTTCAGTGGCGTCTGGTGTGCCACTTCAGGGGGTGTAGGAGTATGCAGAGGCCCGTTAAACTGATGACGGTAGATGTATGCGCGGTCAACTCCTGACATATCCCGTGTCATTGAATAAGTGCCACCTGGCTCTTCCTGAGCAAAGCAGCACAGAGGATTTGTCAGGAAGAGTGATGAGAGGTTCAAGGTGAAAACCAACTCCTCGGTGGGCACCCATTCATCTTGAACTCTCTCATTCACACCGGCGTAGCATTCAGTGCTGACAAACTCTTGTCTGTGGCATCATGTGGCCCACAAGAGCCGTGAGCGAAGGGCTGAAAAAGCCATGCCAATCTCATCTCATCTAGAGCAGAGCTAGCCACGTTCCCAAAGCTCTTCTCATCAGCATAAACATCTGCTCATCAACAGTGGACACACACAGATGCAAGCATGCACAATTCACACGCCATATGTGCCTCAGATAACATGACGGTCCTTTACTTGGGCAATACTCATCTTGTAAATGGTGTAATTGGAAATCAATATGCTGAATGCACAGCAATAAACACAAAAGCATATGTTTTTACGGTTTGATAACACACGTTTAATTGGCTATTCCAATAAACACGGTTTTAGTAAAAAAAAACAAAAAAAAAACACATGCAATGTCCATTAGATTGCTTCGCCTCAGATTGCATCTCAGGGGTATGACGAGTGGCTCTAAGATGCTTGTATGGGTAATGCATTTAGTTTGGAGGTTCGTGCGGTGCAAGAGCTCTCAGAAATGGTTCACATGCACAGCTCCACAAACTGAAGTGGAGCAGCACTGATATCACGTTACGGTTCTTGCGTGAAACTCAGGCTTTTCTCTCTATGGCAGCATTCCAGTCCTTAGTAAATGGCAGAAATTGATTACCACCCCCCAACTAATTGTGAGGCTTCCATCTGCTAAATCTTAATTGCAATTTCAGACCACAAAGCAGCTAAAACTACATGAAGCTCGCAAAAACTCCATCAAACTGCAAACATTATAGCACTTGAAAAATTGATTGTTTATAATACTCTAGAGTGACGTTTGTTATGCCAGTAAATCAAACGGGTTACTAAGAACAAACTAGTCTTCGACTGGTCACATGGTCTCAATATTAAAGTTCCCTTGAGGAACCTGCTCCAAGTATAATAAAACAGCTTTTGCTACTGATATGACTTGTCTTCGTCTCATGTTTAAAATTACGTACGCTCACATATTTTTCAAAAGTTCTATTCATTTCCGTGGGGACTTTTTAATGAGGAAAAAATTACATGCATCAAAAGTGCATCTTTAAAATCATTACAATAATGATAAGATGATGATTTTACTAGATAACTGTAGTTGCATATGCAAGCTTTTTTACTGACTCAAATTATGCACCAAGAAACACACCAAAACATGTTTTCTTCCTGTTCAACAGATTTTTCTTCATTTTTTTTTTCTGAGACAATTGGACTTTATTCCACTAGGAAAACTGTTTAATTACCTACTGCCTTTCCAGCCCACTGATTTACATTCTAAGCTATTTTAATTATACAATTCATTGCATTTTAAATGTGGATAAACTACTTAAAATTCAGCGATTAAAAGCTGTTGAATAATATCAGTAGATTCACGAATGGCCATTGCTGCAGGAATTAAAATACAAAATGTGTTAAAAAAAAATGTTTACTTCTTTTGTTCCTCACATATGTGGGGACGGCCCATCCTTCACACACCTAACCAAGGTATTCAATTTCACTATGTAGGTAGCTGATATAATTTGTCATATTTCAATCACTTCATCTGTCCTTATCACTCACAGATAAAAATACACTAACAAGAAGTTGAATCAAAGTCCGTGTCCTTCAGGAATGGTCAAGTCATCACCTCTAATGGACGTCATCTGTACAGAAGACAATGTGTTTCCAGTGAGAAAGCAAAACTGTTTTACCTTCCTCAATTTGACTGTAAAGTGTCTGAGATAGCACTGACCAAAATCTATAACGCAAACGCTCTCTTAGAGTCCACGAGAATATTGAAATGCACCACTTGTTTGCTGGCACTTTACAGTCAGGGGACCTTGGCGGCGGTTAAATCTGTGATTCTGCAAAGAGTCTAGCACTGGAAATAGAATAATCAACAGGAGCAATACTCAGGAAGGCCAAGTTAGGATTAAGATCATAATAGAACTGTAGCCGAGGCTTTGGTCTCTAAGGTACAAACTGAAATCTCATATAACATTCAATATTTGAAATATTACATTATCAAGGTTTTTCACTTCACATCTTCAGAACTGTTCTTATTTCTCACTCCAAGAAGATAGCAATTTTAGATACTGTACATTTTTTATTAAATGACCAGTATTGAGTAACGTGCATTCTCAGGTAATTTACAGTGCTGTGCACCATTAAGAATTTAGAGTGCCTTTATACTCCTATTCCATTTCTGAATTTAAAATAAGTTAAACTAAAGGCATCTCAAACAGGATGCAGAGTTGCAACTCAAATTTTGAGCTCTATTAATATTAAGTACTGTTCAAAATAAATAAAATTCAAAGGAATAAAGGTTGTTGTTTTTTAAATAGTACATTTATTTATTTATTTTTAATATGTATCCCCCAGTATTAAAAACATACCACACACAAAACATATGGGGTATTTTGGAAATATACATATGAGTATGTGTATATATATTTTTTGTATCAGTGATAACTATTAATTCTGACTAATAATGTCTACCAATAAGGAAATATATATATTTATATATATATATACAAAGTAACAGTACCAACTGTTGGTGCAGGACTGGAACAGGGTGGAGACAAGGAGAGCCTCCAGGGCAGATAGTAGTCATGGACTGTGATTAATCATGATTAATCACAAATTTAAAATACTAGGATTTACCTGTAAATGTGTTGAAAAAGAAATGCATGACAAACTAGTTTAAGGAAACAGAACCTTTCACACTTCCACCAGGTATTAGACGTAATCCTTATTATTATTTTATCATTATTCTTTTGTTTTTATTCAGCCATTATTAGCCTTTAAACTGGCAATAAAACGTTTACCAAGCCACATCGCTTCAATCCCAGTATACATTTACCCAACTATTATCAAAAGTATTTCTAAATAAATACAACAAAACATTTTCTTACATGAAGTATTATGGGGGGGCAGTGCCCCCCTGTCAACAAGCTTGGCCCCCTCTTTGGCCCCCCTAAATTTGGAATCATATCACACCAAACAATTTTGGGTGAAATGCGCAGTTTGTCCTGTAAACTATATAAAAAGAAATACCACTGTTAAATTCAAATCTGCTTTCGCTGGCTGGCACAGAGCCAGAGACACAGGTTTTTAAAGCACTGCGCATTATAACCAATCACATACAATTCTGTTGAGCTTATGAATGCAAGGACCAATCAGAAGCGTTCAGATGAGTCATCGCCGAAGCGCCACTATTTCGTCATAGACTGTAAAAAAAAATGGACGTAGTGTCCGTGACGTCACTCGTAGGTTTCTGAAGAGCATTTTTGAAGCCGCCATCTTGGAAGCGCGTCACCGCGCGTCACTCCCGGATAATCAAAAATGGGCAAAAAGGCGGGACGTGGGTGAAGCTGAGCTGAAACCACGCCCGTCATGCAAAGACAAAACACCAAAATTTCGTTTTTGGTCGAAAATGAGTTATTGATCATTTTGGGACATTCAAGACCTCCTTTATCATGTGTTTAAAGTCCGTGTAAAGAGAATTCTGAGAATTGTTTCTAAACACATTACAAATGTTAGAAATGTATTTCTGAAACACATTACTAAGACTCTGAACTATTTAGTGCTGAATTGTGGAGTTAAACAGTTTTTCACCAATTCTGTGTTCAGGATTTATTGGGCGGGGCTAAAACGGTGGCTCGATGACGCAATGGAGCCACCGAGCGTGGCCCCGCCCCTAACACTATAATAACTATGTTGAGAGGTCAAGTTCTTAGTTTGTCTTTTTGAATGTCTGTGATGTTAGATATAGATTTTACGCAGGGACGGCTCTAGGGTGAATGGATACCTGGGTCTTAGCCCAGATACATCAATAGGTGGCAGAATACATACAATTTAAAAACATGGAGGGTTCACAATTCGCATCTAAAAACGCATGGAAATGCGAGCTGTACCGCTTTCTCTAAAGCGCACCGGAGCTTGTGCTCTTGTGGTGTTTGCCGTTGCTAAGCAACCATGAGCCGCGCAAGCCTTGAAGAAGAGACGGTTTCAACTCACTGCAGAGCTGACGCACTCTTGCACCTAACTTGCACGCTCAAACATGTATGGCTGTATAAATCCAAGTAAGCTACTAGAGGTAGCATCAGTAGCATCCATTCAGGTTGTAGCGGTATTTGACAGTTGAGAGAGAGTGTTGCCAACTTTGTCGACTTTGTCGCTAGATTTAGCGACTTTTCAGACCCCCCTAGCGACTTTTTTCCAAAAAAGCGACTAGCGACAAATCTAGCGACTTCTTGGGCAAACCTTAGCGAGTCTCTGTGATCACTGGTACTGCCGCAACGGCACGCACTTCTTTCTCTGCGTCTGCTCTGTTCAGCGAGCGGCTGAGAGGCAGCGAGTTCAGTTAAAACAGATACTGTGTTGCTTCTCTAATTTTACATGCAAATATAGCCGAAATCACAGAACAGGAATTGTCTCTGTCTTGTCTTATCTTGTGTGTATTATTTGATTTCATCAGACGACGGCTCAATTATAAAATAGGATTTTTGTGCAGAGTAACTTCTTGGAAGGGAGAGCTGGTTATGTATTCTTAAAGGGCTGCGTTTCAGTCACTATTTCATATTTATCCCGTTGATTGACAACAGAAACATTAAAGGAAAACAGTTTTATTGAGAATTTAGCTGCATTAAAATACAGTATGAGCACAGAGAGACAAACAAATGTAAAAGGCAATATGACGTGATGACGTCATGGATATGCTAATTAGCGTGTGACATCATCTAGCGACATTTAGCGACTTTTCAAACTGGCTTTAGCTACTTTCCATCGAAAGAAGTTGGCAACACTGCGGCCGCGTTCCCGCGAGTGGGCGTGGTTTCAGCGCCGACAGCGGATAGGCCAGCGTTTGAGAGCAGAGAGTCCTGCTGATTTTAGTTACCTGGCGTTTTTTTTTAATCATTCAAATTTGGCTGGGTGGTTAATAACACATTTTTCTGTTGTGTGACAAACTCAGAACACATATTTTAATATCACTTTGCACGGACTTTAAGTATCATGGAGAAAAGCCCCTGAGAAACCAAGGCAGAACACAGTGTAACATCAGTTACCGCTCTTTGATTTTGTTTTTGAAAGCTCAATTAAGTTACGGTGCTCTGCATTTGTTCGTTCGTCAATACTGTGCCAGGCCAGCCTGGAGTTCTACGGTATTCTGCCTTTGTTTTACTGTCCATTAAAGTCTACCGCGTTTATTGTGTACTTCTATGTTGGCACTTCGTTAGACAAACAAATGAGAGAGACCGTGATCTAACAAACTGCACCATATAACAAAGCACTGTAACCAATAACGATTCTATAACTTGGCAACAATAATTAATCGTAAATAATCTTTAAAGTGTTTTTTTTTTTATAATGCAGATTATTCACTCAGTGCCAGCTGCCAGTCTGAGGCTGCACACTTCTGCACGTGAGGACTCAAATGCCCTGACAGCGTATCACACACAAAATCAATAACTGTTCGCAATTAAATCCTTTTCCTTCCTTTTCTTGTAAGTCGACAAAATCCATTGCAATGAACGCCATCGATCGGAGATGTTTTATTCACAATCATTCGGAGCATCATCCCTGCTGGCGTTCACATCAATCCACAAGTCGTTCTTATAGGTTAAGCTATTTTAATTCAGTTCGATGTAAAAACAATAGGCTAAGTATGTCTTGCATCCTTTAATGTTAGCGAACATTGCAAATAAATTGGTTGCAAAACGGTATCCACTCGTGTTTAACTTTTTGTCTGGTTGTTATGGTCAGAAAAAAAAAAAAGAATCACATTACTAGATGTTATAGCCTAGCCAATGATCACTAGATTTTATACAGATGTTATTCTGTAAATGGTGATCAGCACCCTATATAATGTGGAACTTACTGCCTTTTGCCTTGGCGTGACATCTCACTTTTTGCAGACAGTGCAGCAGAGTACAATATCAATATAGCCGTAAAAATCAAGTTTGAGATCATTTTCATTAAAACATCTAATTGCCAGATTCCCAGTGTCCTACCTATAAAAAAAAAATTCTGTACAAATACAAATCTTGAAAGCCAGTTTTCTAAGTTTCACACTCTGCAGCAGAGCGGAAGTCCACCTGTCACTCAAGTGGCCACGCCCTTAATTATGCAGAACTTTAAGGCTTAAAATAATTTAAACGGATGAGTTATAAAAAAATTCACCCGCCTCACAGTTGTCACGAAGGGCAAAATTAGCTATATAGACCAAAATAAAGTTTTGTACCAGGCTGTAAACATGTTTTTTTCTGCTGTAAAGTTGGGCATTTTAACATGGGGAGTCTATGGGATTGACTCCCTTTTGGAGCCAGCCTCCAGCGGCCAGTCGATGAATTGCAGTTTTAGTCACTTCCGTGTTGGTTTCAAGAGAGGGAGCGGGAGGTTGCCGCTTGGTTAATTAGTAACTTACAATGTTTTTATTAAATCCACATAAAATACAAAGTCATTCTTATTATATGATCATGGTGCGACACTCATTTTATGGTATGACATCTGGTACTTAAGTAAAGATTTTCATGTATGCTATAATGACAAACAAATACAACTCATTATATACACTATAAATACTTTAAAAGACACAGACATGTAGATGTTTGTGGAAGATGTTTTCTCTGTTTTGGAGGGATGATCGTTTTTAAATCATACCCTATTGCATCAAAATTTGTTAATAGGCCTACTGTACTATAGTTTGGGGTGGATAATTTTATCAGTTGTTTATTATTCATGCAACAATGTATTACTGTTATAGTTTTTATTAATAACCATTGCTATATAGCTGATAACTTTGTCTAGTGCTCTTATGAATGTTTATAACATGATTGAATATTTAACTACTATACTGAATGACATAGCATAGACTTCTTCATGGCACTAGTGTTTGTGTATTTCATTTCATTATGTAACCTGTTGTACAGATCTGTGTGGTGTTAAATACTGTTTTTGACAGTGTTGATAACGTTTCTGACAGATAATATCATGATATTCCCTTACCGAATGTTGTATCCTCTCAGCAATAACCTGTCCATAGGCTTTTAACATTTCACATGAAATTCTGTCAGGGAGCTGTAGAAGGCGCGAAGAAAAATACAGCTGCGCTATATCTCTGGTAATTTTAATATGTAACTAATTTAAAGCAACAAGATCAGGCCCTTTCTGACGGAGCATGCTGCACAACTTCTTGTCCAGGCCCTTGTCATTTCTAGGCTGGACTACTGCAATGCTCTTCTGGCTGGACTTCCATCAAACACAGTCAAACCTCTACAAATGATTCAGAATGCAGCGGCACGACTGGTCTTCAAGGAACCCAAAAGAGCCCATGTTACACCTCTCCTTATCTCATTGCATTGGCTACCAATCGCAGCTCGCATCAAGTTCAAGACACTGATGCTTGCTTATAGAACAACCACAGGCTCAGCACCCGCCTACATGCACTCACTATTAAGAATCTACATCCCCTCCAGAAGTCTGAGATCTGCTAGTGAGCGACGCCTCGTGGTACCATCACAAAGAGGCTCAAAATCACTCTCCAGAACATTCTCGTTCAGCATTCCTGGCTGGTGGAATGATCTTCCCACCCATATTCGGAGAGCTGGATCCCTGTCAATCTTCAAGCAACAGCTGAAAACTCATCTCTTTCGACACTACTTGACTTCAACCTACACATAAAAAAAAAAAAAAAAAAATCTTTCTCCTTACTTATTCCTTCCCTTGCTAGCTTGTACTTATTTAAACAATGCCTGAGACTTGGTGTTACAAGCACTTCCTTTGTCGGATTGCCTCTTCAAGATGAATCGCTTCATGTGTTCCCCAAATTGTAAGTCGCTTTGGATAAAAGCGTCTGCAAAATGACTAAATGTAAATGTAAATGGACAAAAAAATATGTTTTTTACACTACCAGAATTTTAACCAAAGTATGTTATAGACTTTTCATTAAGACCCTAAAGAATCATATCAACTTGTGGAAAATGGGCATCCGATGACCCCTTTAAAAGATCGAGAAAAGATGCAAGTAGGATTCGAATCTAGGTTGCCCATATATAATTACCTGTCGGAGCATTTGACCTTTTATAATGTAACTGTTTGGATGCCATTTGTGTGTTTGGATACACTTTAAAAATATGAACTGTTAATTGGTTAATTGTAAGTTACCTTACAATATTGTAACGTGGGTTTTTGGGTTTTGTTTCACGTTCATGTTTTCATGTCTTTTATTTTAGAGTTCAGTCATGGTCCCTGTTCAGTCATGTGATTCTCTTCTGTGTGTTATGTTCTGATTGGTTCTTTGGTTCATGTGTCATGTTCTCATTGGTTGTCTTACTCATGTGTCCTGTCTCTCATTGGTTGATTCTTGTCATGTGACCTGTATCGTTTGCCACTTGCAGTCAGGGGTGGAATTGAAAGCGGTGACGTGAAGTCGGACACTTTCTGCTCCCGGTAGTGATGCTCTCGCGGTGTTTGCATACTCTTATCACAGATGAAGTGAATAGCATGCAATATTTGTCAAATGCACAGACGTTTCAGAAATGTTTTCATGAGTAACAGAAAAACTTTTTATATACTGATTAATACAGGGCCATCTGTTCAAGAATAAAGTTCAACATAAACATATACAAATATCGATAAAGTGGGAGTATATTTGCTTTTATCAGTGTTTTTTATTAAATGTGACGCAATATAACATTGCGACTATACAGTAAAAAAAGCTTTTACTGATCTGAAAACAGATTTGTGAGCTGTATTTTTTTTATTATTATGCAAAAATTATACAAAGGTTTGTACAAGCATATACAGCTCGCAACAAGTACAAAAACAAATAAACATTCATAAGAATATGTAAAGTGAAACAATTCATGCCAGGGGTAAAATTACAACAATTTAAAGTAACAAAAAGCTTCATAGGTCTTTCTTGCTTTTTTGTTCTTAATTTTATCTAATGTAGTTCCGTATTGTTTTATCTCTTTTATAAAATGTTCAAAGTTTTGCTTAGCTTAAGTCATTTTTTTCACATGAATGTGATATTTTCCAAGTAAAATAAGATTTATGAGCAGTATTGGATTTGAAGATGTTAGAAACACACGTCATTGTTGTCATGTGGTGAATTTGGCCAATCTTGAAACAGCTGTGTCTTCATCAGTGCTCCTGCAGTTGCTCTGGAGAAACGGCGCCAGCTGAGTCAGCTGGCTGCTCTCGAAACTCTATCGCGGTACTTTGATGTCACACGGGACAATTACGTGGCGTCGGCACCGGTTCAAGTCGGACAAGTTTTCTAACCGGCATGCACTGCTTCAAGTCAGCCGCCGATCGGTCTGCATGGCGCTGCATGAAGTCGAACACACCTATTGTCTCTGGTTGTGTATTGATGTTGTAACCTGTTGTTGTTGAGTCTAGTCTGTTCATGCCAAGTCAAGTCTGTTCAAGTCATGTCTGTTCAAGTCAAGTCTCTGTTTGGATTAAGGATTACTTTTGTAAATATAGCTGCACTTGGGTTCTCACTATGCTCGCCTCCAGTGGACTATTGTTACAGTGGAAAAATATATAATTATTTTATTTTAAAATAATTTTACTCTATACTAATTTTACTCTGATACTGCAAAACAATATGTTTTAAGAAGTAAAAGTATGTATTACCATATAATGTTTAATGTGAAAATCTACAATAAATTCAGCAAAAAATAAAATAAAATACATTTAAAAAAAATTCTCATTCCTGTGTGATTATTACAGTATTTTCGTGGTGAATTTTTGGCAACAGCCACCATTTTTATAACAGACTGTTGTTATTATTATTTTTTAATTTTATTTATTTGGTCATTGAGCCGGAATAAAACACATTACTTACATGAGTACCAATGCTTAATGTGCATGAAATGTGCAGAAACTACTAGGCCACGCCTCTAACCTCATACATTCACACTGAGAGAAAAATGTGCATTCTCCTCACATGCTTCAACTTCTGTTCAATTTGCTTCATCTTCTTTGAATCTGCATTCAGCAAGAAGAGATAAAGCCAAGACAGGAATGGACATAGTCAAAGCATTCATGGCGACTGTATGGCACCTGAAATACCACCTGAAACCATCATTGGTATTCCAGAGGGACTGAAAATGGTTTCTGCAGTCCATCTCTGGTGGTCTCTTGAATTTTTTTTTCTCCCTTTTCTATTCTTCATTCTATCAGTTTGAGAGCAGGGGAGGCGGGGAGGAAATGTGCTTAAAGGGAAATCCTCTCTGCTTTGTGGCAGAAGTCACAGACTCAGGCTGGCTGACGGAATGACAGGACAAAGCAGATATCCAGAGCGTGTCCCTTACCATGGCAATTGCAGCAACTTTGCGTGCTCCGTGTCATCGCATTTGCGAGTGCAGCGCGGTGTGACAGTAGAAAGATGAGTGTCTGAGGTGTCTACCTTTTTTTCCAATCATACAGCAGATAGGGTGAATACAAAGCTCTGCAGAGTCTGAAATCCAGACAGAGTGAAACTACCAAATTTGAGCTTGGGAGAGCAGAAGGTAATGTTTTCCCCCCAAAGACTCTGAGGCTAACTTATCTCAGCCAAGAAAATTGATAGAACCCAGACCGCCCCCCACCGCTACCAGTATGGGCGGCAGTGATTTTATTACAATGAGCAGTAGGCATGCGTTTGGTCTTGAAAGCCAATGTGTGAACTGCAACGTAGCTGATACACTTTTTGGCAGGGCACTTTGGGTTTATGCAAGTGTGGAGTGCTGATAACAGGCAAAGTTGCTGCCAATCGCAGATTGTCCGATTAATCCAGATGAAAAGCGAACTATGGACGGTTGTGGATGGTGTAGAGCGAGGCCTCAATCGGTTGGAGGCAATAGTCTAAGCCTCCGATCTCAACTGGTGGGTTGTGATAGCGACAGCAGTGATAAACAGCGCTACATGCTAATAATTCAAATAAATAATATACAAATCAAACGTGAATGATAAAACTTTGACACACAGAAGTGAAGCCACAAGTGTTCCACTGATTTGCACAGGCGATTTTGGTTGTTGTGCATCCTGAAGCAAAACCAGTTGACAACCACTGGTCTAATTATAATTCTAATGTCCCTCACTAATTATACAAGTCTAATGGCCAGGAATCACTTGAATGTGTGGTTAGCATGCTTAAAAACACATCATGTTCCGTCAAGGTTGTAGGACTACTTCGACTGAAATTTTAATTCACATCCCCCTGTCCACCCACCACCTGTTTTTCCCATCTTTACGCCTGTTCATGAAGCGCATCGTTTACTTGTAGCGAATGATCTCCGCAGCTTAATAAGATCTGACTTCTGTTGACATAATGGTTTAGAGTTTATGCAAATACAGCTGGCAGGGACAGGAAGCGCAGGAGGTGTGCCATCCCTCTGCAACCTTGTGCTTTCACAATATGTTTTTAAAGTCCAGTTACAGCTTCAAAACAGAAAGAGAGGACTGCATAAGTGTTTCTGATGAAAATAGTGTTGTTCCCAGCTGGTTTGTTCTGGTATAGTCTCACTGACCAGTTAATGCACATTGCATGCAAAAATCTCTTCCAAGAACCAGAACTCAATCAGCATTGAGTAAATGAGAATTACTAAAATTTCTCTCAGTCTTACTGTAGTAACAGTAACTGGTTTTAAGACAGGAATGTTAAAGTTGTAGGCTATATTAATCTAGACTTCCTCTTTCAACAGGCAGTACATCAATACACTGAGGAAAACTGCAACTTGTTAAAGATTTTTAAAAGAAGATGGGTCGATAAAATAAACACTTTTGAATTTGGAATCTGCAATGGTTAGTGGCAAAGGTTTAAGGCACTTTGTTGTAGTAGCAAGACAGCATATTTCATTTTAGTATACTTTAATATTTTTAAATTAATTTTTAATCATTAATTGTCTACTAACTCTCAGGGTAGACTGTTAGGGTAGGTTTAGGGTTAGTGGAATAAGTTGACATATACTTGCAAAGTTTCTCATAGTCAGTATGTTGTATGTTGTATGTTGTGGACCCAAAAAAATAAAGTGTTAGAAGATATTAAGCAGACAGTCTACTAATACTCTAATGACTGATAGTTGACATGTAGTTACAAAGTTACTTACTGTTAGTAGAATGTGGACTGTCGAGATAAAGTGATACCGTTCTTTGTATAAGCAACACAAAAACTGGCTAAACCAGAGGGTCTCTTCCTGTCTAAAGCCCTATTCGGATGGTATTTTTTTTCTCATGTGGATGTCTGTAAAAATAAATTTACATGGCACCTCAGTGATAAAACTCTTGGATTCGGATGGTGATTTATTCATAGTGGAGAAGCGAGTTCTGTGATCCTACGAACCTGGGAACGTGCTGCTCACGAGGCCAGCATGATTGTCTGCTCTAAATAAAATCATCATATGCTTGGAATGAGAATAAATTCATATTTAATAATATCCTATTTATTATTTGATTATGTAAATCTCCTGTTTAAAAATAGGAAAATAGACATGCTATAGTTGAAATGTTTCTTTTTTTGTCTCGCATTTTTATCTCTCAAAATGCTGAATGTCATTAAAAATGTGGAGATTAGGAGAAATTAGTTGCAACCTCTTTCATAAGGCAAACATAAAGCTGCTTGTTTTATATTTTTATGTATGTAATTGTAGGTCTATATAACACATATATTAAAATTGTATTACATATCCGTTGCTGCCATAATAGTGACCCATTTCATTATGTGCTTTTATATATCATATTATATTATATATCTCTTTCTTCTTATGCAATTGTTATGAAATATTGTTCTTGTAAATACTTTCCAGCTACCATACAGCGTTTCGTCAAAAAGGATTTAAACACTGAATTTTGAATTGATTTCTTGTAAACTCAGAGATGTGGATTCAGATGGCAATTCAATTTCCACCCCACTCCCCACCCCCCATGAGAAACAATTACCATCCGAATTGAGCTTTAGTAGCACAGTAGTGGTCACAAGGGAAAAATGTCTGGTTTTGAGATTAGTTGGGGTGTGGTACAAGTCTAGACGGTATACCAACATTTTTACCGGTGAAGGTGTTCAACCAGCACCCAAAATGCAACATATGCTGGTAAGTAGTTACTTTGTCTTTTCAGTATAGGTCAAGGGTGTCCATTCCTGCTCCTAAAGGATCAACGTCCTGCAGAGTTTAATGCCAACCTGCTCCAGCACACCTGCCTGGAAGTTTCCAGTAATCCTGGAGACCTTGATGAGCTGGTTCAGGTGTGTTTAATTAGGGTTGGAGCTAAACTCTGCAGGACAATAGCCCTCCAGGAGCAGAGCTGGACAATAAACTAGAGAGAGGCTTTGGCAAGTTTTGCACTTAGACATAAGGTAAGGCATACAAACAAACATATTCAGGGTTCAGCTGGAATAAAGCCCGAGCTCTGAGAGCATTCATTATCGGACAAAGCGAATGCGATTTAATGAGATTACTCCCGTAGACTACGCTCCAGAGACAAAGCAATCTCTGCATCGGTTGTCTTGTTTACAGCTAATGGTAACATTTCACAGCCCCTTCAGATGGACAGCTCCAGTGCATTATTGCAGTAATCGATCAGGGCCTCGGCACACGCATGAAAGGCCCATTCATCGCTACTGGACCTCCCGCTTTCGCTCACACATCACAACAACCCACCTCTCTGTGTTTAAAGTACTGAAAAAGAAGCCTGTCCATGCTGTGTGAACACGGTACGTATCATTTTCTTCTCACCTTGGGAGTGACGGTTTGACAGCCGTCTGTCGATTTGATGTCAGGGGCAGCCCCTGATATGCCACTGTCAGGATCTCTGTGGTGGCCCCATCAGGCCTGCCAGGGGTCGTTGTGGTCAGGTGAAAGTGTGCCATGGAAAGGTTAGGCCCGGAGCAACACTCTCATCTTGATTAATGGACCTCTCTGTACCCCTGAGTGAGCAATTATCAGAGGATAGGCACACTCGTTCATCACTGTAACAGAAAAGCGGCACGGCCCGTGCTGTGAAACCGTACTCAACCAGCAGCACTGCACCTTACACCACCACCCCACTGGTTCAAGCCAAAAGAAGAGCGGTGCCCGGCTAAGGAGGAAGAGGGGAGTTTAGTGGAGTGGAAAGCAGAGTAGATAAGGTTTCCCTCGAGGAATAACTCGGCAGCCTCTTGGATTTGCTCTCTGGCTGCGGCGAGGGCTAATAGTCAAGCCTCCCGCTTTCATCTGCACTGGCGAACGTGGTGGTTCACAGCTTGTTTCAGAGTACCCAAACGCAAATATCTACATGATGCAACAGCCCATTAGTGCAATGTGCTTCCCGACACACTAGGTTTGGGTTACGCTGCAACCTACTTCACAAATAATCGTTTTCACAGGGCCTGCAACAAAATGAGTCCGCTTGTGCCAATATGCAATGGCTGTCCTCAAGACTGTTTGGCTCTGATACTGTCATATTGTGAAAAAGCTCATTATGTTAATCTGCTCATCTATTGAGAACATCTGGCAGATGACATGCATCTTTTACTTACTCTGCCAAACGTATTGACATTAAATGCATTATTACATTATAAGTCAGCAATCAAATTCGCACTGACACATGATCAATATGTAATTTGCAGATGTATTATTCCTCTGGCTGAGTAACACATCATCGATGAGCCTTTGAATAGGTTCGCTTATAGGCGAACCTCGGTAATTCGCTCAGACTTATCCATTGTCTCATAGCAATGGTTTAATCTGATTGGCTGACTTTCTTCTGGGAGTAAATGCACTTTTTTTTTTATTTAAATATTTGTCCGCCTAGAAATAAAGACATGTTTACAAAGTGCTGGTTTGATGCATTCCATTAACCATTGGATTTTCCTTGGCTATCTTTTTTCTTAAGTTTTTTTTTGAGGCATTTATCAGAAAAGTAGCTAGGCACAAATGTGTATTCTGTATTGCTTTGATGTTCTGTATTTACTGGAGGTGCAGATATTCTAACCACAGAGTCTATGCATGATTTCCTCCATTTTTTCAGAATTATTTGAGAAAGTGAAACCAGGGAAAATATGTTTTATGATTGACCAGCTTTGCCCTTGAACTATCAGGAAACCATCAAATGTAAATACGTCATTAATAATTTCCTGTCTTTAGAATTTGCCATGTTGAATACATTTTCATTTTCCTGAGCTCTCCATTGTGGACGTGATCGAGTTTCAACATCTAGCTGATCTCAGCGTATACATGAAAACTAGACAAATGTGACTGCTCCTCTTAAACAAGACACTATAAAGAATATAAATCACCTATAAAAACTTAATTGTGTTTTTAAAATGATGATTGGATGGCAAGAAAAAAAATACGTTACAAAATTTCACTTAATTATTTGTGAGAATCTGTTTTCATTACTGTCCCTCTTTACCTTAACATGTTATAAAAAGCGCTACAGTAGTTGCAGGGAAAGTTTGATGGATTGTGATCATTAATCATCATACTAATATGAGCTAACTTGGCATAAACCATATCATATGACTGTTAGAGCCTGAATTTTTCTTGAAAGTTGAACAGACATGAGGTGCATAGGGTAGCCTATATAGTGGTGGTTTTACATGGTTTCTAGCTGGAACAAACAAGTCATTTAAATTATACACTGTTCCTCATTTTCACACTTCCTTTATGGATGAAGCACAGACACCATAATATTTTCAGCTGGAAAAAAAAAAAAAATCGAATGAACAAGGCTTGATAAATGTAATGACTCAGATGATTAATTTGAAGAGGATGAAAATTAATTACTCGCTACCTCCTAGTGGGACCACTCTCAGAAATATAGTTTTATTAGTAAACCTCCTCAGCCTGTTGGAACGAAGCGTGCCATCATCATTTCTAATCCCTAGACCCGATGATTTACCTGCTATTTACCTCTAACTATTAGTCAATTACTACACTGTCTTGTGGACCAGACCTCTGAGTTAATGAGTTTGGAGGAAGGCCAGGGTGTGATTTCTTTTCAACACAGTCTAATGGGCTGTCTTGCGATGCATTTTTAATGCGCCACATTGAGTGCAAACCTCCTTTGCCAGCTATTGGGGTATTTTTCTCGCATTGATTTTGTCTTCTCTTTTTCCCGCCGCACTGATTTCGTCGCACTGAATATGCATGCTAATGCATGCCCTTGATTTTCATAAGCTGTTGTTAAGACAGGTGCTTCTCTAAAGACACGTTCATTGGAAGACTGTAAAGCAATGTGGGATCGTACTGCATGGTTGCTCGTTTTAGTTTCAAGTATGCAGTTTTAGAGTTAAGAGCGGCCCTCAAAATCACAGAGGTGTCGAAGTTTAATCCTTTTAATTGATTTGCACGGCTAGAAGTCATTTATTTTCAACAGAGTTGGCAATTTCTGACATCAATTTGTATTTCCATTCTCAACCCTTTGATGACCAATTGTGCAGTCCTCAAATAACATTACACACAAGCGGTATCAACGTCCACTATAACCAATAATACAGAACTCAGCGACCTCCAGCAATAAAATGACTGGGTTCACGCCATGTGTATTACATTTGCATTTAAATGATTTTAATCATTTAGTGTTTTAGCCTCAATACTAATGGCAGTTTTTCACAGACACAGTTAACACAAGGTCGTTTTGTCGTGAATGTAATACACTTACAAAGTGCGGTATAAAAAGCTGCCTATAATGGCTTTCCTGACATCTTATTGCTTTTTAGGAGTGGAGTGAAACAGTTGAGTAAAGATCTGTATTTTGAATCTACATATTGCTTTCATGTCCTCTCTTTCATCTCCGTCTCATTCCCTTTCCTCTCTCTCTCTTTCTCTTCACTCACTGGTTTGTCTCCATCCGTTGCTCACATCTTTATTTCATTCCAATTTTCACCCAGCACGATGAAAATGGAGTGGGAGGGCTGGGGAGCTGGATAAGATGGAAGTGGCTGAGAGGAGACAAAAATAAAACCCAATTTCAACAATAGCTCAAACCCCTGCCTCGGTGTCTACAGGAGGACGAACCCGCGCACCATCAGCAAGTCCAGGAATTTTGTCTTCCGCTGTAGGGAGTTTTTTTAAGCTCTATTTTTCACAGGCGTCCTTGAAAATAAGGCAGGGAAACAATGACTGGGGTGACTAAACAGTTGTGGCACTTTTGCAAGCCGTATTTCAATGAAAAAAAGTCTTATTCACTAACCACCTGAAACCTGCTGTCACTAACCAATAATTTTGTCCCTCTTTTTCTTCTTCTATTTTTTTTTAGAGGCTACAGTGAAGCTGGTGCTTATAATGGAAGTGGATGTGTCTGGTTTTTAGCAGGTTTAAATGCAGAAATGTGAAGCTTATAATTGTATAAAATCACTTACATTATAATTATTAAAAGGTTGTGTATTATTTCAGCTGTGAAGTTGTTTTTGCCCGTTTTATGGTCATTTAAGCTAAAATTCTACACAGAAAATGCTGGAAAGCTTTTATTATTTATTTTAATTTTGCCACACTAAAACCATGTTAACGCACATTTTGATTACATATTGTGGATTTTATCATTTTTGGACATTTATGGACTGGCCCATTCATTTCCATTTTAAGCTCATAATTTATGAACTTGTCATTTTAAGAAGTCACTTCCATTATTTTTTCTGTTAAAAGTTGTGCATTATTTGAGCAGTAAATTTGTTCTTGTCCGTTTTATGGTCATTTTAGTCAGCTGTCATAGCAACTTGAATATAGTTTTACATACAATACATTTAATTCAGCTGCAACTAAAAGTTTTGCAAAAACAACAACAAAAAACAACTGAATAAATACAGTATGTTTGATGTCTAAATGTTTCCTTTTTTAATTTTTTTTTATTTTTTTAACCACATTGGAATCAAAACTGAGAATCGATAAGACACACACAAACACACACACACTGTTTACATATTGTGGCTTTACTATTGAAACAGTATTATTACTGTCTTCTGTTATTTATGCTGGCCAAACTCATTTCCATTGTAAGTGTTGTATAACCCCCTTTTTAAGAAAAGAAGGGATGAGTCAAAAATGAGAGTAGATTGAGTTGAACTTGTACTGAACCTGGAATATTCCTTTGATTTTTAGTGAATTGCCCCCTCTGGGTTTCTTTTTCCTGTATGGAATTACTACTCGGTTAGCTTTGCGTGTCCAACATGTGAAGCCTGTCTGATGTGTATAGAACGGATGGATTAAGAGTGCTCTGTCCATCCTGGTCAGATGGCATTACCTATCAGTGAGTCAGACCTATCATCCCCTCAAATGACAGCAAATTACTGTGACGCTGTCAGGTATGAGCTCTAATCACATGGCTCTCCGAGGGGAATGTAATCACACCCCAGGCCTCACTGCAACTTGGTAACTGGCTTAAAAACTGCCCTCTGACATCCGTAGAAGACCTTTTCACAGAAAAGTACCATGGATTTGCCATATAATATGACATGGGAAAACCATCACGGTAATATCATGGTGTTCTTTGAAGTACTGTGTAAATACCACGGTGTATGATGATGATATAGTACCACGGTGGCCCAAAAAAGTACTTGAGCCACACTTAAAATGTATGAATGTCATTTGATTAGACAGCAAAATATTGTGGCATCTGCAAACAAATGACTTCTAAGATTTTCTAAGAAATAGCTCAAATGTTCTTACTCATGCTTTGCAATGACTTTCAGAGCAACTGGTGTGTTGATGATTTTCAGATTTTAACTAAGCCACCATCGACAGAGGCGTCATGTTTTGTTTATATGCTTGGACGGCTGCTGCAGCAGAGTGCTGTTTGATTTGTTGCCATGTCCACTCATTATAAGCGTCTTTGGGCTTGTTGTTTGTGCTTGGCTCATAAAGCGATCCAGTATATGGAATTAATAGGGACAGGAATTAAAAGGGACAGGTAATTTTGCAGGACAGTAGCGATATTCTGGTCCAATTTCCAATATAAAGCAATTGGATTTATTCAGGATTATTGTTGTCTTGTTCTTGTTTGGAGTTTTTTTTTTCTTTTTCTAGCAGTTATGTCAACACAAATGAATGATTCAAGTCATGTAACTCATTCACTGCAATATCTTACACTGCACGTACAGAAGAGCGCCACATTTCTGATACGCGTTTACATGTTCAGTTCAATTCCATACACTCTGGGTAGAATTATTGTAAATGCGGTTGTGACTACCTGAATTTTTCAGGAGTTAATTAGAATGTGCTTTTAATTTCTGTAAATGACTGAACTGTGTGTGTAGAAAACAACTGAATTTAACTGAAGCGTGTAAGTGGCCAAAGGGCAACAATTTAAGTTTTCAACAATAGGCTATATATACTGTCTTATAATTCAAAACCATTTTTTATTCTCCAAAATTGTTTTGCTTGAAAAACGGTGCCTGAAAAAGGTCTGTCTTTAAAATGATTGCTGCTTGGTCTGATGTTTTGTTGTAATGTGCAGGAGTGTCACTAGGCCCTACCTCAATGTTTTTCCCCCATAGCAATCTTATTTTCATAGGATCTTTTTGTTCCTTCTTTTTTTCTTTATGTGTGCACTGCAGTAATTCAAATCACACTGTCAAATGCATTAACAAGGCATTATTCTATTTTTTTGGATACATCGGGACAGATAAACTCCTTTTTTGTTGAATGTTGCACATGTAATAGAAGCCCTAAAATTAGCTAGTGCTTGAAGTGGGCTGTTACCATACTACTGAATGTGTTAAACAACATTAGTGAATGCCTTTTCTGTTCACAATCCTTATTTAGCAACTTATTGACAACTTTAGTTTTTTTAAGCATGCAATTGCTTCAAAATGTATGTTTGAGGCATGACTGTGGGTAATGTCTGTTGTAGAACAAAACATGACAGTCTCAAAGTCATGGTAACCACAGACCGTATTTTAGTTATAAATCAAGAAATAACAACTATGCTAAAATCCCATAACAAAATTCCTGAGGGGAACCTAAATATCTATTCCCTTTCAACTTGTAGTGCATTCAGTCTTCAGTGCATTCAGGGGTAATCACCCCCACCCCGCAATTCAACTCATCATTTACATGCCCTATATTACATTATTTCTTCTGTGGAGCGCAAATAGAGATAATTTGGGAAGTTTCTCAGTTCTATTTTGTCTATAATGGAAGTCATTGGTAACCAACATGCTTCAAATATCTTTGTTTGTGTTTAGCAGATGAAAGAAAGTCATACAGTTTTGGAAAGATGTGAATGAGTAAATGACGGCAGTTTTGTGTGAACTGTCCTTTACTGCATTCATTTCGTCTTGAGGATGTGTAGCAACATTTTAGAAATCACACATACCAGAAGAACTGTTTTAATTAGTTACATTCATTAAGTATATGAAACAAGACAGTGACCACATTAACCACTTCCAATTTATGACAAAAATGAATAATAATAAAAAAAAAATGCTATTGCTATTTACAGACAGGCGTTTAATGAGTGTAACTGAAAAGCAGTTCTATAATTACATTTTTTTTTTTTGGTTTAGAACTTTCCTGTTAATGTTCTCAGCTAAGATCAGTGAGTCTTTCTTCCTTCCTGCCTTTCTTTCTACTTTCATTTTATGTATAATATACTGTAAAGGCCTCTGATGTTTCTTTTGTTTTACACCAATATTAGTTAATAAAGCAAAATTAATGTATGCTTTATTAACTTCGAAAGAGCATCTGTTATGCATAATAGTGAATAATGATTAAAATAAATAAAAAAGTCAAATGAACCAGCCTCTTTTGAGCAAATATAACAGATTTTAATTTACATGGGTCACAGTATATCTCTGTGTAAAATAAACCTGGAAATGTTGGCAGGTCTAGCCGTGCCCCTGTTTCAAATCAGTGCCATTCATACATTTGAAGTTTCATTTCCAAATACTTTTTGAGGGCGCAGTATTAAAGTACTGCTACATTTTTTCGAGGGCGTGTATCACAAGGGCAGTTGTTTGATGTGTCATCCAGGGCTTCAAGAACATAACAATGTTTATAGAAGACTATCAATCTAGTAGTTACACTTCATTCATATGCACTGATCTGCCGAGGCTCCATCTTGAAATCAATACCCACCACTGGCTGTGGAACTGTGTAATAATATATTAGCAATAGAAATTCATAGATCTTGTGCGTGCACTTTTTCCACTTTCCAGAGAACTCAAAGTGTTGCCCAATACTGCCTGATTGGGAATAGATGCAGTGATTGACAGGTCATGTGTAGAACAATGTGTAGAACAGCAGAAGAATCACCTTCCACTCACCTCTGCTGGACAGAGAGAATCAAAAATCACACACTGAGAGTGAAGGTAAAGAATTTATTAAAGAACTCAGACAATATCTGACTTGGATAATAACAAATCCAAAACAATAAAAAAATAATTTATTTTGCTTCTCTTATACGATCTCAAGCGTATAAAGCTAAGAAATTGAGTTTAAAGATCGGTGTTACACACATGTTGCTCACTGTTGGCTATAATCAAAACATGCCATGTAATGAGTGTTTAAAATGTTTCTGTTTCACATATTACAGTAGGCAGTATGTATTGCACAAGCTACTGTTTCGCTCCATTGTGTTGTGGTTACAGATGTGCCTTGCTTTGCTCAGCATATATAAAGCCATCTGTTCTTTTTGTTCTTGCTCTTTTTGTTCAAGGCTCTCATGTGTATTTCATCCGGAGTAGTTTGTATGTGTGATTTGTTCTGTTGTTCACTGAATATCTGCCTGTGTGTTTTGATTATGGTATTGGATTACCTTCATTACTCTGATGGATTCTGATTCCAGTATTATGTTTGTGATTTGGAACATGGACTAAAACACTGTACTTGGATCCTTCAGACTGATTACATCTTGTGTTGTTGCTCGTGCATTGAAAAGTGGGCCAGTGAGCGAGAGCAGCCAGAGAAAACCTGAATAATTATAAGCCCCGGAGAAATGCTTGACCTTTGATTCTTGACACACCAAATATCCAGGGTATAATTAGGAGATAAAAAAATTTCAGTGCAGCAACCATGTCATCTTAATCCCAAATGGCCATCATAAATTATTCTCTCTTAATGATTAAAAAATATTAAAAACACTTTTTTTTTTCTTTGAGACAATTATCATCTGATTATGCTGCAAATGCTATTAAAAATGACAAAAAATAAAGACTCCATATTCATCCTTATTTGCTAATGTCAGATATCTTTATTATTTTACATATTTGAGTGTAGAGTTCATCTATTTTTAGCTGGATGAATATTTTACTCCTGTAGGTAAAACACTCTGCATTAAAGTAAGGCTTTTTGTTTACGTACCGCTATAAGACAGATGGCGTTATATCCACAGTGGAGAAGATCCTTATTTACACATTCTCAGTCTACAGGTTTAATATTTTACAGTCTTAAAGCAAAAACAAAAAAAACATCAAATTTGGAAAATAATCTAGCATTGTGATTTATTAGCCTTGGTCTGTCTGTTGCACATCATTTCAAACATTATCCAGTATTATAAATTAGATTTCCGCACAAGAAGTTTTAGAAGAAGTGTTAATGATAAATGCAAAGTTTTGATAGCCTGATACATAATTAAGGTGGATGCCACATCCAATTACAGGACTGGCTCCAATTTATGAAAGAAAAAATCATGAGCTTAATTAACATTTCCAAATGACTGCAACTATTTTAGGTTCTGGAGTGTCTTGTTAGAGCTGCTTTACAGCAAAATTTGGATTGCCTCATGTTATTTGAAGTTTGCATCACTGATTCTGTTTCTTTCCTGTTTAGTATTGTGCAAAGTATATTGTATAAAGCTCTATATAAACAAAGGTGACTTGGATTAGAGAGAAAATATTAGTACAACTATTTAACACTACTGTCTTTCAAAATGGAATTACATACTGTGAAGGTGCAGTCACATTAGCGAAATTTTGCAGACAAAAAAAGTCTGTCACAACTACAGGATTCACTACAGAATTCACTTTCAAACCAAACAACTTTCTGTTGGTCAACACAATGAATTTGTGTTACCGACTTTAACTGAAATCTGCCTGGGGAAATATTTTGCTCTCTAATAAATTCCTTATAACTTGGATCCCTATTGAAATTACTCGTCTGTTTCATCTAACAATGATAAATGTGACCTCACCTTAAGTGGTCATTCATGCCAATTTAATTAAATGCCACACTTAATACAGCAATGATTTTACAAACGATTTTTGAATTTATTGTGCTACTTTTTCATGAATGAGGCCCATGAATCACACAGGAGACTAGATGGTATGACTTGGCAGTGTTTTTCAATGATATTTGTCAGTACTGAGTTAAATATCCTTTGTATTTATAAGTTATACTTTGCACTTGATGTTTCCTATTTCAAATGGAAATTTTTGTCAGTTCGTCCTGGGATTACCTTATCTGTGAATGATAAATGCAGTGCTGCATCCTATTTGGATCAGCATTGGGATTTGTATTGGGGGAAAGCTTATAAATGTTGCAGATCACTAGGTTTTGGAACAGAGCAAATGTCTTTGTTTCCTTTTTAATTTGAGAAGGCCACCACTGGATGAGAGATCTGGAGTAGATGGTCCACAGGAGACTGTGTTCTGAAAAAGAAAGAAAAAGTGGATGACACATTTCAGCAAGTCACCTTCACATAATCTGAAATAACAGTGAAGTTGTAATATAATAATATGAGGGATGAGAATCAGAAAGGCACAAGTGACATTTCACCAACTTTACAGGAGAGCCAAAACAAAAAAATTACCATAGTTTGAGCTGACTTTGTGTATTGATTTCAATTGTTTATAATAAAAATTTGTACACTCACGGATGACAGTACTTTTGCCAGTAGAAAGAGCTCATGAAGAGCTTTCATTTGATATATATATATTTATATATATCTCCATTTCACCAAAAATGTCACTAGAGCTGTAACAGCAGAGCACAGAAGTGCTATGTTTGCTATGTTAACAAGATGTACGTGGTCAGCTTTTGAAATAGACTTTTAGTCTAATATAAATTCCTGTTGCAGTTCTACTTTAATCATGTTTACACACACGCACGCATGCACGCACGCACGCACGCGCGCACACACACACACACACACACTTTAGGCACATGGAACAGGATCTTACACTTGAGACATAAATATACTATTTAATTATACTATTTATTCAAAGTCTAAGTTCTCCTGCTATTATTTGTATAATAGTATACCATATATTCAGACAGATGGCTCTCACAATTAATTTTTTTTTTCTTAAGTATAAACATAAACAGTCATTTGAATTTGTACCAGTTTGTCTGATTTGACTCATCTAACATTTTTTTTATTTTTACTTAATTATTTATTTGATTTATTTTGAGGAGCTACTGCCTGTCTTGCCTCTTCAGCCAAATGCCTTTTACCAACCAAAAGGGGTCTGTATTTATTTATTTATTTGAAATTTAAAAAAAAGTATTTTATGTTGACTAAGACAAAAATATGCTGTAATATTATCACAAATTAAAATAAAGGATTTCTATTTGAGTATATTTTCAAACAAAATTTAAATTTCAGCATCATTACTCCAGTTTTCAGTGTCACATGTTCCTTCAGAAATCATTCTAATATGCTGAGTTGCTGGTAAAGAAACATTTCTTATTATTATCAGTGTGGAAACGGTGATACATTTTATGCAAGATTATTTGTATTACGTAATGCAAGATTATTTCATGAATGAGAATTCAAAACAAATCTCGGTTACAGTGTACTTGTTACAGTGAAATTATACATTTAAGTACTGAGTGATATTAATTAACTACATGTACATACTGTATCGTTAGAGTTAGGATTAGGGTTTGGCTTGCAATTAATTATGCATAATTTATTGTTATTATAATAGCAAGTACATGTAACATACAGGTGCATCTCAATAAATTAGAATGTCGTGGAAAAGTTCATTTATTTCAGTAATTAAACTCAAATTGTGAAACTCGTGTATTAAATAAATTCAATGCACACAGACTGAAGTAGTTTAAGTCTTTGGTTCTTTTAATTGTGATGATTTTGGCTCACATTTAACAAAAACCCACCAATTCACTACATAAACAAATTAGAATATGGTGACATGCTAATCAGCTAATCAACTCAAAACACCTGCAAAGGTTTCCTGAGCCTTCAAAATGGTCTCTCAGTTTGGTTCACTAGGCTACACAATCATGGGGAAGACTGCTGATCTGACAGTTGTCCAGAAGACAATCATTGACACCCTTCACAAGGAGGGTAAGCCACAAACATTCATTGCCAAAGAAGCTGGCTGTTCAGCATGAGTGGAAGGAAAAAGTGTGGAAGAAAAAGATGCACAACCAACCGAGAGAACCGCAGCCTTATGAGGATTGTCAAGCAAAATCGATTCAAGAAACTTCACAAGGAATGGACTGAGGCTGGGGTCAAGGCATCAAGAGCCACCACACACAGATGTGTCAAGGAACTACAGTTGGCTACAGTTGTTGTATTCCTCTTGTTAAGCCACTCCTGAACCACAGACAACGTCAGAGGAGTCTTACCTGGGCTAAGGAGAAGAAGAACTGGACTGTTGCCCAGTGGTCCAAAGTCCTCTTTTCAGATGAGAGCAAGTTTTGAAATTCTAGAGTCTGGAGGAAGGGTGGAGAAGCTCATAGCCCAAGTTTCTTGAAGTCCAGTGTTAAGTTTCCAGTCTGTGATGATTTGGGGTGCAATGTCATCTGCTGGTGTTGGTCCATTGTGTTTTTTGAAAACCAAAGTCACTGCACCTGTTTACCAAGAAATTTCTGCTGACCAGCTTTTTAAAGATGCTGATTTCATTTTCCAGCAGGATTTGGAACCTGCCCACACTGCCAAAAACTCACCAGACTGGCCAGCAAACTCACCAGACCCGAACCCCAGAGAGAATCTATGGGGTATTGTCAAGAGGAAAATGAGAAACAAGAGACCAAAAAATGCAGATGAGCTGAAGGCCACTGTCAAAGAAACCTGGGCTTCCATACCACCTCAGCAGTGCCACAAACTGATCACCTCCATGCCACGCCGAATTGAGGCAGTAATTAAAGCAAAAGGAGCCCCTACCAAGTATTGAGTACATATACAGTAAATGAACATACTTTCCAGAAGGCCAGCAATTCACTAAAAATGTTTTTTTATTGGTCTTATGAAGTATTCTAATTTGTTTATGAAGTGAATTGGTGAGTTTTTGTTAAATGTGAGCCAAAATCATCACAATTAAAAGAACCAAAGACTTAAACTACTTCAGTCTGTGTGCATTGAATTTATTTAATACACGAGTTTCACAATTTGAGTTGAATTACTGAAATAAATGAACTTTTCCACGACATTCTAATTTATTGAGATGCACCTTTATGTAACAAGGACACCTTTAAATTTAATGTGTCCTTGCTGAATAAAAGTTTTTTTTTTTTTTTTTAATTTCCAAACTTTTGAATGGTAGTGTAAAGACATAAATTAGTAATTCTGGGTACTTACAGACAAACATTCGAATACACATGCCACACATGGCAACGACGCTGGCGATGTTAAGAGCTCGGCCGCACTCTGGACTCATCAGACAGTTCTTGGTGCTAATGCAACATCTGCAGCAGCTGCCCTGCTTGTTATCAGCAGAGCGGCTCTGATTAGTGTTGCTCGTGTGCTGCTCGGTAATAACTTCTTCATAGGATGGTGGTGGTCTCTTGTAATCCTCCTCCATGGCTGGTCTCCTAGATCAGGCCTGAGGGAGGATGAGACAGTTATGCCGTCACTCACGGATGCGGAGAATCAATCGATTGTAATTATGTTCCAGTATCTGAGAACAGCCTTTCACTGTCATTAAAGTGATATGTAAATAAATCAATGCTCTATGGATCACGTAAGCTTTATCTGTTGACACGGAGAATGCACAACTCAGAGTGTTGTTTTGAACCTTTAGTGACAATTAGCTAAAAATGTGACGGTGCTCTGTTGTTTTTTTTACATTTGGCATTCGGTGATGTCTTAAATGGGTGCAGCGAGTAACATAGTTGTGAGATGAATGTGTCAGTATTAAGCTCAGCCCTTCTATAGCAGAGCTCAAGGGCGAAATGCCAGCAAAATCATTCAAAACAAGCATTGAGTTCCTCCTAGTCATCTGTTCCTCTTTCACAGACTCACAGCTTAAAGCTCCTAAAGAAATACAACGGAGGACGCTTTTATTACACTAAACTTTTCACACCAAAAGATCAGTTCCAATCAAATAATTTACCCAAGCAAAGGCTGCAGGCGATGGATATGTTTCAGATTACTCAAATTACCAGAGAACTGCCATTTCAATTCAGTGTACCTTTGTCAAGCGCCTTCAGACGTTCAGAGTCTTCTTTTTTTTCTTTAATCTTCCTCTCTTCTTCAGTCCCACTTCTGTTTTTTTTTTCTTGAAATTGAGAAGAAATTAAAATCCTCAATCATTGCACTGCCACAAAAGGAGAAAAGAGCATAGAAACGACATTCTCAGCTTCTCAGATGATCTTGTTTACCTCTTTTGTATCTCCAGTCCTCTTTTCACCTTTTAAAAGTCACCGTAAAAAGTCCATTTCAGTAAGTTCTTTCAAATGTACCCAAGTTGTCTTTCTCGTGATGTTGACAGGGCTGATCTGACATACGCCTGGGTGGACTCCTAAATATAAATACCGTACCTCTGTGACGGCGCGTTCCACAGGGTGTGCAAATCAAGTTTTTCCTGCCTGTCCTCTGAGAGTCAGTCATTCTGGTGCATATCACGTCAAGCAAAGCCTTTTTTATTTTGCATGATTGCACAGGGGCTTTCACTTTTGAATAGATCCTCAAGATACATTTAAAAGATGACACTTGTGTAATTCACAGAATCAGTTGTATTTGGCACTTAAATATATACAGTAGAGTACAATACAGTGTAGCCTATACACAATATAGCATGGGCTCAATTACAGAGGTAGCAAATGATCTACAAATGCACTTCCAATGAACTTCCTTCATGTTTTTCAGTCTCTTGCTATACAGAGAATGGCATCATGAAGTAGGAATCAGGTCTTCATCCAGCCCATTAGTTTACATTACATTCATCAGACGATCTAAATCACCTGGCCTTCTTCCAAATGAGTACCTATAGGCAAAGAAATAAAAGAAATCAAATTAAAACATTATGTAAAATTGTGATAGTGGCTGTGCTTATTTATGAATTCTTTGATGAAGAACTACATTTATTTGCCAGCTCTCTCTCTCTCTCTCTCTCTCTCTCTCTTTGGTAACATAAACCTCTACTGTCATGCACTTTTGATCAATTGCTATATAGGTTAAAATGTATTGTTGAATGTACTGACAAGCTTTTATGGTAAACTAAGATATATTTTAATGTCATTGCTATTGAAACTTGTGTCATATTTTTGTAAGTACACATTATTAACGATGAAGTTGCAATTTAGCAGATTTATGGTTCCACTTTATTTTCAATAGGCTACTTCTGCTAACTATAAGTAACTAACAAGTAAACAAGCTCTCATTAGAGTATTAGTAAACTCTTATTTTAGGGTTAGAAGAATAAGTTGACATGCACTTGCAAAGTTACTTATAGCTAGCAGAATGTCTAAAGTGGACTATAAAAATAACTTACCAAATTTATAACATTAACTTTTGAAGATAATTTCAAATAATACACCACAGTTAAAATTACAATCAAATACTTTGCTTTTGCTTTATGTTGGGCAACACATCAAAATAAGTGTACTCCTTTAAAGTATGAAAAGAGATTACTAAAACAATCATTTAAAATGTGCTTTATTATTATAAAGAAACATAATGAAATCATACTCTCAGAAATCATAAGTACACTCATGTAGTTTTTATTTAATTGATTTATATTATCTGCAAGTACAGTTTTCCTGTACTTTTAACATCTGAAGTACAGTACAAGTGCACATTCAATACAATAAAGTGCATTTCTTCTTCACATGGGTGATAATGTCAATAAATAATGTTAAGTGTTACCAATAGCTTGGTTTCATGGAATATGCCATCAAAATATTGGAGCCACAGCAATGTACTAGTTAATATACTCACGGTGGATCTAACACATGTGCACTACTCATTTGTTACTCCACCTACCTTCTCTTGGTTTCTGTGTAGATCTGGGCTGCTCGGTGATCAGAACGGCAGCGCAGGAGTCGGCAATCGTGGAGCACATGAAACACAGCGTGTAGCTGCAGTCGTCTGGGCAGATGAGACAGCAGCCATCCAGACAGAACTGACAGCACAGGTTACAGCAGCGGTCCACACAGGGCTCATCCCGGTGACAGTTGTCCCTACAGCTTTCCCCGCACTCAGGACAAGGGCCAGACATTCCACTGCAGCTCTGTCCCATGCCTTCTCGAGTTGAGCAGTCTCTGCTGATCACAGCAGCCCTCCGACCAAAGAGAATCCCAAATGTGACATAATAAGTGCGTTTATAAGTGCGTCATTAGAGGACTGCGTGAAAACGCCAATTTGTCTGCTCATTTTAACTTTCCATGAGCTGAAGAAAGAGATGACAGGCTGTGTTTGTTAGCAGTGAGCTCATAAGCCTTAGGGTGGCCCGGGCTGCCCCTCCTTCTGTGCGGAGTCAATTATTAGACAGTGTCCCATGATTAGCAGCTCAACAGAGAACAGTGTTGGGTCTGTCTCCCCTCAGGACGACGGTGGATTGGCTTGCAAAACAGTCACTTGGGAACTGTTCTGTGTGCTCGCATAAATACATTTGCTAAATGTCCAGGTTTTAGCAAATGTAGCATAATAACCCACAAGAGACGTCACATTTGAACCAGTCTGTTTATCACAAGCAAGCCTGAGATAATGACGACTTGGGGGACGTTTATTCAACTTAAGCACAGAACAGTGTCAGCACAATGGAGTATGGGACGTGGGACACGTTTTCTAGTCCTGACTGCACATGTCTATGTAAACTATGTTGACTCGTTGTTGTATTGCAACCCATTCTCACACCCAACTCGTCACATATTGAAGCTTGGTCAGGAGCACTTGGCGTCGCTTTTTGACGCTCAAGGTACCCCTTAGCGTCATTTTTCGACTTGCAGGGTCCTCCATTGCTTTAAATAGGAAACCCTTAGCGACAATATGCCGACGCCATACTGGGAATTTTATCGTCATAATTAAATTATATATTGGGTAATAACATTGCCATTATTGCATATATGTTGGGGTGTGATTTTTCAATGTAAACAGCCACAACAGTTTTATTTATATTACATTATTTACACATTAATGAGCACATAACCCAACCCCTGCCCCTAAACCTACCATTTGTCAATAAAACACAAGATATAACAGGCAGCTACAACTACCGTCATCATTTATTTAAAAAATATTAATATTCCAAGTCTTCAGAGGCAAAACATTTGATTTGTGAGAGTAATAGACGAGATCGCCGTCTCCGTCCGCCGTAAAGCTCATCCTGTGCGCGAATTCAAAAAATGCCGCCAGAAGAAACCTTACGTCAGCCTTGGTTGTGAAATGCTATTGGCTCTTGTGTGTCTCGTGACCAATTGCATCATGCTAGGAGACGGGAGTATCTTTTTGAATGAGATGTGAGCGCGTTAACGGAGCGGGATCATTCTCAGCGATTAAAACCTTATGTTTGGCTCTCTTCTTCTCATAAAGACTTTGTATGGCTTCAGAGGACTTGGAATGCAACACGACTTGTTTGTAATGCTTTTATACTGCTTGTTTATGGTCAGTTTTTGCAATAAATACCGGTGACTGCACTTATTTGCCTGTTACGTGTTTTATGTTGTTCAGAAGTGGGTAGGTTTAGGGTAGGGGTGGGGTTAGGTGCTCCAATAAAAGTATAAATGTATATAAAATTATTTATATTTTTTACAAATGCATGCAAACCATTAAACTAAGACAAACAACTGAAAACAACGGAGGAGAACGTATTGTCATTTTCCATAAGCGTCTTGACCTGACGCATAAAGCAAGCAATTGAAAGCAATGGAGATCCTATTTTGTCATAAACTGACGCCTAGGGGCACTTTTGGCGTCTTCATAGTGACGCGAAAGGCGTTTGACCATGCTTCAGTTTTTGACGAGAGAATGGGTTGTGTATTAGGTTGGGGTTAATGACTTTTTTTGGTGTGTGAAATAACAATGAAATCTGCCAAGGCTTTGGATGACCAACTTCCTAAATACATTCATTTGGTATCTAAACTATTAAATCATTAAATTAATACGCATTCCTAACAGACAAAAGGACATTTTTTATTATATTAAAATTCAGCTGGCACATTTTAAACAGGGCCATAGAGAATATTTTACACCGAAGAGCAAGTAACTACCACTTCTAAAAGATGATAAACAAATAATTTATCAAAGGATGAAGGAGGCTTTACGATGCATTCAGTTTATATATGCTTATCAGTTAGTGCTTTCCTCTGAGAATCAAACCATTGATGTTGATGTTGCTAGAATATCAGTGAGTCAATTATTTTCAGCCCCACATTAGTAGATCCTGGTTCTATAAAATCAAATATTTTAATGTATTTTGACACAATATAACTGGAACATAAAGATCTGAACTACCCTTGAATAAAGCAGTACACTTTTAGCATACTTTTAATTATGGAAATAAAATAAAAAAAGTGAACTGAATGTAATGTTTTCAGGCACTTAATTAATTAAATGAAAATTAATCATAGTTTAAATTGATATTAAATGCAATTATTGAAACTTAAGAGTTTGTTTTTGACCTACTTAATCACGCCTTTAAAAGTAATTTTACAATTACTTCTGTTGTATTTGAAACATGATAAATGTGAACTGCTGAATAAATTTATGATAATTTCTGCTGAAATGTGTCATGGATTTAAATGTTTGTAATTACCATTCATAATTATGAAATTGCAATTTAGTACATTTAAAATATATAAACTTCAAGTGTAATATTAAATAACACACCATAAAATCACAACCAAGCACTTTATATTAAAACATGGTTTAAAATATTTAAAGTAAAACTTTTAATTTGTCATTTACAAAGTGCACTTCGTAAAACTGTTAATAAACATAGTCTTGAAAGTGTATTCTCTTTAAAAGTAGCCTTTTATTTCAATAATATTGTTTTACGAGTAGTTTAAAAAATATATACTTTTATGATCTGAAATACACTAAGTATGAAAATGCACTCCTTTTCCAGAAGAGGCTGTTTTTCTCATACTCGTGGATTTTGGCTTTATTAAACCAAAGACATTAATATATTTGGACAGAATATAACCGTGGAACATCAAATCCAGACCTAGACCCTTCAAAACCCTATTTAAATTGTTGAGTTGTGTCCAGTGAAAACACACACCATAACCAACAGGATTTTGGCATCAATGACCCCAAGATCAAGACTCCAGCTCAGGTGATAAGACTTTGAGTGGAGTGCTGACATTAACGTGATTGCCATTTTTTAAAGTGGTCTCCTTCGATATTTGTAACTGCACTGATACTGTGAATAAATAATGGCGAGATAAACAAAATCATAGAATTTGGAAATGTCACAACGCTCCTTTAAAAGCCTTTTAATCTTTAAAATTATGTGGAAAATTAGATATTCATCATGAAAAGCAGAAGGTGACCGTTCCCACACACCTCAGTCTTAGGCACACACATACACAAACTTTTCTGTGTCTTTCCACACAGTTCACAAATCAACACACAAGAACATGACAAGTGAATCACTATAAAGCTGAAGTGACCTTGACTTCCCCAGTAGCACAGTGCGAGCAGTAAAAGCCTGTAGTGTGCTATTGTGGGCCCTCGGGCTTCCATTAGTGAATGACATGACACATCTGTGAGATACGAGGGCATACAGGAGATGATGGAGGCCAGCTGACAGGTCTCAGCATAGCAGCCTCGCATTTGTGGTGGACTCACCTGTACAAATGCCTGTGCCTCACATTCACATGGGAATAAATCACGGCTTTGTCTCATTACCTTATTCATGCTGTAGGGAACTGCACCCAGTGGTGACTCTCGTTTATCCAGCTCTCTCTCAGCGTTACACTGTGTCTACACAGGCAGCAACGCGCCAAGGGGCGGATCTCTGATTTCATAGCTGCATATATCACTGTATGTTGAAAATGAAAAATGACAACACACTTTTCCTTCAAAATGTAATAAAGCAGTGTGTTCATTGTTATTTCACCCGAGATCCTGTATTAGCTATTAGAAGACGTTTGGATGTACACGTGGAATGCATGTTGAAGGCAGAGAAGTTCTTCAGGAAATTTTCAGGCAGTTATTTTTGTTTGAAGGCATACAGCAAAGTTTAAAATCTTTGTTTTCTCCCTTGGATTAATTAATTCTTCTGCTTTGGATAAAGGTGTCTGCTTAATAACATATAATTGTGATCGGATCATCCTAGATGGATGTTAATACCAGAAGCTCTAATTTTGTACCTACAATATATATATATATATATATATATATATATATATATATATATTTTTTTTTTTTTTTTTTTTTCATTTACATGACAGCCTGAAAACACAAACTTTTAAAACAGTGTCCCAACTTCTCAAAGTTCAAGGTACAGTTGTCATCGCTATGTAAACAACACAAATGTGAATTTGTGAAAATGGTGCCGTCGTGCGCAGCAGATCAATATTTTAAAATATTTAACTATGCTTAGATTCTCTATGATTTAACAGAGACCAAGTGATGCAGTGAATCCCATTGGTAGCACAGAAAGTGATGCCCCTTGTGAAAAAGAAGTACATTTTAGCATGATTTTAAAGGGAACCTATTATGCCCCTTTTTACAATATGTAATATAAGTCTCGGGTGTCCCCAGAATGTGTCTGTGAAGTTTCAGCTCAAAGTACCCCACAGATAATTTATTATATCATTTTGAATATGCTTATTATGAATGGAAGCAGAAACACACCGTTTTTGTGCATGTCTCTTTAAATGCAAATTAGATATTGCTTCCCGCCCCCTTTTCCAGAATAGGGCTGTGCCTTTACAGCTTTTTCCTCAGATACTCTGCTAAAAAAATCGGTTTGGTTTTGATTATCATGTCTTTTGCACTGAAATCATGTGTTTTAACGCCATATCAGTTTAAACCACTGATATAAAATTTTCTAAGCGCACACATCCAAATCACATGCACAGAAAGCGGCTGTCACATGGCATGTGAGCAGTGTTGGGCACGTTACTTTAAAAAAGTAATTAGTTATAGTTACTAGTTACTTCTCACAAATAGTAACTGAGTTAGTAACTGAGTTACATCATTATAAAAGTAACTAATTACCAGGGAAAGTAACTATTGCGTTACTTTTTAAAAAATGTTCAAATGTCAAATAACTTTGGATGCCCCCAATATTAAATATGTTAAATTAATGAAATGGACACCAAAAAGAATAAATTATTATTATAAAACATTTTACATTAATCTACACTATTTATCTACTGACACTTAGTACCAGTCAGTCAAGCATTATAATATAATATTACAACTTTAGTAATTAGAATAACCAAGTGAAGGCATATTTGTCATCAATATAAAACGCCCTAAGGATCAATGAGCTGCTGGGTTCATGAATATTAATCACGTTGTCTGCGTTCGCTCGAATTGATTTGCTGAAATCAAAACAAGCACGATAATAGGTGAGAGCCAGCCAATGAAATTGTCGTTTGCGCATTAGTTCCGCCCACTACAGGAGAAACCGGCAGTTCTTAAAAGCTAAAGAATTCCAAAGGAACTCCGTTATTTTGACAGGAAAATGCAACAAAGAGTATAGTTTACATGTAGCGCGTCAATTCTGCATGTTATGAAAGACTCTCTTGATCTGTATCTTTCTTTGAGTGTGTGTTTGTGAGAGAAAGCGACAGCGAGTCGTGCGCCTTCACACTAGAGTTTATGGTACGTCAAATACAGCTACACTGCGCATCCATTCAGATGAACTGAAAAATTTAATTCTAATAATATAATATAGTAACGCCACATTTTAATGTCAGTAACGGTAACGGCGTTGTAACGGGGGAAACGGTAATTCGTTTGATTACTCGTTACTGAAAAAAATAACGCCGTTAGTAACGCCGTTTATTTATAACGCCGTTATTCCCATCACTGCATGTGAGTACTAAGTTCTCTTTCATATCTTATTGCGCTTAAACTATCAAATACAAACAAGTTTTTGTTAAAAGCACACAAAAGTTGCAAAAACACAGTTGGTTATGTCTTTGAAGGTAAACAGCTGGGAAATAAATCATATGTTGATATTAGATCTGTGTAAGTGACAGTAGCGTAATATACAGTACCTACTGCTGTCTTCACTGTTAATATGACCTAAACAATAAAATAAAAACAGAAAATCACTCACTGCTCTGGACTGAAAAACATTTATAGCTTCAATAAGAAGATATTTCTTACTTGAATGCTGCTTTTAAATGCTGTAGCGTGAAGATAAACATGGTGGATTGTGTGCAGCTCACTCAGGGCGGGGTCTCTGAAAATACGGCAGTGTCCATCAACAGTCGTGGGAGGGGCTTGTAAAATGTGACATCACATTTTACAGATTCTGTGAACGGCTTGTTCTGAGACATTGAATGATTAATGGAGATTAAGAAAAAAGGAGCAGACAGATTTTTTATCATTTATAGGGTGCTTGTGTACACACACCAACACATATTTATGTTCAAACAACATGTAAAAGTGAATTTTGCATGCTCTTTAAAAGAAGTACTCATATATAAAAAAGTATATTTAAGAATGTATTTAAGTGTAAACTGAATGTAATGGTTTTAACACTTAATCCCGGTTAAGTAATTTAGTTTAAAGTTGAAATATTTGAAATATTTTTAAATTGAAATTAAAGGCAGTTAGTTGAACTTAAGAGTTTTTTGACCCACTTAAGTACATTTTTATAAGTAATTTCACAATTACTTCTATTGTCTTTGAAATATGGTTAAGATGTACTGCTGAATGTACTGTCAAGAATTTAAAGTTAATTAAAATATACTTTAATGTCATTTCTATTTAACCTTGTATGTCTGGCATTTAAATATATTTGTTTTTACACATTTGTAATGATAAAGTTGAAATTTAGCTATTTAAATGTTTTAATTTATAATATTGAATAAAGACAAATGACTATTAAAACCTAATGATTTTAAATGAACTTTAACGTAAAACTTTTAATTTGGCATTATTACAAAATTAAGTTGTTAAGTAACAGTCATGAAAGTGTACTCGCTTCAAGTACACTTAAGTGATGTTTTATTTATTAAGACGAGCACTTCTTTTTTCACAAGGGGTGTTACCAGAATACAGCTAGATACTGCGTAGGACCTTTCAGCTATAATATATTACAATCACTGCAACTTAATTTATGTATAGACAAATATTTATATGTACTGATGATATCTGTTAAGTCAGAGAACAGGAACATCCTGAACTGAATTTGATGTGACGACTCATGGTTATTAAATTACATAACAAATACGTTTTTTTAAAGACAGATAGGGAAAATAAAATAGCCTGCGGAGCATCGCATATAGAAGCCAGGCTTCCATCAGCTGAAGACGTGACACACTGCATTGGACACTTTCAGCGTAGACTACTTCATTGATTATAATGGAACTGATTTTGTTTTGATGCGTCACACCACTTACGTCCGGTGTAGACATGGTATTGCACCGTCTGCAGTCTCCCAGAGACACATGGTAACCTAGACAATCAGGTCACTGATGGCCATTGATCAAACAGAGTCCAAAGGTTTTATTGTCGTGGTAATGTTGTGAAACAATCTGAATAAATTAGGGAGCAGGCCTGAGTGTCTCAGCGCGCCTATGCTAATGTTGCATTGTCTGGAGCTGAAATGTATTTAAGGATAATCAATCATGAGACACAGGTGTGATTAAAGTTATGTAATGCACTCTTTCGCTTTGCCCTGCTCCACCTCTGAGGAGTGAATGGATTTCTGCACTGATAATTACACTTCTCCAGTCATTCCCTTTCGCAGACATAAAAAGAAAGGACACACAGAGCGTGAAACGGGAAAGCGAGAGAGAGGGAGAAGAGGGGTAGCTAACAATTTATTTCAGCTCTCCATTGAGATTGAGATGAGATTAAAGATGCTGTTTCGGCGTTCACAATTACCGTGGCGTCTCACAGTCCACGGCTATACCATCAGCTGACTCCAAATGTAGAGTGTCCAGATCTCTTAAAGTCTCTCATAGAATAAATAACAAGTTTTAACTTCTAAACTATCAAACATTTGCACACACTTAGGCTATGTTGAATTTACTTTTCTCATGAACTTATGATTATATTTGAAATTAGCTTTGAAGACAAAAACTAATTATGACTATGTACTGTATTAATTTACTTTATTATTTTTTTAAAGGTCACACAAGTTTAGTAAACCATCTGGTAGGAAAAAGCATTAATATGAAATATTATGAAATATTTTGGCGAACCGACTTGTCTTAAAGTGACTTTGCTAATTGGAATTTAAAAATAAATAAATAACAATAATAATAAACAAACAAACAAACAAATAAATACATAAATAAATAAAAATACCGAAAATTCATCCATGGTGTTTTTTGAAGTACCGGTCAAGTAGCTAATTACTGTCAAAGAAGCATTTCATAAAGCTGAACTATTGACTATTAATATCTTCTAATGTTTCTGAAAATAGTCAATATGTTGCATGAATGCATATTAAGTAATTCATACAGAGAATGAAAATATATGTATTATTAACAGATTTGGTCACATAATTATAATTATTATAGATGTGTACCATTAATTCCATTAATGTGATTAATGGAAAATTAACATTCATTTCCCCTCAATTCCTCTTTCCACTTGCTACTGATCGATTTCTCTGTGCAACAAGTTAGTGTGGATATTGTTGTGAGGGCCAGATAGATTAGAACAAAGTCGGTTTGCAGAAAGACGTTCTAGAATGAAAGTATGATCAAATCACCTTGCAACAGCAAATAACAAGCTTACTTTTCTTGCAATGTCAAAAATGAAACCAGATACAGTGGCTAGAAATACACTGAAGACAAATCATTTGACATCAGTGAGTCTAACTGCTAAAACTGGGGCATGTTCATAATTTTTTTTTGTCTGGGCATTGAGACACCTCATGAAATTGGGTCTGTCTGGACATCTGGTCACCCTATTCAAATCACACACAGCTGCATTCATGTTTGTGTAAACAATAACATCACAGCTGACTGGAATCAAGCACATGAATTTAAACAGTATTATGCCGATTAAAAAAACAAAACAATAGATTTCAATTGCTTTCTCTAGGCTAGTCTGTCATTCCACATTCCGGATGCATACACCGTGCTCAGGTTATGAGTAAAAGTTTATCTGGTAAAAAAAAGTGTGTTAGATTTAATGCTGCTGCCAGCAGTAGGATGACAACGAGGGGTGAAATATTGCAGAGAGTCCTGTGTAACCAGCCGCTCTGGCATTTCATTTGGATTGGCAACAAGCCGTCAAGATGCTCATATTTTACCTCACTGTTCTCACAGGTTGTGCTCGAGAACTCAATGTCTTTCCATCACATCTGTCAAAAGAGCAAAAAGCGGGAGGTAATTGCTGGTTGGAGGTCGGAAGGGTGTGTGTTTGCATTTAATGGCATAAGGGTCCTATAAAAATGGTGGTGTTCTGAGTACTTTCAACTTAACGGTGCACAATCACAAAGATAGATTTAAAAATAGTAGTCGAAAATAGGAGTAGATACATGAAAGCAATTTTTTTATTTTTTATTTAGAAGAATATTATATATGGCAGTGACATCAGATCCTTATGGCAGTGAAGCTCTATAAGTCTGTCAGGAAGAGTAAAGCTATTTCCCCTCCACATGTGTTCAAAATGATGATATTATGATATATAGAAAAGCACTCTGTATAATTTAATGTGCTAGATGACTCCCCCCAAAGATTCAAAATTGTGCCGGCATTTACCCACCCTCATGAAGTGTGACAGAATTTAGGTGATCTATATCTTTACAATATATGAATAAGGCCTTCAAAAATCTACAAAATAAAAGAGCAAGCTACTTCAAAGCTGGAACAAAATAATTGGCTGTTGGTTAGAACATGTCTTAAAGCCTTTTGTAATTTAATTGTTCTGGTACAACCGTTTGAATAAAAGCTCAACCAAAAATGTTTGTGTGAAAGCCACACCTGACTTGTACAGTCTTAAAACAACTGTACTGTATGATATCAACCTCAAACACTCAAAACCTGTGCAAGGCCATGCTCATATTTTAAATACTCACTTTATGTACCCACACCACTTGATTCCCAGTGCAATTTGCATATCACTCAAATAGATCATTGGGTGACACAGTACCATCAGTCGCACTGTTTACTCCTTAGCTCCTACACTGGCTGATTGCATGTCAAGACTTTATTCACTGAATGAAGCTCTGCTTTAATACATTTAAAGTGTTCTTGATCCATCAAGGACTTGACACTGCATTACTAAATAAGCAAACTGCAGATCAGAGCAATTATGACTGATTTTGAATAGTGGTGTACCTCATGGTTATATCCTCGGCACCAGTTTTCACCTGGGACTGTTAAACGGTTAAATCAAATGTAGCTGACATCACTACAATTACAGTATGCAAAACACTGACAGAACAACATAAAGCAATGAAGCAGATGTCCTGATATATTCCCTTTTGAATGTCAACAAGACAAAATAGTACATTGTGGAGTTCAGCAGACTCACATTATTCTTGATGTTAAAAAAAAGAAAAAAAAAGAAAAGCAGTGGGCATTGTTCGCTACTTCGTATTCTGCATGGGATCTTGCACATATCATCTGACATAAAGGTCATTCTGTTGCAACCTTGCATCTTCTCACAGAGTGTTATTAGATTACAGAAACTGGAAAGATGGGAATAACAGGAATATAGCCTGGAGTACAAAACTGCTCCAGAAAAAAAAAAAAAAAAAAACATATCTCCTGTTTCTTTCACTTTTCACAGTTCTCGCAGTATATCTTAAAAATTCTAACCACAAATAGATTTATACTGTATATAAGTATAGCAATTATGTGTTTCTCCACTATTTTTGTCTTGTGTATCCCCACAGCATCATCAGTGAAATTCTAGTAACCATATGATTTAACATTTTTCAGTGCTGCACTTTTAAACTAAAAGCAATATACAAGATATGATGGAAGTAGTTTAATTTTAAAATTATTCAATTTCCTTTTGATCTGATGAGATATATAGCATATGGTGGCCAAAATTATTAGAAAACTAGTATTTTCACCAGCTAAAAAAGGTTTAAAGTCATTTATCTATCTTTTGCTGTAGTGTTTCAGTAGGAAAAATCAGTTTATATTTCCAAACATTCATTTTGCCATTAATTGTAATCATCCAGTGAGATTTTTGTTTGCACAAGGAGTCTGACAACAGCCAGTGCTCCACACAGAGATCTGATCTGATCATCATCCAGTCTGTCTGGAATGACATGAAGAAACAGAACAAACTGAAACAGACTAAATCCAGAAGAACTGAACATGAAGATGCTTCATGAGACCTACCTGCAAAACTACCTGAAAAAATGAGCAAGTGCACCTAGGGCAAAAGCTGCTTTAAACGCAAAGGATGGTCACACCAAATATTGATATTTAGTTAATAGATGTTAATTGATAAAGAAAATCTATGACATTATTTTTGACAGCATCTATATATATATATATATATATATATATATATATATATATATATATATATATATATATATATATATAGCTCATATATATATTTACATTTAGTAATTTAACAATTTAGCAGACACTTTTATCCAAAGCGACTTACAAATGAGGACAATGGAAATATTATGTGTGTGTGTGTGTGTTTTGTTTTTTTGTAAATATGATTTATTCTAATGCAATATTTTCATCGGTTTTCTATCAGCTGTGACATAGGCTATACATCTGCATGTTTTTTTATTTATTTATTTATTTTTTTTATTTTATGCAAGGGCATTTATTTAATTTTTTTGCCTTTATAGAGAGCATTTTACCACTAATCTCATTAACTTTCATTTCAAATTCTTAAATTTGATCTATAAATTCAATTGTAATAATGTGATTGTTATTATCTATAGCCTACGTTATCAAATTAAATAATTTACACTGAAAAATACAACTACATTAAACTATGAGATTCTTTAAAAACAAAAACCGAATATACAAACAAGAAATTACGGTGGAAATTATACAATGAAATTAAAACGCCAGTAGGTGCCAGTAGTGAGCGTTTAATGAGTGAGTCATTGAGTCGTTCATTCAAACGATTCGTTCAAACGGCAGATTATTCAGATGTTTATGCATGGGCTAATGAAACTTTGACTCAATCGATTCGTTCAAAACACTGAATCATTCAGCAATGAATCGGATGGTTGCTTTGAGATGCGCTGTGGTTCCGCCAAAAATGTAAGTGACCTAACATTATTGTATTTGCTCATTGAACTGTTTATAGAACTATTAAACAGTCGTAATGGTGAAAACATTGAGTGATGTTGCCTAACTAACTGTATTTTAAATATAAAAACTTTCTATTTTGAATTTTTACCTCAGTATGCTGAGTTTCTTAGTGTTGCGCGTTTTGATTTCTCCCGGAGAGGCTGCGTGAACCTCGCCTCAGCAGCGCAACCTTATACTGTCAATAGATGCATTATATACAGTAGCTATATCCACTATTCGCCACTTACCGTAAATGTAATAAAATCAGAATAATACTTGCGTTTTGGTGTTTACATAGTTATTTTTGGTTAGTGATGTTTTAATCATGTTACTTGTCTGGTGTTAATGAAGCGTTAAAGTCGAGCCCTGGAGTCTATGTGCCGGGGCTTAGCCCCTGAAGGCCCCGGCCCAATTTAAACCCTTTATATACAGATGCATCTCAATAAATTAGAATGTCGTGGAAAAGTTCATTTATTTCAGTAATTCAACTCAAATTGTGAAACTCGTGTATTAAATAAATTCAACGCACACAGACTGAAGTAGTTTAAGTCTTTGGTTCTTTTAATTGTGATGATTTTGGCTCACATTTAACAAAAACCCACCAATTCACATTCATCTCAACAAATTATAATATGTTGACATGCCAATCAGCTAATCAACTCAAAACACCTGCAAAGGTTTCCTGAGCCTTCAAAATGGTCTCTCAGTTTGGTTCACTAGGCTACACAATCATGGGGAAGACTACTGATCTGACAGTTGTCCAGAAGACAATCATTAAACATTCATTGCCAAAGAAGCTGGCTGTTCACAGAGTGCTGTATCCAAGCATCTTAACAGAAAGTTGAGTGGAAGGAAAAAGTGTGAAAGAAAAAGATGCACAACCAACCGAGAGAACCGCAGCCTTATGAGGATTGTCAAGCAAAATCGATTCAAGAATTTGGGTGAACTTCACAAGGAATGGACTGAGGCTGGGGTCAAGGCATCCAGAGCCACCACACACAGACGTGTCAAGGAATTTGGCTACAGTTGTCGTATTCCTCTTGTTAAGCCACTTCTGAACCACAGACAACGTCAGAGGCGTCTTACCTGGGCTAAGGAGAAGAAGAACTGGACTGTTGCCCAGTGGTCCAAAGTCCTCTTTTCAGATGAGAGCAAGTTTTGTATATCATTTGGAAACCAAGGTCCTAGAGTCTGGAGGAAGGGTGGAGAAGCTCATAGCCCAATTTGCTTGAAGTCCGGTGTTAAGTTTCCACAGTCTGTGATGATTTGGGGTGCAATGTCATCTGCTGGTGTTGGTCCATTGTGTTTTTTGAAAACCAAAGTCACTGCACCCGTTTACCAAGAAATTTTGGAGCACTTCATGCTTCCTTCTGCTGACCAGCTTTTTAAAGATGCTGATTTCATTTTCCAGCAGGATTTGGCACCTGCCCACACTGCCAAAAGCACCAAAAGTTGGTTAAATGACCATGGTGTTGGTGTGCTTGACTGGCCAGCAAACTCACCAGACCTGAACCCCATAGAGAATCTATGGAGTATTGTCAAGAGGAAAATGAGAAACAAGAGACCAAAAAATGCAGATGAGCTGAAGGCCACTGTCAAAGAAACCTGGGCTTCCATACCACCTCAGCAGTGCCACAAACTGATCACCTCCATGCCACGCCGAATTGACGGCGGATTTAGTTCCAGGCAGGTCTTGACGCATTACATGACCATATCACTTTGCCATTATTTCTGTTATTTCAAAGGTCTTACAACAGCAAAATAACCAAAACCCACAACGACACTGGCCAAACAAATAAATATGGTAAACAAAAGGATAAAAACGACAGATCATGTCCATGTTTTTGACAGAAAATTACGTTTTATTATGTACGGAATGCACATACTCTACCTCTCCCGCTCTCTCTACCTCACAGACCACACATACATAACAGTTGCACACACACTAACATACATCGCGCTAATGTTGTTAGCTCTACTCTGATGATTTTATCAGTAAACAACTTAAAAACTACATGACTTCTCACAAGCGAGGTAACAACAACGGCGCTGTTCGTGAACAAAAGGTACTAAGTTTCACTATAACTAGAGACATTTCTGCCGAACACTATTGAGAGACGCACAGAGGTAATTCTCTCTCTTGCTGTGTCCCAATGTGCCTACTTATACTACGCCCTTAAAGTATGTACTCTTTTGGTGAAGAAAAAGTACACACTTTTGAGTGTGTAGTAGAAGAGTAGGCAAGCTTTGTGACATACTATCATGTCACACAACTGCGTGTTTAGCGGACCGCTCTGTCGCATCTGCTCTGTCGCACCCTGTCACTGTAAACTGGCCTGTCAATCATCTTGTCACAGTTAACATCCTCCACATTTCATTTCATTTAACTTCCTACCGTATTGGAGAGAAAAGAAGTAGCTCAATGATCTGCCAGTCGCGGGTCTTTCATGCAGAGAACTCTGCTCATATTTTCTGCATAATGATGCATTTAAAAGTAACGACCAAATTGATGTTTATAAAGTTTACATTGCTGTTGCAGATGAAATATAACACGGATAACAATAAATATTATATATATATATATATATATATATATATATATTGTGAAGGGAAACTACAGACACAGTGGGTGTGGCGTCAGGCCTCGGAGAGGCTTTTATTAAACAGAAATAATAAAATAAAGTGTCCAAAGGGGATAAGGTGTCCAAAATAAGCAGGTGATCTGGTGTCCTCGTCATGCTGCGAGGTTTGTGAAGGAGGGCAGTGTTCTGGAAGGAAGGGTCCAGGTAAGGGGCGGAGTCCGGCGGCTTTTTGCAAACCTCTCTACCTAAGGGTCGATCGCGCGCATCCGCCACATCTGTAGTTTTTCTAACGTGTTTTATACGTGCTTGTAGTTCTGGACCGAATCCCTCGCCAAAGCGCAATGTATTGTGGGCAATTTTAGCCATTAGAGTGTGCACGGATCCACACTTCAAAAATCGACCTTAAATAGTAGACCATCCGGGTACTTTTGGCATACTCTTTTCAACATACTATGCTTTGGGACACACTTATTGTTATCTCACATACTATTTAGGATGGATAGTATGAACATTGGGATGCAGGGTCTCTCTCTCTCTCTCTCTCTCTCTTTGGCCCGCCTCTCCTTTTATTCGATTGGACAATGGAAAAAAACGCTTCAAATTTTAATTTTGGGGTGAACCACTCCAAAGTCAGTGTGAAACTCTTTGCAACCTATTGCACTTTTATAACGTATTTCTATAATACACTCACATTTCTGAGTGAAATATTTAATTTGAAAAAAAAAAATAAAATGTTAGGTGGGATTTGATTTTACCCATTTGAAAATCAAATTGAATGCATAAAGTGAGTATTATCAGAATGTTGCCAGGTGCTTTAGAGGAAGGGTTAAAAATTAAGAGGAATGTTAAATTTCAAAGGAACGTTGTTTATATGGCCTAAACATCTGCTCACATACAGTATACTAGCATTGAAAGTGAATGACTTCTGATCATTTTGTTCCTGGAAATTGTTGCCAGCATGAACACCTCTTTACAGGGACAGACTCCCTGGAGTAGCCTGAGGTTAAGTGCCTTGCTCAGGGGCACCATGGTGTTAGTCCAGAACCCTAATGTGTTTTGAACCTGCAGCCCTTTTGGTTACAAGCCAAGATTTCAGGACACTAGACATCCGTAGATAAAGGAATACAAGACAGGTCATCATTTATCTGTGAGGCTTTATGCATTTGATCAATAGTCTAGATGACAATACACCATTTTCACCTTGTCAGAGAAGTGCATTCTGATCATTAACCTTTGTCAACATATTTAGCTCAACCCACTATTCATCATGAGCAGCTCTGTATGTCTGATGCTTGAATTTCTCAACCTTTATTTATCATCTGTTTGTAACTCCTGGTCTTCTTCACTCTGTGTGCAAATAAGGATCTCAAAAGAGGGCTAAAATTATGCCTCTCTTTCAGCTGGCTGGCTCTCCAAAGTCTCCAGCCCAAGCTCCGGTTACGTCGGCAATCAACAGACCCCCTGGCCTCATCCATCAAAGGGGAGAATGCGCTGTTAGTGGGGGATTTACAGCACTTGCACAGGAAGTGCAGAATCACTCTTGATTTATGCTCTAAGACTGAGAGTTGCAAGGCAAGTGTTCTTTCTGCCATCTGAAATATGAAATGGACCGGCCTGGTGTCTATCTGTCTATTTCTGGACAGATAGGTTGATTATTTAACAATTCTGCCTATTATGATAATTATGTTTGCGTTATGAACAATAACTGATAAATGGCGGATATTAAATAAACTAAAACCAAACAAACAATAAATAAAATCAATTTTTAAATCTCACAAGTGAATTCAATTATAATGTAAATTAAGTAAAATGGATATTAAATTTTAGATTTGATGAAGATTACATTTAAAAGTGTTATAAAATTATTAGTATTTTTAAAGGGGTTATTGGATGCAAAATTCACTGTACAAGTTGTTTGACCATAAATGTGTGTTGGAAGTGTGTGTACACATCCATCCTATAATGATAAAAATCCACCCAGTGGTTTTTGTTAAATCCCTATTTTAAAATCCCCTTTCTCAAATCAGGCTGTTCTGAGATTCCTGTCAGAATGACGTAGTTCTGCACAGGCCCCGCCACGGTAGTTTATTGACAAGGCCGTCTTACCTTAGACCCGCCCTGAGTGAGCTGAGAGCTGTCCGCCATTGTGTCGACTCTGGTGCAGGGGAAGACAAGATGTCACCGATTAAGCGATTGAGGTGCTTTGTTGTTGAATGTAATAATGCAGCGGTGCAATCCCAGTTCTCGCGCCAAACCCCTCCTCCCTTAGTTAACGCACCAGATTTTTAATCTTTAGTCTTAACAACCTGGAGCCCAACACGCTCAAAACTGTGGAGATGGTCGTGGACTTCAGGAGAAACCCCCCTGCTCTCCCCCCACTCACCATCATGAACAGCACTGTGACTGCAGTGGAGTCATTCAGGTTCCTGGGCACCACCATCTCCCAGGACCTGAAGTGGGACACTCACATTGACTCCATTGCTAAAAAGGCCCAGCAGAGGTTCTACTTCCTTCGCCAGCTGAAGAAGTTCAACCTGCCACAGGAGCTGCTGAAACAGTTCTACTCCGCCATCATTGAATCTGTCCTCTGCACTTCAATAACTGTCTGGTTCAGCTCAGCTACCAAATCTGACCTCAGAAGACTACAGAGGGTAGTCCGGACTGCTGAGCGAATCATTGGTACAACCCTCCCCAGTCTCCAAGAACTGTACTCCGAGTGAGCAAAACTCTGGACCCCTCACATCCAGCACACTCCCTCTTTGAACTGTTGCCGTCTGGTCGACGCTACAGAGCTCTGAGCACCAGACCGACCAGACACAGGAACAGTTTCTTCCCTCAGGCAATCCATCTCATGAACACCTGACAATAAACGTGGAACACACAACACTATTTATACACTTATGCACTTATTTATCTAGCACACGTACTTAGTCTACATTTCAATTTGCACATAATATAACTGTACATACAATTGTCAATTTGTATATTGTTATTCCCTATTTACTTGTTCTATTTTTAATTCTTCTTTTTATTATCTGTGTTTTTGTCCTGTCGCTGTCATTCTGTTGCACTGTGGAAGCTTCTGTCACGAAAACAAATTCCTCGTATGTGTAAACATACCTAGCAATAAAGCTCATTCTGATTCTGATTCAGATAACCAGCTCGTTAGAAGTGAGCTACGTGCATGAACTGTGTTCTGATTGATATGATCCACACAGTGTTCATTGCTACCCACTCCCTGAGCAGGGGAAATCCGTTGAAGTTTACTTCACTTCAGAACATTCATTCACGGATTTGCGCTGCGCAGCATCTTCACACACAGACGAAACTTACTAGAGAAGTGTGAAGTGTGACATAATATACCTCTGTAAATAAATAAAATTTTAATTCACGTCTCGCACACTTTAAGGGCGAGGACTGGGATTGGGAAACACTGTAATGATGAATATAGCAGTCGTCATTTACTCCCGATATCTGAGCCGCTGAAGACGCAGAGGATTAAGGTTACTTCATTTTTGAAGGGAATGCGCCGATCCCCGATCTACCTAAATGCGTCTATGTTCATGCGAATCATTCATGATCCAGCCTCACCTACAGAAGGTTTTTTCATGAATCTTTGCAAATCGGCTTTCCTAATAATGTGCTAGTCAGCAAGTTTTGCGGCTGAAGTTTACAGTCTGCTCATCACTTCACGGAAGAGAGGGGTGGGGTCAGCAGAGCTCATTAGCATTTAAAGCGACATGGACTAAAAAACAGCTTGCTGAAAACAGAGCTGATTTTGATTGGATAAAAAGGCTGTTTTTTATACTATCACTGAGACATTTTAACCAAAGTATGTTATAGACTTTTTCATTAAGACCCTACAGAATCATATGAACCAGTGCAAAATGGGCATCTGATGACCCCTTTAAGAAATGTATTCAGAACACTTACGTTGAGTTCTTAGTGTTAGATGACAGCAAAAGTTATTTAAGTTATTTACTAGTGAATGTATAATTAAATATATAATATTGTCCAATACTAATTAAATAAAAACTGATATTAGCTGATAACTGAGATGGTACTAATATAAAGTGAATCCCTCAACATGTTCATAATCTAGGCCTGTTCATCATGAAAACTTGACCCAATATTAGTATGCTTTTGATCTGTTCAGACCAATGCGTGATATACTGTAGCAGACCGGCTGATGAAAATGCAAATTCACTTCAATTAGAAATACTGTACGCTGTTATGCAAAAGCAGCACTGCACAACTCAGTGTTTTTATTAACTAAAATCGAAAATAGTTTTCATTAAAATAAATCTGAAATAAAATATAAGATGAAAAACATCAAAAGACTTAAAGGAAAATTAGAAATGTTGCCTTGGCAACTGACTGAAACTAAATTAGTTTAAGTTGAAGCTACTAAAACTAAAATTTAAATAAATATAAATTATATTGAAATTAATGCAAATATTCGTAGGGAGGAAACTTTTGGAATGGAAACAGTTATTTCAAATTTACACATAATGCAAACATTTAATTAATATGATTGCCATTGCTGCTGCACAATCCAACATGCTGCGGTACCTGAAGGCATTTTACTGTTGCTGGTAAACAACTCCATAACAGTAGCACTGGACGACTAGCTGCTTGTATTTACACACCTCCTAAAACTAAACAATATCTCCTTTAAAAGTGTAATAACGTGCACTTATTTTACATGTGCATACATATGATGACACCACACATATGTGTATTTATAATATTCCATAATATTCCTTAAACTGCATTAAAGGGAAATGCAATCCATGAATTAATGTTTCCTTCATAATTTATGAGCACTTAAAGTATTTGTAGTCTGTGGAAGCTGTCAAGACTGTGAGCCTGTGGTTTTTTACAATTATTCATGTGTGCTTTTTTTGTTAGTACATTACTTAATGTGCATGTACGCAACACACAGACAGTGCAATAGTCTTAAGAAATCACACAGACGACAATGAAACAATTATAAAATCATGCGAATTTGTTAACAACATGTTTATTACCAAGAGATAATGCTTTCATTTTGACAGTTGTAGAGGTATCTAAATGTTACTGGGACTTTTGATATTGTAGAAGAGCTCTTTATCTTACCAGACAAATATTTGTGTCAGTCTTGGTGTGAATAGACCTTTCGGGTGTGATTTGTCTCACATTTTCATCTCATATTTGGTGTGAACAGACCTTAAAGAAATAGTTCACAAAAAAAGAAAAGAAAAAAAAGTTGCTGAAAATGTACTCACCCTCAGGTCATCCAAGATGTAGATGAGTTTGTTTCTTCATTAAAACAGATTTGGACAAAACGTAGCACTGCATCACTTGCTCATCCTTTGCAGTGAATGGGTGCCGTCAGAATGAGAGTTCAAACAGCTGATAAAAACATCACAATAATCCATAAGTAATCCACATGACCCCAGTCCATCTATTAATGTCTTGTGAAGTAAAAAGCTGCGTGTTTGTAAGAAACAGATACATCAAGACATTTACATTTTTTTAAACCTTCGCTTCTGGCCAAAATACCATAATCCAAAATGAAGCTTCCTCCAGTGAAAACGGAAAGAAATGGTGCTTGATCGGTGCATATTTCTCTCCTGAATCAGACAAAACAACGTTTTTTTCACTGGAGAAAGCCATATAATAGAGGACTGGTATTTTGGCCAGAGGCAATGGTTTGAAGTTAAAATCGTCTTAAAGGGATCTGCTTACACCCAGGGCATCCAAGATGTAGATGACTTTGTTTCTTCAGTAGAACACAAACGAAGATTTTTAACTCAAACCGTTGCAGTCTGTCAGTCCTATAATGCAATTTCAATGGGCACACAATCTTTGAAAGTAAAAAAAACATGCACAGACAAATCCAAATGAAACCCTGCGGCTCGTAATGATACATTGATGTCCTAAGACACGAAACAATCGGTCTGTGCGAGAAACTGAACAGTATTTTTATCATTTTTTTTACCTCTAATACACCACTATGTCCAACTGCCCTGAGCGTGTCCACGGCATCCGGTGCGTGACCTCTCTATGTGCTCTGGCATGTGCTCTTACCAAATTATTGTGATGTTTTTATCAGCTGTTTGGACTCTCATTCTGACAGCACCCATTCACATCAGAGGATCCATTGGTGAAGTAAAGTAATGGTGTATTTCTTGAAATTAACATAAATTCTTGGATGGCCTAAAGGGGGTTTACTATTTCTTTTCAGTTAAGGTTTGTCAGTAAAGTTTTGCAGGGGCACATCATTGTTGGTCTAAGCTGGTCTATTCAGCAGGAAGATACAAAAATAACTTCAGCATGAAATATTGAGATTCTTGATACAGTACTAGGATAAGAAGTGTAGGGAGACTATCAGGAGAGAAATGTATATATATTAAAACCAAGGATGGGCTGGTAAAATTATTGAAAAAGAAAACTAACAAGCTGGCAAAGAACCCTAGGCTAGCCTCTTTAAACACCTCCAGGGTGCTACAATTTCATATTTGTGCATGTAATCATCTTTACATTGGAACTCAGTGGGATATTTCAGGCAAGCAGCCACAGGAGCAGGATTATATTGACAAGGTCTAGTTTTTGACATAACACCGAGTTATAATGGTGAAGTAATACTGTAGAATGGCATGTGTGTAACTGTATAGTGCTGCGTAGGAACAATCACACTCGACCTGCTGAGTTAATGACTGCGCCTTTTTTCACAAGATGATGTGTTAGTGCTTCAGACCCGCTCATATCTCTGCATATTTTGCTCATTAAACACTAGTTAATTTCAGCTATGACATAATCAACTCTGAGAGGCACAAACACGCACTTGAGAAACCTCCTGGGGCAGATGAAAAGAAAGTGATTGCCATAAGATCATTTCACTGGAAATACAATACAAACAAAAGACTGCTGTTTACAAGAGAGACACTCGTCAAGAAACAAATACAGACAAGGTTTGTTCTTTCAGGTTGCAGATCTACAGACTTCAAAAGAGCTCTCTTTATATTTCTTCCTTGGCATATTTATAGGAAAATAAATCTATAGATTAAAGCCGCCATACTATAAAGCCTCCATGTGTTTAAGGTTACATATTCAATCTTTGGGCCAATTATACGTAATCATTCTTGTAGCCTTTAATCATCTTGGTCTAGTCTTTTATTTTGAAGTTTTGTCATGTCTAACTTTGAGTTCATTTCATTGTTGCTGTCTGGTCCCTCTTTTGATTGTTTCTAGATGTTTAGTCACTTGTTCTTGCATATTTATGGTGTCTTCATGTGCTATCAGAATTATCGTAAATATGAGTTTCCTAATTGGAAATTGGACACGAACGGCAGTGCTCTGTCACAGTAGATAAAACCAAGAGAGCTGGTTTGCTGCTCGATTCTTGGAATCTTAACTGTAGTATGTTATTCAATATTACATTTAAACTTAATATATTTTAAATGTACTAAATTGCAACTTCATCGTTACAAATGTGTAATTACAAATACATTTAAATAAATTATATAAAAGGTTTTAGTTAACTATAAATGCTTGTCAGTACATTCAGCAGTACACTTTAACCATATTTCCAAGACAATAGAAGTAATTATGAAATTCCATATAAAGATGTACGTATGCCCTACTAAAGTGTGTCAAAAAAAACACCCTATTAATTGCATTTCATATAAATTTAAACTGTAATACATTTTAATTATTTGCAATTAACATGCAATTAAATGTCTGAAAACATTCCATTCATTTCACACTTAAGTACACATTACTTATCTTTATATAATCTCACTGTCCCTTTGCTCCTTTCTGCATTACCCTTTTCAAATTCACGCCACATTTTATGGTCACGATGGGAACAAAATGAGCTCAAGGGAGGCAAAAGAGGCGCTGCCTCCCTCTGAACCCTTTTCCGCTGGTGTCCATGTCGAACAGTGTTGAATTAGTTGTGACAGGGTGCAAGATGACAGTCCCCCCTGAAGACAACACTGACTACACCATCTTATGTTCTTCATAACATTTGTTTGTTTTATTTTTGTACTAATTATTTTCTCATCTAAACTTTTTTGAAAAGGCGCTGCCTCTGTTGCCTCCCCTGAGAAAACAATGTTATTGATACTGCATCATTACTTGCCTCAATAATATGCAGATGGCTTAATGGTATGGAGGATGTGACACAAGCGTCATTAGCAAGACCACACCAACGCAATCACACAACAGCGCACTGTTTTTCTCCATTCACAACAACGTCCGACCAACGCAGTGGGAAGATTAAACGTCTCTTTTGACAACGAACATGATGTGTTCACATTAAAAAACGCAATTAAATAGACGTTATTATGTCAGCCCTCCCATAACTCTGTTTCTCTCGAACCGATTCAAAGAAATCTTCAAAACACAAATAAGAAGCCCACCTTCAGGCTGATCTTCTGAGGCGCAGTTCTCTTTGCTGTTTTATTCAGAGAACTAAGAGGAAAAGACACACGGGAGAAGAGAAAAAGCTCTGCGCTCAATCCCTGGAGGCCTATAAAACTCAAACGAGTCAAATCCATAAATAGGGTCAAGAGCTCTAACAACTTACCCTCTAAAGTTATCATTCTTACACCAGCAAAACAACACCAGACACCTCGAGAGACAAATGGCCCATGTTAAATGATCTAGTAAATGTGGCTAATGTGTCTTAGCACTTCTTCAGTGTCATGATCCTGACCTGCTTCTTTGGCCGCCGAATATTTGTACTTGAGCTCTGCGCACACTATACTGTTTCAGCCATTTTTTAAAATTTGATATTCAGTGAAAAATGATGAAATGAACTAATCTATGTGATACTGTATGAAACATAAATATCTCGCTAATTAGCAGTCTCTTCATGTTATGATCATGCTATTAAATTATGTGGCGTTCATTCTGAAGAATGAGCAATCCACAAACTCCTTCTGTCACCCAGATATGACAATCTCCAAAAAACCCGGCTCCTTTTTTTCTGCTTCCAGATGAATCATTAGTGCAAGATCTTGCCAATGAGGATGTCAGGATCTAGTGATGCAATACATGGTGGTTTTTCACATTGGTTTTTAGTTATAGTTCTTCTCTTTTGATAAAAACTCTTCCAAATAGTCAATACAATATTTAATCATGTCATGTTAATTATTTATTCAGTTAGTCATTAAATTGACTTTAGCCAATGTTACTAATATTAACTGATCATAACAATTATTGAAACATTTTATATGTAAATTGAAATTGAAGTGAAAATCTGAACTTATGGAATAACAACCAGTGTTGTTATTGTTATATAAAACTAAAACTATTAGAATTTGTCTTATAATAAAATATAAATATTGGATGAAAAACGTAAATTTTAACTAAATAGACATTTAAAAAATAAAGGGTAACACTTTATTTCGATAGTCCACTTTAGACATTCTACTAACAGTAAATAACTTTGTAACTACATGTCTACTAGCAGTCATTAGAGTATTAGTAGACTGTCTGCTTAATATCTTCTAACACTTTATTTTGATGGGTCCACAACATACAACATACTGACTATGAGAAACTTTACAAGTATATGTCAACTTATTCTACTGACCCTAAACCTACCCTAACAGTCTACTCTGAGAGTTAGTAGATATGTAGTTGTGAATTAATGAGAATTAGTTGACATGTAGTTACAAAGTTACTTATAGTTAGTAGAATGTCTAAAATATCAAAATAAAGTGTAACCGAATAGAGTAGCCCAATAAAGATGACAAAAACACATCACCAAACAACTAAAATTTAAAATAAAATGAAAACTAAAGTTAAAATAAATACTGAAAATGCACAAATAAAAGCTAATTCAAAAAAAATTTTTTTATAATAATAATAATAAAAATTACATTTTGAAAAGTTGTGGAAACTGAAAAATAAACATTGACTCAACAAATTGCTTTCCAAAAATTACCCCCAAACAAACAAAAAAAAATACATTGTACTAATTTTATCTGAAGGTCTGAAGTTAAAATTTCAAATATATATACACTGAACATATTAAATTTTGATGTTTCTGTGTTTCCTCTGCACTGCAAAGATGCATTTTGATGATACTGATTTCATTTGCTTGTAACAGCACAAATGTCTTATTCTAATTGACTACTAAAATGTAAGAATTTGACTCAAACAATAATGCACATTTTTAGAAAAATGGCTCTATGAAGGTAAAAATGCCCATAAAAGGTAAAACTCAATTTAAACGTATTGGAAAAGATTAATTTCTATGACTGCTGTGAACTGACCACCACACAGAATATGCAGAATATCAAAACTTTAGGAGTCCACGGTAGTCCTTAAAATGTAAGCACAAAAACTCAGAAAATATTGAGATGTAATTTTTGTCAATATCGCACACCTCTATCTCTCAGTTACCTAAAGTTACTATTTATTGAACTAATTTATTTTTATTTCACATTATGATTATTATATTAAATGTATGAGACACAAGGAAAACATTTTTTTTTTGTAACCCACCATTGCTAGGTCTGAGCTTACGAGGCACCATTTAGTCAGAAGTCAGAAGTGTAAAAAAGGAACCACTATGAATTTCACAGTGAGTATTTAACTCAGTTCTTATTGAATATGTTAATTCCATATTAGTGTCAAATACTATGAGCTCTTAGATGTAATTTGTGTGACGTGGCTCTGTGTAATGCAGGCTGCATAAGTTATTGAAGTTATATGTAGACTTATACTGACATTGCTATTTTATATTTTTTTACAGAGCCATTGGAGAACCACACAACTGCAATGAAAACTGGAATAGTAAGCATCAGCAGTTGCATTTCAAGAGCCCTGTGAAGTGTGCTAAATGTCTCCGTTGTCCTGGAAGAGGAGGTGGTTCTTCACAACTTAGGAGACTTTGTAAATGTATTTATTGTACTCTTTGGATTATTGTGTGCACTCAACATGGAGTACAACAAGGATTTACTGTAAAAGGTTAGTTCACCAAAAATGTAAATTGTCATTAATTACTCACCCTCATATCGTACCCAAACCCATAAACCTTCAGTCATCTTCAGAACACATATTAAGATATTTTTGATAAATCCGAGAGCTCTCTGACCCTCCATAGGAAGCTATGCAACTTACACATTCAAGTTCCAGAACAGTAGGAAAGACATCATTAAAAGTACTCAGTGTGAGTCCAGTGGTTTAACCTCAATTTTATGAAGCAACGCAAGAGTTTTGTTTGCAGAAAAAAAACAAAAAACAATTTACAATTTACAAAATAATATCCAAAGTGTGATGGTGCTTCCCCTATTGGGTTGCAGATCAATGATTTAGTAAATAAGGTGGTTATTAGTTTATTTATTTTTGCGCAAACAAAGCACTAAAATTGAGGTTTAAACCACTGGAGTCACGTTGATTACTCTAATGATGTCTTTTCTACTGTTCTGGACCTTGAATATGTAAGCTGCATAGCTTTCTATGGAGGGATGGAAAGCTCTCAGATCTCATCAAAAATATCTTAATTTGTGTTCTGAAGATGAACAAAGGTCTTACAGATGTGGAATGACATGAGGGTAATTAATGACAGAATTTTCATTTTTTAGGTGAACTAATCCTAAAAAGTTCAAAGTACCTCTTATGAGATTATTTACTGTATTTATTTTATTTTTTGGCAAACATTTGAAGTGTAAGTTTCATGAGCTCAGAGTACCTTTTGTGAGAATGGTAATATTCAGGTGACATTACACTAAACACTGGTTGAAGTAACCTTACATTTTATGGTGTTTTTGATATTTTTGCATGCTTGTGAATGTACAGTATTAATGTTTAAAGTGCAATTCATCAGCTTTGTGTATCTTATGATAATTAAAATGTTTACTGTGTAGAAAGATTCAATGTATTTATCATTTTAAGGTATTTTTACAATATTTTTTTGTAGATTTTATTAAAAATGTATTAAAATGTGTCCGTGTTCAGTGTATCATCATTTGATGTTTTTTTTATTATTTTTTTTAATTAAACAATTCAGTAAGGTTGGTTTAGCAATATAAATTTGCCAATATACATTTGTAGATTAGGTAAAACAAAAAATGTATGCTACTATCTAAAATATTTAATTGGGCCAATAACATGGTTTGGTAGATTTAATGTTTTTCCAATTGGCTCAACATATTATTTCTCATTGAGCCAATGTTAACAGACTGTTGCCACAATTGAAAAAATTCAATTCGCAGAAATTCAATTGGGCCAATGGAAAAATTTTGATGTAATCAGTCACTGCAAAATTGTGAGTTGGGGAGGTCTGAAATTTTTTACAGTGTAGGATATTAAGTAAAGGTCATGTTCCGTGAAGATATTTTGTACATTTATTACTGTAAATATATCAAAACTTAATTTGTTGTATGTTGTACTTATGCTGTAAAAAAATCAGACATAAATGGATTTCAATGTCACTCAGCCTGTCTTTTATTCATGATCTCACTGGGGTCATATCATACAGTCTGACAAGCAACAATCACAGGACCGAAAGCACAATGCACCTGATTGAACACACACACGCTTATTTGGTTCATCAGGATGCCAGCAAGAGACCAAAAATGGTTGCACTTCGGCTACATGTTTTAAGCGATTTCATTAGCCATGCTGCTAATTATGTGTTCTGCTAATCAGGGACATAAAAGAGCAGAGCCTCTCCACTTCATTAGGCCAAGAACACATTGTACTTCTGATTGCTACTCCCCGAGTACAGAGTTCATTAACTCTTTTGGACAGGACCTGCAAAAGTGAGCTTGCTCTGTCTTTACAATGTATTGCATCAAAGTGGTAACTTGCGGTCCGCGGCATTTTCTGGATATGCATGTGATGCCAAATAAATGTCTCATTAGGAGCCTTTTGAAGTATCTAAAATATCAAGAGGAAAAGAAAAAACAGAACAAAAGAGAAACGGTATATGAAGTTTATCCACAATTGCTCAGAGTCAAATATATGTTGTTTGTAAGCCAGTCGCCATTGGTTTGTGGAGGCTATAAATCTTTCGATTTACCTGCTCATGTTTTCTCAGATGATGGCTTCCCTCAGGTCTCTGATGCCGGCTGCAGACAGCATAATACAACAGCTCCAGCCTGGAGCTTTTAATTAACACCGAGATTGCCAGAACCGGCTTCACCATGGGAACTAACATTACATTAAATTGAACCAGGTATTGATTGTTTGTACTTGTGCTGCTGTTTCAGTTTTTAAAATTTTAGTAGCTAGCATGTGGTAGGATAGAGTTTAGTGATTTTTGCTAAAATGTGAGAACCTTTCCTCAGAACTAATGCTACAATATAAAACTGAATCAAATAAGACCAGCTATATAAATACAATATAGCTCTGTTTCAAAATCGTGGCTGTATTACAGACACAAAGGCTGTTTCGAAACAGTAGGTAGCAAACTAATGGTGACTCGTACCTCATTTTTGGCATTTTAAAGCTGCTGTGTGTCATTTTAATTTGCAGGGACAACTGTAAGCACTGTAAGCCATTCTTTCTCTGTTTGTTGGAGAAGCCCAAAAGAGCGGTATTGTATGGAGCGTGTTTGGAGTAGGATACCCTGTTTTTCTGAACTGCGCATATCAAAGCAGCTTTACAGAATATTGCAGTAATAATGTCTTAAATTCTATAAGGTCCTCATTCAGCAGTTCCATTTAAAGCTCAATTAAAACATTATGGCCTGATGTATTTTCCTGTGAACCCCAAGTGAGCTGTGAAAAGGGATGAAAAACTCCATAAGGTGAACAGTGTTGATGTTAGTTAGCCAAGATTAGTACCAATCATATATTAGTTTTAGTTTGTCATCATTCATGAACATACACTTCAATGTATGGTAAAGTTTTTTCCAATAACCAATAGATAAAGTCAAGATTCATTTTTGTTGTTGCTACATTGACAAGAGTGATGTAGAAGAATTCACTTACACTGGCAACGTACCCGACAGAAAATAGATTTCACGTTAAGCCGTCTAATTTCAGCCTCAAGAAAAAAGTGTTTTAAAGCTTGTTTTGTAGAACATCGCATTTATACTGTATATGATATGAGAATAGGAGTACAGGTTAATTAAGGAAAATATAACTATGTCTTCAGAATGACAATGTTTTTCAAACGTAAAACGCCCCACAGTCACTTGGGGTAAAACACCTCCAGGTGGCATCGCTACCCACTATCATAATTACTGTAGTTATCATGTTCTGAACATCACATCTTTTGTTTTTCCATCAAATGTAATCTAGGCGGTTGGGAAATATATATATATATATATATATATATATATATATATATATATATATTTAAAAACTTTATATTTAAAAGAATACCTTTTTTTTTTTAAGTGAACTTGCCTCCTTGCGTCCATCATTAACCGTTTTTAATTTTAACCGTTTAAGTTTAATTCCAATACTCAAGAACGCAAGTACAGAGGATGCATGAAAGTGCCTGGATGTGTTCTTGAAAGCCTGTAAGCTTTAAATTTCTCATTGTCAAAATCCCATTGCAAGCTCGCAAATACGTCACAGCTCATGAAAGTAAACATTTGTTTTGCATATTTTTAATAAGCTGACTTGGAGAAAGCCTGCAGTAATCTTAACATTGACAAAGCATTGGTAACATTAAATATGCATACTCATTGCCACAAATATACACGTTGATGACATTTGTTTGTGATGTTATGCTCGGACAGTCAGTTGAGCAGGATCACAGTGCATCTCAGTTCTTGCAAAGATGTGTTCGCTGGCCTTGTGTACTTTCGAGCTCATTCTTTCAAGGTAGCAATGTCTCCACAGGAATGCAAGTCCGTTCTTTGGGTTCTTGGAATTGACGAGCACCTAATGTTTTTCAAATAGGGTGAATTTCAGCATGGTTCATTAATAAATATTCATATTTATCTTCAGTTATTTTAGCCCGTCTTTTTAATTTTAAGCTAAAACTGTTTGTACTCAGATTTTGCTGTAAATGTATGAAGAAAATTGCTTTGTCAGAGAAGGGGAATTTTACCCTATACCTGTGGGGCGAAACGCCCCCTTGGTAATATAATAACATGAAAACTCTGGACACTTTTCATACTTAGTTTATATAAGTCATACTGAAAACTAGGATAATATTTTAGGCACATTGAACTTTTTTTTCATAGAACAATTACACAGTCTTTAAAGGGGGCATTTTCCCCCACTATATCCTAAATAGTTTGTAAAACCACTATGATATAAATTGTTGCATTCAAATCAATACAATTTAACGTAAATTTATGAATAATTTGCATAGAAATTCTGCTCATGTCAGAAATGAGGCAGAGGCGATTGAGCAATGTTTTCAAGGGAATTATTTTTTGTAATTCCCATTGGTGACACTGCTATTTTATTATTTCAGTGATGCTTAAATACCATTATAGTATTTATTATTATTTTGAATTAGCTTTTGATTGTAGATTTTTTTTTTTTTAAGTATTAGTAGTTTTATGTTGCTTGTAAAATTAATTAATTTAAAAAATATATATTTTAAATTAGCTTTAATTCATTTTTTATTTCCATTTTAGATTTGGTAGTGTTAGTACTTCAACTTAAAAGTTATTTGTATAAATAACTTTTATTTCAGTTATTTGCCACAAGTTTACATTTTTAATATTTCTGTATAAAATATTTTAGCATAATCTTTATTTTATATTATTAATATAATGTTAATTAACAATTATAGTAATATTTTATTTAACAAAATTGATCGTTAATACTTTTAGTTTTAGTAACAATCACAAACAGTGGTGCTGCAAAGGCAGAGACACAAATTGACACAATGCAGTTTTAAGGCAGAATTTCATGTATCTAACAGATAATGAAATCTCAAAATTCATTGTGATGAAAATGTATACAAAATGGTGGACAGAGTGAAGGTAAATTATGTTATAAATATATTTTATTCAGTGCTCAAAATTACTTTACAAATATTGTTTCATGTCAGTATTTCTGTAATTCTAAGATGCATTTTGACTGTTGAGCTTAGAGCAAAATGTTCAAGTCAGATTCTTTCATCTAATACTATTTTTCCCATTCACCTCAGAGTCATGATGAAATCCTGATGGTCGTGTTAGAGTTGTGACACACTGAAACTCGATTTCTCACAGAGGCCACATTTATGACAGAGCGCTCAGATTCGTTTAATACCTGTTATCTGACAATGTCAAAAAGCAAATCCAAAGCTGCTCTTTGAGCTGCAATCTCTCTAGCCAGAACACTAATTATACAGGATTTAAAATAGCCATGACAGTTTGCTACATAATTTCAGGTCCTGCTGTGGTGCTTTCTTGAAAGGACTGCTAATGAGTTTTGAAATAATAAAATAAACACACATACAGTGGGCTCAAAAGGTGTTTGTCACATTTTAAAAGGCATCGATTTCTAAATATAACTCTATCAAACCAAGGGTCATCTGCAAAGAAATTATGCTAGACCTTTTCCTCAGAACTAACTTTCTAAGTAGGTGTTTAAAATCGTTTGACATCAGCTTGCATGGCACAAAGCTTGAAAGCAACATATCAAACAGGTGCATATTGACATTTCAGAAGAAAGCACACTCCCCCTGCAATCAAATAAAACAGGCACTGATTCTGAGTAGGCTGAATGGAAACCCTGAATTTCCTTCAACAGGATGCACATGTTTTGCTAAGCTACATGAGGCTCTAGCCTCTAATTTTCTGCTGTTTATCTTGACAAGAGATACATAAAAAAACTAAAAAAAAAAAAAACTACAAGAGTTATAAAGGAGGTAGTGTTCTTTCTCCTTTCCATCTCCCACTGGATACCCACTTTCAGCATCAACAACCAAGAAGAGAGGAACTTCAAACGGCAACACTGCCGACAGCTGAGGCTCAGAGAGCCAGAGAGAGAGAGAAGAGAGAGGATGACATAGCAGAGAACAGAAAACAGAGATCATGAAAAACAAATAACAACAACAGAAAAAAGTATATTGGGTACCACTTTCCCTGGACGGAAAATAGCTGAAGGTAATGCAATGACTCCCTTGAGGGCGTATCTGCAGTATCCTTCAGTGAACCTGCTCCCCGACACTTTGCGCTTGGCAATACACCTGCAACTGATTCCGGTGAAATGAGGGAGAGATGATGGGGGAGGCTGGCATAGAGAGTATAGTGAAAGTAATAAAATATAAAGAAGAGATATATCTGACACCATTACAGGGCTGTGTCTTCCTTTAGAGGCTAGAGCAGCATGATTGAACATGCTGTTGACTTCAGTTCCTACAGCAAGTCTACAGCAAAAACTAACACTTGGCATCCATAACTCTTTAAATATGCTACTGCATAGTTCATTTGTTTTTTCAAGGTGCATGTTTCTCTGACTGATATGGCAAAGTTTTTTTTTTTTTTTTTACTGTATACCAACACTTCCTGGAATGTATGCAGCATCAAACAAAATAAAAAGATATTGGTCACTGTTTCCTTTGTAGAAATATATTGCTCAGTCAAGAAACACTAGATGGCACATGCTGATAGGTCCTTTACATGCAATCTGCTGGTAATCTCTACATGGCACAAGCTGATTGTTCTCTGCTGATTTTGCAGCCAATGGACAACGTACTCCTCTGAAACCCTCCACCTCCCCCAGCTCCTCCTATCTATTCATGCAGCAGCAGCAGCATATCTTACATGCTCAACAATGTGTCTGTGTATCTACTGGTTGTCATGATAGAAATACAACTAATAATCTATTTTTATGTGAAATTGTTTGATAATAGGGTACGGGAGAAAGATTTAGCAGGTAATGTGATCTCAAAATAGCAGCCACCGTGACGGGATGACCCTCTTTATGAAGAAAACTGTTATCTGATATGGTTGAAGTCTTCGTCTGAAGGTAGAGTATGTCATTTTAAACACTTTTGTAAAATATACTATTAAAGGTGCCATAGGTAATTGTCTTCAGATTTTTTTTTTTTTTCTGGTTGAAAGTCTTTTCACATCCTGATAGCAATCATTAAGTTAAGTGGTCTAAATGTATTTATCTGTATTTATATATTCTGTGGAAGAATCAAAATGTCCAATCAAAACGTTCAGTCTGTCAACGTATGTATTTGCATACTTCTGCACACCCTGTTCACGCAGACAGGATACATCATCAGCGCGATCACGCACCCTGTGCAGACAGAGCAAGAATAGCAGGCAAACATCAACAACCCGATCTTCCTTCCTGGTATTGTAGTATTTTTACTAACTGTGCTATAAAGTTTTCTCACCGGTGAATGACACATGATGTAGCCCAGCGGTTCCCAATTCCAGTCCTCGCGCTCCCCGCTCTGCATATTTTGCATGTCTCGCTTAGTTAACACACCTGAATCAGATAACCAGCTCGTTAAAAGAGAGCTAAGTGCATGAACTGTGTACCGATTGACATGCTCCCTACACAGTGTTTATTGCTCTCTACTCCCTGAACAGGGAAAATCCATTGAAGCTTATTTCACTTCGGAACATTCACTCACGGATTTGCGCTGTTTAGTGTCTTCACACGCAGACAAAACTTACTAGAGAAGTGTGAAGTGTGACATAATATACCTCTGTAAATAAATAAAATAGCGAGGACTGTAATTGTAAACCGCTGATGTAGTCTACTGTAGTAATTTAATGTTGTCTCTGGTATTCTTGTATGTGCGTTCAGGGGGCGTGGCTTTGGACGGCAATTGCAGGGAGGGTGGGATGTTCGCTTTCAGTGCTATCAGGCTAAAGTTAGCATTTTCCGAGATCTCCAACTGCACCTTTAATTAAACAAATAAATAAACTTCACCATATTGAAAAGGAAATCATTTATCCAAAGTCAGTATGAAACATTTTATTTCTGTAATCAAATTTATTCCCATGTGAAACAGGTCACTCCAAAAAAGGTTTGGTGGGACTTGATATTATCCACTGTGAACTGATTGGATGGTGAAATGTGGTTGTTACACACCAGAATGGAGTCAGGCTTTTGGAGTTGAAAAAAGTAAGGGGTTTGTGACGTCAACCAAAAAGCAAAGTCATTTCAGTGGCTTGGCAAGCTATTACATTTTGATAAAAGACTATAAAGACAGCCTTTTTGTGTTTTCTTTGGAATGATGTGCACCAATGAATCATGCACAATAAAACGAGGAATGCATATAAGGAAAGTAAATAGGGTCAGTTTTGATTTCATGCTGAGTTTAAGAACATTCTTGTACAGTTATGATGAAATAACCAAACTATGCCAGCCAGTGTCATATTTATAGACCCGAGATTTCAGAGAGTGCATTTGAAACTAAAGGTCTCCTTGCAGCCGTAACACAGAGAGACAGTTTTATCACCATACATTCAAACCCTCTTTGCTTTCTTGTATCTCTCTGTGAATAAGTTGCTTTTCCAGAAGTTAGGCTGCTTGCGGGGTGACAATGTGTTCCAGCACCGCAGAATGGGATAATATGAAATTGTTGTTGTGGTTCATTTAAATCTCTGTGCGTTGAATGTTAATTTATTCAAGGGCTTGACATGTGCCCTTTTTAGTTTTCCACATCTGTCTGAGTGCCCTCTGAGGGCAGATGCACAAGAACCCTTCTTGCTGTCTTACTGATAATTTGTCTCTACTCTTTAGACATCAAACTATCAGATGCCCTTTCCAGGACCCTTTCCAGCTCTGAAAGCCAAACGCACACAACAAGCTTGATGCTCGCCACCCTTTTATACACCAAAACCTCAGATCGCAGCCATGCTGTCGATGATGCTCTTCCAGTGTACACTTAACTAGTAGTAAATGCTAGGACCGCTGTTGTTTGAAAACATCATCAAAAATCAACTCCAACATTGATATGTACACAAGTTTGTGTGGGAATGAATTTCAGTGTCTTAATGCACACTGAAAAATAAATAAATAAATAAATAAAATAAAACAATTTTCATTCAAAAATAGTTGAAAATAATCACAAAGAAAGTAACACAGTGAATTAAATGTGAAATTTGGAAGTAGGAACACTGAAATAGTATTTTCTTTCAAAATGTACTTTAATAATCTTTGCTTTATTCACAATTTCTTTTTTTCTTTGCAGTGTATTTACAGACATGTAGAAGAATGATCTTGAAATTAATACTAAATGTGTGTAATGCTTCAGTCATGTACATTTCAAAGAATAGTTCACCCAAAAAAGGAAAATGTATAATTTTCTGTACTGTCATAATGGCACTTCAAAGCATCCACAATTTTAGACTAAGAAGATTATTATTTTTATTTTTTTCAGTGAACTATCCCACCTGAAAACCAGGTGAAATTACAGACTTCCCGATGTTGTGGCAAATCACGGGTTCTTTTGTAATTTTTTAAGAAATTCAAATAATAAACAGTTTTTTGAACATTATGAACATGAATGAACATCAGAAGGTATCTTGTTTCAACTGTGTAAAGATGTCAATACACACCATTTTTTAAGTTCAAGTACACCAAAGTTAATCTACTCTCCTGTCTGGTTTGTTTGTCAAACAAAAATGGCAGATTATGCGTTAAGATTGGTCAGATCACCTGTCAATCAAACTCCATGTGAAGGTCAATTGGGTATCTGTTTGTTGTGCTAGTACAGTATCTCACAAAAGTGAGTACACCCCTCACATTTCAACAAAAAATTTTGTATATCTTCTCAAGGGACAATACTACACAAATGAAACTTGGATATATTTTAGAGTAGTCAATGTGCAGCTTGTATAGAAGCACAAATTTACTGTCCTCTAAATATAACTCAACATTATTGCATTATTGTCCAAATAACTGGCAACAAAAATGAGTACACAGTAAGTGAACATGTCAAAACTGTGTCCAAAGTGTCAATATATTGTAGGGGCACCATTGTTATCTAGCACTGCCTTAATCCTCCTGGGCATGAAGTTCACCAGAACTGTACAGGTTGTTGGGATCCTCTTCCACTCCTCCATAATAACATCACATAACTGCTGGAAGTTAGACACATGGTGCTTCTCCACCTTCTGCTTGAGGATGCCCCACAGGTGTTCAATAGGGTTCAGGTCTGGAGACATACTTGGCCACTCCATCACCTTCACCTTCAGCTTCATCAGCAAGGCAGTTGTCATCTTGGCGGTGTGTTTTGGGTCGTTATTATGTTGGAAAACTGCCGTTCGGCCCAGTTTCTGAAGGGAGGGCATCATGTTCTGCTTCAGAATGTCACAGTACATGTTGGAATCCATGTTTCCCTCCACGAACCTCAGCTCCCCAGTACCAGCAGCACTCATGCAGCCCCAGACCATGATGCTAACACCACCATGCTTGACTGTAGGCAAGATACAATTTTCTTGGTACTCCTAACCAGGGCGTCACCACACATGCTGGACACCATCTGAGCCAAACAAGTTTACCTTAGACTCATCAGACCACAGGACATGGTTCCAGTAATTCACGCTCTTGGACTGGGTTTCAGGGTGTTACCGAACTTCTTATAGCCTCGGCCATCTTTGTGGAGAGCAACAATTCTGATTCTCAAATCCTCAGAGAGTTCTTTGCCATGAGGTGCCATGTTGAACATCCAGTGGTCAGTATGAGAGAATTGTACTCAAATCACCAAATTTTAACTGCTCTAAAACAAGATACACACATTTGTATGGTCCTGTCAAGCAGACAAAAACATGAACATGATGAGTAGGACATGTGGTTTAGCATGGTTAAACGACATATAGTTGTTTTCACGTAGGGTGTTCTCACATTTGTTGCCAGCTTTTTTGACAATAATGACTGTATGTTGAGTTATTTTCAGAGGACAGTAAATCTGTAAGCTAACTAAAACAGACATTAATGGTCATTATATAACAGTTTAAACAGCATTTCTCTTAATGTGATTTTGTAGGAAGTAAAAATTCTTTGAGCCAATTAGATTGCTTAGAGACCTAATGCAGACTCTATTTTGAAGATCATATTTAGATCTGCCTTCAGACCAAGATCTACATCTGATGTACATCTGAGCTGTTTCACATAGATGTATGTCACAATATGGAAGAAATACTTCTGAGTTGTTGCAGGTACAATGGTGAAAAAGGTATCTAGATTTTAGATTTAATAAAGATTTGGGAATGAGTCCAGGGCGGAACCGGACACTGTTGTTGGCTCAGCTGAGGAGGAGAAATATGTATCTGGACGATACATATTTCATGGTCTGAGCTGCACTTGAGGATGTTTTATCCCAGAGAGGTAGCATTTTTCACATTTCAATCTGCTTGGCTTTACAAGCGTTTCAGGGACAGGGCTGTGTCTGTGAAGGATGATTTCTCTCCAAGGGGAAATCAGATTTTCCCAGCTAGACATCCTGTTTAACAGCAGCTTAGTAAGAGTAATGCTGTGATATCATATAATTGTGTGCATGTGTGTGTGTGTGTGCCAGTGGACATGTGGTGAAGACACTCTCAGGAGAAGGGGCTTATCAAAAGGAACGTATGTCAAATTAGGATAGTAGCCATGGTGGGAGGCAAACCGCAGAGCCCCAGCTCTAATGAGCCTCCAATCCAGAGCATCACAAAAGCCTACAGGATCCTGTCGAAAACCAAACACTGCCAATCAGACTCAATGTGCAATGCACCGTATTGTATCCCTAATTTCCCAGTCAGAGCCAGTGTGCGATTCGAAGCCGAATTAAATTAAGCTATTCCGTTTCAGTTCGTTCAATCTAGTGCAGAGGAGGAGTGGAAGAAATGCGAAACGGTTTTTCTTGGGATGGAATGACAGTGCTACGGTTTGACAGGTGAAAGATTGAGACGAAGCTGAGAAATAGCATGTAGGCTAGCGGGTCATATTATGTGGCTTGATTTGTATTCTCGCTTTGCGGTTAATAGGCATGTCCGATTGGCATTCCTGAAACTTTGCTTGACGTGCCGTATAGAGCTGTCACCACACACAGGCTCATGGCTATGCGTTTTCCTCTAGGCTTTAGTTCCATGGGAAATATTAAACAGGGAGAAGGGTCTGCCTCAAATTCAGAATGAAAAATGTGGCATGTGTTCCAGTGATAAACCGAAAGAGAGTCTGCATTGTTGATAAATGATCCTGCACGCCATTTCAAATATTTCTTTATTTGAAGCACCTTATGACGCATGTGACACATAATCCCTAGTGATTAATGACTAGTGTATGCGATCAACTGAAAACTAGGCTAAACACAATGAGCAATGTTGAGTGATGCCCTATGACTACATTGAAACAAGCCACAATTAAATGTAAATATCCAAACAAAGTATGGATTAGGGCTGGATGCAGTGACTGTATTCCATGCAGTGACAGAAATGTGTCAATATGGAAGAGATTTAGCTTTTGTGTGTGTGTGTGTGTGTCTGTGTGTTTTAAAATCCTATTCAAGGAAAAACACCTGCGGGCAGCTTTTTCAGCCAGACTAACTAATAATACAGAAATTTCAAAAACACACTATTTCAATAGCATATTTCAAATCAGCAACAAAATTTGACATGAACTGTCCAGTCACGTCTGTCTGGAGATTTTCATATTTCAGGTTATAAGTTAAAAAAAGTTTAGTCTTGACGTTTGCACCTGAGATTTGTATAAGTAGATGCCACATTCGACAGCTCCAGACACATTGATGCGCCCGCCATCTTGGAACGGTCATGTGTTGTCACTCACAGAAAAATAAATAAATAAATAAATAAAAATCACAGAAAAAATAATAATTTAAATTCTCAAAGAAATAGGCTTATGTAGTGCTGGGCGGTATACCGGTTCATACCGAATACCGGTGTTTATTTTTCTTATGATATGAATTTTTAAAATACCGCAATACCGGTGTTATTTAAATAACGTTCGGAACGCGACACTGTTTGAGAGGGGTCTCTTTTCACTATTGCATTGTGGCAAGAACACAGCTGTATGTGTTACTAAGCGTGTTCTGAAGCTGTAGAACTAGTAGAACGTGATGACACAGAAGAACTCATCCACAATATCCACCGCGCGCCGCCACCAGCTCGTCACACACACGAGCATGACTTTAGCACTATATTTAGCAACTTTCAAACCCTTTTAGCGGCTTTTTTTCCATAGAATATACAAACTGACAAACCTAGCGAATGTTTTGGATAAACCTTAGCTATGGTTCAGTTGGAAGATGTCGCCAGTGCTGCCCCGCGAGCGCGAGATCTGACTCCCAGCGCAGCGTCGCGTCTCTCTGCGTCTGTTCTGTGCAGCGAGCGGCAGAGAAGCACCGCATTCAGTTGGCCGTACCGCGACTGTTTGGAATTACAAATATGAGCATAGTTCGTCTGTTAATATTATGCACTTTTTTGTTTTAGTTTACTCAGACGCAGGCAGTGCGCTGCATGAGACAAAAAGTAATATAGCCAAAACCACCGCATAGCCGCTCTTTAGTATAACGTTAGATGCATGTTGATTTTATCAGACGATGTCGCGATTATAAATGAAAATGACTCCTGGTTAACATGTATTAATGGGTCGTGTTTAGTCACTATTTAGTGTGGAATTTTTCTACAATATTCGCTCATCATGACAGTAAAATAGGGCATTCTAAGTCAATCTACTGCAGTTTTTCCTCCCTCAATCAGTAGAAAATGTGGTTAACACCCGATCATGCATGAAAAAAATAAATACCGTCATATACCGTGAAACCGGTATAATTTTGAAAAATACCGTGATATACATTTTTGGTCATACCGCCCAGCACTAGGCTTATGTATAGCGGCCCATAAGAACATACGCTAATAAGGCATCTACTTATACATATCTATGGTTTACCCTCCACCATAAGGTGACCAGACGTGCCACTTTCTGGGGATATGTTCTTCAATATGATTTCAAAGTGCAAGTTCTTGAAAATGTTACCATTTATTTTCGTGTCTGTGTAAACTTCAAAAAATGCAAACACAGTGGTGTCATGCGCTTTACATGTTCACTTGGTGTTTCTTTACAAAGTGACATCGTCAACTACTGGCCTGGCATGCATAATACAACATTTTAAATTGTAAAATGTTTCCCATGTGAACAGGAAACGTTTTAACGACATTGATGTCTGTATGTGAAAAATGCAAAGAAAAACCGTTTCCGATTTTAGTTCATTGTTGTCGTGTAAATGTACTCTTAGACTTGCTCATAGTTTGTCTTATAGTGTTATTTATTCTGACTTCTCATTGGTTCACAGTCATTGTCTTGATATCTTGTTTAGTAGTTCTGTTCTGTTATTGGTGTGTTTTTTTTTAAACCATAGTCTGGTATATAAGCTGTAATGTTTGCCATCTTTCCTATAGATTTTGAAGTACGTTACACTGTTCCATGTTCCAGGTCATTGTTCATTGTCTAGTTAAGGGTAGTTCATGGTTATATTTTGTTTCATGTGGATTAAGTTCATTATTTATGTTTTTGGATCATCACCGTTGTAAATAAATTGCGCTTGGGATCTCTGCGTCTTTGTCTTCTTCAATCCAGCTATGTTAAATGTTCCATTAAAGTTGTTAGTTATTTCAGGTTGGTCCATACACTGCATTTACTCCGATTTATAGTAATGAACTTATAAGTCTCCCATTCATAGTACTGAACTTAATGGTTGACAATATTATTTGGAGATTATTTTGAAGAGTTTATCCAAATAGTCACAACAGAAAAACAAAGGCCAAAAAGCTCATAGTTATTACATATACACTGTTATTACATGGACACATGTCCACGAAAAAAAAAGCAGTGATGTAAATTTACACACGATGCAAGATTTTGGTCATACCGCCTACCCCATTACCGTAGGAATTTATTCATCCATTTTAAATCTGTACTATTATAAGTCAAACAGAACACATACAGCAAGACATGGTGCAGGACCTATCCCCCCGCCAGTTAACTAGTGTTTCTTTCCACCTGCCATGTCTACCTGGGTGCAGTGAACAGCAGGATAATAACGGCAAGACAGGCGCAATTTGCGTCTGCATCAGACTGGGAGCAGAAAGCTGCCACCCAGCCAGCGAGTCTCATCATCTGAGCATCATTAAAACGGGCCATGAGAAACGCAGCTCAACGTGGCTCCAGCAAGCGCGGGAACCCTGCTGCTGAGGCGATGCAGTTCTGACGAGACGTCAGGAGAGCACGACAGCATGGACTGCGGAGCAGTCCCACATGCCGTGAGCTCTCTGTTGCTTCATTAATGGAGAAATGCTTTTCTTGAAAGCTGCAGTGCAGCATTGTGTGTGTTAATCAATACAGTTCACTTCTGTCTCATCCACCTTCACAGTCAACAGTTCAAGGCCCAGTCAGCATCACTCATGAGGTTTATTTGGTTACTGTTCTCCTTCTGCCCCAGCCCACATGTTAATCATATTAAGTAGTGAATGTTGCTTAATTAAAACCATAGACAATCTGTTGAACATAAAAACGTTTACTCAGAGGTGGATCCCCTGAGGGCTGTAGAATATATATTTATATTCCATGTTTTAATGGATCACAATCAGCTTTATTCATTAGCATAATCCATTTGCATCATGACTATCATGATCACTAACACTGACCTCATCTCAATCTTCACTATCATCATCCTCACAAAATCGCTAGTAAGTAAAGCTTTATTTATATAGCAACTATAAAAACATAAAAGCACCAACAATATCATCATTACCACTATCATTACCACACCAACATCATCAACACTATCAGGTTTACCACCATAATCACCACTACTAGCATAACCACAATCAACATATCATCATTACCATCATCAGCAGCAATACTGTCAAAATCAACACAAATATTACCATCACCAACAGTATCATTATCATTACCAATATTAATACCACTTCAGCATCATCAACACAACTCTCATTGCCAGCAGTATCTTTATTACCATCATTATCATCGCCACCAGTATTATCACTACCACCACTATGACAATCCTCACACCAATACTATCATTATCACCTCCACCATCATCTTTACCATCATACCACGCTCTGAGTTTAAGGATTGAAGCACATTTGGTAAAGAAACACCTCACATGCTTATATTTAGAATGTGAGTTATCATTTTGATTTTTGCCTCCTGCTCAGTGTGGGAATGAATGCGGTTTCTGGATGTAACTTGAACAGTTGTGCAGTACGTGAGTCATAGCATGCTTGGGTAACAAGTGCAGTAGTCTGTGGATCTGTTCGGAATTTAAAACCAGATTTGTGTCCTCAGGATCAAAGCTTACACTGAGCCTGCGGTCTCACGGAGAGGGAGGAGGAGAGAGAGAGAAAGAAAGAGAGCCACTAATAATAATGTTGCTCTATGAGCTTGTGCTCTCTTGGCGAACAGAGAACTTGCACTGAGTTACAAGGAGTTATAATTCTGGCATCCTGTGGGAAATTGTGGACAGCTTGAACTAATTGCAACTCCCTACTAATTAATAAAACGTTCATAGATAAGCAGAGCTCGCTGCCTGTTTGAGTTAAACACCCTTGGCATTTTCGTAAGCATGGTCTCGCCGCAGTATGAACGTCCAAACTTTGAATGATGCTGGATGGATCTATTATAAACATAAATACGTCGTAATAGGAAGATGCGGTTCTCCCATCTGCCGCGTGGTGGCGACATCCCACAGTGAAGGAGTTCGGCTTCAGTCCTGAGTTATCAGACACTCATACATTGTTGCTCGCAGTACTGAAAGGACACGGACACTGCATTTTTGAGGGAATACATCCAAGATACCGGACGGAATATTTCCTCATCGAGACTCACTTCTTCAGCCCTTACTTCCCCCTCCCAGCAGTGGCTGTGTCTTTTTTTTAAAGAGCATCCACTTTGAGAGATGCTTCATGACGCGCTGGGATGCAGCGGAATCGTTCCTTTGAACGCAAATGATTGAAATCATCTGGACCCAGTTCAGAAAGGTTTCTGAGATTAAACAATTCTTATTGCCTAACTTTTTTTTTGTAAATACATCTGAATAAATAATCTGAAATAATTAATTAAAGGAAGAAAAAAAAAAAAAGATTGTCATGTGAAGTCGTGCTGTTTATGCAGTTCTTAAACTTTGCTTCTTCGGACTTTGCAGCAGTTTATTGGTGCCTGACGCGTACAGACTGATTTATAGACTCCTCCTTATTAAGCGCTGGTTTTGGACGCACGGGAGCGACGCGCTCAGTGTCTCGCATCGCTTTGGGGAAACCGGGACTACGGCGCAACATGTATCCAGCGCGGCGCGGGCGAACGCGTGCTGCGGACTCACAGACGTGTCGGAGCATCATGTCAAGGCGTGCGTTAATTCTGAAGTGGAGCGCCGGATGGATTCTGATGTTTTCATTCATCACTAACACTTGGGCGCAAGGTAAGCGTCTCCGATCTTATTGTGGCCCCTGAGACTAAGAGCTCGCGAGTCAGTGATGTGTGGGATTTATGGAAAGAATCCTTACTGAATGCTAATGGAATTCCAGACATAATTTGGAACCAATTCTAACGGGATCAAACATGAATCCTGTTAGAATTAAAATGAGCATACCGGTTCAGCTGAAATCTCCAGATTGTTTTCACGATTTCAACTTATCCAGATATTAAGGTCACTTCAAAATGATAATAGCAATACTATACGTAGTCCTTTGAGAATAAAGCATTCATTATTTAACAGTGAATTTTGTAGTATAATATTTGTTGCTGTGAATTTGTTGGTGATAACCTCAGATGTGGTTGAAGTAATACCCTGTGGTCTCTAGCTATGGCCAGCATGCTCCATCACTTGTAGAACAATCCCATGGGATGGAGAGATCACAGGCACCCAGCATCAATACTGCACATTACAGTTCACTTGTGTTAGTCGCTACTAGACCACACTTACACAATGGGTAAAGTTTGAAAAGAGAGGTCTGTTCAGAGAACAAAAGATCTATCTCAGCTAAATTGTGATCAGATCATAGAAAAATGACATAAATACCAAAATGCAATAATGGATGCAAGCATTTTCAAGCAATGGTGTGTGTCTAGCTGAAAGAAAATTCTATTTAATTCTCATTTCAATTACCATGCTGTCTTGCCCATTTGGTGGGTGGAAATACAATGAATCTACTCATATTTGGCCAATTTGAGATAATTGGCTAAGAGCTGTGTGCTGTTGTCAGATTATAACAGTAATGACCATTCCACCAGGTCAGTTCTTAAAGATCAAAATCTGAGAGCCTTGTGAAAGGATAATGCACATTGTATTTTTGTAATTTGTTTTTTTAGTAAAATAATGAAATAAATACTTACTATATTGATTATTTTGAGTTGTATAAAGTTATTGTGAAAAATTCAGCTTATTATATATATTTATGTATGTATTATATATGTACTGTATGTATTTAAAGAAAAGTAAATGAATATAGTCATGCTCTGGTTTGAAATGACATTTTTGAGCTGAACATCCCTAAAGGGATCCACAATTATAGCAATTAATGATCATAAATAAGCCAAATAAATAAAATAAAGCATATGTGCAAGAGAGACAATATGTTGATTTAAATTGACTTGTTGAGCAACTAAATAAATATATATTGCTAACTAAATAATAATAATAAATATAATTGCACTAATCTGCTATCCATCTCCCAGAGTGGCATACCATCGCTTGTTCGTCCAGTTCGCTCATGAGGGTATTTTACCTTTTGACAAGGTGTTCTGCTCTGTCCACAGGGTGCATTTCTCATCTATTAGCTGCTGTAAAAATGGCCTCGGCATCTGCAGGCAGATGGCTGATATACAGCCCAGTGATCCATCCTGGTTGACAGATCTTAAAGCACTGGCACTGGTGATTCATTCACTGTGAAGAGGCATGGATAGGCTGAGGTGCATCTGATAATTACAATGCCCTAAGCATTGGAGTGCTAAAACCGGCATAATCCTTGAGCATGTCAGCCTTTGAACAGGCCACATTAGGGTATAAACGACCCCCTATCTTATCTAAGAAGCCTTCAGCCGTCCTCTATAATGCATGGCACGGTGTTGCTGACACTTATTAGCATCCTGTCATGGAGCATACACATACTCTAGCATGCTATAGACAAGGTCTGTCCAATGTTTGTTTAGAGCTGTTGAGGGCAGCTTTGTTTTTCCTCATATTGATCAGATCCCTGTTTTCATCCTTAAGTGTACTTTCAATGCCCTTGGACAGCTTTAAGGGAGCTTAGCGGTGACTAAAAGGAAACCCAGCACTTTGGTCAATGGGTAGAAAAAGCTCTCTGAACCCTTTTCACCTCAAGTCTTTCTCTGGAGATCAATTGCTCGGCTCTACTTGAAGCTGCCAGATCTTGCAGCCCCAAATGACCAAATGGGTACCTGTCACAGAGGGTGGCAAGAAGAAGCAGCAACAAGTTGGAAGCTCGTCACTGAGGGTGGCATTAACCACCATCGGGGAGCGACGAGCCTCTGATGCCCAACGTTCCCCCCACGGGGCCTCTGTATTTGTTCTGAAGCTTCCCGCTAATGAGTATCAGCGTGACTGGCACGCAGGGTACGGCAGAATGGGATCAGTCATCCTTGCGGAGGGTGGGGAACATGGAGCATTCCATAAATTAGGAGGGCTCAGAAGCTGAAGAGGCCTCTGGGGAAGTGGAGGTGTCATGTGCTTGTTTTTCCATCCGAAGGCAGAATATGTTTCTCGTGCTGCGTTTAATAGCGATCCAGGCTCTAATTCCACTGGGATACCTGATAGAGTCCGCAAAAAGAGACGGATCCAACAGAGAGACACTTATTTTGCGCTCATTGAAAAGCAGAAACCCCCTTTGTGAGGCTTACCACCTTTGGAGAGTGCTGCCATTAAACCAGTGCACAAATGCCGAAATCTTGAAGAAAAGCACATATATGCCCCAGAACATTGTGTGTGTGTGTGTGTGTGTGTGGACAGTTTATTCCTTGGATTTTCAACTAATCCCGACTGTTGTATCGCATTTTCGAAACAATGTCTTAGTGGCACTTTGTTGCATCATATGACAGCTGTCAGCCATCTTTAAATCTTCTGATTATATTTGATAATCCTCCATGCTTACAAAAATGAATTCGGGTGGAATCCACATCTTTATGCGATTAAAACTGCCTGCTCTGTTGTTTAAGCGGGATAATGTGTGCACGCAGGCATATGTCAAGACGTCAAGCACATTTCATTCATACATGTCAACAGAGTCACGCAAATCTGACCCATTTGCCTTAAAAGCTCCAGGAAATTCGAGCCGCAGTCGCGGTAGTTTAAATTCGCCACCATGCGGATGTTCCCCTCCTTTGTGGGCACCAGTAAAAGCTTGTTCCCATATGAACACATGGGGCTCAAGCGCTGTTTTTGATGTCCCAGATGGGCCATAATGAGCATGGAAGACCGCAGCTCCCTAGATGCCCTGTCATAATTATGCGCCCGTGCACCAGTTGCAGCATATTTATCTGTACGCGCCGTGACACTTATTTAATTAAACGTCTTCGAAGCAAGGTCCCGGCATGGCAACAGATGTCTCGTGAATTTTTGACAAAACGCTCTGCGTTTTCTGCGAGCCCTAGCTGCGACAGCCCCAACGCATGGCCCCCAGGTGAAACAGACTGACAGCCCAGTTCCTGCGATCCCACGCCATCTAACGCGGTAGCTCTTCCTCGTTCCTCGCCACTGCAGTCTGCTGATGTTTATTCATACAGCCAGTAGACTGAGGAATGAATAAATGGCTCAAAATGAGGCATGTCGACCTCTGCAAGGCTCCGTCTGTTTTTTCATTACTGGATGTCAAACTTTGCTTCTTATCAGAGGGGTGGCTCACGTTAATCTGCCTCGAGACCAGACGCGATTGTAGCCTAATATTAGAGAACCTGTAGACTGGCTGTACGGAGCCTGTATCTCGCTCCAGGAGGCTTTTAAACGTACTCGTTCGAGCGGTAAAACTGTTTGTATAGTGCAGAATGGAAGTATAATCAGATAAGTTTAGACTTTAGGGCCCCTGCCTAGTAATTGCAGTGAGCCTGAGGGGGTATGACTGTCAGTGTTTGTGTGAGGCCAACGAGAGTCAGATCTAGCACTGCATCCATGAAATGCAGGCTCCTAATGCAGTCCCCAAGGAGATCCGACTGTTTGCTCTCCGTTCGCTGCGAGTGCTCGAAAGAAGCCGTTTCATTATTCTACCGCAAATGAATGTCTTTTTGTATTACGCTACTGGAATGCCATTGTTATCGGGTTTGATTCTGTCTCAGTAGTCAGATGGTGCAAACGAGGATGAATTCATGAAGCTTTTTTAAATTCTGTGTTAAACCGAATCCTGTGAATATCTACAAACATCATTTGGCTCCGGAATCTCAGGCTGGCTCCAATCAGTAAGGAAGCAGTTTCTGTCAACGACCAGCTGCTGGAAGCTGCTCGCTTGATGATAATAACGAGGACCCTTCAGTTTTGTTATCTCCTGTTCTCTTAATATTGCTACAGTGTTCAGTTTTACTACAACATTATTTATGTCAAAAACACATAAATGTTTCTTCACAGTCGCTACGGCAAAGTGTTAAACTCACGGCTTCAGTATGTATCACATCTATTCATGGCACGGCACTTGAAGGTAGATGCTGGTTGTGTAAGTTGAAGGTTGATGCTGTGTAGTGTTTATACAATAGTCATGAAATACCAGGATTGATCTTCTGAAGTTGATGATGAGTTACTTTTTGTGTTTTTTTCATGCTATTGATAAGACTATCTCTGCATATGTTGTGCTTTGAATGCTAGTCTCATTGGTCTCCATCATAAGGCTTGGTTTACAAGCTAGACTAAACTAGACATGTGTGCAGTGTTTAACTGTGAGAGTCTAAATGTGTATAAGATTAATGAAGTAGGTAAAATTAGTGACCATTGTTGGTAAAATGAGATACTGCACCAAGACTCTAGAAAATTCAATGCTGAATGCTGTAAAAAAAAAAAGACACTAATGTTTCAAAAGGAAAAACCTGGCCTCCTGTCAGACTCTCTGTGTGTGTGCTGCTCGATATTTGCATGAGTGAGCTATTTATTTCTAGTGCACCCATTCAAAACATATTTTCCACTGTTCTCCTCCAAGTCAAATTAATATGAATAATCACAATTTACTTAAGTGCAATGTATGGCAGGCTGATAAATTGTTTGCTGTTGGCACAAAGTTGCCTTTGAACTTGAAATAAAAAAGTGAACAAAACTTTCCAAAAATTATTATATTTTGATCTGGTTTTATTTTGATTGTAAATATACACTCTATATACAAATATGTTTGAATTTTGTACATTGCAGTTTTTTTGTAGTACAGTTACATAACCTTGATATTTCAAAATGTTCAACATTTTTATTATGGGTGTTTAAAATGCTCATGTTTAGTTTGGGGACAAATTTTCACTATTAACTAGCTATGGGGATGGGGTAACACTTTAGTTTCGGGACCATTTGCTTATTAGTATGCATATTACTAGCATATTGGCTGTTTATTAGTACTTATAAAGCAAAAAAATGTATGCCTTATTCTGCATGACCATATTTTAGATCTCTTAATCCTACTACCCCATACCTAAAATGAACAACTACCTTACTAACTACTAAAAGGTTGCAAATTAGGAGTTTATTGAGGCAAAAGTCTTAGTTAATAATGAGGAAACTTGACCATATATGGATTTACACACACACACACACACACACACACACATAGACACCTGAATGTTTGCCGGGCAGGTGCATTGGACATAGAGAGTATTTCAAAGAGTGAAGAACAAATGGCTGATGAAGGTTAATAGGCTGTTTCATTAAACAGTTCTTATTTTTTGCAATTTACTCCAGCATGCAGGATTTTTCTCTCTTCTAGATCATTTTTTTTTAAATGCAGCATGACCTAACTGCAACCAAAATGCAACATTGTGAAATGTTGTTGAAATGTTCCGTGCTTGCTGGGATGCCAGCCACAATATCATTCAATTTGATGTAATATTTAATGGTAACATACAAAACTGACCATGTTTACTTTCTTAACCCTTGTGTTGTGCTGAAAATCCTTTATCTAATTTGGTGTTGTCGGTCAAAAATGACCAGCCTTTTATCCTCTATTTTTGAGTGGAAAAAAACAATATTCAGTGAAAAACAGGTGCATTAGCTCAAGTGATCAATCAGTTCCAAAAGGAAATACAAAATCTGTGATAACTGAAAGAAAGCAAGTCAAAAAGTCTGAAGTATACAGCATAACATGACATTTCTGAGCAATTTGTTGGAGGCTGGTCATGCCATTTTGACTGGGGATATCACAAGTGTATTGAGGTATGAAAAAAAAAAAAATCTTGGAGAAGTTTTTACATTCTTTGTGAACAAAATCAGTAGGTTTTAGTCCAATGCAGAATGCATATTCTGAAATGTGTTTACGTTCTGTGAAATTATCAAAACCGTGTGGGATTAAAAGAACCAATGAACCAATAAAATCAAGCCTAAGTTTTCTCTTTTTGGGATCAGGCTTTGTTCTGTACCTGAGCTCAAATCAATCTACAAACCAAAGAAAGCTGTAATAGAATCTTTACAATTCTGTTTCGCAGGCAGACCATTTGATATTTAAGGTGGGTGGAAACAGAAGCTGAATGCTGTAAGATTGAATGCTTGATGAGAGGGATGTCAATAATGAAATTCCTGCCTTTGGAGGAAACTCATTATTTCAGGGCTAGTTTAAATAAAAGAGCATCAGCGTGAGTGAATTTGGTTTTCATTTTCTGGTTGTTTACTGCAACAGAGAGGGGAAAATGCCAGTGGTATTATAGGCTTAATAAACGTTCTGCATGTGCATTTGCTTCAAGATAATTTGTCAAGAAATTCGGGGCAGATTTTGCACAAGCCAATGTGGAAATGGCTGGTGTGTGTACGTGTGTCCTTATAAAGTCTTTATGTAGCGAAGGTTGCTTCTGAATAGCCACAGTGCACAGTGAGTGTCTTCTGGAGAGACCTTGGCCACTGACATGCTTAGTGTCAAAATTAAATTAGCAAATCTTTCAAAGTGATCTTGACGTGGCAGAATTGCTTTGGAAAGGAGAAAATGTGATTCTGACAAAGTGTCATTTTCCTGCTGCATACAAGCTTGTTTCAAGCCTCTGGGCTGTTCAGTGTAAACATTTAAACAACAGAAAGCTTGACTGAAGGGAAACAGCAGCTAGAAACAAAGCCCTCTACATCTTTTCCCTTATTCAGCGTCATCCTCCTGGGAAACTGGGAGTGCATTCTTGTGTTGTGAATAAAATAGCAAAGTGGCAACACAACCATATGATAGAGACATTGATAGAAAGATTGAAAAGGGGGGGGAGGGAGAGGAAAGCAAAGGAGATGCAAGCCTCGTTTTCTTCTGAAAAGCTCCAGCGCTATGAACCCATTTATGTGCACAAAAGACTGAGCGCTGTTGTTCTGGCTGTACGTGCTCAAAAAAGGTGCTCGATCCAAGCCCGGCCAATCATAACATGGATAATTTTACCCATAAAACAATCTTTTGCTCTTCGTTTTACCCATAAAACAACCTTTTCTCTCGGTAACACAAAAGGTCTCAACACAGAGCTCTGCTGCAAAGCAGTTTGAGTAGTCTTTTACAGATTTCAGGGTTTTCGCCTTAAAGATCCAGTAAATTTGGAGTTTTGTGGCTTTCAGATCTGTCAAGTTTCCAAAACAAACCTTTAGTAGATCCAGTATATGTACTTTAAATTTACACTCTTTCATTGACATGAAAATGAACCAAAGATATAACATTTTAGTGCAATGTTAAATATCTAAGATTATAAATTTAGTCATAATGTGTTGAGAATAATGTTTTATAAGTAATGTTATGGGGCCCTTTTATGAGAAAAAAGCCATGAAGCCAAGAATATAGTTAAAAGATTATGAAAATTAAATAACATCAAATGAACATGTTCTGAGATATTTTGAAATTTGTAATCTTGACACAAAATGTTGTGTGTTGAAATGCACTAAATATCAATGTAAAAACATTGTTACATATACATATATAATTACTTATGATTGCATATATACAGTTAAGATCAATATGAAATATTATACACAAATGTTGAAATTTGGTTTGGTTTTTGTAATAAAGATTCAGTGCATTGACATCTATCTATCTATCCATCCATCCATCCACAGTATGGTTTCTGAAACGTTTTTAGAACAATAAACAGTGATTTTTCTTTTTTTAATTGCTTTAAAGTTTTTATCTGAATGTAAGTATAAATATGAATATCTGTCAGCAAAAGATTCTTTTCACCCCCAGCAAAGATGTATTTCAATGGAGCCCTTTGATATGTCCATAACCCCAATTTGGAGTTTAATCGGATAAGGGTCACTATAAAATGACCTGTTTTGGATCCACAATCTCCTTAAGACCTTCCAATGAGCCATCACCATAAGTGACAGGAAGACATTTCTGAAAGCGTGGCACACCCATCGTGGCTGCGGATGGAAATGTTTCAGATTGTGAAGTTGTCTCCTGTCCCATCAACCCCCTCCTCCCCAGCACTCTTCCCTCCATCCTTTGGCAGTCGGCCTGGACGTTTGCCTGGCTGGGAGCCCCTGGCTGCATCTCAATGCCTTGTGCTGGGTATTGATTAGGACAAACGCTGAGCTCTCCCCACCAGCCCAGACTCAGCGCGTGCGGGAATGTGTGGCTGTTTGATGTCACTTGTGTTTCTCTCTCTTCCTTTCCCTCTTATTTCGCTGTCTTCCATCTCGTCTGCGCTTCTTCAAATGCTAGCGACGTAGCGAGCGGCCCTGCAGCCGTCTCGTGTGCTTGATGTTTCTTTGCATCGCACCTTGCTTGCAAAACAAATTGACTGCTGCTTTGAGGTGGAAACTCACGAGCCCCTGGTGTGTTTCTGAAACTGGTATGTGTGTGTTCATATGTATGCGCGAGTGTTCTTGTACAAGGATGTGGAGAATATATAAATGTTGATTCGCTGTTCGCACTCGCAACAAAAGTTCTTCCGCTCACAGGTTCGGTATTTATCACTTATAGTCAGTCGTGGCATTAAAAAGAGAAAGTTCACCCAAAAAAGAAAATTCTGTCACTATTTACTCATCCTCCTGTTGTTCTAAACCCACATGCTGTTTGCTGGAACTCAAAAGGAGAAATCTGAATTTTCATGCATGCAGTTAATTTGCATACAATGAGATCACATACAGTATATACGTGTCGAGCTCCAAAAATCAACAAAAAAAAAAAAATCTAAATTAACCCATATAGCACTATATATGTTTAATTTTCCTTTCTTGTTCCTTACCTATAATACAGCTTCAGAAGACTTAAAATACTTTAAAAAATTCACAAAGTTGATACTACTACTAGTGAATGTTTTAAAACCTATTTCAATGCGCAATAATATTCTGCTGAACACACTCCTTTAATTAAAAATGTTAAGTATTAATATAAATATTTAAATTTAGAATAGTGATACTTGGCTTTCAAGTACTTCTAATTAAGTAAACATTAGACATTAAACCTTAACATAAAAGTAACTATTCAAGTCAGTATAAAGAACATTTGTTGGAATAGTCTTCACTGCATGATGATTCAATAAAGCTTTAATTAAATAATGATTCTTTAAATTAGATGACTGATTAAAGCTACTAAAAATAAACATTCTTTTTTAACAAAATTGTTTTTTAATTAATATTGATGACAGTAAACAACAACATGTCTGTTAGGCTGCATACAAGACTTTTTTCTGGTACTTTTGATATCACTTATTAAAAATACACAAATCATTTGCTACATGGGCTACTTTAATGTTTCTCTCATTGTTTTTTTTTTTTTTTTGTCACTGTGAACTTTAAAGTGCCCCTATTATGGGTTATGAAAGGTTCATATTTTGGTTTTGGGAGTCCCCAACAACAGGTTGACATGCATGCAAAGTCAAAAAAACACTTTCATTGTCTTAAAATATGCATTTATTTTTTCCTTTTTTGCTCAGGACTCCCAAACGGTTCGTTCAACGATTAATTTTTCCAAACCCCTCCTTTGCGTGATGCTAATCTGCGGTGATTGGTCTGATGACCCGGTCTGTTGTGATTGGTCTTCTGCGTGCAGCGCATGTCAATAACGGAACGCCCATCGCCACTTAGCACACAGCTCGGTGGTAAACACCCAAACAGCCATGGTATATTAGAGCCCTGCATTTCTTTTTTACGTCCCTAGGGCCGGGCTTTGGGACAATTTTCACGTCATAGTTCAGACGCGGGTGGGTGCCATAGGGTCAGCGCAGATGAAGACTTCTGCGTTCAAATACACACAATAAAGCTTGCCGTAAAGCCCCAGCAAAAGTAATTACCATGAATGTGTCGGCAGGAAGTAGTAAGGAGATATTTGAATTACTTACTAATAAAGTAGTGTTTTCTTTGTCAGTGTTGCAAAGATGATGATCCATCTCTGCAGTAGACGCGCCTTAGAAAGAAGTGCATCTTCACGGATTATGATTATAATGAATTAGTTTTTGTTTTCGATTTGATTTATTTCATTAAGTAGTAATTTAAAGCTTTCTATAGAAATATATATATCATGTCTGTGAGGCATGTATTCGCTGACTCGGTTAATTTTTGTGAAGCGCTCAAGACGAGACGGCAGAAAGCGCATCGTTTGCTTTATTTTATAAAAAGAATGTTTTGTTGATTTGTGAGTGCACACAAATAAAAGTAGACCCTTTACCTTTATGACCAAAAATTACGGCCTATTTTAAGTTGTTTCCATTGAAAAAAATGCAATTGATTGCGCTGGTGCCTCCATGTCCTGCGCTTTAGCTTCCACTCTCCGCACAAACTATTGGAGCGCACATTTATCTTTAACGTTTAAACATTGTTATTTGCTTGAACTGTTTTAGTATATCTATAGATTTTATTTTAGGCAAGTCGTGATGATTTGATGATTGATCAAACATGTTATGATCAGCATGCCGGTCTGCCACTGGCCGCTTGGTCGTTACTTTAAGAAAGAAAGAAAGAAATAAAGAACTTGAAAGAACAAAAACTGCTCCAAACGTTTTTCAAAATTAACTTAATAATAATAAAAAATAAAAAACAAAACGAAATATAATCACTGTGCTATTACATACAAAACTGAACTATTTTAATAGCTGAAACATGAGCTGTTTTGGGAGAAGAGGAAAAAAAAAAAAACGGGCTGGGGTCGGACTCGGGCTGGTAATTCTGATAAGCTGTCGGACATGGGCCGGGCTAGGGCCTGAGCATCTCGGGCAAGGGCCGGGCTAGGGCCTAAATTTGAGGCCTGTGCAGGGCTCTATGCTATATGCTTTAGCCCAATGCAGAAACGCATTTATAAAGCACTGCCGTTTGTACACCAACTTATTGCTCTATTCTTTATCAGAACTCCAAATAATAACAACGACAAACATTCACTATTCACTGGCACATTTCTAGACAACTGTGAGCAGATATTGCTGTTAGCCGGTTAGACGGAGACCTACAAGCTGTGCAGAGCGAACACAACACACACAACTAAATACGTATTTTGCATGCTACACTACAGATTACATGACAGCAACAGTTTTAAAAGAATTACTCCACTTTCAGAATAAAAAATTCCTGATAATTTACTCACCCCCATGCCATCCAAGCTGTTCATGTCTCCCTTTCTTCAGTCGCAAAGAATTTATCAGTCACAGCTAATCTAGCGAAACCATCTGTAATTTTCTTTAAAAAAAAAAAAAAAAAGTTTATACACTTTTTAACCACTAATGCTCGTCTTGTCTAGCTCTGCGAGGCGCATGCGTACTTTGTCTGTGTACAACAGTTCAAGATAGGGTATGTCTAAAAACTCCCAACACTTTTCTCCTCGAACTTCAAAATCGTACTACATTGTTTTACCTTTTTTTTTTTTTTTTTGTAAAGGGTGTTTGACCCTCCTTGCACGTTCACTTTGTAAACACTGGGTCGGTGCTTCTGCAGCGATGTAGGATGATTTTGAAGTTGGAGGAGAAAATGAGTTGGGAGTTTTTAGACATACCCTAACGGATTTACCCTCACAGTGCAGAGCACAGCGTCTTCTCCACAGGAATCCGCTACGGTGTTTGAGGGAGGGGAGGTTCAAGTTTTCCCGGGTCTGCGCGCGCAACAAGTGGGCGGGCATAAATATGCTAATGTTTCATGTTGACGTCACCTTGAAACAGCTAAAGATTCGTTTTAAAAAAGACTCGTTTTCATGACTCGGAATCGACTCTTTCTTTTGAAAGACAATAACTTTATACACGGTCAAAGACTAGGCTTTGACACGGTGCACTTTTAGATTTAAAACTTTGCAGAATGTTTTCATTCACTTGGAGCTGTGTTACACACTGCATGAAAGGTAATTTTCAAAAATCCATAATAGGGGCACTTTAATTGAAACAGAGCTGTGTAAAGATTTTTCAAAATGTCTGGGTAAAAAAATAAAGTAATAATGACAGAGCGAAATGGCCTATGCAGGGTGATGCAAATTTATGGTTATTTTTATATTGTTTTTTATAAACATTTTTATAGTCCATGTATTTTGTAATATACAATGACTGATCTTCTCAAGCTGGCAATGAGTTGCCCTGGGAAGTGACATTTGGTTTGGTTTTTCTCCGCTAGGCTATAATTGTGAGTGTCTTACAAACTGACCAATTTAATGTGTTAATAGATTAGCGGCATTTAATTTGGACTGTTGTTATTACAATGAGGTACAAGACCCAAGAAAAGTCAATTCCATCACCAGCTGTGCCCTGAATGATTTAGCGAAGGTTAGTGGAGCTAGTGAGGTTAAATGGAAAAACTGCGGCGCATTGCTATTTGCTCCTCTTGCAGTAATGAATACTGACAGAGATAAAAGAGATTGTGTGCAGATATTTATTTTCATTTCAAAGAGGGCAAGAAAGCGGACTCTAATAAAAGACTTTATTGCGGTGATACATATAAACCATTGCAAAAACATGTGCGCTAAAATCTTGACAGGCGCAGATAATCATGCGGCCACTTGCCGATGCTAAATTGCCCCTCAGATTTTTAGTGCAAAGCATCACTTCTGAACTCAGTCTCAAAACGTTTCCAGAAGTGTTTCCAGTATCGAGCTGACAGTATTCACCATGTCTACCATTAGAATCAATTCTGGTCAATGGAGAAGCATATGTCTGAAAGAGAGAGAGGCTCTTTGTACAATAAATCCCTGTCATGTTGGTATCTGTTTATTATGAGGTCATACAAAGGAAAAGAAAACGCTGTAGAAAGAGAGTGAGAGATGAAAAGAGCAAGAGATACCAAGTGAGTGCACTGGAGAAAAGATATTGATGCGGTATACAGTAGTGCGCATCCCAAATTCAGCCTTGATCCCATGTAGCTCAGAAAGCCTGTTTGCGTTTGGCTCTGTGTTCATTTGAGGAAGGTTGTCGCCGTACCAAAATTGGCTGATACCCATCCCAGTGAAATTTCACAGTTCTGCATACTCATGTCAGTGCCACACAACGACAAAACAATTATGTTATTGAACGCTTTTTCATTATTTATATTAGTAATGACAAATTAAAACACTGACATTTAGCCTTCAGGTATTTCTCAGATAAGTAAACATTGTTTAATTACTCAAGAGAAGTAAACAAGCCATTTTAAAATGACAAAAGAACAAAGAATCAAATCTGATGCAATAAAAGAAATAACTGCAATAGAACAAAGATGGTCAAAAATGAACAGTGCTTGAAGTTTCTCAGCTATTCAGTTAGACATTTAAAGTATTCAATTACATATTCAGAAATATTCAGAGTTATAAGCATAGTTTTTGCTACTGCATGATAATCAAAAACTCTCTCTCTATCTATCTATCTATCTATCTATCTATCTATCTATCTATCTATCTATCTATCTATCCATCCCTTTTTGAGACTTCTATATTTGAGTGTGTTCTTGGAAAACTTATTTGATACAATTTATTTGATATTTCAGTGTTTCTTTCCTTACTCAAAACACAAGCTTAGACCAGCATGCTGGTAAGTGCTGGTTTGTGGACCTGTTCACGTAGGGGGTAAAGATAGTAGACCAGATAGTAGAGTCTTTTCTGAGGGCGGTTGATGTTTTGAGTCTTGCTTATCAAGCTAGTTTATATGTCTGGAGAGGATGATGATGTGCTCAAACATTAGTGACCCAAATTTTCCTTCATAGAACATGTTTGATATATACAGTACTGTTCAAACGATTCCTTTTTAAAAAAAAATAATTTAATATTTTGAGGCAGCGAGGTCACATTAAATAACCAAAAGTAAAAGGAAAGACATTTATAATGGTACAGAAGATTTCTATCTCAAATAAATGATGTTCTTTTAAAATAAATGTCTGACAGCTTTTACAGAAATATTAAGCACAACTTTTTTCAACATTGATAATAAGAAAATATTTCTTGTGCAGCAAATCAGCATATTAGTTTTTTTTTTGTTTTTTTTTGAAGGATCATGTGACACTCAAGACTGAAGTAATGATGCTGTAAATTCAGCTTTGCATCACAGGAATGTATTCAAACAGAAAACTGCAATTTTAAATCGTAGTAATATTTCATAATATTACTGTTATTAACGCATTTTTGAACAAATAAATGCACCCTTGGTGAGCATAAGAGGCCTCTTTTAAAAATATTAAACAATTTTACCCCACATTTTTTGAATGATATTATAGTATTTAATATATTAATTTAGTTAATTTTATATGAAAATAAAACTTAAAAGGGGTATTTAACCATATTCTCACCCACAAGGTCATTGAAGTACTACCTAAATGTTTTTGTCTGAAGTCAGTGCAGCCTGCACAATTGAAAACAAGTAATTGTGATTAACATGATTCTGTAATTAATTGGGTACCATTTTTGACTGACTGGGACTGACATCCCTATTAAAAGCAGACAATTCCAGAGCAGACTCACTGCTCATTTTAACACACACACACACACACACACACACAAATGAAACGAAACCTCCTGCTCGACAATCCCTTAGTATTAGATTCATCCCTGCCGCAAGCTATTCCATAAAATGATGTGGACAAAATCTGTCATTCTTCTACCTTTCTCACAATCGTACCAGAGTCTTTTAAGGACACTTGGCTTGCGTTAAATCTCTACCGATCTGGTATGGTTTTGTTCGTTCTTATCTCGTAGCAACTTAAGCTCAACTCTGTATATTCAGGTTGTTTTCTTGTGAATGATCCTGTAGGACTCCCACTCGCTCTGATGCACTTTGACAAATACATCGAGGGCACATGAAGGGTCACGAAGGAAAGAAACTGAAGCAAGTTCTCCAGATGAAACAAAGAGTCGCTAGCTGAAGGGAGAGGCTGCTCACGTCACAGTAAATCAGTGCAGGGCCGGTGATCCGGGGGAAACTCTGTCATCAGGTCTCGACGCTGGTCTGCGGGGGCTCTGGATATAGCGGCATCACGCGGGCTTGTGTCTGAGAAGCGTCCTCTTGTCTCTTTGAGCACCTTGTGAGCCCTGTGTGGACCAATGGGATACGTGCACATTACTGTACATACAGAATCACACGCTCACGCTACAGTGGTTGTTTCCTGCCTTGCCTTTGTGTTGGAGACTTGAGAGATTCATCAAAGGCATCAAACGTTGCGTCTTACCAAAAACTGCAACAGGCTTATTGTTCACTCAAGTATGTAATTTCTGCATTGCTAGCAGCTTCAAGCAGAATTGCATTAAAGGTATACTGTATGTTTCGTCAGTTCACGCATACCCTGGGAATCAAACCTTTGACCTTAGCATTGTTAGTGCCATGCTTTACTGTTTGTGCTACAGGGATGACTAGTTAAGAAGTCTCTTTTAAAGAAGTTCTGTGTAATTATGAGTCAACCAGATGCCGACCAAAATATGTCATTAACTTTGTCATGTTCATTACAATGCTAAACTCTCAGAGAGTTATGACAGAGCTACATTAGTTAACATCAACAATGAAAAATACTTTTGAATCATTTGTTAATCTTAGGTAACATTAATTCCAACATTTACTAATACATTATTAATTTCAAAGTTGTATCTATTATTGTTATTTAATATTAATGTTATTTAGTGGACATGAGCTATTTTGGACAATAATTTTATTATCTAGCAGTAGCAAAGATTAATAAATAATGTAACAGTGTATTGCTCATTGTTAGTTAGTGCATTAAATGTAGTTAACAAAAAGTGTTACCCATTATTTAAATAAAAACATCTTTAAGCATTTTCATAAATCTCATGAATTATTCATAAACATTATTTCGTTTTTCATCTCATCAGCACCAAATGCCATTTTACAGCCTGAATGAACCCTGCCTTGTCATAAAAAGGTCAAATTTTCTGATATGCACAGTCAAAGGTCAATAAAGGGGGATCAAAATGAATATTAATTAAGAAATTAAAAACATGCTCAGGGGATGTATTCAGGTCATTCTTTGTGGAAAATAAGCACATTGTAGCACAATTTGAGTACTTATTACAAAAATTATCTAGTTAAGTGCAAACTGAATTTAATGGAATTTTTTGGCACTTAATTTCATGTAAATTGCAATTATATGAAAATGTATGTTTAAATGTATATTAATTACAATTAGCTGAACTTTAGAGTGCTTTTAATACACATGTAGGACGTACTGTAAGTGCATCTTTATATGTAATTTCAAAATTACTTTGAAATATGGTTAAAGTGTACTGCCAAATGTACAGACAAACATTTATAGTTAACTAAATATACGTTAATGTTATTTCTACTGATACTTGTATGCCATGTATATAAATATTTCTGGATGTAAGGATGAAGTTGCAATCAAATCAAACACTGCAGCATGCTTTAGTATGTCAATTAACACATCAAAATAAGCACACTTCATTAAAGAACAAAAAAATTGATTATTAAAACAAAGTGATTTAAACTGCTTTTAATTTGGCATTGCTACAAAGTACACTTTTGTGTACTTTTATGTGTGTTAAGAAACAGTCATGAAGTGTGTTGTCGTAAAATACACTTAAGTGGCATTTTATTTTATTAATATTACACTAACTGCATGTTTTTAATAATATGCTTCAACGATTTAAAGTACACTTACAAAGGGACTTCAAATTCAATTAAACACACTTCTTTTCCACAATCCATGTTATTTTGGAAGGATTCCTGATGAATTGTTTTATTCTATCATTTAGTGTGTGCCTGTGCTACTTATCTCCAAAAAGCTCAAAACAGTTACATACATACTTGTGATCATTTGTAGAGTCAGTAGTGCTGCACTGATACTCGCCTGATGAATTGTGTTTTTATGTTAGCATTTCATTAGCCAAAGAGAAGCTATCAGCATACAGGCAGATAGGAAGGTGATCTGACAGCTCCCCCCTAACCTGTCTATTGATCCTACAGCCTCATTAAACCTCTTATCCAGTGGCTTTCACACACCCGAGCCTGTCATCGCTCTCAAAGCTGTCAGTGCCCAAGCAACAGTCAGAACGCACACACACGAACACACACACATACACACACGCTGCCAGTCTCCGCAAGCAAACATGCAAGGCTATGTTTTTTTTTAAAAGCTTTAATCATGGCACAACAGCGAGTGGAGCATGTCAGCATGCCCTCCCCTCTCCGAAAGCGTGTTTTATTAAAGGAGTCCTGAGCGAGCGGCCCGTGGAGAATGTCGTGTAGAGCTGGAACAAAAGATGGGGATGAAGTGCGGAGAGTGCATCGTAAAACACTTCATTAAAACTTCTCACTGTTAATGGAGAAGATGAGAACTAGTTTAACTCCTCGCTAGAGGTTTTTTTTTTATTCGCGGCTCAAATTGAATTGTCATAAGTTTAGAAGGTGACCTGAGGTGTTTGGCATAATTGTTAACGCTGATCAATCAAAGAAGTTGTGATTGCAGGAGCAACTTTGGGAATAGCCTGAATTGCTTCACTTTGATGAACGGTGTGATGCAGAGTTCATAAAGCCTTTGGCTGACATGCAGATATGAACATGTCATCTCAGCATCCAATCTGAAATGGAATACCAATTTACATACTATTTAGCATGTCAGGATTATCGTGTCCCATGATAGAAATATAATGTCAAACCAACCTGGATGACATATTTTGTCTAGGGTATTTCTGAAGTAGACTTCCATTTATGCTTTCTGAGCCTACAAATTTGCAAAACATCCTCTCATGCAGACTGTGTGTGAATTTAGTAAAGAGATTGGTGGTATGAGCACCCGGACTCTTCTACTACGAAGCCATGCTGTTGTAATAGCTGCAGTATGTGGTTTTGCATTGTCCTGCTGAAATACACAAGGCCTTCCCTGAAATACATGGAGGGGAGCATATGTTGCTCTAAAACCTTTATATACCTTTCAGCATTCATAGTGCCTTCCAAAACATACAAGCTGCCCATACCATATGCACTTATGCACCTCCATAACATTAGAGATGCTGGCTTTTGAACTGAACGCTGATAACACGCTGGAAGGTCTCCCTCCTCTTTAGCCCGGAGGACACGGCGTCCGTGATTTCCAACGAGAATGTCAAATTTGGACTCGTCTGACCATAGAATACTTTTCCACTTTGAAACAGTCCATTTTAAATGAGCCTTGGCCCACAGGACACGAGGCGCTTCTGGACCATGTTCACATATGGCTTCCTTTTTGCATGATAGAGCTTTACACTCTTAAAAATAAAAGTGCTTCACGATGCCATAGAAGAACCTTTTTGTCTAAATGGTTACATAAAGAACCTTTAACATATGAAGAACCTTTCTGTTTCATAAAAGGTTCTTTGTGGTGAAAGAAGGTTCTTCAGATTATAAAAAGGTAAGAAAGAGATGGTCCTTTAAAGAACCTTTGACTGAATGGTTCTTTGTGGAACCAAAAATGGTTCTTCTATGGCATCACTGTGAAGAACCTTTTAAAGCACCTTTATTTTTAAGAGTGTAGTCGGCATCTGCAGATGGCACGGCGGATTGTGTTTACCGACAGTGGTTTCTGGAAGTATTCCTGGGCCCATTTAGTAATGTCAATGACAGAATCATGCCGATGAGGGATGCAGTGTTATCTGAGGGCCCAAATACAACGGGCATCCAACAAAGTTGTTCGGGCCTTGTCCCTTACGCACAGAGATTTCTCCAGTTTCTCTGAATCTTTTGATGATGTTATGCACTGTAGATGATGATATCTGCAAAGCTTTCGCAAATATTAATCGCCTGCGTTAACGCGCTAATTCTGACAGCACTAATATATATACATGGGCGTCGGAACCATTCGGAAATGTCTTTACGAGCACATCGAACAGGAGACCTGAGAAGCGAAACATTAGAAGAGACTGAAATGGGTCCGACCTGAAATGGGACAGATAAGGTGATGAGAGTTGAGAGAAAATATGATGCGTGTCAGACCCGCATCACGTTCAGCAGCGACATTAAAGAAATAGCAGCCAAAAACGACCTAATAACCAGCTGCTGTGATGTCTGTTCATCAAGAACAAAAGAAAAAAGAGGAAATCAATAACTTTTATCGTTTTAAGTATTTAGTTTAGAATTTAGTGTTTGATAACTTTATTCAATTTCCGTATATTTCTGCTGAGGGGCACAGGTAGATAAATATGACATTTATTATAATGGGTTTATGTGAAGATTGTTTTAAGTTCACTTAAATTAGAAGTTATGGTCCCACTTTATATTAGGTGGCCTTAACTACTGTGTACTTGCATTTAAATTAATAATTTGGTACAATGCACTTATTGTGTACATACATGTTTCTACATTGTACTTATATTTTTTTAAATACCTAGATGTAGTTACATCTGTAATTAATTTCTGTAATTACATTTATAATTACACCGTTGACCCATCCCTTACACCTTAACCCACCCTTAAACCTACCCATACCACCAAACTTGTCCCTAACCTTACCAATATCCCACCTCAATAGCAGCAAAAGTGTTTTGCAATACAATATGACCACACTAAGTACATTGTACTTATTTTTTGATGCAAGTACATAGTAGTTAAGGCCACCTAATATAAAGTGTGACCGAAGTTATTTTTAAAATCTAATAAATGTTAAAATTGTTAACTTAATTATAATGTAAAGTTGAATGGCTATAGTCAAAGGTTAAATTTTAGGGGGGAAACATTTTTATAGGGAAATCAGTATTAATTGGTATCAGTAATACTAGCCTTCAGTCATAAGATGCCATTAAACAAATATAAAAAAAAATATACTGTCTTTATATTGTTTGTACATTAATTTGAAGATTGAATGTGAAATTATTGCAGCATAAAAGTATATTTAAAAACTTTAATGTTAGGTGGGATTAATCGCGATTAAATTCAGAAAAATGTGCGAATAATTAGTTGTCGTTTTTAATCGATTGACAGCACTAATATATACAAACATTCAGCATAATTACTCCAGTCTTCAGTGTCACATGATCCTTCAGAAATCATTCTGATATGCTAATTTGATACTCAAGCACAAGATTCTTTGATGAATGGAAAGTCCATAAGAACAGCATTTATATGAAATATAATTTTTTGTAACATTATAAACGTCTTTACTGTCACTTTTGATCAATTTAATGTGTCCTTGCTGAATAAAAGTATTAAAAGTATTTCTTAAAAAAATCTTACCGCACCAAAGTTTTAAAAGCTATTGCTTTTAACATTATAAAAAGCTGTATATAATGTTTCCTTGTAAAGTGCTCATATGCTCCAACACTAGTGTACTGGCTTATTATATTCTTAAAAAGTACCTAATTTATCAGCACAGTTCATACTTTTTTAAAGTGTGCAACTTGGGAGGGAGTCTGATTGAAGTCTGGTTGCCATGTCTGCAATTGTTTTCATGCGTCCATATGATTCAGCAGCTCCAATCTCAAGCTCTGTTTGTCAGAGGCCTCACAAGCCTCGTCGTTAATTGCCCTCATTAACAGCCAGCACTCACACCCTGCACTGTTCCCTGCAATTAAGACTTTGCAGTAGAGATGTTATGAGGTAGACTAATGCGGTGGGTCAAGGAGATAAAGTTAAATCTAATTAATTCTCTCTTAAATTAACGATATCTCTTGAACACAAATGGCTTTTGCACTTGTAGTGTTTTTGTCCCAATTTTGAGAAGTTAAAACAAGTGGCAGGGCAGGATATAAAAGACTGTTGTTGTGCTTGTGTGAATTATTCTTTGTGAGACGAACACGACATCCTACAGTGCGGTCATATTAAAGATCTGCAGTCATGAAATGACACTCAAGACTAATGAATATGAAAACATTTATAAAAATAGGCATGAAGCTCCTTGGAGCAAGAGATTGGGTGACAGCCACATTGGATGAGCTTAACTGACAAAAGCTTCAGGGATCACATATGAGGACGACACACACACACACACACACACACACACACACACACACACACACACAAAGAGACTCTACAATTCACATCATCATGAAATGGAGGATTGAAGGTACAGGAGGTGGTCTTAGGGTAACAAACCGTGCATTTCTCTATTTATTTTTTAGCCTGTGAGTTTGTGTTCTGTATTTTAATCTCACAATAATCTGAACTGTAATAGACAAGGATAGATTTTGGATTTAAACCGCACCTGAAACTATGGATGGAAAATGTAATAAATATAACTACTCCTGTTTAGATTTCAGTTTAGGTCTGCAACAACTAATCAATTGTAAGCAATAATGAAAAGAATCATGTTACTTTAGGGAATAATAATTTCTTTGGGCAAATTGCATATCACATGTTGCATAAGACACAGAGTGAGCTGCTGCGGGAAGTGCATGTTTATATTACAGTTTTTTTTTTTTTTTAAACTTTACACACAAATCCAAGAATTGCACACGCAAAATACAAAATGCCTCACATCTCTTGCAAAATGAAGCACTGCATTCAAAATATCACAAACACATCTCAAAAGCAAACATTTGCAAACACCTTTGCCATAATATTAATTCCTGTTAGATTTTTGTGTGTTACATAGATAATTGTGTTTTGCAAAAAAGTGTTTTATGAAACTGAAAACAGAGTCAAATGCTGATAATTAGCGTATGGTTTTGCAGATTTGGTGTGTGGTGCTGGTGTTTGAGTGTCGGGTTTCAGAAATTGTGTGACAAGTAAAGATTTTGTGTGTAAGCACTTGAAAAAATCTGTAAGTGCTTCAAATATTCTTATAAGCATATAGTAATAATACAATACAAAAAATTTATACAATACAATACAATGTTTATTTATATAGCACATTTAAAACAACCGAAGTCGACCAAAGTGCTGCACAGAGTATGCAAAACAAAACAAGTCAACAAGTTTATAAACACACACTGTAAAATGGATGAGGTTCACTAAAATAAAGGATCATTGCACAGCAAGTCAAAAAATAGTAAATGCCAAGGAGAAGAAATAAGTTTTAAGAGTAGACAAAATAGATATAGTTGAGGCAGTTCTGATATGAATTGGGAGACTATTCCACAACTTTGTCACAGTGCACACAGCAGGGAGGAACGAGGAACACAGAGACGCAGATAAATTTAAAAATAATAGTCTTTAATGAGGACATCAGGGCAAGACAAGGCAAGGTTTACACAGCCAGGAACACCAGGGAATAACGAGTAGACCAGACGAAAACTAACTAAACAGGCAGGAACTAAATACACATGACAATCACAGATAATTACTAAAACACAGCTGGACAAGACTTAACGGTAACACTTTAGAATAATGGTCCGTTGTTAACAAGTAACTATGCAGGAAGTAATAGGTAGTACTACATTAACACTTAACTTAATACTATTAACTAATAGAGAAGCAAGATTAACTAAGCAGTAAGTAGTAACAATTTTAGGATAAAGGTAGTTCCTTATTAAATATGTGATAATTGTTAAATAAAAACATCCTCATTGAGAACTACTTGCGAACTATGACCAATTAATAAAGAATAACCAATTAATTACTAATCACAACAGTAACTTCTTAAAAGTTAACAATTGGGTTCTTTGTGGAAACTAATTTATGAATATGATGTCCCCAAAATAAGTCAGCTACATTTTAAAATTGTGACTACTCTTACCAAAGGATGGATGTTCTCTGTTTATTTCAAACAAAAACACAGAATAATAATACAAATAATTCATTTAAAAATTTTAATAATTAGGAAGTGATTAGTGAATTAGTTAACAATTATGAGCTCTAGTTTGTGTCAGTTCAGTATGCCTCTGACTCCAAAAGACCTACATTTAGTGACAGTAGACTGGGGAGGAATTATCTTGAATATAAATAATGATGTTCTCTTGACAAAAATTATTCACATCCTTAATAAAGGCATCGACTGCATTAATATTGTGTTAAGCACAAAACTGAATATTCCAGATTACAGTGTCTGGTAAAATATCACTAGTGCCTCACACAAATGTATGACTGTACACTATGTGTCAGATTTAAATATGTTAAATAACTTATTAAATTACTTAGTAATTACTGAGTGGTTAAGGTGTTTTTCACTTTAAAATAATGGTCCAGATCACTAGTAGTTCCTGAAGGCTGACAAGCTAACGCTTGAGTAATTAGTGAGGGGTTAATACATTTTTCACTTTAAAGCTAAAGTGCTACTAAGGAACTACTAGTGATCTGGACCATTATTTTAAAGTGAAAAACACATTAACCCCTCAGTAATTACTCACACGTAAATTAATACGTTTTTTAACGTTTTATATCTGACACATAATGTACAGCCATACATTTGTGTGAGGCACTAGTGATATTCTACCAGTAGATCATTTGGAGTGGGATACATATTGAACTGACATAAAACAGAGTTCATAATTGTGAACTAATTCAATCATGAGCTTGTCAGCATCACTTCCTAATTATTAAAATTATTAAGTGACTTATTGTTTTTATTATTATTCTGTGTTTTTGTTTGAAATAAACAGAAAACATCCATCCTTTGGTAAGAGTAGTAGTCACAATTTTAAAATGTAGCCGACTTATTTGGGGATATCATATTCATAAATTAGTTTCCACAAAGAATCCAATTGTTCACTTTTAAGATGTTACTGTTGTGATTAGTAATTAATTGGTTGTTCTTTATTAATTGGTCATAGTTCGCAAGTAGTTCTCAATGAGGATATTTTTATTTAATAATTATCACATATTTAATAAGGAACTACCTTTGTCCTAAAATTGTTACTACTTACTGCTTAGTTAATCTTGCTTCTCTATTAGTTAATGGTATTAAGTTAAGTGTTAATGTAGTACTACCTATTACTTCCTGCATAGTTACATGTTAACAACGGACCATTATTCTAAAGTGTTACCGACTTAACTAATAATCACACTTAACAAGGACAGGAACAAGACCAAATATGGACACAAGAGGCGGGAACACATGACACACACAACAGAGGACACACAACAACCGAAAAAGCACGATCACCTCTGTTTTTGAGACGTGCCCTGGGAACTTGCAGTAAACCAGAATCAGCGGATCTGAGTGCTCTTGGTATGGATGTAACAAATCAGATAGGTACTGTGGAGCCTGATTATGGAGAGATTTATAGACAAACAGTAAAATGTTAAAATCAGTTCTCTATTTGACTGGCAGCCAATGCAATGAAATCAAAACAGGCGTGATAGACTCATATTTGCACTTCCCATAAAGAAGCCGAGCCGCTGCGTTCTGAACCAACTGCAGATGAGAAACACATGACTGCGGAGCACCGATATACAGTGAGTTGCAGTAATCCAATCGAGATGTTACAAAAGCATGCATAACCATTCAATGTGGCTGTCAGGTGCTTGACATATTCATGTATTGTTAAAAGCATTTGACACGTGTTTTCCTCAGTGCATTACTTACATTTCACAGGCGTATCCTTCACTATAAATGTTAGAAAGTCACGCAAGTATTTTATTTTTTATTTTTTTTACATACATATATATATTGGTAATGATGAAAATTGTTGGCAAAGTTGCTTTTTGGAAATAAACCCCAGGCTAGTCCTGAAATCTAGTGAGTCAGAGCACAATAGAACAAGAGTGCAATCATTTTAACTTAATATGTTTTGCTGAAATTGTACGTTATTTAATGGGCAATATTGGATTGGATGTTGAGTAATGTTTTAAATAATGGATAAAAATTGTAAATGTATTAAATTATTACAATTCAATAATTAATATTATTTGAATTTTTATCTGATTAACCAATTAATTGAAGAAATAATTGATAAGTATCAAATTAATTGTTAGTTGCAGCTTTATTCTAGTTATTAATTAAATGATCAAACATCTGATAAAAACATCACAATAATCCACGACTCGTCAGTTCATCAGTTAACATCTTTTGAAGCAAAAAGCTTGTAAGAAGTGTTCATAAGAAACAAACCCATCAAGACATTTTAACTGCAAATCGTTGCTTCCAGTTAAAATACGATACCTCTATCCAGAATATTGCTTTCTCACAATTAGTGAGTGAGTGATTGGTGATATCTTGGCCTGAGGCTTAGTACAGTACATTTTCAGCAACTTTTTGGGTAAGCTATTCCTTTAACAAAACCTTTTATCCAATTACACACTGCCACACACTTTTTCTAAATTTTTGATTGGTTTGATCTGTGAGTCATTAATGACTGGCTCATTTCAGGAACCGGCTCATAAGAGTCATTCATTCATGAGCTGCAGCACTGCTCGTGCGGTACACTTTGTGTTGTGTGCAGCCAGCAAAGACAAGATGCATTATCAATTTATTGTTTTTGCTTTCTTTCACAGTGCCCAGACTCTTTCTCGCATCACATTCAATTTGGGCTTCAAGCTAACGCAACTAATACATGATTTCTTTTGCCATAGTGCTGTACTATTCAGTGGAAAAACAGAGAACTGAAAAAGAGGAGAATGACGTGACCCTTTGGCGGCAATGCACGCATAGTCCTTCGCTCTGCTCACTTTGTCAGAAATTGCATATATCCTGTCAGTAAATCTTGAGCCACTCTTTATTTAGCTCACTACGAGTACCCCAGCAGTCAAGGACAGCCGGAAAAGAGAGAGTGAACAATTGCCAATAAAGAAAAAATTAAAAAATTCCACCATCTCCAGAGAGGATCTCGCCGCTGCTATAGCTAACGGTATCAAGCTAGCGCTTAAAAAGCAACAAAGTACTCTCGATTTGGTAGTGGCTTCGACTGTAAGAGAAGAGATAGACTCTGTACTGACCCCAGCACTCCATGATCAGACTCCATGATATTTTCACAAATATTTCCAGTGTATTACTTAAGCAGATTGATTGTCCTTCAGTGATGGGTGGTGATTTTAATGCTGTTTTAAATCATGCACTGGATAAATCTCACCCTGATACTACAGCTAACCCATCCTCTAAGTTATTGAATAAATTTATCACTGAACTTAATGTAATCGATCTTTGGAGAGTCCAGAATACTACATCTAAGGACCTTTCAAATTTTGTAACAACACACCCTTATGGCACAACTTTAATTTTTATGTTGAAATCGGCCATTTGTCCAGCCCTCTTGGTCTACATTGAGCAGAAACGCATGCGGTGACTTATATGATAACCAGGGACTCTGCTCACTTCAAGAACTAAGAACTAAGTTTTGTTTAACAGCATCATCATATTTAGTCTTTTTTCAGTTACGTTCTGCTCTCAAGGCCTATGGAGTTCCCTGGAATTGATGGTGTGCAGAAAATGTTGACTATGACGGCTCCGACATTAGTTTGCCAAACAAGCTAGACAGCAACTAAGTTAACGTTACAGTTTATGTTACATTTAACAAACAATAATTTACCACGGAAGTGTAAGAACAGTTCCCCAAACCCAAAATCCGACTTTACAATAAATTTTAACCGATACTATCTCTGTGAACAATGGGGCCTGCTCAAGCACTGTTTTCGCACCGATAATCGACTGAGCTTCTTATTCCCACAATGCAAAGCGTAATTAAAAACTATGGAAAAACACCTGTAAAAACCAGATACGGAATTTCCTTCAAATTATAAAAGTATATTGTACGTATTTTTTTTTTTTTTTTACTGTGTATATATATATATATATATATATACACACACACACACACTAGTTTCACTATCCTTGTGGGGACATTCATAGGCGTAATGGTTTTTATACAGTACATACTGTATGTGCTATTGTCCTACACCTAAACCTACCCCTTACAGGAGACTTTCTGCATTTTTAGATTTTCAAAAAACTTCATTCTGTGTGATTTATTAGCTTGTTTGCCCATGGGGACCTCAATTTAAGTCCCCACCGTGACACGAGTCCCCATGAGTCTGTGTGTATTCAGGTTTAAGTCCCCACCTGAATAGAAAAACAAGTGTACACACACACACACACACATACACACACATACATCATTATAATATAGTTATTTTTTGCCATTTGTTTGCCATGCCATGTTGTTGCAGATTCTTTTCTGAAAGGGTCTTAAAGGCGTGAAATGGACTTTTTCCCCGTCTGCTGTCTTTCACGTCACAGCTCATATTTAGTGCAGAGTTTGGGTCTGTGTGTGTGTGTGTGTTTGTCATGATGATAAACGATGATACGCAATATGACTTTTTTTCTGAATTTGACGCTCAGTAAAAACTCTGCACAAATGAAATGTCAAAACATAGCATCATTTAGTAACATAATCCCATTACGATCTACAGTACAGGAGTTCTGTACTTTTTGAAGTAGCTTCTCCAACACTGTTAAAATGAGACACAATGTGTAGCAGATGATTTACGCCTGGCTGAAGTGCAGGTGTATCAGTCAGCCCTCTTCGAATGTTTTGAGCATCTTTTGCCTCGAAGCAACGCAATGCATCATGGGGTTTGTTTTCTCTCTGACATTTACGCTCATAACCATTATCTCATATAGCTCTCTGTGTGACAGTTTATTTATTCATATGCTTACAAGATGACAGGGCAGTCATTGATATCAGTTAGTGAACGAGAGCGAGTGGCTGTAGCTCAGAGACAGGAGCCATGACACGGCTCTAATGAATCGAATCAATTTTGATCCTGTTTTCTTCCCTGTATCCTTAAAAAGACTTTCATAAATGTGATATCCTGCACATCGCAGTTAGTCTGAGTCTGTTTTGTAGCTATATTGCAAGCGTCGTTAAAAACTGGATTGCTCACAGACACGTACATTTACACAGGCACGCACAGTTAGCCCTCGCTTTGCTCTTTCGAGAGCCCCTGGTGATCAACATTAAGATGTTTTTGTTCTCTTTAAGGAAGATTAAGTTGGACTGGATGTTCTTGGAGGAACTGGAGAGAGAGAACGCAATACATGAAATGTAAATGCTCTCATCTGGCTCTCAGTTGGCAGCAGTTTAACTGATTAATTGTAGATGTTTATTTGATTGGCTGCAGTTGACTAAACCATGTTGTTATTTGTCAAGCTATTCCACATGGGCATTTGATGCAAGGTTTGTGTGTGTGTGTGTGTGTGTGTGTGTGTGTGTGAGAGTGTTAGAAATCGTTTTGCTTTTAGCTTTGATTGTTTGTTTAATTTTTTTATAACAACATCAGCTCTCCATACCCCTACCGAATCTGACTGTCAATACAGAAAAAAAAAGATTCTTCTTTGAAATAAACCGACCTTTTTGTTATTTAGAAAATTACCTTTCTGACAGTGTGAATTGTGTTGCTATGTAAGGATTAGCCGATCATGACATTGGTCAGGTCATTTAGATATAGAAGTCTTAAAGGCATAGTTCACCCAAAAATGAAAAATCGGTCATTTTGCTCATGTTGTTTCAGATCAGTATTACGTGCTTTCCTCTGTGTTTTTCCTTCCAGTGTTACTTTAGTATTATTTATATAGTATTATAGTATTTATTATTTTATTTTTTATGTTATCATTTTAATGTAAGTTCTAGTAATTTTGTTATGTGCTTTTGTCGTTTTTAATAGGTTTTTTTAAAAATAGTAATTTTAGTACTTTTTAGTAATAATAATAATTTCTCTTTTTTTAAACCAAATAATTTGTTTATAGCTTTAGTTTTAATTAATAATAACACGTTTGAATACCACAGACTTCTTCTTTACTCTTCTGCAGAAGAAAGAAAATCATACTGTGAGTAACTATTTATTTATTTATTTGTATAAAATAAGAATCACATTCTTCCACTATTCTCAATTGACAACTAAAAATGCTAAAGTCTGTTTAAATAATAATAATAATAATAATTTGAACTGCTTGTTTTCTTTGTTTTTTTAAAGTTTGAATGAATGATTCAATGACTCACTCAATGACTAGTGTTACTGGATGAATCAGCATTTTTGAAGGAATCTCTTGAATGAATAATTCAATGCCAAATATTTTTTTCAACAGTCACTTGTCACCACCTACTGGCATGATGATGCAATGATACAATCTTTATCTGAAGCATCAAGTTACTTTAAAAAGGTGATTTAACTCGATTTACTCTTTTCTAAGACTGAAATAATGATACTGTATGGTTGAAAACTGTTTGTGAAGCTGTTACATGACACCTGCTCTTTTTGGATCAGAACTAGCGTGAACACAGATTTGAATGTTTTGGTGTGATTGTACTTGTTAAATGTTTAATAGACTTAGCCAAATTATTATTATTTAGGGATGAAATCGTGTGGGTGTTTGATTCAAGATTGCTATCTTTGAAGAAAAGTCATGTTACTATAAATTATAACAGTTTTTGTTTTAAGACACCATCATAAGTCAACTTGAGGGAAACTAGCCACATAATAAATCTTGAATGTAATTGACCATTGAAAAACCCATGTTAGTTGGCTGCTAATCTGAATATTAGAGAGAAACATCCCCCTCAGTGTCTATTGTGGTTACACCGCTGATTCAAGGAAAGAATAAAACGCTACAAAAGTGTAGAAAATGGTCCCTTTGAAGCTTTAGTAAAGCATTAGCATTCACCAGCGAGCCACAGTAATCATTTATCTGCCTTAGCACTAGTGAAGAATCACAATCCAGTCATGGACAGAGAGTTAGTAGGTAGAGAAGTGCAGTGTGAACTGCTGTCAGTGGACACATCTGTCAACACTGCAGCTCTTCTGTTTAAGTCAGTCTGGCTGCCCGGCCATTCTCTTCGCTGTGTGCCTGTCTACCATTTAATGAGGCAGTATTTCAATGCTTTCAATACATCCAGTGTGAAAATAACAGGCTCAGAGCAACACACTGCATATAAAACTGTAATACAGTGCATTGTGAGATTTAAAAGCTTTTGAATGAAACTGCTGTAATAGCTCCTGCAACCTGAGAGACAAAAGCAGCCACATTTTTCACTGCTGAGATGTTTTGTTCTGAGGTTGATGTTAAAAGATCTTACCAGAACCGATTCAGCCTGGACATTCATAGATACACTGGAGGACACGGTCATTTTTCATGCATGCAGATCAGGGGAAGTTGTGTTTTTTTTTTTTTTTTAAGTATTTTTAAATATTATGAATGTATACAAAAAGTGCACAATTGTCCTAAAAAAAACCTATAATATTCTGTTTAATGGCAGGTTACATTATGACAACATAGCAAAAGGTCTTGAAAATCACATTTATTCTGTGCAATAATGGTGAAATTTGTTATTCAGATAATACATTTTTAAATAAAAAAAATACTTCGTAAATAATAGGTGAGGGCTACTTATAGCAAACACTAAGGGTCACATGACAAGAACCAACCACTGATCAAACAGAACTGAGAACCACATGACAGGACAATAACCAATGAGGAACAAGACACATGATGAATAGAACAACCAATCACAACATGACACATACACAAGGCAGAAATACATGAGGGCAAGGGAAGCATGACACTAACAGCATGAATCAAATTACAAAATAAAAGACATGAAAACAAGAACATGAAACTAACTCCAAAACCAGTGATAGGAGAAACTAACCTTTTCGAAGCTTAATCAATTGAACCAAATGCTTCGCAAAATGATCCACTGTTTCGAAGCGCTCAACACCACACGCTGGTGATGCCTGCTGATTAAAAGTGTGTAAATGCAACAAAAACTCAGGCTAAAACATGTATAAAAACAGATTTTAAAAACCCATTACACGTTTTATTGAAAGTATAATATAGTAAATGCCATAAAAATGATAAAATACCATGAAATATGAAATGTCTGTAGAATATGTGGCTTTTAAAATATTTGATATTAATTTGCAGGGCTTGTTTTGTTTTGTTTTATGGAGAGCTTGTGTGTATATATAGGACAGAAAGATATACTACTTCTCATCCTTTTATTTACACAAATGTCTTGTTAAAAATGTCTACAAATTGATGAAACTGATCTGAGATCAGGTAAAAACCATAGACGCTGGTCCAGTGGTTCGCCGCTGGGGGCGATCTCAATGAACTCGCATGATTTACAGAGATCACCCCCAGCGGCGAACCACTGAAATTTAGAAACGTTTCAAACAGTTATGACGTAATGAAGCCTCGTTTACTGAAATCACGTGACTTTGGCAGTTTGATACGTGCTCCGAACCACTGTTTCAAAGCAACTGATACGCAAAAGTTTCGGAGCTGCTTCGAAAGCGGTCATCACTACCCAAAACCAGGCGTGACAACTAGTTTGACTAGTCAGTTAGAATCTCTTAATTAAAATGTATTTTATTCATACAGTGTAAAATATATTATTAATATTAAATGATTATTAACATGGAAGTTATTCCTGTCTGAATACTGGATTCTGATTGGCTGGCAGGTATGTAGTGAAATCGTTTAATGCACAGGTAGTTCCAACACGCATCACTCGCGCATGCGCACACACAGAAAGAGAGAGAGAGACTTTTTGACTTTTAACCCACTTTATTAAAACATCTAAAACCAAATGCTACATTATACCCCACACATATCACATTGCAATGTGTTCAGGAGGCATACATATATAATGTATGTATGCATGTATGTATGTATGTATGGATTTAAAAGAGAGAGAGAGGTCGCAGATTGCAGTGCACACACACACATAATGTTACGGGGCTGACGAGACGAGAGGCGTGCGGATCCATGTGCAGGCTTTTATTAGGCAGAGACGTGGTCATAACAGGCAGGGTCAAATAATGGCAAACAGGTATGGCAGGGACAAGACAAGAGTAAAACTTAGGGCAAGCGTGGGTCGACGATCAGCGAACAGTATCCAGAGGGGCGAGACAGGAGAGGTAATCCAACAACGTAAGCGATAGTCCAGGCAGGGGAAAACACAATCCGACAAAGGATAGGCAAGGCAAGGCTAGGAAAACTAATAGGGCTCTGTAGGGCAGCAATAATGCGTACAATACTCGGCCACGAGGGAAAGAATGTCCAGGGTTGAAATAAGGTGTGTGATCAGTAGGTGCGTTTACATGTACACTTTTTTTGTCATTCCGATTAAAATCATTCCGATTGAAAGATTCGATGAACTGTTTACATGAGACGTTATCTAATCCGATATGGTGTTTACATGTGCCTGTGCTTTCGATTTTAGGATATGCTAATAGCCTACAGTGACAACAAAAACAAGTCACCAGAGGAAAAAACGCCCATATTTACGTTAATATTTTTAATATCTGTTTGCACTTGCTTAGAATAAACGGTTAATATTTGAATCCCTTGCGTTCATTCGAGCTCAGTCATATGACCAGAACGCCATCATAGAAATCATACGCCTCTGTAATGCAGCTGAGATTAATTGTACTCTGATACTACAAAGTTGTACTGTACTTAAATGGAACAAATACACGATTTCTTACCAAGAGTTGCTGAACAATGAATCAAAGGAGCATTGCTTTATCACAATCGTGTTTCAGACAACATTCATGGCGTGAGCACGTATAAATTCAAGCAGATCGGAAATTATGAATCTGTCATCTATACAAATACAAATGACAAAGGCAACTTTTGGTCAAGTTGTTTATTTTCATTGAGCTACTTTCACTATCATCACTGTGTTGTTTCTAAGCTGAAAAGCAGAAAATTGCGCTTCATTTCAGATCTGTTTTTCACTCCGGACATGAGAGCAGATAGTCTGTCACACAGCAAGCGTTCTCCTTTCTAATGTGTTTTTAACTGTATAATTGAAATTTTAACTTTATACCTCCACTATTACCCAGTCTCTACTGTAGTGTCGGTGTCCCCAAATCACAGAATGTACCGTTGCCGACATCATCACGTTCACGTTCTGACGACCCGACCTCTGGACGTGATGATGTAGACGCAAAGTAATCGGTTTAAAGTGTTTACATGGCAGGATTTTAATTTTGTTCGGTTTATAGAAAGGTTTATCCCACCCCTCTCAAACCGATTACAATTTCATTCGGTTTGGGCATTTTTATTCCGATTGAGGTGTTTATATGGAGCATTTTCATTCGGATTGGACTTTTAAACCGATTACAATGCTCCATGTAAACGCACCTAGTGTGTGCGTGTGATTAGTGCAATGAGTGATTGGTGACAGCTGTGATCAGTGTTGGATGATGGGAAATGAAGTCCAGTGTTATGTATGGTGTGAAGGTCCATGTGGTGAGCGGGTGACCTCTAGTGGTGAATGAACGGGAGTGCAGACCAGATTCGTGACACATAAACTGGTTGTCAACGCTTCCCCGCGATTTTTGTTAATAAAATAGCCTAGATACTAGATTGCTACATATTCCTCAGAAACGATGGTAAAATGGCTGTTTTTGAAGTAATTGTTTGTAGAGAGAGACACGCAGCACGCAGGTACACACAACTGTCATATTTCTCTCTCTCTCTCTCTCTCTCTCTCTCTCGATAATTAATTGAAATACATGCGAAAATGCATTAAAATAAATGTGATCTTACTGCACTATTTCATCTCTGTCTGATTTGAAGTTTGCAGAATGCTAGTGCTAACGTGCCGTAATTGACGAAAATAACATTTTTACCCATTTGGTTAAATATTGCGCTGCAAAGAGCAATACTACTTTTAACTTGTCTATAACTTGGCAAATGACCATGGAATAAGCAGGATAACCAACGGCTAGCCGTGCATTAAAGGATTTTAAATGCACTTCGCGGAGGCAACCACCCGTTGGCAGCTAGCCGTTGATTATCCCTTACTTGTATGCATGTGTGCTTCCATTATTTATCATTTATTGATCTAAATTTACTATACAATGTAATTTTTTAGTACATTTTGGAGTTTATTGGAGTACATTTAAACAATAATGCTATTTTAGTCTTTATACTCCAAAATTTCATGTTTAATTCAACAGTTGCATGCCGTTTCTTTGTAACTAATTGTGAAATTTACAATTTCTGAGTGAAAATATCTACACTAAATTACATTCAGTGTAAAATACTAGTTCATTTAGTTTTGCGCCAGTGCATTTACACTCATGCACTTCAAAAAGTCATAGGCCTATATTACACAGACGCACACACACGAACATGCTAACTGAAAAAAGCAAGCCTCTCCTTCATGGACCTCATTTGTTGATTTTAAAATCGAATGTGTGCGGCCGCAAAAAAAAAATAAAACCTGATTTTCAACATTGATTAACAAATGAGGCCCATGAAGGAGACGCTTGCTTTTTTCAGTTAGCATGTTCGTCATCACTTCCGTCTGTTTGTTTATGAGTGTGTGTGTGTGTGTGTGTGCGCGCGTCTGTGTAATATATGCCTTTTTGAAGTGCATGAGTGTAAATGCACTGGCGCAAACCTGAACAACGGCAGCGTGTGATTGAAGAACTCCACGGAAATGTCAAGAGTCATCAAGCTCCATTCAATCACAATCAGCCCTAATTCTGCCTGTAGTGTATTCTCTAAACCCATGCGACATGCTCCCGGGTCCCTCCAGATTTAGCCCTCCTTGACTTTGCCACAAGGATTCGGGAACGGGACTGCACCCAGGAGATAGACTGATTCATACTCCTGTTCGGGGTCAAGGGTCAATTAAAGCTTATTGAATAATAAATGGAAAGAAATAACAGGCAGCTGGGAGCGAGCAATGTCTTGGCCTCTATCTGCTCCCCCGTCTCTCTCTCGCTCTCATTTGCGGCCAGCCCTGTATGAGCCTGTAATGTCCTGTATATATGCAGGGATTCATATTGCAGTCACAGCCACGCTGGCTGAAATTGGTGGTTGAAGATGAAGTTGAAATTGGAAAGTGGTTATCATGTCTGCATGAGGAAACACATTTGAGTCAGTAGGAGGTGGGGGAGAAGAAATCAGGCTGGCTGTATTATTGAGGAGACTGTTTTCTGCGTGCTGTGGGCCTGAGATTGTAGCCCAAGGTGAATCCAGACCAACCTGAAGTCAGACGCACTGAGCGGACACAGGTGAGGAGTCCACCTAATGATGCATACCTAATGCGCTGCAGCTTTATGACACTGAACAATCGCTGCCACCTCGTTGAATATCATTGCATTTTATTTAACACCTTTGTTATTCACATTTTTTTATAGAAATTTGCCATATTCCTCTCACGGGAACCCTTGTGACATCTCAGTAAATCTACTGTTACAGCTGGACAGGCGTATAAAAGAAATCTGAAAAAGCATCGTGGCGTTTAGCTGTTGAAGAGTTTTATTCATCCTTTTACATACTAATACTGGCCTACGGAGTTTCCTTTCTGTGGCATATGGGGAAAATTGGAAGTTAAAATTTCCTGCAGTCGCTTCGATCTTGTCTTTGAAAATATGTCAGGGGAGAGCCGCTGTTCTGTGATCACAAGGCATTAAAAAATCTTTGGACTCGATGTCTGCAGTTGTCTCTTGTGTGTAGCACTCCTGCACACTTGTATTTTACCCTCTTTACCAGAGTGTTTGTGCTTAAAGCTTCATTGGAAACTGCCAAAAACTAACAATCCAACTCATTAAATTCTCCTCACACCTGGTGTTAATATATGTGGTTTAATTTTCAAACTCTTTTGCATATTATTATGTAAATGTATGGTGCGGTATCGCATTTAAAAGACCTGCTAATGCTGCGTTCCATTCAGCTGAAGAAACGGCCGCATTTAAACTCCATTTGAAGTTGGACTTTCAAATTGGAAAATCATTCGGGTCTAGAAATCTAAAACTCTGATTTTGCAGGGATGCGGGTCAATGACGTCACATGGTGGGGCTGAGGGAGATATACACAGTAAAAAGATAACTAAAAATGCAACTTTAAATGTCAGCGTCCTCATTTCGTTCCAAATCTGTATGACTTTTTCTTCTAGAGAGAGACAAAAAAAAATAATAAAAATAATATATACATATATATATATATATATATATATATATATATATATATATATATATATTGAGGAATGTTTTAACTGTTATGTCCACAATGAATGTCAGTGGGATTAAAAAAAAAAACATTCTAATCTATTGTCTTTCTTCATATGGAGCTAGTTATTTTTCAAAATATATTCTTTTGTGATTCACAGAAGAACGTAATACAGGTTCTGAATGACATGAAGGTGAGTAAATTATGACGAGTTTCATTTTTGGTTAAACTACTGTACATTAAAAGAATATACTAAATGTAATGTATTTGTACACTTAATTGCATGTTATTTACAATTAGATAAAATGTATTAAGCTTAATCTAAATTAAAAATAAGTGTAAAAGTTCATTTTTGAGCCACTTAAAAAAGGACTTCTTTATATGTAATTTCATAATTTTGTTGTCTACAACTTTTATTGTTTAGTACATTACAATTGGGCATTCAACACAATTAAGCATGCTTCTTTTTAAAGGCATCTCTTTAATGACATTTTTTAAGCAAATAAACACATAAGATGAGTCAAATTCCCTAAAATACAAGAGACTACAACTAGTCTAACATAAACAGTAAATAATCCTCAGCTAGCATAGCATGTTAGCACAGCATAGCAGTTTAGTTACTAGCAGACTTTGTTGACATTCAAACAACTGCAGAGCTGACAGTAGCACAGCCATTTTGTTTGCTGATACACAGAGTGTAAGCCAGAGTAACTCCTTCATGTTTGAAATTTGCAGATGTTTAGCATGAATATCACACATCCGTCTCTGAATGGAATGCAGCATAATAAAATCTATCTTGTTTTAAGGAGCGAGGTAGGGACGTGGTAAATTAGCTGCAGGATGCCTTCCATTGATTCTGTAAATAGGTAGATCTTAGAAAGAAAGCTTAAGATGATAGTATATCCCCTTGTGAAAAGCTGGTTAAGAGAATAGATGCTATCTCATGGGTTTTGGTGTTTCTCTGGCATTGGGAGTGTGTGCATGTGTGTGATGTTGTAATATGCAGAGCACAGTGGCTTACGATAGCCTCTTTTTTCCATAAACACCTTATTACAGCCTCCGCCTGGAAAATGGCTGTTGTAACAAAGAGAAACTCGTATATTCAACATCTTATTCATCCACTATGATTTTAGTCTCATATTGAGGTCCGGTGAGATGAAAAAAGGAATGAATTAGTCATTCTTTACAGCTTTTTCTTGGAAGACTTGCATATAGTTTTGTTCCCATTAACATATAATTCATGTAAGTTTGTTTGGTTTTATTATTTTGTCTTTATGACTGATGTGACAGCACCCCAGGCACGGTGTGCAACCCCTCCCTGCGTGCGGCCACTTCGCTCGCCCCGCTGTCAGTGCCGGCTCACTGAGTCTATTCAGGCCAACGGGCGGCAGGGGTGGCCCACAGATCCACGTTTTGTGTGGTCTGAAAGGAAGTGGCTGTAGGCCTTCAGGGCTCAACGGCAGTGTTTTTCATGGGGGGTTTTGGAATATGCCAGGTCAGGACAAACACAGCCATTGTGGTTTGTTTAAGATGGCATCTTGCCAGCCACCTCATTGCAGATGTATTGAGTGGACTCCACCGTCTGCACATTTCTCTCGAAATGTTTATTGCAAGCAGGAGTGATCTGAAAAGTGGTGGAAGTGGCACATTATGTCAACCTGGCTTGTATGTCAACCTGGCTTGTGAATATCAATTATGAGAATTAGGTAACATTCAGGCAGTTGTTGAAAGTTATTAGCTTATTAATAATTGTTGCAATTGTTCGTTTAACTGCCGATGCGACCAGTTGCCAGATGCCACTGCCTGACAGGGATAGTTCACGCAAAAAATTACATTTTGGCATCATTTGAGGCCTGTTTACACCAAAAACAATAACTATATTGGTGTTGACACCAGCATATATAAGACAGAGTTTTGATTTTTTTTTTTTTTTTTTTTTTTTAAGAACCCTTATCTTGCGCTTTAAACAAGATGGATTCTGATTGGCTGTCAATGTTTTTATCATTCATTGCTACTTTGTAATATTGTTCCTCCATTACCATTTTAGTTGTGGCGCGGACTTCATTATTCTCAATTATTATCATTATTATTATTAGTAGTAGTAGTAGTACAGTAGTAGTAATTTAAGTAGTATTAAAGGGATAGTTCACCCAAAAATTTTGTCATTTACTCACCTTGATTTCGTTCCAAACCTGTATGAGTTTCTGTCTTATGTTGAACGTAAAATAAGATATTTTGAAGAATGCTGGTAATCAAACAGTTGTTGGTCCCCACTGACTTCTATATTTATTTCCCTACTATGGATATCAATGGGGATCAACAACTGTTCGGTTCTTCAAAATTGTTCAAAATATCATCTTTTGTTCAACATAAGAAAGAAACTTATACAAGTTTGGGACGACATGAGGGTGAGTAAATGATGACAAAATTTAAATTTTTGGGTGAACTATTCCTATAAATTATTACTAATAATAATACTTATTAAAATCTTTAGGATAGTTATTATATAGTTTTGTTTTATTATTTTTGGATTGTCTGTTTCATTTTAATTTTAGTTAAAATGTTAGAAATAATGTTTTGTTTTGTCATTTATTTATTTAAGTTGGTATGGTTTTTATTAATTTGATTTCAGTTGTAGTTTTAGTTATTTTAGAACAAATTTTAACACGTTCATAAACTAATTAAAATGATAAATGTGTAATATGTTATTTGATTTCAAGTACCAATTTTTTTATGGTCTTTGTTAACTATAATGAAACAAGCAGTAATAGAAGGCATTTTAGAAAATGTCTTGCTTTGTCCATATAATAACTCAACAACACTGGACCCCATTGACTTTCACTATATAAACTAAAGCACAAAAAAAAAAAAAGAATTATATATATATATATATATATATATATATATATTTTTTTTTTTTGTTGTTGTTGGTTTTTGTTTTTGTTCCACTGAAGAAATAAGTAGTTGAGTTGAGTTTATTTGACACAAAAAGTAGCAATTCACTGTTACAACCTTTTTGTCGAGGATAACACAATAAAGTTGCAGTAACTTATTTCCATTGTGGTCCTTGCTTTAAAAAAGAGTGAAGAAAATCCTAGTCAAAAAACCTGCTCACTCCCATAATTGAGGTTTGGAATGACATGAGGGTAAGTAAAAGATAAGAGATTTTTATTTTTTTGGGTAAACTATCCTTTAATGTTGTTTTTTTGTGTGTGTGTGACTGGCAACCATTTATTTTCTTCACACTGTGGACAAGCAAAACAAAGCTCTTGATATAAAATGCTTAGTGCCAAGTGGAGGTCGAACTGAGATATATTTAAATGTGGCAAGTTGTGTCCAGTTCCCAGTTATAATTGTTGCCACAGGTATGTAAATGCATGTGAGGAAAAAGATGAGAAAAAGTCATACAAAGAGGCTTTTTTTTGGCGATTTGGTGCTTGGTCACGATGACTGAATGCACAAAGTAGTCAGATGAAAATGTTGCCATGGTTTCCAGGGGACATGTGGTGCCTCTGCCTTGTGTCCTGTTGCCCTCCTGTGATAATAACAAGGCTTTTGACATTTCTGATTTTGATTTGGTCAATTTAGGGGTTACTTTGTCCCACCAGGAGACCCCTTAGGCCTGTACATGTGTCTTTAGTCATCACGGCTCATTGCGGAGCATTATGGGGCAGTCCTGCGCAAGCAGTGGGGCGGGCAGACACGCACCAAGGGGTGGGCAGGATGCCAAACTAACTCCAGTCCACATGAAACATAGAGAAGTATTTCTGTTGCGACAGTAAATCTGTCGTTCAGTCATCTGGTACTCATTTAAGACAACCGTTTCCGCCACAGAACTGCTTAGCCTCAGTGCTGAGGGCAAAACGGATGAAAAGATGGCCTGTTTTTTTTTTTTTTTTTTTCAGACTTTGAGGCAAAAGCCAACAGTATGTGCTGCATTTATCACAGTCAATCAGACCTAACGCCCTATTCAAGTTCACTCATTGCTGGCAGAGTCTATAACCTCATGATTTAATGACAGGCCGTGGGCAGCTCGGGTGGCACAAATCCAAGCTCTAAGCTGTTGTTTTGTGGCTTTTATTTGGTGTGGTCTCATTAGACCCTCCTTCACATCTTGAAGTAATGTGTGTAAGAGTTTGCCGTTTTTAATTTGGTTATCATTTCCTGTAATTTTGCTAATTAAAGTTTGATGGCGAGCATTAACCTTAGCAACTAATGCTTTCATTACCCTTCAGATTTACTCTTAGACATGTAGTTGTTCACACACACTCGTTCTCACACTGTTCGAGCTGCTCTTGTTACATTGAAAAAGTGTCAGTGCAATCCTGTTCTTGTTTAATTCACTGAAAAATGAAAATTTTTCAGAAAATATACTCACCCTCAGGTCATCCAAGATGTAGATGGGTTTGTTTCTTCATCAGAACAGATTTGGAGAAATGTAGCATTACATCACTTGCTCACCAGTGGATCCTCTACAGTGAATGGGTGCCGTCAGAATGAGAGCCCAAACAGCTGATAAAAACCACAATAATCCACAAGTAATCCACACGACCCCAGTCTATCTATTAATGTCTTGTGAACAAAAGGTTACTTGTTTGTAGAAACAGATCCATCATTAAAATCTTTTTAACTTCAAACCATCGCTTCTGGCCAGAATACAAGTCCATAATCCATAATATTGTTTTCTCCAGTAAACGAATCTCTAAACCAGGAGAGAAACATAAACAGGACAACAGGTGATGGACAAATTTATTGGAGAAAGCAATATTATTGATAGTGAACTCATATAAACACATATTAGTTGATGGACTGGAGTTGGATTATTGTGATGTTTTTATCAGCTGTTTAGACTCTCATTCTGATGGCACCCATTAATTGAAATGAGCAAAATTTCTCCAGTTCTGTTGTTATGAAGAAACAAACTCATCCACATCTTGGATGTCCTGAAGGTGAGTAAACTTTCAGCACTTTTTTGGGTGAACTATTTCTTTAAAGGGTTAATTCACACAAACATTTTAATTCTGTCATTAATTACCATCATTTCGTACCAAACCCGTAAGACATTTGTTCATCTTCGGAACACAAATTAACATATTTTTGATGAAATCCGAGAGCTCTCTGACCCTCCGTAGACAGCAACAGAACTACCACATTCAAGGCCATGTGTCATTATTTTTGTTTTCTTTGCGCACACAAAGAGTATCCTTGTAGCTTCGTAAAATCACGGTTGAATTACTGATGTCACATGGACTATTTTAACAATGTCCTTACTACCTTGAGTGTGGCAGTAGACTGCTGTCTATGGAGGGTCAGAAAGCTCTTGGATTTCATCAAAAATATCTTAACTTGTGTCCCGAAGATGAACGGAGGTCTTACGGATTTGGAATGACATGAGGGTGATTAATTAATGACAGAATTTTCATTTTTGGGTGAACTATGCCTTTAAAGGGTTACTCCACCCCAAAATGAAAATTTTGACATTAATCACTTACCCCCATGTCGTTCCATACCCGTAAAAGCTCTGTTCGTCTTCGGAACACAATTTAAGATATTTTGGATGAAAACTGTGAGGCTTGTGATTGTCCCATTGACTGCCAAGTAAATAACACAGTCAAGCATGGGCGACATTAGGGGGGGGCAGTGTTTTCTTGAACACTTTTCTTAAAGAGTGATTAGTGATAATAAGGGGAGCGTGCTTTGTGTGTTTTCTAGGCTATAATCCATTCAGAATTTGAAAAACTTTTGTTTTAAGGCCTACATGCTGCAAAGTTTCGGCAATGATGCTGGATTCTTTCTCGAAATATCAGTGATAAGCAATGGACGGGACAAAAAATTCTGGAAGCGGACTAAAAGCGTGAATTTTGAGATTGGGAAATATCAACCAGTAATTTAATTTCCAGTAACGGACGGTAGAAACTTCAGAAATCAATGGTACTGTATGCGATTTATGACAGAATAGTCCCACAACTGATCGTTTATTTTTTTTCCTCACGTGTCTCACCACAGTGATAGAAAGTGGACACATTTCAAGTGACACGAGAAAAAGACACGGAAAACTTAAATGAACATTGGAAAAGCAGCGTGCACATTTCTGGTTAAAAAAGAAAGGCTATCGACTGCCACTTAAAACGGGAAACATCACCATTGAAATCAGCAGCAAGAAAAGCTCCACAGTTTAGTAAATGCAGGCAACCTCTTTAAGTTATTCTTCACTGCACTGTATTGACACTGTATTGTATAATGCGTTGCAATATAGTAGCGCATTGTTTTGATGCATCCAAAATTATTATTATTTTTTTCTTGCCCCCTGACTCTAGAGTCAAATGTCGCCCATGCTTTCAAGGCCCAGAAAAGTATGAAAGACATCGTCAAAACAGTCCATCTGCCATCAGTGGTTTAATCTGAATGTTATGAAGCGACAAGAATACTTTTTGTACGCAAAGAAAATAAAAATTATGAGTTTATTCAACAATTTGTCTCCTCTGCGTCTCATCGCATCACCATAGCGCCATTTTGGAGAATATCTGCTGGACGCAAACTGCGTACGCTGTTCTGTGTCAGCCGCACTGCACGGCTGGAGGTGACGAATTGTTGAATAAAATCATAATTTTTCTTTTCTTTGCGTACAAAAAGTATTCCCGTCGCTTCATAACATTCAGATTGAACCACTGATGGCAGATGGACTATTTTGACGATGTCTTTCATACTTTTCTGGGCCTTGACTGTGTTATTTACTTGGCAGTCAATAGGATAGTCACAAGCCTCCCCGTTTTCATCCAAAATATCTTAAATTGTGATGAACGAAAAAAGACGAACAATGCTTTTATGGGTTTGGAACGACATGGGGGTAAGTGATTAATGACAAAATTTTCATTTTAGGGTGGAGTAACCCTTTAAGGCCGAAATACATTGTACATATCTGAAAGGTTTAGTGGACTGTATGTAAAGTTTTACTCTCTTTACACAGACCAAATGTCCCTACGATGATTAAAAAACCTGAAAAACACACCTTGTTGTTTACATCACTTATGTGTGAAATGCAGTAGCAATTCTGCTAACTCAACTACATTTTTCAGTAACATTTCAGTAGTTTTAATAACAGAGCTGGGTTTTGTTTTATTGAAGCTACTTTAGTAGTCAAGCTACTTTTTCCAACAATTAGTGGTATTTATGCATTAGCAATATATCACTGGTTTTAATATCACACTGTTGCACATGCATGTCTGCGAAAAAGTGAAAAATATTCAATTAAAATAATTAAAATGCTCTTCTCTCTGTCTCATATGTCATGCTGGGAAGTCTGATTCAAGTCTGCGTGCAGAAGTCCCTGTGCGGCAATTTGCATCTTTTTATAGCGATACATTTAGTTAATCGCTGTAGTTCATCACTACTTCTGAATCATAGTCTAGTTTAGTTGTATTTAGTGTAAATGGACTGTGTCGGTTTAAGATAAATTGATCTGATTATGTCACCATAATCAAGATTTATTCATTCAAAAACCTATTTTTTTGAGCCAGAGAAATACTGCTCTGATTGAGTTATAATTATACAATCTATTACTTGTCTGTTTCAAAAGATATGGCTCCCTAAAATAGCCTCAATGTTGTTAGCTATCTTGTAGCGTGTTACATAAAAAGACTACTTACTGTATGATGCAAAATATATATTTTAACTGAATATTGTTAAAGTTTTTTTTTTACAATCACTGACAATTTTTTCAATACTTGCAATACAATACTCTTAACGCACCAACACACCTACAACACACAATTGACAAAACAGTTAATGTCATGCTCAAAATCACTCATTGCAAACTAAACTAATTTTCAAATTACGATAACACAATACACTACATCTACCTAAACACTGCATACATGTCTCAAAATCAAATTAGTAATCCAAAACATTAACACATGTTCTCTTCCAACAGGAACATTTAGTCAATCATAGCACAGCATCATAAAAACACTAACATCAAATGGAATTACAGAAACTGCATCATTTTAGGTGTCAGGTCTGACCGTAATAGACAAGTATATTGCATTGATCATATTGTGTTTTACACTACAGTCTCTTTTGAAGCCTCGCTACAATTTTTGTTTTGTTGGGTTTAGTAAATGCATGTATTTTGTTTATTTTGCTGCAGAAAGGGGGGAAAGACAGAGATGGAATTGCTGCAGTAAAGGCTTTATTTTGCAACAGGATATTAGAAAGACAAGAAAGAAAACAAGAATGCAGGAAAACAAAAATATGCAATATAGCTGTCATTTACTGTATTATGTGAAAATACAAAATATACAAACAAAAAAAGCAACAGAAGAATTAAAACAATAAATAAAAAATCATCTAATCTGCCCGGTCTTCTGTGTTTGGCCACATGTTCTCATCCACATCACACCTGATATCTTCTCTGGCAAGGCTTCTTGGGAAGAATCTTTTGGTATGCCTTATCCTTCCTGGTATTGTTCAGCTGTGATTTCTTGGCATTCAGCATCCATTGCATCCTGGAGGGACATTTGACCCTGTGGACGATGGTCAAAAACCTTCCATCTCCAGGCTCAGAAAAACTCCTCAATGGGGTTGAGGAAAGGGGAGTAAGGGGCAAGGAAAGGAGACATCATTCTCGAATGGGTGTCAAACCATGCTCTGACTGCACTGGGAATGGTGGAATGCCACATTGTTCCATGTGATCACATATATTGGCAAGTGGTCTTCCACCTATCCCCTTTCTCAGGCACCAGTCTTTGGTGCAGATCTTCTAAAATACCCAACCCGATCTCATGAAAGTGTGTATAAATAGTACACCAAATAAAAATGAAAACTCATGGTATTGATACCCAAAAATGGACTTTGGCGTGTATATGCTACGCGATGGGTAGGATTAGGGTTGTGGGGTAGATGCGTATTATATATGCACGTGAAAACTGCGTTTTATATGCACGCCAAACACGTTTGTATCATATATATGCCAAAGTCCATTTTTGCGTATCAATACCACGAGTTTTCGTTTTTATTTGGCATACTATTTATATGCACTATCATGAGACCAGGCTCAAAATATCACATTTACAGGGTTTTTTTTTCCAATTGCTGAAAAGCGTTTACCAGTACTTAAAGTACTTTTTCTAAACTCTTAACACCGCAACACACCTTCATCACACAATTAGCCAATTAGTTCATTTTCTGGCCAAAACCACATTTTGTTAGTTTTTTACAATCGCTAGGACACATTTCCCAATACTAAAGTCACTTTTTCAAAACTCTTCACACAGTGAGCACAACAGCAGTCTGTGTGAGCTAAACTGTGGATCATTTTTCATTGCTTTGGCACAACATGCATTCATTGACTACTTCTTTCAAATTCCATGAATTCTTTTCTCATTTCGACACAACTGTCAAAACTCTGTGTACCTACAGCCCAGTTTGCACGCGTTTACATATTCTTTTCAAAATTGTTAAACTTGAGTTCAAAATAATAACATAATACAAAACTGAATAAAACAGCAATTTTCTGTATTTCTACAATAATATTTCATTAAAATATATTTAGAAAAAGAAAATGAAATGCTATCAAAACCGTTGGACCAACCACAGGTGATTCCTTTTGTAGCTGAAGACCTACATGTGTTACTCCTTTACATAATTTCATTATCATCTATAAAAAGTATTTGCATTGAATAATTTGCATTGTGATGTAAACATGGACCATGCCGGACATAGAGAAGTGGCTGAAAGAGCAAGAGGGAGACGTATGCGTGGTGGAAGAAGAATAAGAGGAAGTTCAAGAGCTGTAGTCTCAGATGAGATCAGGGCGACTATAACTGATCATGTAATAAATCATGGTCTTTCAATGAGAGAGGCTGGTTCTGCGAGTGCAGCCAATTCATCACGAAACACCAATGACTTGTACACATGGGTACAGTCGTTTTAGACACTTCCAAAACTGTTGCAACAGAGATGGAAATACAATTTTTTAATAAATGAATTATGTTTCCATCTTCGTTGCCACAGTTGTGGAAGTGCCTTTTTCTGTTCTAAAAAAGGGGGTGTCCCAATACTTTTGTCCATATAGTGTATGTACAAGTCATTGGTGTTTAGTGATGAGTTTTAGGCTCAAGGTCTGCACTTACAGTTTTTTACGATTGCTTATACACTAAAATAAAAAATAACACACAGTTAGTGAAACCTTACACTCAGGGAGCACAAACGCAGCCCAAATATGCACAACAATAAGCACATTCTCAGCCTCACACTTTTTGCAAAACATTACACACATTGTATTGCAAAACACTAAACACACTTCTCAACATTAGACACAGAAATCTAACATAATGTCGCTTCTTTGCTATTTCAAGGCACTGCTTTCAAAAATACCACCCTTATAAACCAATTGATCAAACACGGCCATCAGGTGTGCAGACACTTAGGTGCTTAACTGTAAACTCAACAATCAGGTGTAAGCACTATTAAAAGGCAACAGGTGAATTTTTGTATTCAACAAAAATGAAAGGCAGTGTTGCAGTAAGAGGAAGAGGAATACTGTAAGAAGAAACATCTTTGTTTCATCAGCTGTTTTGAATGTCCCAGGTCAACAAGGTGGTAACATCACAATATATGCTGCAATCACTCAGAACGGGGTCCTCATGCCAAAATAGCTCCTTACAACACCGACCGCATCACGTTTTTAGACAGACTAATTATTGGACAGACTAGGTATCTGTTTCCATTATTCCAGTACCTCCCACAACACTCTCCCTTCCTTTCCTTTTTCCCTTCTGCATGGCAGTGGAAGGTTTATGACCTCTGACCCTATGTTATGCCCCTCACTGAAGCTATGGAGGAGGCCTGTCACCTACTGTAATAGATGCAGAGTCTGTGTAAGGATGGAGTCACCATTCGAGAAGATTCTTGCCTGTAATGTGGATGAAGTGGTTATATCCAGCTATACGAAGAGATGATGAGAAGGTGTTTTTTTTTGTCTCCACAAAAGTACTATAAGTATGTACTATATTGTAATTAGAATATGTTCTGATTTTCAGGGCAAAATACATCCTTTGAAAATGCATGAATTGAATGGTTTTTACAATGTGGAGAGAAATATTTTCATATGCAGTAGGTCTTGTGTTTACTGTTTGGTCAATATGTTCATGTACTTTACTCAGTGCAATATCTCTGAAAAAAATCAAACCCAGACTATATCATTAGTAAATTTGGAATTTTACAAGTGTTTAAGATTGAGAACAGCAGTGTGTAGAATCAAACAGAATTATATTATATGAACCTTGTGTGTTCCATACGGTGTCAAAACTGGGTTTTGTTATATTATTGTAAAGTTTTGAATCAAGTGTTTCATTTTGCAAAAGAACTAAGGTGCTATTTGTGTGTGTGGATGGGTAAACTGTGTGTAGTGTTTTGACAAAATGAGCCTTGATTTTAAAATTGTGCTTAAGCAATCGTAAAAAACTGTAAAGTCACACCAGAGGTGTTCAGCTTGGATTAGGACTTGGCTTTCTGCAGACCAGTCAAGTTCTTTCACACTGACTCAATCAATCATTTCTTTTTGAACCTTGCCTTATACACAGAGGCATTGTCATGTGTTACGACCCGGGGTAGCACCTGTTCCCTAGACGGGATCTGTTCGCCTCTAGGTGGCGTTTTGGGTTCTGGTTTGTGTGTTTTCTTTTGTCTGTTTGCAGGTTGGCAAGGTGTGGCAGGTGCAGTGGATTTCAGATGATGAGTGGACTGATATAAGGATCTCTGTCCTACAGTGTGACGCGCTCATTTGGAGCTCGACTTCTCTCCAGCACCAGACCTTGAGCCTTCTTTAATTGTTTTCTTTTCTCTTCCCCTTTTGGGGTTTATTTTTAGTTTAATTTACTTTAATAAATGTTTATTTTGAGTTAACTGATTTTGTGCATGGCCTCCCCATTATTGTTACGCTGCCCTGAGCCTGGTAGTTTGTAACACATGTTAGAATAGAAAAGGGTCCTGTCCAAACTGTTGCTTTAAAATTAGAAGCACACAATTCCCTAGAATATCATTAAATGCTTAAACATTAAGATTTGTATACTCAAGGAAATTACTAAAGTAGTCAAACCTGTTCATTAGAAGGGGGTGACCCAATACTTTTGGCAATATAGTGTATCAGCAGGAGATTGCCAGGGATGGATCAGGCATGCCAAAAGATTCTTTCCTAGGTGTATTGCCCTAGATGACATACGATGTGATGGGGATGAGAATCTGTGGCCAAATGCAGTACATAGAGTTGATTAGGATTCCTACAATACAATATATACAAATGTATATACAAATTCTTGCATTTTGGAATAACTTTGAAAAGTAAAAATATATATATATATATATTGAAACATATAGCATCATGTCTAATTCATTCCTGTATGAAGTGTTTTGATAGTTGTGGTGCATTTTGAATGTGGAATGAACTGCTGTGCCAAGCTGAAAGTTGGTTAGGAGAAGTGTGTGAAGAGTTTTGAAAAAGTGACTTTAGTATTGAGAGATGTGTCAGAGTGATTGTAAAAAAACTGTAAATAAATACAAACTCTACATTTCAAAATGCTGAATACCTTTTTCTACATAATATACTAACTCTATCAAAACGCAGCAAAATCAAAATCGAGTAATTCGGTCAAAACATTGGCACTAGTTTTCTATCCAATAGGAACATACAGTCAATCATAGTGCATAGACTGTCAAAATGATAACAATTAATGGCATTACAAAAACTGCATTACTTGTACTCAGTTCTACCTAATAGACAATATAAAAATCCATAGTTTTTTTTTGTAATTTAGCCTTCCGTTTACCTTCATCTGAAAACCATTTTACATTTTTACATTATGTTCATTCTTGACAACATACTATCTAAAACTGAATGAGTCATTACTTTATAGAATGTACTGTACAATAGAAAAAATTGGGTCCCCTATGCAGAAATTCACTTGGAACCTTGAACCTTCCAGTGGGTGAGGGTTCGATGTGGATGGTGCCCCCATGGTAGCTGATGCCAGTGATCAACAAAAATTCCAACATACATGGCCTTTGGTTACTATGCAAGCTTGTTTCCGTCACAGAATAAAAAAAAGTAAAAACAATGATTGTGACCTTTTTATCTCACAATTCAGACCTATATTGGAATTGTGAGTTTACATCTTGCAATTCAGAATTTATCAGAATTGTGAGATACTGTAAATTCACAATTGCAAGAAAAAAGTCCGAATTCTGAGATAGTCACAATTACCCTTTATATTCCATGGCAGAAATAAGCTTTCATAGGTTCCACATGTGTAAGGGGAAAAACAAACAAAGAAACATAAAAAATGCAGAGTCTAACACACATTCTCACTCCTCTCCCCTACCTCTTCTCCCTTTTTCTGATCCAACTACTCCTCTACCTTCTACAACTATTCCTCTCCCTCTCCCAGGCATTATTTTTTTATCTTGCTGATTCTTTGTGTTGTTCAGCATCCACAAAACCAATTCAAAGAGGTCTTTTTTTACTCTATGTTGTTGATGTAATGGAAAGAGCTTCAACACCTGACTATTCCTCCATCTGAGACTGGAATCAGCTATTTCTAAATATTTCATTGATCTGTTACTTAAAAGTGCTTATCAGTTGTTACAATATTTTATATAGAGAGATTTTTTTCAATACTTTTGAGCTGCTGTTGTAGCTGCTGTTGTAGCAGAAGTAGAAGCTTTATACTATATTTAAGGTTTGGAACATTATGTCTTCAATTCTGACATTTGGGTAAGCTTGTATGAAAAGAAACTGTAAGCATTTTAGAAACATGGTAATTGACTGCATATTGTGTGAAGACAACACAAATTGTGCTAACGGTATGGTCACAACAGACGGATGTTGTGCTAATTGTGTTTAGAGTTTTGAAAATGTGACTACAGTTTGGACAAAAGGATGTTGGCAATTGAAAAAACTGTAAGCAGGAATGCACTTTTCCAAATAAGACCAGACCAAAGAGGTCTTTTACTGTGTATCATATGGTCATGCGACTGAAAGAACCTCAACATCTGTGTGTGTTTCCTAGATGGGAATCAGCTGTAATTTATATATTTGCATGACTTCAATCAGCTGTTTCTCATTAGCAGTGGAATAAAATACAGGGGATATATTTGTGTTTTAGAACATGATGTTATCTGTTCTGACATACAGAGTGAGAGCATTTGAAAATTTGGCAGTAAAATTACATTGTTTTGGTCTTGTTGAGCTTGTGTGTAAAAGAAGTTCAAGCATTTAAAATGTGTGTTAACTGTATGCATTTTGTGTCAAAGCAACAAGAAATGTGTTAATTGTATAGCCTACACAGACGGATGTTGTGCTAACTGTGTTAAGAGTTTAGGAAAATTGTTAAAAGTATTGAAAAAATAGTTTTCAAACACTTACATTAAGCATTTCATGTTAATTACTATTACATGAAAATATACTCTAGTTTAAATGTACATTAAATGCAATTATCTGAACTTTAGAGTGATTTTGACAAAGTACATATTTATATGTAATTTCATAATTACTTCTATTCCCTTTGAAATATGGTAAACTGCCAAATTCTTTTATGATAAAATACACTTTAATGTAATTTTTGTCATGAATTTTAAATATATTTTTACAAGCCAGATTTGTAATGCTGATGTTGCAATATTAACCTTAAATGTAATATCAAATTACACACTACAGTAAAAATTATAATTAAGTTCATTACACACGCTTTAGTATATTAGTCAGCAAAACAAAAAATCAAATAAAAATAAATGTACTACTTTAAGCATGACCAAAGATTATTAAAGCATAATGATACAAAATCACGCAGTGTATGATGGTCACATCTTAGATTTTTTTTTAGATTCAGATTATAATTCCATTCAGTTGGAGGATATCAAACATGTTTGATATTTTGAGCCAATTTTGGAATATATATTGTTTTCATTATTTGTCAAGCGTCTTCTAGCAACAAGGCTTTTTGCTGTGATTGGAACTGATTTTAAAAGTCATGTAGTGTATTCCAGCCTTTAGTGTGTTTAGAAATAGTCATGGAAGTGTGCTGTCTTTAAGTACACTTAAGTGGGATTTTATTTGATTAGTATTATATATCATCATTTAAAATACTTTCAAGTTTTGAAGTACACTACAAGTGTGCATTTAATACAATCAGGCACACTGCTTTTTTAAAATAAGGTTTATAAGCTGTAGGCTTAATGTAGCTACCTACTTTTTCAAAAAATCCGCTTTGACAGTTGACTTGGCTTAATTTTTATCTTGCCAGCTAGGCTTAGCAAATATAATTAGTTTAATTTATGAATAATAGTTTTGAAAATCTCCATAGCAGGTTTTCCTACAGTATCCTGACTATATTTAATTTCCACATTCAAAACATGTTGAACTGTATTTATAAATCTTAATTAAATCTAAAGAAAATATATTTCCACAAATTAAATTGTAATAACTAAAATGCCTGAATTAGACTAGCAAAAAAACAAAACAGTAAATACACGTGTATGTGTGCCGGCACAGAGAACAGCTTGCGGCCGTTCAGCGTACAGTAGAAACCAAAGTCCCCACAGGATGTGTCAGTCTGAAAGATTGCTGTGTTTAATAACAAGAGTGCCATAGACTGGTAGGAAGTCCATTCACTCTGAGCCCTACAGGAACTGAAAAGCTGTGACACACCGTCCCTTTATTAGTATGACACATCGCCGATGCTGAATTGCTCACACCAGCTGCTGATAAAGCAGAATACGGCCGGCTTACCGCACATGAAACGCATCTGCTAACTATGGCAGTGAATTGTTAAAGGGGCACAATGAGTTTATTGGGGCTTAGCAGATGTGCCCATATCCAATTCAGCTTGCCATTCAGCCACCATGTGCATAGCTACGCCATATTGGCCAGCAATACAATTCTCCAGTCTGGATCTAATCATAGTAGCAGTTCTTGAACCTATTTAGGTTAAGTGATTTGCTGTGGGCATTATATATATATATATATATATATGACATGGAAAATGTACAAAACAGGCGGTGAGAACCGTAAAAACAGGGTGCGGACCGTGTTTGCGCGAGTGGTAAACATGTAAGCCATCTGGGCATGTTGTTTTGAGTGTCTGCTTGGAATAAGATAATACAAACAATGGCATTAATGGGAAGTGTGAGGATAATACCTCAATGATGTCACTGAAGGGAAATAGAGGTGAGAAACAAGCAGACGAATTAGAGCGCGGTCCAGATGTGGCGAAAGGTGCCGTGATGTTGTGACGGATCCGTGCCATGGATATCCGTTCATCTGTTCGTCGATTTACACCACATTATTGTTATCCAGCGAGATCATCCTAATCCCTCGGGTTTAGCCACATAATGCGTATGACAATAACAGTAAAGGGGCAATGTTAGATTATACTGCCCTTCAGAACAGAGCAGGGAGTCTCACCCCCCTACAGAAGGAGCACATACTGAAAAAAAGGGGTTTTATTTAATAAATATATTATTTAACATCATTGAATCAGCCTATATACATCAATCTATACAGACAAAAGCAGTTTTATATGTTAAATCAGGTAGTAATTAGTAACAATTGCAGGCTACCAGTTTATTGGCAATATAAAATTCAATAACAGTAAATATCAATGTGCTTTGTTTTAGCATGCTAATCCTCGTCTTGTGATTTATGAGTCTGAATGTGCTCTAAAATGTTTTAAAAGCATCACTGATTTAAACTTTAAAAATGTACTTGAATGAAATAATGTGTAATATTTTGAAATATTACATTTAAAATAAATAGTAATGTTAATTAAAAATTAATTAATTAAGAGGTGACTTAAATTTGTCTAAAGAGAGTATACGGTCATGACTGTTTTTCCTAACACATGTAAGTTTTTTTTTTTTTTAAGTGCATTTTGTAATAATGCCACATTTGAAGTACATTTTCATTTTCATTGTGTTAATAATTATTTGTCGTGCTTTAATGAAATACACTTATTTTGATGTGTTGACTAACATAACTATAGCATGTATACTCAACCGTAGTGTGTTATTTGATATTACATTTAAAGTTAGTATATTTTTGTAAATTGCAAGGCCATCATTACAAATGTATAATTACAAATATAATTAAGTACAGTAGAAATGACATGGAAGTATATTAAATGTGTGTCAGTGCATTCAGCAGTACGCTTTAACCATATTTCAAAGACAACAGAAGTAATTGTGAAATTAAGATGTACAAAAGTGGAAAAAGAAAAAGAAAAAGAAAAAGAAAAAGAAAAAGAAAAAGAAAAAGAAAAAGAAAAGAAAAGCTAATTGCATTTATATTAAATTAACTATAATACGTTTTTTAATTTAGTTGCCCAGTCACTCATAACTGCTTACAAACATCTGTGGCATCTTTCATTTACAACTTTTGTTGTATGTATATATATTCTGCATTTAAATCATGTTTATACTTATGTTTGTATATACTGAATTTTATTAGTTTTAATTTCTACATTTTAACTGCATTCAGCTACAAAACACATTTTATGTTGTGTGTAGTTGAACATTAAACTTTAATTTTATTCAGTGAATTATACAAGATGGGTCTTTTGCACCAGCACGTCATGTCTTGATTTTCTCCTCCAGACCTTCGTACTCCCTTAGTCAACCAACATTAACCAGAATAAACCAACATGGAGAACCCCACCCTCCTCATTCCCCATCTCTGTGCTCCTCTCAGACAGTTTTGAGCGGTTCTCCACATTACTAAACCGCCAGAGGTGATCCTCCCAGCTCCCTCCTCTTTGTATTCAAAACTCTCAGCACACCTTTCCCTCTCACTCCATCCTGGCTGTTTTATTTTTACCATCCTGTCACTAGGGACCCAACTGGAGGACTGCAGAGAGAAACGGGATCATCTAGTCCAGCTGCTAAATGTCATCAAAATGATCTGCACAGTGCTCTCAAAGACGCTCTCGAAACTATTTAAACGGCGCTCCTCCTCTCAGGCTCCAGAAGTGTTTTTAAATCAAAGTCATTTGTAATATTTTTCAAATAGGAGACGGGGACGCCACAGCCGGAACGGAGCACACATGGGCAGGGAATATAGAAGTGCAAATAATTCCCTCATGTGGAAAGGCTGCAATTAACTGGGGATGTCAGCCTTTGTAAAATGTAATTGAGTTCAGGAAGAAATGAATGTCTCTAATCCGAACGACAGAGCACTGTCAGTCAGAGTTTTCGGATTCCCGTACCCCAAGTGTCATGCTTGTTTATGCGTTTCTGTCTGATACGAAGACTGCATTTCACTTGTGACAGACCCATTCTGCCACATGGATGCCGCTGTGTGTTTTTGAAGCCGATCTGGGTCTATTTGCGCTAATAACGCTCTCTCAAACTGTAATTTGCACTCTCTTTGCAATAGAAGTACAGTTTATGTTGCTAGAATTAAAAGCTACTTACGCTAATCACATCAAATGGCTCATTGTATTTTCCTTGACCAAAGTCTGTTCGTTTTCTCGCAGAGCTGCACATTTCAATATACTATGAAGAGGCGTTGGTGTTAGCATTGGGACTCACCTCAATTCCAAGGGTCAGTAGCAATCATACTTTTACCTGACCGTCCAATCGATAGCCTACTATTCTGATGGAAGAGGAGTAAATTACTCTTTAACCATCAGGCTTTTTACTGTGGCATCTCAAAGACTCGCCTTTGGAAATGTCAACAGTTAAAAGCACTCAAATATCATTTGTCAAACGAATGAAAAGAGCGGCAACCTCAAAGTGTCTCCTTGACTTTTACACTTACATCACGATTGTTTTGTCCACTCTAATTTCTTTCCGTCTGTGTCCTCTTCCTTTGGTGTCTGCTTTGTCTTTGAGTAGGTTTTTTTTTGGGGGGGGGGGGAAGTGTTACAAATTTCAAGGAAGAAAATGTCTGTCTATTAGAAAAACACTCTGGTCAAGCTCAGGCTAGCACACTGTAAAAAGTAGTAACCCATCATTTTTACCATAAAGAGCTGTAAATGAATGTATTTACAGTATATGGAAACCCATTTCTGCCCTGGGATAAAAATAAATAAAAAGGTCATTGCAACTTTTTATCTTATAATAAAGACTTTATTCCCGCACACAATTATGAGGTAAAACAAAAGAGTTTATATCCTGCAGTACTTTATATCTCACATTAGTGAGAAAAAAGTCTGAATTATGAGATAAAAAGACACAAATTACTATTTCTATATTTTATCCCATGATGGAAACAAACTTTCATATATTTAGTGTGATTGAGTGATGTTAGTCATTTGGTCTAGTTAACAGGATGGATGTTTAATCTAATGAAGCCCATTGCTAACTGGCAAAAAAAAAAAAAAACATGTTAGCAGAAGATTATCTCTGAAGAAGAATTTTACTGAATTGATAAAATACATTGAAAAAAAAAAAAAAAAATCATGACCAGTATAAATTGAAACAACAGGCTCAATATTTTATGTTTTATGCTATTAAGTCCCTTTCCCTCCAAGGAAATTATGTCACTTCTAGCAAGTCATGTGATTTAGGCACATGTTTAAGATTTTAAAGGGCAAGTAGAACCAGTGCAACAGGGTTGAGTTTCACGAGTTTCATTTCATGGTTTTGTGCATTTAAAATATGTATATTCTAATACTCAAAATTGCTAATTTATAATTAGATGTGTAACCTTCATTTCAAAGTGAAGTTGACTGGGCACATGGGAATTTGTCAAGTGCTAATCATTATTAATTAGTGTTAATGAGATACTTGCATGAAAAACCACATGGCATTGAAGCTGATTAATATTTTTTGAGTGTTGTTTCATGGAGACATAAAATCTGCCAAACTGTAGGAATGACCATCCCGTTCTCATTGAAAGGTGAGGAGTAGGAGACCATGCCAGGCTTTGTGAAAAGTGTTCAGACAGCTAGTACGTGGCCGAATGTGTTGAGGCCTCTCCAGGGGTTTTCACTGACCGAAGAGGACACAGGGCCTGACATGCAGAGGTACAGAGGGCTCACGTCACAGCAGATTAATGTCCTGCTGCCAGTTGTTTTATTCTCCACACTTAGTGTTAATAATACAGTGGGATCATGCCGTGGACAGTATGGCGGAGCAGGTTGGTACATTAGCTGCGGATTAATTGCACTATTATCTCCTGGTGCTCGCCCCTTATTGACTCCCAGGTGACAAAGTCATTGCCCTGGCAACTCACTCCGATGTAGTGCCTTGGTAATGGAATGAATAATCCTTCTTTCTTGAAATTCGCTGTTGTGTCAATGGACAAGCTTGCGGTAATTATGTTTATGTGCACAATGGTCGGCATTCTGTAGATGTCATGTTGATTTTATCGCTGGACTCCTACATTGCCAGGCAACATCAATGTACTTCTATATATATGACGAGAATCAAGTTGTCGGGTATCACAAATGCCCAATGACAAGCTAGCTTGTGTTTATAGGACACAACAATAATTTTTTCCCCCTCTTGTCTGGATCCAACATTCAAGATTTACATATGGATATTTTTAGACAGTAAATAGGCGGTGTTTTTCCTCAGAGATATGTGTAACTGATGTGTTCTTAAAAACATTTTTTTTTTGTATTGTATTTATCTTAAATGTTTTATATATTTTTTATTTGTTTTATTGTACACTGAAAAAATGGTGTAGGATTTACTTTGAAACTAATTTCACTCTAACTGCTAGTAATTGAAGAAACTGCATATATACATATATATATATGAAGAGTTCAGATGCAAAAGCCTCTAAATGCCGTCTGAAATTTTCTTCTAAAATGAACATTTTTATCAGGCTCCTATATTTATGTTCAGTTATTTCACTTTAATTGCGTAGAAAGCACCTATACATTGCCATTAGAGTAAAATTACTGAACCTACACACAGGAGCCTGATAAAAAAAATGCTCATTTTAGATGAAAATTTCAGATGGCATTTAGAGGCTTTTGCATCTGAACTCTTCATACACACACACACACACACACACACACACACACACACACACAGTGTCAAGTGATTAATCACAATTAATCACATCCAAAAATGTGTGTGTGTGTACTGTGTATATTTATTATAATACACACATTCATGTATATATCATGTATATATTTAAGAAAAAAATATTTATATTTAATATAAAAAAAATGTTACATGTACAGGGCTCTAGACTCGTTCTTCCCACTGGTTGCTCTTTTGCGACTAACTTTTTCAGTTGGTCGCACAGCACATAATTTGGTTGCATTCTTTCTTCTTTTTTTTTTTTTTGCTACAACATGGGATTAATCAATGCATGCTGATGAACGTTTATAGTTATATGGTAACGAAAGTGTTCAACATTCAACCTGTTCTTTTTCATCAGTAGTATTATTTGTGATTAGAATTTTGTGAATGGGAGTTCCTCTTTTGCTGTGTTATAATCCGGGCTTTGTTCAAGTTCGTGATCTTGGTGTCACGTTTTACAAGAAAAGATAATTGTCTGTTTTGCTTATATCTATAGACCTTTCACTTTTTAAGACTGAAACAAAATGTACTTAAAAATTTTAATTATTTTTATAATTTTAATTAAAAAGCACAACAACAATAAAATGAGTAGGCTTCAGTGACAAACTAGATTACATAACGTTTATTAACAAAACCGAATAAGATGAGGTATGGCATACACCAAATGCTGTATTATATGGAGTAGATGCTTTGGAGCAGCACAGACCATGTGCAAATGCAATCACGACAATTTTACTTGCACATTCTCAAAAAAAATTGTCGCAAATGTGGTTGCTCGCAGTCTAGAGCCCTGATGTATATGCAACAAATGCACTGAGCAGCACTGCCATCAGAAATCACCCTTAAGAGATGAAAGGATAGTACAACAAATATAATGCTTTCCTCTGCAGATATTGAAACTAATGTTTTATTGTGAATATGAGACTGAACTGAAGAATGAATGCTGTATCAGATGCAGGTAATCACATCTCTCTCCCTCATAATACCCGTGCCGTTGAACTGTTGTAAATGCAATATCACACTCGTAGCTGTGAGATATGGCTGTATATCATAATGGTTGTGATTTCACAAGCACCAAACCAGCCTAAAAAAAAGCTAGTAGTTTCAGCAGGGCTTTTCATTTTTGGGTGGAACGGAGTTTTTTTTTTTTTAAACACAGACTTGTTTGGTTTGTTCATCACAAAGGTTCACAATTGTGAAACGCAGTGCGGGGTACTAACGGTGCAGACTCTGAGGTCATCAGGTGCACCAGGCATGTGGCGCAGCAGCTGAGAACTTTGCAGCAAGATGAGAAAGAAGCGCTAAAAATCACAGTTACGCAGCATGGGTGAGCTTCTCCTCCCCCTATTCTCCTATTGACTAGCTGTTTTCTTTTAGTGCCCTAGAAACTCGTTCTTGTTGTTTCTTCACACAATCCTCGAGGTCAACGTCATTATCAACCTCAGAGTACACCTCAGCTGCAATAACATCGTGACCCCCGTGGCCAGACAATTGACTCCCGACCAGTGCCGCAGTGGCCGGCTTCCAAGTTATCTTAATAAACGCAGTGGTCTGACGCAGTTGAGCATGTACGCAATTTCTGCACACCACAAAATGCTTGTTGTACAGCGTGGAAGACAAAAAAAGCAATTTTTTCTTATGGTTTTGCAATTACTTTCACCCACTAAAGGCTGTCTAGTGGATCTGTAGTGCCTGATGTACCTCCTGTAGAGGGAAAGAAACAGAAAAACGGTGATTCATAAACTCCCAGAGCTCTTTCATCATAACTCTTGCCCACTGCTCTCTAATTAGTTTGAAAAACTAACGTTTTTTTCCCCCCAAATATAAATCATTTATATTAAAATTTAAGCAAAAAATATAATATGTCTTCATTTATTATTTTCTTCATTTATATATACAATATATTAAAATAGAATAAAGGATTTTAAAAAACAATTCTTAAATTCTAAAAAACACTTAAAAAACATAAATTATATATTTTCAAAAATAACAATTTAGATAACTTTAAGCAAAAAAAAATATAATCAAATAATATGCCAAATTACTTCAGGTTTTCTTTCAGTCTTTCTTTTAATGATTCTTTTTCTTCATTTATATACAGTATATCAAAATATAATAAAGGAATTCTTCTTAAAAAATAATGTTGGCTATCAGAATATATGTTTGTTTGTCCAAGTGATGTATTTGGCACATGCAAACATTGTCACATTCTTTACTTGCATAAAAAAAAAATAATAATAAAAAAACCTTTAAAATGTTTTTTTTTTTCATGTTTAAAAAAATAATTAAATAATTAAATAAACAATTCATAACTATGAGACAATAATTATAATAATAATTCATAATTACCTTGACACATTGACGTTTTTTTATGCCTCAAAAACTATCAAATGTAATTTTATAATGGAAAGTAAACACGTAGAGAATTATTAAATTATTTTTTAATTAAATTAGAATTATTAAACAGTTCTGTGTATGAATGTAATTAAGCAATTGTATAAATGAATAAATTGCATTTTTAATTAGTTTTGATTGAACTTGATCAACTAAAAAAAAATAATCACACAGGTTTCTGTAATTAATCCTAAGTAACTGCATGACATAAAATTTCTAACATGAAGCTGAAACATAGACAGTATTTTAAATATTCGTTTAATGGAATCTTTTTACTAAGTACTAATGGCCAGAATAATAATAATAATAAAGTATTGTTTCTTGCAATTATTTTCACCTACTAATGGCTGTCCAGTGTGTCTGTAGTACCTGATGTACCTCCTGTAGAGTGAAAGAAGCAGGAAAACAGCGTGATTCATAAACTCCTGGTGCTTTTTCACCTTAACACTCGCCCACTGCTCTCTAATTGTACCTTAAGAGCCTTTATGATTCACAGCCCAGCATCTCGTCCTCTTGCCCTATTGTCTCCGTGGCCTTGCGCTCTCTGTCCTACATGTCTGCAAGCATTGCTGCAGCAATTATGGAAGTGTGCCATATTCTCCTCATGACTTGATCCATCAAGCTGTGCCATTTAAGATGCTAATAATATTGGGAGGCTCCCAGTTGCATGTATGCATACACACAACAGAGTTTGTTTGTGCCGTGCTGGATTTCTTTGTGTGTGTGTGTGTGTGTGTGTGTGTGTGTGTGTGTGTGTATGTATGCGGTGGAGCTGTCCTGCAAGGAGCTGAGAGTAAGCTTCCAAGATCAAAAGAGAAATGATACACGACAGCAATCACTTTATATCCGCCCAGCAGGCCAGCTGGAGCGTGCTGTGCTGGTGATGGAGCACTGCAGAAACCAGTCGAAATCTGACGGACTGCACTGAGCAGTTGGTGGGCTGTGATTCAGCATTGCTGTAAGCCATTTTAACGTTACACTGACTTCTGCTATGTAGACACTGAATTAGACCACGCCCTCTCACTAAACCACACCCCCAAAGATGATGTCACATGTTTTAGTGATATCTGTCAGGTAGTTGGGACTTTTTCTGTATTTCAATTTCTGTATTCTTTTTAAAGAAGTATCTTATGCTCACCAAGCCTGCATTTATTTGATTACAAATACAGTAAAAACAGTAATATTGTGAAATATTATTACAATTTAAAATAAGTGTTTTCTATTACATATTAATATATTTGTAATTGTAATTTATTACTCTGATGCAAAGCTGAATTTTCAGCATCATTACTCCAGTCTTCAGTGTCACGTGATCCTTCAGAAATCATTCTAATATGCTGAAATGCTGCCCAAGGACATTTATTATTATTATTATTATCAAAAATGAATACTTTTTCGTTCGTTTGTAACATTATAAATGTCTTTACTGTCACTTTTACCGAATAAAAGTAAGTAATAAATGAATGAATGAATAAAATATATTATTTTTATATTATATTTTACATTTTAAGTTGGTGAAGTTTTGTCCGTGTTTGAGATCACAGATGTCTGGATTAACACAGTGTATATTAATACACTGTGGCAGACATGGTTGTTAGGTAGCTTGATGCCTTTATAAAGCCTTGTTAAATCGCAAATCTTAAACCAGATTATAAAAAGATTATTAAATTGCAGTGTGTATATGGCTTGAGTGCATTTGGTTGGCTCTTTGATTTATGTGTTGTTGAAGAAGCTACTTAAAAAAAAAAAAAAAACCTTTTTAATTAAATTATTACCATTTTACAATTACTACCATTTATTTAAAAAAAAAAAAAAATCAGACACATACATAAACTATAAATTCTCTCTCTCTCTCTCTATACTGTCTTATATAAAATATGTAAAATAGGACTATACAAAGACTACTGGGAACTCTATTATACAAGTTCATTGAAAAGAACTGTCCAGGCAAACTAATTCACTACAATAAGTCAGACTACCTGATTCTTGTTAAGAAGAAGAGAGAAATGGGGCATTCAAAGACCCCTGAGTTTGATTATTCCCTGAGCTGTAAAGGCTGTGCGCGGCATAATGTAACATCAGCAAAGAAGCATTTTGTTATACAGCACTACATGTTGGAAAAAATACAGCTTGTCACTATAAATGCTACAGTATTTTGAAAAAAGCTGAGGTACTGTCACTCTACCGACAAATGTGATTTTGTTAGTAGTGTCACTTCTTTTAGCTGGCTAACTCTCCAACACTGGAGGTGTGAATATGCTAGCAGACATTCAGGCCTTTGATAGTGTCTGCAAACACGATTCTAACAGGAAGTTGTTCATCGTGACTTACATATCTTTGAATCTATAGTTGTCGTTGAAAAGAGCAAAAGAATAAGGATAAAAAAGACCAAGTATTGCAAGAATCTGTCTCCCAAGAGGCTTAAATAGGAAGTGGCAGCACAACAATCTGAGGATTACATACCGGATTTGTGTGAGAAGCTCCGGATATATCTCCTTATACATTTATCACACTGAAGAGGACGAGGTTCGGAGGCCAAATTCGGTGACCACTTGTTTTTGTTGTCTGGAAACCTCGATAAGCAAGTGTAAGAGTGAAGGGTGCTTGATTTAAGTCATATTTAAAGAAACTTTAGGTTAGAAGAAAGTAAACGAGGCGGGAATGTTAAGTAGTGACACTTCAATTTTATGCCGCTAATAAATTATCAGCCATTTGCCTTCAAATGAACCCAGAGTTGAGAGTCTGAAGAAAATGGCTTTCCTTATCCTTCTCAAAGTCCTCAGGGAGCGACCACTCCGAGCAGTTTTGGTCTCTTGTCAGTATTTTTATTCAATAAGCTTGACTTGGTTCAGAAACAAAAGACACATCCTAAAAGAAGAGAGTAAAATTCTCTCCGGTGAAAAGATGTGGAAGATAATAGAACAGTGGACGTTACCATAGAGAGAAAGCCTGAAGAAGAGCAGCAAGGTGAGACTTTCTCGCCTCAGTCGCCACAATGATGACAGTAAACACCCATTCTGTCCCAGGAGACTTTATTCTGACCAGAGATAGCACAATTGAGACCCTGATGAGGAGCACATGCAATTACTCTCTCTTAATAAAATCTCATAGTTCCAATTATACCCCAGCACAATGGCCACCGTGCTTGGCTGCTGATTGAGTTCAAACCATGTGGGACTTCGAATAGCACTCTTCCCGCTCCCTCCCCTGCCACACACAAGCCTCTCTGCTATTTCTCTCAGTCGGATCCTTTCACGCCGCTAGTCTCTTCACCTTCTACTTTTTTTCTGGCTTCTTTAGATCTTTACAAAGGCTTGAGTCCCAACCCACAGTCCATCCAATTGATCCAGAACAATTTAAGCATGATGCTCAAGTGCTTTGAAGAAGTATCTCCAGCAGTAGCCTCAGCCTCGGGTGTTACGCCCACAGACTGCCCATAGTCCAGTTCCCTGATGCGCTGTGGATTGCATATTTTTTACACCTTGAGTACTAGTGCACATCTGAATCAATATTTAAACAAAAAGATTTTTGAATGTTTTTTTGGGGAACAAGTTTTTATTTTTATTTTTATATAAAATATCTTCAATTATTAATTCATTGCATTTATGGGATGTTGTACAACATGACATTTTGTGACCTGAACTAAACTTTCTTTGCCAAAAACTGCCAATTAATTTGATATTTTGAGAGATTTACTGGCCTTGACTGTCATGAAGTTTGGCAGGGGACATATATATATATATATATATATATATATATATATATATATATATATATATATATACATTAGCATTTCAAGCAAATAATAATAATAATATCAGGACAGTTTCAACTTGACATTTCGGTCTTTATATCTAAAAAAACTATCAAAATTAATGTTAATATGGAAATAAAAGACATGTTCATCATGTATGTATGTATGAATGAATGAATTGCATTTTGATGTATTTTTGGTGTTAATCTGATGTTTCTGTATACTGTAATAATTCAGCAAATATTAAAGCATAAAATTTGTAATCATAAATATATTTTCACATTGAATAAAGAAAACAAACGTGGAAACAACATAAAACAGACATCTATCTGTCTGTCTGACTATTTACATAAAATGAGTAAATATAACCATTTGAAATTATTTATTAACAATTGCCATCAAAAAGTGCACAGACAGCATGAATCTATACTTTAACAATAGACAAAAGATATGAAGACTAACATTTCTACTTCAGAAAGTGGGGGGTGGGGGTTAACAGATGCTGTGTTAATTATTTTTAACACAGTTAACAGCAAAAATATTTTCCAGCCCTAATCTGTGAATAAATTAATAGTTGAGTGGCATGTCAACAAAGGTTAGGAGAACAGCACTTATAGGTTACTCTTGGGTGTGGTGCAACCTAGTGTTTATAGATCTGGGCTATTAACCGGAAGGTTGCAAATTGAAACCTCACAAATGGTGGGTGGTGAACTATTACCGTTGTTTCCTTGAGCACTTAACCCCAAGTTCATGTACATCAAGCTCTCAAAGCATCAGATAATGGCAAAGTAGAAAGAAACACGAGAGGTCTGGTTTGAATAAACTTGAAGAGTTTGTTGTGATGTTGTCTAGCAATAGCGTAGCCCACAGATGCTAAATAGACATATTGATGTTAAAGAATCCAAGGTTGTTTATGTTTTATAAATCTATATTTTTTATGTATACTTTTCTTAGTTTGAGAGGTTTTCAGTCTCAATCTTGGGCATGGTACGTGGCAGGGCTAACACGAATGCCCTTGAAAATACTTATTCCATCATCAGACGCAGAGGGGAAGTACATATCTTTTGAGGTTTAACAGCAGTCAACAGGAGTTGCATTTTTTCCTGCTGTGATGGTACTGTCAGCACAGCTGATAGTACACCAGCCAAATCCTATCACACACCTTCCCACAGTGCAGAAAGCTGCAGCTCATTGTTGCCTTTAATGGAAAACAAGAAGTATATGAGCAACCACAACATAATTAACTGGCACATTGCTAAGCCTGCTCTTGGTTATTCGCTGTGACAGAGCTAAACGGTGTGAAAGCTCAATTTCCCCCACAAAGCCTCCACAAGCTGTCCTGGACCAATCCTACTGAAAAGACCGGCTTAGACTAGCATGAATTAACATGCTGGTTTATGCTGGTTTGGTGCTGGTCTAGCTGGTGGATTTGCATATGTTTCTCACCGGCAGAACTTAACAAAAATCCTTGATAGACAATATGTTCCCTTACTCAATACAGGGAATGCTGCAATAGATCTAACAGACATTTGTTTTCCATAAAATACTGTTGAACATACAGTTTTTGGAACAAGAAGAAGAAAACATTGTAAAATTGGCATGTCAGTGCATAAGTGCATATGTTTTGTTGCATCTGTGTTGTTGTATTAATATGTATTTAATTATTTTAGTGTCATGACATTTTGTGTTTGTATATATGACACTGTGTACCTTCTATATATTAGTATTTACCTCTGTTATCAGTATAGTATAAGTATACAAAACAGATTTTATCTTTGGCATATTAACATTATATCATTTAATGAAATATATGATTTTTTTTTTTTTATTGAAAATGTACATAATCTGTAAACTTAAAATGTTGCTACTACAGCTGCTGGTTTTTTTTACCCAAAATTTTAACTGTATAAATTAAAATATGGATGAAAAAATATCTTGGTTGTATGATGTTCCTTAAAATTATTATTATTATTACTTTAAGAATGACATTTAGTGTACACTATTAATATATTTCTGTCATAATTTCTTCAAGTTAAACCAAACTTTTATTGTGACCGCTTGTTGTGAAGATTGAGTTTCAATGTGTAGTTTGATGATGATAGTTTTGTTCAAATTATTATTATTATCATTCTGCATGCCGATTGCAATTCAGGAAATTAATTGCCATTTAACCCTCATGTACTGTTCCGGGTCAATTTGATCTGATTTGATTTTTGAGTTGTCGGAAATATCAGTTAACTTATGATTTATTGGTTAAATTTTATTATTTTAGTTTTTTACTATCCTTTGAAGCTAAAAAAAAAAAAAAAAGCTTTTCCCCACTCATTTCAATATAGAAAAAAGATGGTAAAAATTAGCTATCATTTTTTTTTTTTTTTTTCAATCTATCTGAAATACTATTAAACCTATGCTGTTTGTCTTGAAATTCTGTGACTTTTTCTCATTTAGGGTCATAAACATGCAAGCAAAGTTTCAACACACTGATGTGTTTTGACATGATTAAAAAATAAATTGTTACGTTCGTACTGTTCCCGGGTCAATTTGACCTGCCTATTTTAATGTTCTAAGGCAACTCTACAGACCCAAAATAATAACATTTATTGGTTAGATTTTGTTATTTTAGATTTTTTACTATACTAAGCTAAAAATGGTGCTTTTCCCCACTTATTTCAATGCAGAAAAATATTTTGTCAGCCACAGATGGTAAATATGAGCTAACTCATGTTGTTTTTCTTGAAGTTTTGTTACTTTTTTCCCATTTAGAGTCATGAACATGCATACACAGTTTCAACAGTTTTGATATTTGATTTGAATTCTATCTCTAAAACACATTAAAACATAAGTATAGAATAAGAGTGTGTTTGGCACCATATCACAAATGAAGAATTTATCGCTATTTATCTATTGCTCTGTCATTTCTTTGAAAAACAGTCACCAAATATGAAATCTAGAGTCCAAAACCTTTCAAATAATATATAGTTTGTCAATATTACTTTAAGTTTAGACCAAGATATCGTTGAACCATGTGCAATCGCAAAAAGGTGTGGGGGAGTGGCAGTCAAAAATAGTGGTTAAAAACATTTTTATAAATCATAAATTCAGATATTCATTCTTTGAAATGTGTGAAAAGTACTGATATTAAAAGTTTATTGATTGTACTTGATTGTATGTTTTTTTTTCATGTCGTAATTTTTGTGGAATTACATTGAATCCAATACGGGTCAATTTGACCCGGACCATACAGATAGTCACCTGTTTTTGAACAGTACATGAGGGTTAAAAGGCAATTAATTCATCATTAATTTAAGATTAATTCGTACATTGCCATTGATGGAGTAAATGTTGCTGTGTCTGTGGGATACCCAAACAAGCAGAACAATGTTTTGATAGCATGTGTGCGATTCAGCGGCTGCTGATAAGAATTAAAATGCGGCCAGATCTAACAGTAAATTAATTTATACTTATTTTTTTCAACTGCCAATTCCATTTGTACTGAGAAACAAGCATCACAGTCATTATACATCCACTCTGATATCTTTAAAGCTGATTTGAATTTGTTATAGACCATTAAATATGACATTATAGCACTTTCATGCGAGAGCGCTGCCTGTTAAGTCATTGACTGTGGTGACCAGCATCCAGAACAAAGCATTTGCTGGTCCTCTCAGCAGGACGTTGTTGGTTACAAGCTTATCCACTGAGCCGGACCGACGGGAAGTTCTCTTGTTGACTTTATCATTGGCACTGCGATATAGGTCAGAGACGCTCGCTCCTCGAGTCTGTCGTCAGCTGATTATGTCAGATTAATTTCATGTGGACCTTTGAACGGGCTCTCCTTTGATGTGCTTTGGTTCACTGAGATTTATTTATTTGACTCAGTGCGTTCGTCTCGCGTGGACCGCGATAGCATGATGATAAAGGCCGAGCATTAGATCTGTCGGGTGCCACGCTATATTTCCCCTCGACAAATCCGCAGAAGTTCCAGTCTCTCGGTCCTCCGCTTGGATGACAGCCTGATCTCTCAGACGGAAGGGATGGACAGCTCACCCTCACAATGCAGCTGCATGAAGGACGGAGAGAAAGAAGGACAGAAGAGGATACAGACAGCGAAAGAATGAAATAGCGGGGGGAGAGAGAGAGAGAGAGACGGGCCGAGAGAGAGATTGATTACTTCGGGGCTTGACACAAGCTGGCACCCATCAGTAATCCTTCAGTGACACCCTTCCGCTGTCATGAGCTCAAAGTCTGGAGTGCTCTCTAAATCCTACACATACACTTTAACACTCTTAGGAATGGCAGTCTTTCTCTGTTCTCCTGGGCTTCCTGTGACTGACAAGTGGAAGAGGAGTGACTTTGAGGAGTTTAGGCTAAATATGATGAGCTTTTCAGCAGGACGCTTAGACGCTGTCACAGACGAGCAAAGTAGGAAATTGCCGTGCATCTGTTGCTGTGTCGGGAGAAACTTCAGCCGTCTGTGGTTATCAGCTCTCGGAGGTGTCTTGTGTGTCTGATCCAAGCGGTCAGGATTTCTGTTTTGCTGGCTAGCATCGTCCGCTCGGGCCCTGTTGGGACTGTAGACGCTGTAACTGTAGTATCTTGCTGCAAAAAGCTACTTTTTAAGGAATTCGTTTGAAAGTAGTCATTCAAAAATATTGTCAGAATACATATGAGAAGGCTAATCAATACAGGTGTGTGTAAATATGCATATGAATATATAATATATAATGTATATATTTATTATTGACTATCAATGAAATAATATATTATACTATAATATATTATTTATCTGATATAATATACATCTATCTGTCTGTCTGTCTGTCTAGCTAGCTAGCAAAACCTTTCAACTAGGACATGCAAAAAATATGCTAAACAACATGTTAAATTATGTTTGCAATATATAAATAGGTGTGTATGCATTTTAAGACATAAATTTCCATTGATATAACTGTGAAGCGTAATGGACAGTTTTCAACAGTCATATATTTATACTGGGGTGGAATGTTTATTTTCTGCTTTATTGATATTCTAATATATTTATGTACATTATATTACAATAGAAATTTACTGATCTGGATGAGCAGTTTCCTTTATGAGACTGGGACTTAACTGGGAGAGCTAATCAATCTTTCTTTCTTTTCTTTTTTTTCTTTCCAGACAAAGATGTATTTTTTTAATTAATGAATTGTTTTTTCTGTTATATTATTTTTATTGTTATTTTTCTTCTATTTTTCTACTATAATATTTTTACAGTTTATTTACAGTTTATATTATAGTATACATTTAATATATACATCAATAATCATGAATTTGTCCATATTTCTATACATTATTACATAACACAAGTTTACTGCACCAGCTGAGCAATTTCCATTGGTGTAAATGGGCATTATAATGGATAGTTTTCTCCAGTCCAGACTCATATTGAGTCGTATATTTCTTTCTGCTGTAGTATATTATTAAAATAATAATAATTATATTTATGTATATTATAATAGAAATGTGCTGCACTAGCTAAGCAACTGCCTTTTACACAATTGGGAATGCTAATAAATATATTTTTTCCAGTCTTTTCCAGCCTGAGGCAAAAATCTTTTTTATAGTTATAATTTATAATGTATTATTATTTTTATCATTGTTTTTTTTTTGTGTTTTTTTTTTAACTATATTTATATTGCATGTAATATGTGACATTACATTACAATAGGAATGTACTGCAGCTGATCAATTGCCGTTGGGAATGCTATCGGATAGCTTTCGGCAGGTATTATGGATCTCTTTGATCTGAGTCTGATCCCCCAAATCATCCCTGCGCTCCGTCCCAAAGTCCTCCTCCTTACACATCAAACATCTCTGGAACTTTTATTTTATTTGCTGCAGTGTCTCTGGACAGTACTTCCCGTTAGCGCACTAACTCTCTACCTTCAACAGCCCACATAACACACACTCACTAGGCCAATAAGAATCGTTGAGCCATCTTTCTACTATCCTCTCCTCCTGGACAGATCCTCACAGTGGAGCGGTTCAGATTGATTGGCTCGGTATTGATCAGAACATGTGCCGGGGCTAAAAGCAAAAGGGATGGTTCTGTGCACCCCACGGCTTAATGGAGAGGAGCCCAGTCTAGCCTGGCTCTTTTGATCCACCGAGGATTAGAGGAGATTGCTGTGTACGAAAGCAGGAAGATGCTGGTCCATCAGAAGGCTCGTCCAGCAGACGTGAGCGGAATGAGTCGGAGTGTGGCACCAGCTTTATCCGTGTGTTTGAGAACATGTGTGAAGAGCTTTCGGTCCGTCATCCATAAGCATGTTGCAGTGCTTTCACGAGCATGACTTCCTCTATACCTCATTTCAGGATTAATTACCCATTTCAACAGACAGCCGGAGGATCTGACCCATGTGCTGTGTAACCACTCCTGGATTGTTCTATATTCTGAGCATGGACATCCACTGAAGAGCATCAACTACACCCTGATGAGAGCTCGCTCGCTGGTGGAATCAGTCTGTTTTCTCAGCTACTTCAACATGGCTGATTAAAATCCTTTCTGCAGCATGCAGGAAAACATCTCATTGTCTCATGTTTGTTTGTGGCCCAGCAACGGTGACTCTTAAACAATACTGTTATTGCCAACTCTATGTGTGACATAGATTAGTCAGAAGCAGAATCTGCAGTTCGTGAGAAAAAATATGTGAAATGTATCTGAAAAACACAGCAACAGCTATGAGTCAGTTCTTTTCAGTGGATAGAAAACACAGCACAACCTGCGCAGTTTCATTTATGAACCAATGAGTCCATTGAGTTGGTTGTACTATAGTGAATCAAAAACATGCAGTGTGACTATTGTAGTTTGATTCCTAAACGAATGACTCTTAAAAATCACTTCTTTTTAGAGAATCAAAGACATACAGTGCAGCCAGTGTAGTTTGATTCTTGAAAAAACAAGTCTATCAAATTGGTTATATTAGAGTGAATCAGGAATGTACAGCAGAACCAGTGCAGTCTGATTGCTGGAAGAAAGACCAGTGAATCAAGAAACATATAGCATGACCAGTTCTTTTTTTTTTTTTAGTGAACCAACTTTTCAACTAATAATTGTGTTGTATTTATTAATGAAAACAGTGCTGTTATTGTTAAATAAGCAAAACTATTAAAAATAGCTTTCTTAAATTGAAATAAAGTTTAACTAAAATAAAATATAAATATTAGATGCAAAAATTTAAATTAAAACAACTTCAACCAAAAGAAAATGTTGTTTTAGTTTAGGATAACCTAGGTTAAAGTACTAAAATGTCTAAAACTTTACAACTAAATTAGAAATAGAAATAAAAAACGAATTTCATTAAAAATATATACAATTATATAATGTTAAAATGACAAAAGCACTTAACAAAATAACTAAAATTTAAACTAAAATTAAAATTTTATATATATATATATATATATATATATATATATATATATATACACACACACACACAAAACAGTTCTTTCTGGTTCTCGAATCTGATTGGCTGAAAAAAACATTAAATAACTTTGAATAGTATATAAAGATATTAAATAATTTTGGAGTGAAATTATCACATCATTTGCCAGTGGAATTGCATTTCTTTTTTCTAAATATTTCTTCCTCAAAAGTACTAAAGGAATAATTAATGAAACTGTTAATGAACCTAAATCAAAAGAGGATGATAAAACAGAAAATAATATATAATAAACAAACACAAATGTTCAAGGATGTGTAAAACTTTGTGAATGACAGGGGTGAAACTACCTGTTTGTCCTAGCAATGAAAGACAGAAAGAGTTTTTAAAACTTGTCTCTTTTGAAACAGTCATTAGTTTGTGACTCTGTTCAGTGCAACTTGTGCAGAAACTACACGCTTCACTTTTAAACATGTGTGTCATGTTTATGACAGTTATTTTGAAAAGGCAGGAATAAAGAAACTCTGATCAATAATATCAGCTTGATATTCACAACAGTGCGTCTGAGGGAAGTTGGTGCGAAACAGTGTTTTAAAAAAATAATAATAATAAAAAAAAGTTGGGGCTGGCCTTTTAATAATTAAGACAGATTTGGGAAAGAAAACATCTCGGAAAGAACGGATAAGAGCAGGCGCTTTGATAATATCCCGCTGATTCATAAAACATTCATACACTTTTCATTCTCAAACTTGTCAGTCAGATCTCGGCACCTTGTTCTCTTCTTTTGATATGCGGGTCTTTGAGGCTGTGTGGGCTCTACGAAGATCTATAATCACAGCTCTGAGCCCTTTTCCAAATCTATTTGATGGAAAAAAAAAAATCCATTTAGAAAATAAAGGATCAAACGATCATTATTCACAATAATGTAGTCGCCTTTAAATGCAAATGAAAAAGGTTATCCCTGCCCTTTGACTCGGAGAATATCCCACGGCATATTATTTTATGATGTGCACTGATCCAGTGCAGAAAAGCTGGCTGCGCTACAGTAGATGGGGAAAGGAATCGCGGGTTTAGCCACAATCTGATTTACTTTCATCGTGTCGCACGCTGTGAGATAGGCACTTAAAGTGATGAAGCAGAGCGTCAGGTTTATGTTCCTCACGGCGCTCGCGCAAATGACTCGTGGCATGTGATCTACGCCACAACAGCCTGTAAGGGGCTGCAAGAGCGTCAGATAGTCTCCCAGGCCTGATTAAGGAGCCGTACGACGTATCTGAATATCTTATGTAAAAAAAAACACCTTTGTGAAGTAGTAGTGTACAACAGGAACCATGGGAGCCGAGTGGGTGGGGTTGCTGAAGGCAGAACAGTTCACAAACCTTCAACAGCTTCGGGCTAAAACAACTGTGTTCTTTACAGGGGTGCCAAGCATACAGTGCACACAGAAGTTGGCCTTGCGTGATCAGACTCCTCACTTGGCTGTGAGATAGAGCTTGGTGTGCCGGAGCTGCTTGGCACTCTTTTCTTTCCCTTGGAATGATCTGGTTTTCATCAGCTCTTCCGCCGGTGAGATGGCCCAAAGAAAAGCTGTCATCTTTCAGCTGACAGGCCGTCCTCCACAGAAGCTCTGAGTGAAGAGCTGTGTCTGTGTTCTTCTGTGCCTTGTCAAAGTGGGAATGAAAAAATTGAGGGGAAAGGCAAGAGTCTACCCTACCTGGATGAGAAGAAATCTTTGCTTTGTGTTTACAGTGTGTGGACCAGTACTATGGCCAGCTCTGCTTGTGAAAAGACAGACACTGCTGGTTACCAGCGTATGATGTGTGTTAGGCATTGTGAAAAAATACTTTTTGTGAATATATTACTTTATACTTAATTGCATGTTATTTGCAATTAAATGAAAATGTATTATAGTTTAAATTCATATTACATGCACCCACCTAATTAAGCCTTAAGTACATATTTGTAATTTTACAGTTTCTTCAATTGCCACAGGAATTAGCTATATGAAGTCAACCCAATCGTAACTGCTTTTTAAGTTTTCTGTTTGAGTGTGGACATGAATAGATTGTTTACATAAGATGTTGAATTCTTCATTCCAGACTTACTCATTTTTTATTGAATAGCGATATACCACCGACATGACAAAGCATATCTTGTTGGAATGTACTGCTTTAAATGCCACTAGGCAACATTAGAAAGTTCTCTAATGGATGTTTTCAGAAGGATTTCATCTGGAATAGTCTTATTATTGTAATTATTATCATTTAAGTGTAATTAGTTGTTGTATTATTATTAAGTTACATCAGTTGTTGTTTTTCATTAAGGTGTACAGCCGAATGTACTGACAAACATTTATAGTAAACTAAAATATACTTTAATGTAATTTCTGTTGAAACGTATGTTTCATGGGTTTAAATATGTTTGTAATTACAGATTGTTCATATTTAGTAAAATGAAAATGAATTTACTTTAATCCAATACTGAATTATAATCAAGTTCTGTATGTGTGCTTTAATATGTTAGGCAACACATCAAAATGAGTGAACTTCTTTAGAGTTCAACAAAAGGTCATTAAAACATAATGATTTGTCAATTGTTTTGACATTATTAAGAAACATATTCATGAAATTGTGTCTTTTTCAAGTCAAGTCATGATTATTTATATAGTGCTTTTTACAATACAGATTGTGTCAAAGCAGCTTTTCAGTATTAAACAGAAAAATAGTGTGTCGAAGGAACCAAAACTCAACTTTTTTCATTAATATTTTTTTAGATAGGGCCTATACTTCTCAGATCAGAAGCATAAGACACGTTCAATAACAATTAAGCGCATTTCTTTTTCACAATGCAGGTGCTGTGCTGATGTCAAATTTTACGCTGGCCAACCTAGATCGCCAGCCCTACTCAGCATGGAAATTTATTTTGGCTAAAGCTGGCATTTTTATCAAGGATGTTTGTTTGTAGGTGACATTGGGATATTTTATTTTATGTTTATAGAGTGATTATAGCATTTATGGCTCAGGTGTTTGTTGCATTTTAGCATAGTATTCAGATGCAGTACAGAAACAGAAAAGAGTACGATGGTGGCATGCTATTCTGAATTCAGTCATTCGGTTATTAGAGGAGATATTTGGATAAAGGATAATAGGATGATAAAGGACCACAAGCCCAGAATCAGTTTGCCCAAAGCACTGTTGCACCATATGCCTGAGTGCTGCCCACAAGGCTATGGCTCCAACTCAAAATTAATTTGAATGAAAAACAAATCATTTATTCATATCATAGAAGATTTGTATTCAAGTTATTGTATGTGTGAATTGCATTTTTTATATATTTAAGAATAAATAAATATTCAGAACAAAACCATGAGCATTGACCCACTGGTCAACATGTACAAAAAAAAAAGAAAAGAAAGAAAATATGAAATTTCCAAGCGAGTGCATTTTATTTCTGAATGCACATCTCACTGTGATTACAGTTTTCAAACTCTTAACTAGGAACTTCTCAGGAGGACTTGAATGCAGCATAAGCATCGCAAATTCTGCCATTCATTTTTCAACAAGTGGTATATATTTATGCTCAACACTACTACCGATATTATATTGCTAAGAACATGAATTCAGCCCCCCCCCAAAGTCTTAGCTCCCAATTGATCTCTCAGCGGGATTGACAGCTTGGAAGCATTTGTCAGGCGTTCACATTCCACTTGTTCATTACGACCCTTGGGGGGACCTTGCCTAGTACGACTAACCACTATCGCTCAGAGGCCGCTGGTCAATAAAAAGACAGACGCCGACCATATTCACCACCTGTAATCACAATATGCCATGCACACGACAGCAGCGTCTCCACTCTAATTAGCCTCAGGTGTATGGACTCTATTCAGACTCGTGTCTCGTAGAAGTTTCTGGATTCTCTTTAGAATGCGAGGTGCATTGCATTCGCCGCCGGTGCCCAGGTTGCGTCAACGTCCCGGGGTCCTGACCTCAGCAGCTCTTTGTTCCGCCCCATCCATTCGGTGGGTAACTGGTGTGCATGTGTGGGCGAATGTAGGCGAAGAGTGGTTCTGAATCTTTAAAGAGCCCGGCGCCTGCCTCTCATGTTTAGCACGCTGCTCATGAGCTAGAGCCCAGCAAGGTTCGGATATTTCAATTAAAAGCAAAGCTGAGAACTGTGGTTAAAAGCATGGAGGGAAGCAATGCGCCACTGCACCCCCCCACTTCCCTACTTCTCCGACTCCATTGTCGCAGAAACACAAAGGCTATTTTCGGAGAGCCAATGCACAGTGGGGCGAGTGGGCAGGCCGAGCTGCTCGCCTAAAAGCACTCATGACTTTTTAATCTGTGGCTGAGGGGCTGTCGTCCGGCGGTCGCGGAGCAGACCCAAGCGCTGGGGCGAAATAGAGGGATCAAACCCTCGCCCGTCACACCGGCTCTGTCAGAGAGTGAGAGAGGGCTACAGAGGTGAGGAAGCAAGGGTGGTTGGAGTTGCGAGAAGGAGCAAAAATGTTAGATTAGTGCATTTCAGAACTTACTCGCAACGGGCGAAGGCTGATAAGGAGACAGAGAAAAGGAGGACAAAGGACAGGGGACTGACAGACAGAGATACTTTGCATCATCTGACTAGTGAACAGAGAGAGAGAGAGACGCAGAGGACAAGATGAGGACAAGCTAGCCGTCTCCAGAGAAAACAAAATGATATCTCTTCCAAAAAGAGCACGCAGGCAGACAGTCTCATGGGCATCATTCGGTATTAACCCATCTCTGTGTCTGATTCATCTCTGGCACCTGTTTCCACCATATGCATTCTTCCCGGCTCAATAATACAAAACAAATAAATATGTTTATGGCATTCTCGCCCTGTCTGTTTCAGTTATGGCGTTTCAATTCAAAAAAGATTTATTGAGTTTGAAAAGCTGCATTCAAAAGTGATCGTCAGAAAAGGCCTGATGAATTATGTATGCCTGACGTTGAACTCGCCCTATGAAAAGTGCAAAATGGTGTTAGTATTCGAAGTAGTGTGCATACAATGTCAGGGGTGAAAAGGTAATAGGCCACTGATTCTGAGAGCCTACGAAGATCAGTTTGAAAAATGTATTTCCATGGGCTTTTTAAAAAGGCTGGTGCTCTTTTTGAGCCATATATGTATGGACTGTCAAAGCAGTAATCATTTCAATTTTGTCTTGAGTTCTGATGATTCTGATCTGAACTCAATAAAGCATGCTTTCTGCCATGTGGCAGCTCTTATCTGAAATCAAAATGTAATTTAGTGTATCTGAGAAAATGCTCATAAATAAATCTGAATGTATTAATATAATCCAGTGTGGTGAAGTATGCATGACTGTGTTTAAGTGATTCTAATAAAATTCTGAAGCGTTTAATGCCGGTTTAAAATACCAATGCGCTACTCACCACTGTGACGCCAATATTCCCTAATGGGTTTCATTTAAATATGTTCATTTGCGATTTTCTCCACCAATTCATTTCTATCTCGGATATTGTAGACGGAGATTATCCCTGGGATTACAATGTTGAGGGGGGTGAGGCTGGGTAAAAGAGACACTCTCGATGTGTATTTACCCGCAGCTTAGTGATGTAGATGTAAAAAAATGGGTCTCGCATATGCAAAATAAAACCTTGACAATATCAGCCCCAGCGTCGCCCATCTGGCTTCCTGTCGGTTTGTCATTTGCTAATATTCATTTCCAAATGTGGAAAGCTAACAGACGTTTACGATGCAAATCGCAGGCCATAACTCTTGTCAGTGTGGCAAGCAGCATTAATCCGCCAAATCACTCATTCCGGCTTGTGCCAGGAACATTAGAGCCATCGACTCTGATGGTGGGAATCTACTGCACTTTGTTATGTTTGTCTGCGTCAGCTTGGTAAAGTCCATCGGGTGTGAACGGGGCCAGTAGTTTTTTATGGGTACTCTGTTTGCGTCAGTCCTCTGTCATGTCTGTCATGTGTTCCTGCCTCTTGTGTCCATGTTTGGTCATGTTCCTGTCCTTGTTGAGTTTGATTGTTTTTGATTTCTGCTCAGGTGTGTGTAATTATCTTGTGTATATAAGTTCCTGCCTGTTCAGTTAGTGTTGGTCTGGTCTACTCGTTACTTCCCGGTGTTCCTGTGTGTCAACCTTGTCTTGTCTTGCCCTGATGTCGACATTAAAGACTATTATTTTGAAGTTACTCCTCGTCTCCGTGTTCCTCATTCCTCCCTGCTGTGTGCACCGTGACAGTTTGGTGCTGGATAACAAATGATAGAAATTAATTTAGTGCATATTTTGGACTTAATCAAGAAAATATAATTTCTGCAAATCACATATTACATTGTATCACCAATAATCAGCTTACTTTGTGTCTTCATTTAGCCTTAAGTTAGCAAGCTATCAGCTTAGCCACCTTCTGCATCTGATTAAGAAATGCACTTTTGATCAGCTAGTACAACATATTATGATTTTATTTTTTCAAGAAATAAAGGGATAATTCACCAAAAACAAATAAAATTCTGTCATTATTTACTCACCCTCATTTCCTTCCAAACCCATAAGACCTTTATTCATCTTTGGAACACAAATTAAGATATTTTTGATAAAATCCGAGAGCTCTCTGGCTCCGTAAAGACAGCAACCCAACTGCCATGGTCAAGGCCCAGAAAGGTAGTAAGGACATTGATAAAATAGTCTATGTAACATTAGTGGTTCAACTGTAAAATCGAAGACTGACTGGAATTGTGAATGAAGTCACTATATTTTTGTTTTCTTTGCACACAAAAAGTGTTGTAGCTTCTTAAAATTAAGGTTGAACCACTGATGTCACATGGACTGTTTTAATGATGTCCTTACTAACTTTCTGGGCCTTGAACGTGGTAGTTGTGTTGCTGTCTATGTAGGGTCAGGAAGCTCTCGGATTTCATCAAAATATCTTAAATTGTGTTCTGAAGATGAAAGAAGGACTTATGGGTTGGGAACGACACGAGGGTGAGTAATTAATGACAGAATTAAAATTTTTGGGTGAACTAACCCTTTAAGAAATTTAGATTTTTCTGTGACACTGGTCCATCCCATCAGTGATATAGACAGTCAACTTGGGCCCTGCTGAGATGGTTCATAATAAAGTAGTTGATAACTGAAGGAAAATGCTAACTTGTAAATGTACAGTGAAAGTGAGAGGCAAACTGTGACAAAACTGTCAGTCCAACTTTAATCAATGAACTAAAGAAATCTAGTTTTGTTTTGTCACGCTGCTCTGCTCGTTGAATCTAAAATTACATTGAATATGTTGAACAACATTTATGCATGTTGTGTAGAGGGTGATTATTTTTAGCACTTTCTCTGGAAACCAAATAAACCACTAGTCACGTTGCAGTGGTTCTAGGGATGTTTTATTTTAAGACTGTTTTTGCATTGGTGGGGCCCATTTTAATGATCTCGCCTGGGGCCCCCACAAAGGCCAGATTATGGTCCTGCAAGGCTCCAAGGCACCTGCCTCTTTAAAGCATTGAAAATGTGACAAATAAAGTAGCAGTTGAGTGAAACAAAGTTTTGAAGTTGCTGTTATGAGAATGAGCACATATATTGCTAATGAGACAACAGTATACTACATACAGTAAGTTTAATTTCTTCATTTAATTTCCATTGTGCCAGTCGTCAGTGGCACACTTTTAAGTCTAGATTTCCAGGTGTTCCAGGTGATAATCAGAGGCCCCGAGGCACGGGCCCCACTGGCCTTGATCTGTCATTTGGGTGAGAGGATTTGAATATGGGAGATTATTATCATTAACTCAACCTTCTGAGTCCTCACTAAAATGTTTAAATGGTGTAATGAAGGGTAGAAAGGGAAAAATACAATGGTTGTGTTGTTAATTTTAATATTGTTATTTCCATCCCTCAGGGATAAAGCTGACGCTGTGTCAGAAGTAAAATTGCTGTCTCTATAATTCTCTCTCTCACTCACTTACTATTTATCTCCCTATTGCTTGCTCTCTCTTTCTCTTTCTTTGTCTCACTCTACCTTTCTCTCTGTCTTTTAAGAGCTCCTGAATATTTATAAGAGGATGTCAAAAATAGAGCTAACCTTGATTTTACTTTCACAACTTCAACCCTGCATTGAACCTCTCAGGCTGCAGTTTCCAATACTCTTGCATATAAATTGGATTTGTTAGTAGGAGGTTGCCAGTGTGACATCTGGGTGGGGTGGAAAGTATTCCTCCCCACCCCCCACCCTACAGCAAGGTTTTTGATTCTCACCTTTGCTGCAGGAAAAGAGACAGACATTTCACAAACTGGCGATTAAACATCACTACAAATGTTTTAGAGTTTAGTCTGAAAGACGTGAAGATATGTCAGTAGAGCCAACTGTTGCCCTACACAAAAGTTAAGTAACTTTGTTACTACATGTCAATTACATGTCAACTAATTCTCATTAATTTACAACTACATGTCTACTAACTCTCAGGGTAGACTGTTAGTAGGTTTAGGGTTAGTGGAATAAGTTGACATATACTTGCAAAGTTTCTCATAGTCAGTATGTTGTATGTTGTGGACCCATCAAAATAAAGTTTTAGAAGTTATTAAGCAGACAGTCTACTAATACTCTAATGACTTCTAGTTGACATGTAGTTACAAAGGTACTTACTGTTAGTAGAATGTCTAAAGTGGACTATCGAAATAAAGTGTTACCCATGCTTTTGTTTATTTTTTTACATTACAAATTCTTAAGCCTATTCAATTAATGGGTATTTTAATACATTTCAGTGTTTGATTTATTGACATGGTCTGCTTTAAACCACTAGAATAAAGCAGAATCAGTGCCTGAATGTAAAATCTGGTACCAGTAAGCTGATTTAAAGGAATACTGTAGTTCACCCAAATCTTTAAATGCAAAGTCGTAAAGGTTTTGTTGTTCAGAACACAGAACAATATTTGAACAATTATGGTGATCATTGACTTCCATTGTATGGGAAAAAAGGTGAATTATCTCTAATGTACCTAAATAATTTTAGTTCTCTCAGTTCACATGTTTATTTTTTATTTTTTTAAATCCTTTCCGAAGAATAATTCCACACATAAAAGTCAGCAGATTCCATTTTGGCCTGATGCTGGTGTGAACTCAGTCAGGAAAACTGTGTGGGTTTCTCGTTCCTCCTGGATGGCATTGATGTGACATACATTCATTTGATGTCTGAAACCAGTCATTAAGCCCAGCAGCTGTCCACAAATTCTTCACCCTTATGCGTGGCAGACAACGAAAATACTCACTCATTTAAATAAATCTGTTAATGTGCCCATCACCACATATTTAATTTGGCCAGACCCTAACCTGTGCTGTGGAAATCTATCCTTGTGACCAGGGCACATGAATTTAAACCACATTCGTCTGCAGTTCTTACAGCAGAATGCTGATCCCAAGCAGCCTGCACCACAGTTCTTGCCCTCTCCCGTGTTTGTATAACCAGATGCTTATTTAGTCTATTTTTAAAGGTGTGGTCAGTCTTACTCAAACTCCAGAATTCCAGGAAGTTTATCTATACGGGTGCCATGTTAACCACAAGCACGGAGCAGAATCCAGACGCTGCTGCTTTATGCTGACTACAGAGGTTAATTGCACCCACCCTCACATGCAAGACCATCACCGGCCACTATTGTGTCCCGGCAAACACAATAATTAGTGTTTTGAAAAGAACTCCTCTCTCCTTTTGTTTCTGCGCAGTGCCTCTCAGCTACTGATGCACAATATCTGGGTAATTGAGAAGCAAGATGAGATTCAGCGAGGAGACATGTAAGATGTGTGAGAACAATGTCATTAGCATAATGTCTGAGTGTTCAGATCCGTATCTGCGCTCTGCTCTACCGTCCGGCATGGTCGGCGCATACATCTGTGGCCAAATGCCCACCGCTTCTAGACGGAGCTGGCTGTGGTAGTCTAAACACAGCTACAGGGTTCCGGCTGGAATAGAACTCTTGGAATGACGGAGGTCAGGGGTCAGCGATGAGGTGTTTAGGGATGTGGAGTGCTTACTCTCAGTGAATGGGGACTGCGGCTGGAAGTGGGGTCATTGGGTGTCACAGGGGAGGTATAATTACACCATCTCTGAGAACACCAACAGCCCTATTAAGAAGAATGATGGGGGAAAATGGTGGTCAAAAAGGTCTGTAGGAAGTGTGTGCATGTGTGTAATGGAGTACCATTACACACTGTAGTACACTATCAGCAGGCTGAGATGAGAAACGGCTGTTTGTCTGCTCAAATTGTTGTGTATGTTCTCAAACATAAAAGTTCTTGTTTGGTCACCTCGTTTCAACTCCCCATGTGTCTTGCTTGTTCCAGTCACAAAGTAGTTTATTTTTTCTACTTTTGTTACCAGCTTGTGCTCCCAGATGTACGGTCATTGTGCAGTTTTTAGCCTCAATATTGTTTTGTCCTCTATGAGGACACATTCTGTCTCTCTTTTCTGAGTGTTGATGCTTCTCTGTTTCAAGTCACTCTGATGTAAAATATGGCTGGTGTATCCTTGATGGTGCAGAGCTGCATCCTTCGCTGTCCCTCCCATACGAAAAGCATGTGACTGATGTTCCTAATGCGAACCGTGTTGTGCACCCTCATAACAAATAAATAAACCAGTGTCCAAGCTGAGCCCTGTCTGCTTTGGCACGCGGACCGCTGTAAATGTAATGAAGGCGAATGGTAATTCTTCTCTCTGTCAAAGCCATGCAGCCATTAGCATTTACATCCAGCCCTGCCATTCACTCAGTCACCTCGCGGCGCTCTAGCCAGCACACGCGCAACGATAAGAATCACAATCAGCGGCCTTTCCGCACACATATATTACAATGCCAGCCTCCAGATACAATGCAGAGCTCCTGACTATTAACAAGTGCACTATCTCTCCAACACAGGGGTTTCAGGTGTAGAGGAGGGGTTGGAAGATAGCAGGAGGAATCCGACAGCTTGTTCTGTGCTGTTGGAGTGTCAGTATCTCTAAGGCCCAGTGAAATGACTGCTCGAACAGATGGGGCCTAGGCCGTCCTTTCCATTTGAAATGATTGCCTCGGATGCCATTTAGTCGCGAAGAATGCAATGTGTGATTTCCTGTAGGGGAGCCTAAAAGGGCGTATCAGCCCGTAATTACACTGCATGTTTGTAATTTTTGTGTTTGTTTGTTTGTTTTTTGACTCGTTCTTTTGCAAGCCCGGCATTAAGTGAGCGAGGTTTTGGACAGTGCCATGTCATACGTCCAGGTGCTCTACCATAATGGAGCCAGTGAAATAATAATGTGTGGATGGAATGCTTTCCCACCACCCCATCAACTAATTAGGATCTAATTATCCAGGCAAGTGTAAACAATCGCAGCAGATGGCAGAATGCGCAGAATTAACTCTAATGACCCGGGGCTCAGTGGAATTCTCATTTCGATGCCTTTGTTTGTTATTTTCCTCCATTATTCTTTGCCCTACTTTCTAAATACAGTTCGTAGCTGCCTCTTCGTGCCATGCCAGAGTGCTTTCCTGCCTCCGATCTTTCTTCTTTACACTTCGGTGAGGTGTTTGCATGCCTTCAGCTTACATGATGTAATTTATCTTCACAGTAAGATCAAGTGAATTTGTAGCTTGCGCTCTCATTTACCGGTTTTGTTTGCCACCTACCTGCTTGCATTAAATTAGACGTGAAGACAAGCTCTAAGATGTAGTTCTCTATAAGTAGGCACATAATTACTGCGCACACGCCATTAAAACTTCAGTGCTCCCTCTGCTTCGCTCCAAAACTCACTACTCAAGTCCATCAAAACAGTATCTGACTTCACAGAGTCCACTGGATGAAGAGAGAAACATGCAGTCGGGGCAACTGATTGGGATTCTCAGAGGCATTGACAGAGGGGTGAAAAATAGATGTGGATGAAGTATGAGGGTGCACGGCATCTCATTAATTGATGGTTGGCGTGCACAGTTGCTTCTCCGTGTTGTGCCAAGTGCTCTGGTGCCTAATTAATCTCATGGATATCAGAGACACGTCCCAGGGCGCAAGCATCCCCTAGTGTTGAGTCAGAGCGAGATTGAGAACCAGAGAAGGAGAAAGGCAGATGAAATAGGAGGGAGGGAGAGTAGAGAGAGGTGGGGAAAGATGCAAACAGAGGTGAGTAGAAAGAGTATAGTTATAGAGGGAAATGCAAGGAGACAGCATATGCACAGCGCCAGAGACTGTGACGAAGTGTCAGAGAAAGAAGAAGTGACAAAAGGAAAGAAAATAGATAGGTGTTGAAAGAAAGAGAAGGTGGGGGAAGAATGTGCGCTGGCATTGTGTCGATGCCGCCTTCAGGAGGCTGTGCTCGGATAATTCAATCTGCCGACCATTGACTGCCCCCCATTCTGTCTTCACTCCTAATTAAATCTCTATTTGATAGCTCAATGCCGCCTCTAATTGCGTTTGAGTTACGTCACTGGCTGCCCGCAGCCCCCTGGATCAAAATCGCAATGCCGTGCTACATTACACCTCAATTAATCGCATCAATTACACATCCATTAACCCGCGGCAACCTACTCATACTGCAGTCATAGACAGATGTGCTGAGAAAACCTGAGGAGCTAATGAAATTCAGAGCTATGAGAGACTGCAAATTACCCCACCGATTGAATTGCAACAGAAGTCAAACAAAGTAATTCCGAGTTCCTTTATTATTCTACGCCTCATTCAACAGACCTGTGGTGCTTTTCAAAGAAAGACAACAACAGTAAAATAAAAGCTTTTTCTCTCTTTCTTGCTGCCATCACAATCTGCCTAAACAAAAGAACCCTTGGCGCTGCTGAAGCGGCCAACCTTGTGCCTCACAAATGTAATTTTACCAGCCATAAATACACCAACAGATACTGTACACAGTAACGTGGATCAGAACGCTGAATGTGACGGTGACGATAGTGCCGCGGCCACGCTGCTGTTGCATCTGTGTTTGTCTTAATGCGGCAACATGCTTGTTTGGCCTGAAGGGTAATGGGGCTCTTCACCTTGCTGCCAGGGTGGAGGGCACTTTGCACGCTTGGAGAGTTGATGAAGTGTAAATCGGCAGGGTGCCGGTTGTCACCGTGACAACCGCTGCTGAAAGAGAGTGACAGATCAGGCTGACCTTCAGCAGGGACCGGGAGCGCAGAGCAGGATTGTTCCTGTGCCAGTTTTGTACACTAACCTGGTCCAGCAGACAGACAAACACATACACTGACTTCTCCAGTATTGCACCTGAAGGCTGAGGTGACCATTACCCCAAGGTTCTACAATGATTCAGGAAAGGGCACCTCTTAAAAAACACCTTTAAGCCAGAGGTTGCCTAGAACTTGCGTCCACTTACTCTAAGCCTTTGTGATGAGAAAAGCAGGATTGGCTAACGTGCTTATGCACAGGTGCCAGAGGATTACGCAGAAGGGGACATGGCCTCTATCGTGTTGGAATAAGGGAGGGAATGGCAGAACAAGTGTTCAGTCCGAGCCCCAAGAGTATGATTGCGTGCCAGCATGGTGCAGTGAAAGCTCTGAGGGGCATGCTTTATGGATCCCGCCTGGTGCCTGTGGCCTTTGTCTCAGAGCTATTAAAATTCTGTGTGTGCAGCCTGAGTGGAGCGTTGCCATTCGAGGTTGGCTGTCAGGTTAGTGGAAGTGCTTCTTTGTCGTTTCTACGGTGGCCAGTGGTGGTAAGGTGGATAAGGGCACAGCAGAATGATGGCCTCGGCCCGACCAAGCATGAAGAGAACATTAACCGCCCCCTGACTCCGGCCAGCTCAGCTTGCCCGCCGCAGGGCTCCTCTACCGCAGAGGAATCTCCCCTAGGTTCTCCATCTGGACCAACAATCCATGCCACCCAACACCCACACACAAACATACAGCGTCTGGAAGGAACCTCAATATAGCAAACTTCATTCACCTAGTGCGTGTTGACATGCTTCTTATCTCCTGCCGCCCCCCCATTAAGATCAACACAAAAAGGCACCTTCCTTTAGTTTTATCTTTTTCTTCCACTTCCGAACCACGGGGATTCTAATGAGAAATGGCACCTGCGTTATGGCTCATTAAAGCTGAGTTTAGCATCATCCTGACCTGGGGTTTCTTTCTCTCTGTGGGCACGCTCTCCTGCGGACCTAGCCCGCCCACTCAGAGCAGGATTTTAGAGAGTGAGAAACAGAGCTGCTTAACCCTGCCTGAGCCCCAGCAGATCAAAGCCTGGCGCTCAAACAGTGAAGAGGCCACAGGCACTGACTGACATTCTCATTACAATATGGAGATCGCTCTCAGCACCAAGAAGCTTCCTATGTGAGGACAATGTCAGACCTCTGAAAACTAGTCTGTGCTCTGCCTCCATTTCATGCTAACATAACCTTTCGTCTGACATAATAGGAACCCATGGGAGTGAAATTTTCACCGCATTGTGTACTCGGCCACAAAGACCCTGTTCTTTTTTTTTTTTGTCTAAAACAACACAGCTGCTCCAGCCCTTTTGAGAACTCTCGACCACAAACATTAACGGTTTAGACAAACAGCATAACTTTCTTCAGAAACTGTTTAAAATCTAAGGTCTCGGTTCTGCCTCACTCAGAGGAAAATTGTGGAGCGGTTTGTGTTTCACAGGGGACATTATGGAGTTCTCAATTTTGTTTAAAATACCTCTGTGTTTCTCCTAAAATTCCTTACAAAAAAAAAACACTTACACACATGGGGCAATTGGTAACCTACAGTAAGACTTTAGAGCAGGGGTATTAGCCACTATTAGTCACCAATAATATTATAGATGATTGCGATTCATTTTGTAATAAATGAAGATTTTGATATTTAAATTATTTAAATTAAGTATTTAAATTATCTGTATTATATTGAGTTTATACTGAAATCTGCAGATTTTGGTACCCAGGCAACAATGGGCACAGTATGAGACATTCTTGAGTTGTATTTATTTTTTAGGAATAAATCTTAAATAAAAGTGTCAATTTTCTCTTCATTTAATTTGATTTTTGTCTAGGAGAAATGATCGAAATATCAAAGAAAGTCTCACTCATGATTTTTCTATCCTGCGGGCAGTCTAGATGAGACTTCACAAGATGGCACAAACAATCGAACAGTCAAACCACACACACACATTCACACACATATGCGCAACCGTCCATCATATCGTCGTAGGGGGGATGCTGCTTTCAGCCAATCGATGTGGAGCCTGATTTTGCACCTGAGGTCTCTAATGGTGGTATGTTTATAGTGCGGCATTGCTAAGTGGATCTGCCTCTCCACTGGCTGTGCTGAATGGCAGTGCATTTACTGGAGGATAAAATGACTGTGGTGGCATGGTTGGCGAGCGCTGTGCACTCAGGGTGGGGGATAGTGAGGACTGGGTGGGGGGTGGATTTGAAATGCCTGGCAGTATATGTCTGCTCACAGAGGAATTGTTTTTAAGAGCCTTTTACCCAATGGCAATGATTTGGAGGGTTGTACTAGGCTTGATTAGGCCGATAACAGTTTCAGTCCTTTAGACAAAAATAATTACCCATTCTTCATGCAAGGGAGCATGTGGGTGAATGATCGTTTTTATAAGTACTTATACATATGTGCATGACCATAGCAAAATAAATAAATAAAATAAATAGATATGGGAATATGGGAATGAATATGTTTTGGCCTTCCTTGTCTACAGGCTCCAGACAGCATTTTAAGTTGACTGAAAGTTGTTAATATGTATCATATAATTGTGTATATTTGTTGTTTGTGTGAGACCTCAGTCCAAACTGAGATCTGTATATGCTTGGTGGCGCCCCCTAGAGGAGAGACTCCGTAACATGCCTCTCGGTGCACCTCGCAGCACAGAGAAATTAGCACAATGTTTAACAACCCTGCAACAGAGCTCCAGGGCTTGCTAGCTTATTGCCTCAATTAATAAAAGCTTTAATTGGCTTTCCACAAACACAATGACAATCAGATCCATGTCACCTACAGAGAACGACTCGGTTGCAATCGATAGGTCCCATCATCTGCTCCTCGTGAGGGAAATGAAAGCACTTTGTCTCCTGGCTGAAGGCACTCGCATGCAGGGCTTTGTGTTTGTCTGAGAGTCTGTATAATCCGACTGTTTTAGAAAGACTGAAGATGAATGGATTCCCCGGCACACTATAGCTCATTCTGTCAGGTTTGCAGGCGGAGCGACTGCATCTTAAAGTTATCTTCAAAACCTTCCCTCACTTAGCCCGTCAGGCCCCTGAAATTCTCACCTCACCCTTCCTCTATCAAGACTTAAGATGTCTCCAGAGCGTCTCAGCGTCACAACAGACAAATCGTTTCTTAAATTGTCTTTTATATTTTAAGAGACCAAATTCACTTTGTCAAATCATGTTTAGCTTTTCGTTCTTAATGGCTTCTTTTGCCTTTGTTTCTGCCTCTCTCACTCTCAGCATGATGTGATTCAGCAGTGAGACATGTTTTATCTTTCTTTGTTGGTAGTAAACAACATCTCTTTCAAACAATCAGCCTGTTGAATATGGGGCCTGATGGTTAGTGTACAAGCTCTGACGTGTTGCCACTATCTATATATATCAAAATGCCAAAAATAAAACTTTAAAGAAGGAAACTTCAACAGCTCCAACAGTAGCTGTAACCTTCCTTAGATCTATTTCTTCTCATTCCCTGCGGTCTTCAGCCGAGTGATGCCAGTGGTGCCGCCACGGTGAGGTCACTGTCTAAAATCATACAAAGCAAATGTAAGTCAAACTGGGCAATGGTGAGACGTAGACGAAAAGACTTATGAGAGAAGAGGAGGCATTATGATTGGCTGATTACTCTGCCAATGTGATAATACCCACCTGTCTTTTTCACAACCGGTCTGTAAATAAGCCTGAATGGGTCTAACAGGTGGCAATGGATGGACTAATTTCAAAGTAAACAAGTCACTCATTTGGATGTCACCACATGAATTGAAATGAACTTGAAATCTCTTTACCCAAGATCTGTTGCTTAATGGTTCAAAAAGAATAAATAAAACAAAAAAATGTTAAAAAATAATAAACTGTGAATAATAATAGCTAAACAACATTTAGTACTAACAAATAATTTACATACACATTTTGCTGGTGACTATATTAGTGCAGTTATTATTTTTCAAGCAATATTAAAATGTCACAATCAAGACAATATTTGAGCCGTCCTATTTAAGAGGTATATATACCACTGCTACTTTCATAAAATAAATTAAATTAAATTCATTTAAAAATAAATAAATAAGTCGGTTGTATGGCAAATGTCAGTTTAATGTTTAATGTACATACTGATTTGTATTTTTTAAGCATTATAATTTTAATTATGTTAATGTAACTAAATTTCATTTTAAGACTTATTTTGGGGCCCACTTGGAAGTTTGCTTAGGCCCTCAAGTGGCCTTCTGGTTGAGAACTAATGGTGTAAAGTAAATAGTCTTTTATTGTGCTTTTCTCCTGTGGAAAAAGGATGGAATATCTGCTCATTTTCATGTACAGAAGACATTTACAGAAGACCATCAAATGCCAGCTCGACAGTAACTAGCATTGTTCTCCACTATTTTTTTTACTTCCACTTCCGCTCAAGTGCTACACTATTCTAGTGAAGCTGACTGCTGACTATGTATTGTTTTCTCCCTTGGATTAATCTGCTTGTATTATTCTGGTTTGTAAGTCTCTTTGGATAAAAGCGTCTGCTAAAATGAATACATGTAAATGTAACCTCAGCCCTAAGCTTGACTCTAAATCTCACCCTTATATCGGATTGGTTGACAGAAATGTTGTCTCTGGACTAACAAGTATGTTGATCCAGGAACATGTCCTACTTGAGTGAAACATGCTAAGCCTCTTTCTTTCTCTCTCGCTCTCTCTCCCTCCAGACGATGTCCCACCCTACTTCAAGATGGAGCCGGTGGCAACCCAAATCCACCTGGAAGGGAACCGGTTGGTTCTCACCTGCATGGCTGAGGGCAGCTGGCCTCTAGAGTTTAAATGGCTTTACAACGGTACCGAGTTGACACGTTTCTCCCTGGAGTACAGGTGACACTTCCCATCTTCCCACTGCTGTATGAGTGTTTCTGCAACTATGAGCACTTTTGGCCCTGTAGACATATTGAAAATGCACTTTCGCACAGGTAATTTCATTTGTGTACTAGTGCATTTTGTGGTGTAAATAGTGATGGTGATGGAAATGACATTTTAATTTTGACATTTACACAAAAGAGTATTTTTCTGTTTTATTAAAAAAAATGACATTTTAAGGATAAATCTGAGAGCTCTTTTGTGTGGCTTATGTTTCCTAAATACAAAATAAAAAATAAAAAAAATATATATATATATATATTTATTTATTTGATTATTTATTCTTCATTTATTTGAAGATTGAACGTCAGGGCCTGGGAGAAGAATAAAACAATAAAATATATTCATAAAAGGCATTTCAAAATTAGAAAAGAAAATAATGAAGCCCTGGTAAAAAGTTCCCAAAACCATTTTAATATGACCTTCATATAACAAACAGAAAAAAATTAAGTCTTTTAATTTGAATAAAAATCAACCCCTGGGTCACGAAGATGCCTGTAGTTGAAGAAACACGCATTTATCACTCTGACAGCTTAATTATTATCACAAATAGAACATTAACCACAGTTTCAATTGCAACAAATTTCATTCAGTTTTCTGGTATTTATTTAAATGATGTCTTCTTTCTTTTTAGTGAGTCAAGAGCGTTTGCGGATTGTAATCCTCTTGAGTTGTAGCGCCTCATTCCCTCCGCAGCCATGAAATCACACTCATATTGCCTCTCAGCTCACATTAAATTAGAATGAGATGTATTTCCTGAGCGATCCCTGTCGTCCATGTTTTGTTTTATGTATTCTGCATAAATGTTGTATCCCTGGTGAAGGCAGTGCAGAATTATCCATCAAGAAAGAGCAGGTAGCCGAGTACCTTGTGAATTATTTTCAATAGCTTCAAGAGCTATGTAATATTTATATTTGAAAAGGCAAAGTGTCCCCCCCCCCTCTCGCTCTGGTCGCAGTGAGGTGGCTTGGCTGTATTCTTTTCCTGCACTCTTTGTACCTGCTGACCACAGGACTCCAGATGGACTCTTTCATATTTGCCTTTGCATTATAAGAAGTCCTAATAGCTAAAATTCTAAGCTACCCGCAGTGCTTACTCTAAGTAGGGGTCGAGTCAGACGTTTTCTGGCCTCTTTCAGAGGTTCCTGCTCGCTACGGCTTTTCTGCCTGTCAGTCAAGACAATAGCAGCGCTTCCGACGCAGTCCACAGAGCATCTCCAAAAGATCCCTGGTGACTGAAACTTCCCTGCAGTCTCTTACGTCTCAGACACTGATATGTGTGTGTGTGTTTGCATAGTTTCCTCTTTCAGCGAGTGTGGACTTGCTCTCTTCTTTGTATTCCTCAGGTCCACCGATCAAAGAAATAGCTTGAATCCTCTTCAGCAGGTCATACTAAACCTGTGACTAGTAATGCAGGAAAACTAAAGTATCGGAAAAAGAGCTGGTGGTGTAAAAATTAGGCAACATTGACTGGTTGAGTAAAAGCACCACTGCCCACATGCTCAGCTCTCTCTTTATCACTCCATTTAACTAATAGGTCTTGCCACAGGCTCGTGACTGAAGCAGTGTGCGTAGGTGTAAAAACACACTTGCGTACTTCATGTTTTCATGATGGCGGCCTAGTTTTAGTTTTTTTTTTTTCAATAGCATACATGACTACGATCACAGATTTTCAAAGCACATGAATAACCCATATCCAAGACCCCTCGTTTTGCATGAAGTCACAGTCATCTTAATGGGATATTTCTGTCATCATTTACTCACCCTCATGTCATTCCAAACCTGTGTGGCTTTTGTTCAACATATGAATAGTTCAGATGAAAAAGCCTCTAAATGTCATCTGAAATTTTTATCTAAAATGAGCATTTTTATCAGGCTCCTATGTTTAGGTTCAGTAATTTTACTCTAGTGGCAATATATAGGTCCTTTTCTATGCAATTAAAGTGAAATAACTAAACATAAATATAGGAGCCTGATAAAAATGCTCATTTTAGAAGAAAATTTCAGATGGCATTTAGAGGTTTTTGCATCTGAACACTTCATGTCTTCTTTTGTATTTCAAAGGAAAAATAAAATCGTACAGGTTTGGACTGGTATGACGTTGAGCAAAATATGACAGGATATTCAATTTTGGTTTAATTATCCTATATATTATATACAGTGGAGATCAGAATTAGAGAACAATTTATGAACACTTTTTTTTTCCAGAAATAATTTAATCTTCATCGTTCAAAATTTAAAGGAATTTTAGTTGTGGCTATACCATGCTAATAGAACAGTGTTTCACAAAATAATCAAGGCACTTCAACAAAACAAAAAACAAAACTTTTATTTTGCGGAAAACACAGTGATGATAATTAGAGAACAGCAATTACTGCAGCACGAAGAAAGATTACTACTAAAATTTCTAAAGGTTACAGCAGTCAAAGAGTAGTAGGAAGTGTAGAGGCCCTTGCATTGAATGACTTAAGCACTACCGCAGGACATCACTAGTCTCTCACACACTGCTTTGGTGTCATCTTGGTCCACTCTTCTTCCAGTCTCTTCCACAGTTCGGTGACTGTATTGAGACACTAGTATATGCAGAGACAGATCCTTACCCTGCAATTCCAGCTGCAGTGTTGAACCGATTCCCCATTGAGATTCTCCGTATTATCCTGTCCTCTCCTACATTTGTCTTTCGTGGACAACGAACCTTTTTGGGGGACTTGAATGAGTTAGTGACATTGTAAAGATGTAATATTCTGGAAATCACAGATTTGAAATGAACAACTTCTCGTGTTTTGGCTGCTATTGGCCTTCATCTGGACAACCTGCTATCAGAGGGTTTCAGTGACTTTAGAACATCTCACCATCTTGCAAAGTCAGTGAAAACTGGAAAGTTTGGCTGCTAGTTAAATAGGTTTTGTCAGATAATTAAGGAAATTAGCACAACGTGCAGGATCAATGCCAATAACTGGATTTCTGAAAGTGTTCTCTAATTTTGATCAGTGTTCTTTTTCAAATATCTCATTTAAGTTTTTTATAATGTGCTTCAGAATATATTTAACTCATGAAATATGCTTAAAAACTGCTTTTATATGCTTTTCCTCCTGTTAGGATAACTTCAAATAAGCAGTGACTTCGAAATTTAGGAAATTTTAGGTTGTTCACTAATTTTGATCTCCGCTGTATATAAATAGTAGTCTAACAACAAACATTTTACAAAAATCTCCCAACCCTATTTGGGAACTTTGATTTTGAAAGGTTATAAAATGTGCCCCTAGTGGTCATTTTGTGTTGAATATGCAGAGAAATTAAAAGCACGATGGACACTTGGTTATGTCCATTGTTAGAAAAGGGGCAGATTTTAGCAGTTACATCAATAACATTGCATTTTAATGCAACACGCAAAACTAGATCAGGTTCATTTTCATTTATTTTCAAAGGGTCAGTTCACATACTGCACAAGAGGGCCGGGTCTCCCAGTGGTCAGCAAGTGGTCAGCAAGTGGTCAGCTTGCATTGTATGCAGCTCTAGTGTTTGGTTCCCTTTGATGGTCTCAGGTCATCCAACCTGATGTTTTGTGGGCCCCTGGTAGCTAGAGGCCCCAGGGCACTGGCCCTATCCATAATCCAAGCCAGCCCACATCCACATAAATATTTCTCTCCTTTGTTCTATCTGAAGTGTTAATGGTCACTCCTGTGTTTTGTTGTGATCGCAGCACCAGGGCTGCCCGAGGACTCCTATCTATTGTTGATAAGGGTTCTTTCTTCAACAGGTTACCCATGAACACCCTGAGCTGGCTGAGTGTTGCGGCCTGATCTGCACTCGAGTAGAAGCTAGGACTTTTTGATTAATTATGGACCAATAAATAGCTTTTTTGGATCAAAGGCCATTTGCTACAGCCAGTGCTTTGGGCTTGCTCCAAGCTCCCATGCTGTGAGTATGAAAAGTAGCAAACAATGGTTGATGGGATTCCGATTTTCTTTTACCAGGTATGTAATTCCGTCACTGGATCGCTCCCATGCAGGCTTCTACAGATGCATCGTCAGGAACAGGGTGGGAGCTCTGATGCAGAGGAGTTCACAAGTCCAGGTCGCCTGTAAGTATCACATCATATCCAAGTGCGATTGCTTAAGATATCACATTAGCAAAATGTTGCTAACAGAGCAAAAAGCTAATTGTCTGTTGTCGATAGTGTAGCAACACTTGAAGTAACTTTCACAGAAGTCACTTTTGAATCCATGTGACCAAATTTAACTAGTTGTGAAATTTGCATCAGGAATATTTCCTTCATGTGAAATTCCTTATCATTCCTATTTTAATAATTGGATTTAGTCCAATAACAGTAAATGTGATCACACCTTTAGAAACGTGATAATGATGTGAGGCAGCTTTAGTGCAAACAGTGTGAAATGATTAATGTACCAAAATTTAATACCTGGTTTATGGATTCTGAAACATTTTGATTGGCAATTTTGTTGCTTTGTTCATTTAGCACAGACAAATTAGCATACAGAAAAGCTGGTGCTAGAAACGTGTCACGTCAAACCAAGTTCCCAGCTAATCAGAATTATTTGGCTTCCCAACTTTTTGGGAAGGTTCTCTAAAGGTTATGAACAAAAGTTCTTCCTGTAACGTTAATAGTAAACTAGTCTTTAATAATGTTCTAAAACCATTAGCACAAAAATGTTATATTTACATCATTCATGGAATGTGTTTTAAACATTTTAGCTGGATGTTCATCCAACGGTTTTTAAAAGCTACTACTTTTAGAACATTCAGAGAACATTCAATAGTAACATTCTCATAATGTTAGCAAACTAATAAAATGGAATGCTCCCTTAACGTTCATAAGAAAAAAACATAACGTATTTAAGAAAGTGGACTTTTTGAAAGTTTAGAGAACATTCAGTAATTCATAACTCATTGGGAACTTTAGCAAAAAGCTCTTAGAACATAAAGCCGGATGTATATTTTCAGAATTTTCATTGTGAACAACAGTGCATATGCGAGGGATCTAACCATTTGAAAAAAAAGTGGCATGTACGTGTCTATCTACACTCACGGTCAAAGGAGTATACTTTGAAAGACACAGAAGAAAAGAACACAGAATGAAGCCTTAAGTGTTAGTTGCCAAAAGAGTCATATCACACGGTTGGAACTTTGTGTTTCCTGTCACTATGAGTCACAATGTCCCTGTTCTTGTTTTGTCCTCTCACTTTGCCTGTTCTTCCTGATTTGTTCTCTCTGTTTCTCAGACATGGAAGGCTTTGTGGAGGGAGAACGGTCTCAGGTGGTGTCCCAGGGGGAGGCGGCCTTGATCTCCCCCCCACAAATCCACAGCTTCCCGCGGCCCGGGATCACATGGTTCAGAGACGGGCGCAAGATCCCCCCCAGCAGCCGCATGTAATCTTCTCTTTATATGTGGATCAGAGTCAACTTAATGGCCCCCGTTCTCACAGATAGGCTATTATACCTTACAGAAATAGAGTACAATGCTGTTGTATAATTACTCTGGAACTTCCAGAAACATGCCAGGAGTGTTTACTGCAGAATCTCTCATTGATAAAGTCGGTTATAATAAGAACCCCTGTTGACTTTAGACTAAAGGTGATTGAAGGCTAGAGAGGAAGCCGGCAACACGGGAGCCAATTAGACAAAGTGGACAAAAGGCCTTTATTGATGACCTTGGATGATTGACAGAGTTTGCGCCTGAGTGCGCGCCGCCCCGTGTGTGTGCATATGTGTGTGCAGTCCATGTTAGAAAGGTCTTAGTAATCACCTGAGATCAATTTACCTCATCCGCCAGCAGGAGGCTCGACAAAAACAGCCGGCATGTTTGATGATCTATAATTCATGCTGATCGTCCGGCATGTCACATCTGACGTGAGGGTTTTAGACACTTAGGATTGTGTTCCCCCTCCATAGCGCATGGACTGGAGAACATTCAGGCACTGTTTTTCAGCTGGAGTATATGAGGAATCCCCAATGAGACACTGAGCGTTGAGGCAGTGGTTATATAAACATCTGAAGTTCCAGCGGCGCTGCTCCGTGCTTCATTCTGTCTTGCTCTCCGTGTCTGTCGAGCGGCAGTAATGGTCCTATATGATGGTGAAAGGGCCTGACAGCATACGATTTGTTTGCCGCTTGTTTGTTGCTCCTTCAATGCATTGATATTCCGCGGCGCGTTTGGTTTGGACTCTGTGAGAGCCCTCACTCTAATTGTGCTGGAGTCGGTTTAATCTGGGCTGATCAGGCCTGTGCTGACAGATACACAGGCTCTAATCTCGCTGCACTCCAAGTGTCGACTCTCATTTAACCACACACACTCACGCATGACCTGCATTTTAGCTCCAGCAATCCTAAAACACTTATCCACTCGAGTTTTCAATGCAAATAACATTACCATCCCAGTCTATGGCCGTAAACAGTTTTCCTCAGCACTGCTGTGTGTTTGAGTTGTTTACTAACGTGTTTGCTGTTTGCAAGTTGTGTTTTCTAGTTCTGTGACTACTGTTCTCTATCCAACGTCGTAGAGCCCTCACTTTGGACAACACTCTTGTCATTTTGTCCGCCGTGGCCCCTGACGCGGGCCGGTACTACGCCCAGGCTGTCAACGACAAGAACGGAGAGAACAAGACCAGCCAGCCCATCATCCTGAATGTAGAAAGTGAGTTCTAAATAAAAAATCAACACACGTTTTGTGAGATCCAGTCTTCAAAAGACTGTCTGCAACATCCTAGGGCAAGGATTCCCAAACTTATTTGTCAGTCAAACCCCTTACCTAAAATATTTACTTGTACCCCCTTACATTTTAAATGGAAGTCAAATATTTAACAACACCTTGGCATGTTCACAGTTCTACGATGTCAGTTATGGTCACATGGCGTATAGGTAAATAAATAAAATATTTACATATTTTTGATCGTTTTTATTTTAAAATCATTTATTTATTAATAGTTTTTTTAGCTTTTCATTTAGCTTTTTCCATCACCCCAGTTTAGTATACCCTGCCCTGGGGGGTCTATGGCAGCACTGCAGGTGGTCCAGCAATTATTGTTTGATCTCAAACAAATATTTAAATATATGTTAAAAAAATATATATATATATTTAGACAGACTTATATACAATATTCGAGTTCAGCTAAATGATTCATCGTCCCTCTCACATTAAAATGCATTAAAGGGGTGGTTTACTGGTTTTTTTTTAGGCTTGATTGTGTTTATGGGGTGCAGTCTAACATGTTCATGCTTCGTTTTTTTAAAAACGCATTATTTTTCATAAAATGTACCTTTATTCCACACCGCTCTGTCCCTTCTCTGACAAACGCCTCGATTATTTCCTGTTTTTATGAAGCCCCTCCCTCAGAAATACGTGATGGGCTCTGATTGGTTAGCTGGCTCAGTGTGTTGTGATTCATTAAACCGCCGAGCGTGTGTCTAAATGTCCCGCCCCTCAGCTCAGCGGCACGTGCTCTGGTTGTATTGTAAACAATGGCGTCTTCTATATTGCTTATCAATTTGAGCCCGATTGAGACGCAGAGGATATTAGTGAAGAGGATCGCGCAGAACCTGTGCAAGCACGGCTCTTAATGGTATGTTTGTTTGTTTGTTGTCTCATACTTTTAGATACGCTGTTATTATGCTACTGCTTATGTTAGCTTTTAATATACGGTTTTATTCTGATTAAAGCTTTAATACAGTACGGCAACCGCACACGCGTCCATGTATAACGCTTCTCATGTGAAAATGTATAATTGGAACAGTTTGTTGGAGCTGATCTGACGATCTGAATGAGAGAGAGAGAGAGATGCAGAGCAGGGCGACGCGAGGAACAGTATTAAGAACAGCTGTTTTAGAACATTAATTTTGAAACTTGTGAATCCATTAGAATCGTTAGAAGACAGAATCACGATTCATATATGAATAGATTTTTACGTGCACCCCTAGTTTTCTCTTCCTCTTCTCTAAAGCAGCACAGCATGGCCTCACCCCCTACTTTACATGTTCCCGAGGGAGGGGTTTATCTGGGTTTTTGAGGTAACGGACCCGGGAAGTAACTCGTTGTGGTCCCTTACCAGCCATTTTTGTAGGCATTAAACTTCCAGAATTTTAAAAGACGATATCTCTGTTTGCATTGAACTTTCAGCTCTGCAACTTTGCAGATATTGTTTATGCTCAAACAGCAACATTACACACTAACTAACGTTAAAAAAGTGAAATTGCAATCAACCACCCCTTTAACTAAAATTAAAATAATGCGTTACTTATATATATATATATATATATATATATATATATATATATATATATATATATATATATATATATATGTATTTACAGTGCTTATTGCTTTCAATTTGTAGTCCATTACTGATTCCAAATTACATGACAAAATTGTAGTTAGTATAGTAATGTAATCCATTACATTACACATCACACTACTTTTTGATTACTTTTGAATTAGCTCGTTAATCACATTGACAAGAAATAAGATAATCTTGTACCAAAATGCTATAAAAATACAAAGAGAAAGAAAATGTATCCCATTCGTTGTTAACATGAAGTAAATTAAACATTTCATTACATCAAGGTTTTTCCAAGCTGGGGTTCGTGAAGTAACTGCAGGGGGTTTGTATGAAAAGCTAATAATTAATTCAATCATAGAAAAAAAAAAAAAAAATGTATGCAATGTTGAAAACTTGAAACACTTTTTAAAATTTTAATATTTTTTTGTAAATCCAGTGGTCAAATGCTGTGTGGCCTCCCAAGTTTCTGTGTAATTATATCCATATGGCCTTTTTGTGAATGTCTACAAAACTAGAAGACTTTCTGAATGTATATAAGTGCTATTTTACGAGTATTTAAAAATGTATTATAATCTAGTTACTTAATTTGTAATCTGATTATGTAATCCAGATTACATGTAATCAGTTACCCAGCACTGCATATTTATATGCAGTACAACCATCATTACAAAGTTAATTAATATACTGGTCTAACATTTGTAATAATGAAGATTTTTTAATATTTTTGAAACAAGTCCCTCACCAAGGCTCCACCAAAAATACAGTAATATTGTGAAATATTATTAAAATAACTGTTGTTAGTCTTTTTCCTCTTTTATTGATACGAATAGTGGAGAGTAAACCTGAAATGATAAAGAATAGGGTTCAACTGATGGAAGCTGGACTCGAACACACATTTTCTACATAAGCACCATTTCTCAATGTGCTGAAGCATTTTCACAAACTGCCAGGCAATCTTATTTATTTGCAAACTGATTTTTCACACTATCCAACAGGTGAAATGACGTTCAAAAGTAAACAACTCCATCGCCCCCTAGCGGCTGTGCATGACACCTAAAGTAGTGCACACACTGGGTCAGACTTCAGTTTGTCAAGAATCAATATTCCCCAACTCGCTGCGCAGTAGATTGCGAGTATGTGGCGTGTGGTGAAGCTTCATGGAGCTTTGTATGATAGCTGTGGTCCTGCGGTGCCACAATGACAAGGTGATTAATCACCCTCATAAAAGCAGCCCCTCTCTTTAATAGACCCCACAAAAACAGATTTATGAAAAAGAGAGGCAGACCATAAAGTCCCTCTGTGAGACCATGGCCCACTGTAACTCTTATCCAGGGGTCCAAGTATGGAAAAGGAGGCAAATAAAGGGGAATAAGATCAAGACAGAAGAAAAGAGAGATCACTGATTGAGGGCAGAGAATCAATGGACAGCTAAAGGTTTCCAGGAGCCGGCAAATGATTGCATGGCATTTAATCATGTCAACGGTGTCTCTCAGTCAGGCCCCATTCTGCAGCGCGGCACATTAGCGAAGGTATTACAGTGCACTTACAGGAGGAGAGGGTGCAGACAATTACATATATAATACTAAGCACATAATAGAGAGGGCTGTGAGAAAGAGACGAGCAAGTGCTCTGGGCTTCAAGATTGTCTTTATGTCTGCCTTCTTTCACTACCTCCACCTTTACTCTGGCTTTCTTTCTATCTATCTCTCTTTTATTACTCAGAGGTTGCTCGTTCAAATGGTTTCTCTGGTTCTAGGTTTCACAGGCTCCCAAATGGCTCCAGTGGGGTCACGGAGCGGCCATTCACAAGATAACCACTGAGAAGAGCGCAAAATGTATGCATACTGTAAAAGTGTGGAGATGTAAAGTTCATGTTAGAAGTAAAGCTCACATGATTTGGGCTTGGAAAAATTTGGATGGAATCATATACTGAAATCTCTTGCTTTGTTACATTTTTTGTGATATTGTTTTGAAAGACACATGGGAGATTATTAAGGTGTTTTTCCTCAGAAGTAAAATCTCATAAGCAAGAGAATACAGAAAGTCTCCCTTTGCTCTTCATTTAAATTCACTGTGAAACGCTTTTGGTAATCCATTTACTTCAATATTTTCACATGTTTCAAAGCAAAAACAGGATTTAGACAGAAAGAAACGCAGGTTGGGGCTTGATTTTATTCATTGGCTGTTAATTAGGAAAAGACTTCCTTTGAAATAACACACTGATAATCATGATAAAGATTTGCAACTGTAAACAAATCCTGATGCTGTCAATCACAATGCAGTTTATGTTTTTTGGAGGCTTTTATTTTCACCAAAGCTGTGTTTATTTGATTAAAAATACTATAAGAACATGTGAAAATGTGACATTTTAATACAATTTAGAACAACAATAATACAATGTATAATAAATAATTTTGATATGTAATGTATTCGTTTTATTCAGTCAAAAAATACAGAGAAAAATGATTATTTTCTATTTGAATGTTTTTTAAATTGTAATTTATTTCTGTGATTTTCAGCACCATTACTCCAGTCTTCAGGTCACATGATTCTTCAGAAATCATTCTAATATGCTGATTTGGTGAATAAAAGCTTCTTTAAAGAACAGAAAGCTCAAAAGAACAGAATTTATTTGAACTGGAAATCTTTTGTAACATTATAAATGTCTTCACTGTCACTTTTGATTGTTTTAATGCATCGTTGCGGAGTACAAGTTTGAATTTCTTAAAAAAAACTTTCTGACTCCAAACTTTTGAACAGTACTGTATATAAACAGCATTTAAGTATTCCAGGAAGCCAATTTACAGCTTGAGTCGCATCTTAGAGATCTCATTTGTAATTGTCTTGCCTATGTGCTTCTGCTTCTCTTCAGACGTTGGCGGCCCAGCAGACCCCATCGCTCCTTCTATTATAATCCCTCCGAGGAACACCAGTGTGATGGTGGGCACGTTTGAGGTCACACTGGAGTGCGTGGCCAATGCAAGGTGTGTGTGTTTGTGTGTACACAAGCACTCAAAATGACCTCTATCAAACTATTAAAACTCAATTCTGTTTATTTGTTTCCTTCAGGCCACTCCTATCTCTCATTCCCCGCTTGTGTTTATCCGTATTTCTCTCTCTACCTCCAGGCCTCTCATTAAGCTCAGCATTACATGGCGGAAAAATGGAGTGCTGGTAAACCGAGGCCTCCGGGACTTTGGCCGCCGTCTGACTATCAGCGGTCCTTTGGTCAGTGACAGCGGCTACTACGAATGTGAAGCCTCCCTCCGGAGCAGTAGCGCCCCCTCTGTCAGCGCTGGAGCATATCTGCACGTCCTAGGTAACCTCATGTTCCTTCCTCTTGTCAAAACTATGTTTAAAATGTGCCTTGTACTGAAAGTTTTCAAAGTTTGCATTATTTTTTTTCCCCCTTTTAATCTTCAAAAATGTCAGCACAGGCACGCAAAAAAAAAAAAATCATTCAAGAACTTTCTCCAAGATGAAAGACTAATTTATGAAAGTATTCATCTCTTAGAGTAAATACTAGCCCTCTTGCAGCAATTACTGCCTTCAGTATGTCTCTTCGAGCCTTGCACATTTACTTGTTTAATTTCCGCCCATTTACCCTGCAAATATCTTCCAACTCTACAACATTAAATGGAGAGTGTCTGTGGATTGAAGTTTTTAAGTCTTGCACAAGATTTCAATTAGAGCTGAGTCAAAGTTCTTGCTGGGTCATTGCAAAATATTAACCTTCTTTTATCCTTTACTGCTGTGTGCTTTTAGTCGTTGTTCTGATAGAAAATGAACAAACCTAGATATCTGGCAGACTGAATGAGGTTCTCTCAAGGATTTGCCTGTATTTGGATCTATTCATGTTGCTTTTGATGCCAACAGCTTCTTCCACTGAAAAGAGACTATTATTATGAGTGATGGTAAGGATGGTATTACTTGGGTGTTGGACCAAAGACTGTGCTTTCCTTTCAAGCCTCACATAGCTCAAGTTTAGGCACTTAGATGTTCCTCCAAAAGGTTTCATGCTTTCTCATCTGGATTTTAGCAAACTATGGATGAATCTTGGCATCTGTCTTCTTCAGAAATTACTTCTAGGAAAGTGATTCTGGGAAGAGCTGAAGATTATTGATGTCTGATGTTTTAGATCCTCACACTGCTGCTGTTTTTTGGTACTTTGACAGATATTGAAGTCCAGTTGCTCAGTTTGTTGAGATAGCTTAATCCTAGGGCTGTCCGGGTTGTGCTTTGTTTATTCACTTTTGTTATGATGGGCTTCATGGTGTCTAAAGGAAGATTCTAAGTTTGCCAGTCTTTTTATGAACTTGTCCAGGTGTTTTCCACACAGTACCTTCATCTTGAAGTTCTTCAAACAGCTCCTGGGTCTTAAGAAGAGCAAGGCTGATCTTTATTGCTATTTGTTGCTCTGTTTAATGAATAAGAAAAGTTTTTGTTTAATATCCAAGGGAACCCATGTTCAAATCTTAAAGTAAAATATACAACCATTAAATTGTCTGGGGTTGGTAAGACTTTTTTTAAAGAAGTTTTTGAAAGAAGTCTTGTATCTTGTATTTATTTGATCAAAAATACAGTAAAAAAACACTAATATTGTGAAATTGTATTACTATTTAAAATAACTACTTTCTGTTTGAATAAATTATAAATTATGCATTCCTGTGATGCAAAGCTGAATTTTCATCATTACTCCAATCTTCAGTGTCACATGATCCTTCAGAAATCATTGTGGTATACTGATTTGATGCTCAAGAAACATTTATTAATGTTATCAATGTTATATTTTTAGGATTCTTTGATGAATAAAAAGTAAAAAAGCATGTTTTAGAAATATATATTGAAATGCATTATAAATGTCTTTACTGAGATATTTGATTAATTTAATACATCCTTAATGAATGAAACTTAAACAAACAAACAAACAAATAACTTACTGACCCCAGACTTTTGAACATTAGAGCAAAATCGCCCAAGCGAAATACATTTTCATATAAGGCTAATATTTAAATGAATATGTAATATGTAAAACTCTTTGGAGGTCCTGTGATGACAAATTAATTTTTCATAAAAAATTTGCCTCAAAATCATCAGTTCTGTTTAAATATATTTTAAAATGCAATTTACTTCATAAAACAATTGCTTCACTTAAGTTAACTTTTTTTTTTTTTGCTGCTCTGGGCATAAAATATTTTTATATATCCACAATATTCATGTAAACCTTAATTATTAAAGGTGCAAAAGTGCACAATTGCCTCCTCAGTTTGAATGGGCATGACGCTTCTGCACATTATTAATGCATCTAGTGTGATCTGTCATATCAGATAATTAAACACTCCACTATAGTTGGTTGTTAAAGAAAGTGAATGCTATAATGTTTTTTTTTTTTTTTAACATGGTGGCAAAAAAAAAAAAAAAAAAACCTGAATGATTTCTTTTATTCTGCAACAATAATGAATACTTTGTGAAGGCCCTGCACATTCTCTATATCTGTGTTATTGAGTGTTTTAGATCAGTCTGGTCAAGTACTCTCACGACTGACTCAACTGAACTCTGTGCAGAACATCCCCAGTTTGTGAAGGAGCCCGACAGACACATTACTGCTGAGATGGAGAAGGTGGTAGACATCCCATGCCAAGCTCGCGGTGAGTTTGTGCGCCTCTGCCGTGTGTGTGTGTGTGAGAGAGAGAGTGTGTGTGTGGATGTGTTAGATAACACTCCTCTTCCTTTGCCCCTGCAGGTGTTCCTCAGCCAGATATAGTGTGGTATAAGGATGCTGTACCCATAAGCCCCGTGAAGACACCTCGTTACAGAGTCCTGGTGGGCGGCAGTCTGCAGATAAATGGACTGCTCCCGGACGACACCGGAATGTTCCAGTGCTTCGCTCGCAACTTAGCGGGAGAGATCCAGACGAACACGTACCTTGCTGTCACCAGTACGTCAAAGCACCATCTGGGCCTGTCAATAACTCTGTCTTCATTTATTACACTTCTACCCTACATTCATCTTCTTCCTTATCTCCTGTCAGATGTGTCATTTTATAAAGCCTGTGACTTATCAGCAGCTTTTACTTTAAGAAAGAAGGAAAGATTAAGAAGAGTGATTATTCCAAGTTTAAGAGTGAGAGATAGTAAGAATAATGGTTGTTTTGTCTGCACTGGACAGGTCTTTATTATGTCCACCATTTATTTAATGCATAGTAGACAGCTTGAAAAAGACATTTTTGATGATTTAGTCAAGTTAAGGAGCAATGGCTTTTATATTTTCACATTTAGATCCTCTGGAATGTGTGTGTGTACATTACAATTTTTATTGTTATAATTATATATATAATTATTATTAAATATATATTTTTGAAAGAAGTCTATTATGCTCATTAAGGCTGCATTTATTTGATCAAAAATAATATAATGTATATAATGTATAATAATATTGTGAAATATTATTACAATTTAAAATATATATATATATTTTTTATGTAATTTATTTTTGTGATGCAAAGCTGAATTTTCAGCATCATTACTCCAGTCTTCAGTGTCACATGATCCTTCAGAATCATTCTAATATGATGATTTGATGCTCAAGAAACATTTCTTGTTATTATCAATGTTGAAACCGCTGTGCTTCTTAATATTTTTGTGGAAACCATGATACTTTTTTTCCAGGATTCTTTGATGAATAGCAAGTTCAAAAGAACAGCATTTATTTAAAACTGAAATCTTTTGTAACAGTATAAATGTGTTTACTGTCACTTTTGATAAATTTAATGCATCCTTACTGAAGGAAAGTATTAAATCTCTTTCAAAAAACACACAGAAAAAAATATTACTGCCTCCAAACTTTTGAAGAATAGTGTATACTGCTGGAAAACAAACAAAAATAAATTCAAAGTAAAATACACACATATATAAAATTGAAAACCCATCCGTGTTTACAGCTTTTAATAATCCAAGCAAAAACTGCTGCTGCACATCAGTGACTGTTTCTCAGAAATGGGGCCTATTTGGTTGTTTTTTATTTTGTTATTTCACCGGAACAAAGAGCGACCCACAGAGCGACATGGTGAGAGAAAAACACAGCACCCCTGACTAGAGGGAAGCGTAATGCTTAATGTAATGTACTTTAAAGGTTTTATGGGGGTCTAATGAGTGATTACACTTGTTAAATAGAGACATTTTGTGTCCAAGGTGAAGCTAAAACTGGACTGGAGCATATACTGTATGGATGAATTGGATTGAATTGGTGCCAGAATGTGATTCCAGATTATTCCATACCAATTTAATTTCTGTCTACATGGATAATAAATCCTGAAATCGCCAGCATTAAGGGACCAGCCAACAGTTCCCTCAATGAAAATGGCTTAATAAACATACTAAATGTGTTCAGGGAACTCTAAACATACAAATAAGTTTCTGTTCTGTGAGGTTTAGGAATTGAAGTGGATTTATGTAATATATATATATATATATATATATATATATATATATATATTAGGGGTGACCCCGAATAGTCGACGATTCGATGCTTCGATTCGAGGAGCCTGATTCGACTCCCAATCTCACAGTCGAATATTCGCGGGGTGTTATGATCATGCCATTTTGGCTATATGGGGGTGTTCAACGTCTGATTTCACATAGAACTACCGGTTTTATCCCAATAAGTTAATATACAGCCTATTATGATAATGCTGTAAATAAGAATCTGAAAAGAAAAAAAAGCTTTAAATAAATATTTTAACGTGCGTGAATAAATCCAACCACCCCTATAGATTTAAGTTTCACTTTCCATAATCTGTGACCGACAGAGGAGCATCTTGGCGGCAAGGATTTAAAACTTTAACAAGACTCAAATTGACACAGGCAGACTGAAAGACTGGATTTTTTTCGTTCAGGTAGGATGCAAGTGATTTCAAAACATTTCAGCCGGTTTATATATATGGTGTTTATATTATTTATCTTGTAAAAGATGCATTTGGTTGAGTCGGTGCAGTAAAGTGCTTCATTGTACAATCATTCTTCAGCGCGCAGGACAAACAATTATGCAGAGTATTAATAACTATGACTTGGACTGTCATATACACATAACATTATAATGAGAACACTATTATAATAAAACGCTGTGGATTTTTAGAGTTTAGTTCCCGTGTTTCTGCACGTTGTTGCGTGAACAATGCGTCCACAAAAGGAGTTCATTCAGAGCCGCGCAGACACGTTCATGCATCGGGGCGTTTTGTGCAGATAGCCTAAGTTGTTATATTAACGTTATGTTGTATAAATAAGGAAGCGTATTTTATATGAGATAAATGAGTTAAATCCCATTGATTAAAAACCTGCTATCATATGCTTCATTCTACTGGTCATCTTCAGCGCGCGCAGCTCATAACAAAAATGCAGAACATTAATAACCGTCATATACATAACGTTATAACTATTGTAAAAAATGTGAATTCTTAGGGTTTCGCTGACGTTTAATGTTAACTATCTTTTAATCAAAACATAAAACATTATTCACTCCGTTTGTATCTGCGAGGCGTCCATTACACATTTTCCCTGCGTGTTAACGTCAGTATTTACAGTATTTGACTGTCGAATGTCTGATTTGACTCTTGGTAATGTATTTTGCCCCGCCCCCAAACATATGATTCGACTATCAGTCGACTATCAGCAAGATTCGAAAATTCTGATTTGACTATGAGAATCCTTAGTCGGGGACACCCCTATATATATATATATATATATATAATTATGTCAATATCACAATGATAAAAGTCAATGGAAAGTCTCAACTGTGTGTGTGTTTGTGCATGTTTGCTTTTTGAATATGTGCATATGTGTCTCACCAGCCTCTTTCTCTGCCACAGGTATCGCCCCAAACATCACGGCCGGCCCTTCTGACAGCGCTGTGATTGATGGCATGTCCATCATTTTACACTGTGAAACCTCAGGGGCCCCGCGGCCCGCAATCACATGGCAGAAAGGTCAGTCTCCAATCAGTCATCTCTCTCAAAGAAAGATATTCATCAGTGTCTCGTGGACTTACGAACATTAATGTATCTTTGCTAGCTTAGGGATGTCAGCTAAATCAAGTGTCCAATCAACAGTCTTCTGATGAGCTGGGGACCGTCTTGTCTGTTTGATCTTCATTTTAATTTCTCTCTCTCTCTCCCTTGTGTTTTGCCATCCCTCCATCTTTGCACAGCTGATCGGGTTCTGGCAAGCGGCTCCGTGCAGTTGCCGCGTTTCACTTTGCTGGAGTCTGGCAGTCTTCTGATCAGTCCCTCTCACCTGTCTGATGCTGGATCCTACACCTGCATGGCCAGTAACTCCCGCGGCATTGATGAAGCCTCAGCTGATCTGGTGGTGTGGGGTGAGTGCATGACTAGTCCCATATAGCGTAGTCAGATAGGCTGCGTTTACAAGCAGATCGGATCATCAGTCAGTCAGAACACGGCGCGTTTACACTTGGCAACATTAACTGACTTCTCTATCTGGTTTACCGATCGGATCTGTCTTTCCTGCGCAATATTTAAATAAGTCTGCAGAGAATGGCCTGGTGCAAAGTAGACCCGAAGTGGTGGGCTTTCTTTTGAAAAGCATTTTCAGTCAAATTTTACAAATCAAAGACATAAGTCTACAAATCTCACTAGCGCTCCACAGCCTGTTGTTCTTCGTCTTTCTTGTGACAGTTTGGGAGAGGGGGGGACGGGGTTTTGCGTGACGTCGACCTGCGAATGCAGACACGATGGCTGGATTGCGTTTACATTACACTGAGATCCGATCACAATGCGTCCTCGACTCCCTCTGGACCAGGACAAGCGTGTTTACACTTGTCTTTTCAATGTGTATGTGGACAACATCCGGATACAGGTCGCATGTTGATGCTAAGTGTAAACGCAGCCATAGTGTGTGATTTCTATTGCAGATTCTGACCACTGGTTTAATAAGGGTCTGTTTTACTGCCTGAAAAGTGACCCACTGTTCGCTTTCTTACGTCTGCACTGTGTCCTAATCAAAGTGTCGAGGTTTGTCTGGTTAACATGGCCCAGTTAGTACCTGCTAGTAGATATTTTTTTAGGTAAGTGATATACAGCATGAGAGTGTCCACAATAAGCGGACAAGGAAAGAAAAGGACAAATTTAAATTCTAGATTTTATTTTATTTTTTAAGAATATATTATGCCATATGAAAACAATATTTAACTTTGATTATATTAATGTGTTAACCGTGAAGAAAAACGTATTATAAAATGGATAGTTCCGGTCCTTGATTCTGATTGGTTGAACCAAGTACAAAGCTGTTGTAAATTACTCTACAAACACACCTTTGTTTACATTTGTATGTTGCTCAGCAACCGCTTTGTTGGAACCACAACCGTTTCTGAGGAACTACATTGTTTGGCGGAAGAATGATGCTGTTATTAATTTCATTACACTTTGCTCTGTTTTATTTTGTGAAACCTTACTACGTATATGGAATAACTGTTTTATAAAAGCAATAAGCCCCGTGAAGCCGTGGTTTACAGTGAATTTATAACAGCTAAGGGGGTTGTCTAACAACCATGGCTTCTTGGGGCTTATTGCTTTAATAACACATTTTCCAAACATCTTGAATACATGTGAATATACACATCCTAATCATAAAAAGTGGAGTCACACCAGAGAATTCATGAAACGTTTCTCAAATTTGTTATCTGATATTGATGATATAAGAGGGTCTGCAGGGATCCACACTAAGATGTCATGTTTTATGTTTTGTTTTGTTAGTTTTGTTTCATTTCGCTTTGCTTCACTATGCTTTGCTTTGCTTTGCTTTGCTTTGTTCCACCACATAACTTTGATGATCACACAGTATGACTTTCATTTGGCATACATTTTTGTTTTCAAATATTTATTAGCAATATATGTTTTGTTTTCATCTTTTCTTTCACATATTTAATTGAGGCCTTTACTGAGGCGCGTTTCTTCATTTAAAATAAACATTTGTACCACCATTACATTTTTGACTTTATGCCCCCAATTAATATTAATTATATTAAATATAAAATTATATTAAATCAATTGAAAACAATTGAAATCATAGAAAAAGCTGTATTAAAGTCATTTTATGTATGAATACAATTTTAAAGCATTTTTCAAGAAACTATTAGGACAGAAAAATCAGTGTCGTATCCTTGACCCATACCAGCATGTTTCTCTGTTGACAGCCTTTCAAAAGTAGTGTTGTCTAACCCTTGTGGAAAAGAAGTGTAGTTAATCAATATTGAATGTGCACTTGTAGTGTACTTCAGATCTTACAAATATACAGGTGCATCTCAATAAATTAGAATGTTGTGAAAAAGTTAATTTATTTCATTAATTCAACTCAAATTGTGAAACTCGTGTATTAAATAAATTCAATGCACACAGACTGAAGTAGTTTAAGTCTTTGGTTCTTTTAATTGTGATGACTTTGGCCCACATTTAACAAAAACCCACAAATTCACTATCTCAACAAATTAGAATATGGTGACATGCCAATCAGCTAATCAACTCAAAACACCTGCAAAGGTTTCCTGAGCCTTCAAAATAGTCTCTCAGTTTGGTTCACTAGGCTACACAATCATGGGGAAGACTGCTGATCTGACAGTTGTCCAGAAGACAATCATTGACACCCTTCACAAGGAGGGTAAGCCACAAACATTCATTGCCAAAGAAGCTGGCTGTTCACAGAGTGCTGTATCCAAGCATGTTAACAGAAAGTTGAGTGGAAGGAAAAAGTGTGGAAGAAAAAGATGCACAACCAACCGAGAGAACCGCAGCCTTATGAGGATTGTCAAGCAAAATCCATTCAAGAATTTGGGTGAACTTCACAAGGAATGGACTGAGGCTGGGGTCAAGGCATCAAGAGCCACCACACACAGACGTGTCAAGGAATTTGGCTACAGTTGTCGTATTCCTCTTGTTAAGCCAATCCTGAACCACAGACAGTGTCAGAGGCGTCTTCTCTAAGGAGAAGAAGAACTGGACTGTTGCCCAGTGGTCCAAAGTCCTCTTTTCAGATGAGAGCAAGTTTTGTATTTCATTTGGAAACCAAGGTCCTAGAGTCTGGAGGAAGGGTGGAGAAGCTCATAGCCCAAGTTTCTTGAAGTCCAGTGTTAAGTTTCCAGTCTGTGATGATTTGGGGTGCAATGTCATCTGCTGGTGTTGGTCCATTGTGTTTTTTGAAAACCAAAGTCACTGCACCTGTTTACCAAGAAATGTTGGAGCACTTCATGCTTCCTTCTGCTGACCAGCTTTTTAAAGATGCTGATTTCATTTTCCAGCAGGATTTGGTACCATCCCACACTGCCAAAAGCACCAAAAGTTGGTTAAATGACCATGGTGTTGGTGTGCTTGACTGGCAGCAAACTCACCAGACCTGAACCCCATAGAGAATCTATGGAGTATTGTCAAGAGGAAAATGAGAAACGAGACCAAGAAATGCAGATGAGCTGAAGGCCACTGTCAAAGAAACCTGGGCTTCCATACCACCTCAGCAGTGCCACAAACTGATCACCTCCATGCCACGCCGAATTGAGGCAGTAATTAAAGCAAAAGGAGCCCCTTCCAAGTACTGAGTACATATACAGTAAATGAACATACTTTCCAGAAGGCCAACAATTCACTAACAATTCATGTTTTTTTTTTTTATTGGTCTTATGAAGTATTCTAATTTGTTGAAATAGTGAATTGGTGGGTTTTTGTTAAATGTGAGCCTAAATCATCACAATTAAAATAACCAAAGAACCTGTATTTAAAAACATTCAAGTTTTAAAAAAACTTGAAGATTGAAGATAATATAATATTATTGAAAAAAAGACTGCTTTCATGACTGTTTCTTTAAAAAAGTATCACCGTGTAACAGTGTCAAATGAAAAGTTTTACTTTAATTTTAAAACATTTAGTTTTAATAATCTTCACTTATTTTGATGTGGTATATACTAACATACTAAAGCACATGTAAATTACTTGATTATAATTTTAACTTTAGTGTGTTATTCAGTATTACATTTATATTTTGAATGTACTAAATTTCAGCTTCATTATTACAAAAGTGTAATTGCGAATATATTCAATAAATAACACACGAGTCTCAGTAGAAATGACATTAAAGTATATTTTAGTTCAGCATAAATGCTTGTCAGTACACTTTAACCATATGTCCAAGATCGTAGAATTAATTATGAAATTTTTTACGAAAATGTACTTAAGGCTTACTTAATTGGGTCAAAAAGCACTCTAAAGTTCAGCTAATTACATTTAATATAAATTTAAACCATAGTACATTTTAATTTAATTGCAACTAATGTGCAATTAAGTGTCCAAAAGCATTACATTCAGTTCATTCTTACATATGTTCTTTTGAAATATATTATTTCCATAATAAGTACTCATTTTAAAACCGTGTGCTTCTTTTTCACAAGGTAAGGCTTTTACATGTCTAACAGAAATTGAAAGGGAAAATCAATGCCATCGATTACTGTACTACACTGTGATTTGTGTGTGCAGCTCGGACGCGGATCACTAATCCACCGCAGGACCAAAGCGTGATCAAGGGCACAAAAGCAGCCATGACCTGCGGGGTGACCCATGACCCCAGCGTTACAGTCAGGTACAACCTCCACCCTCCTTAACATGTCTTTGTTGTCAACTCTGTCTAAATGTCTACTGTCTTTCTCTCTCTCTCTCTCTCTCTCTCTTTCTGTCACACCCTGCCTTATCTCACATTCAATCTTTGAGCAACACTTGCTTGTTCCTTCCATCCCTGTCCTGTGTGTTTATTACATTCAGTCCCATAAGACTTGATTTAACTGTCACCTGCTGGGCTGCTGTTATTCATTTGATCAGGGAAAATGGATGAATATGTAAACAAAGCAATAACTTAGATGGGGACTTTAATTAAACGCAAGACAGATGAGATTAAATGGGGAAACGATGTGGCTGCAATTAAGTGTTGATGTGTATGTATGAGTGCATATATGTGTGCAAACAAATTTTCTGTTGTGTGTATGTGTGTGTGTTTGTTTATTCATTAAGTAAACAGCTTTGCCATGTATTGTTGCTGTGAACAAGAATAAGTAAATAGGCCTCTGTTATTCATAGGCACATCTGGGAGAAAGGAGGAGCGGCTATTGACGTGAAATCGAGCCCTCGCTTGCGACTCGACTCCAACGGCACCCTGCATATATCTCAGACCTGGTCAGGAGACATTGGGACCTACACATGTAAAGTCACATCTGTGGGAGGCAATGATTCTCGCAGCGCTCACCTGAGAGTCAGGTACATGTCAAAAACCCTCTTGCCAATTATCCACTGTGTCCTTTGCCTTATACATTTAGATTCTGCCATTTTGTTTTCACTTCCTCTTGGACATTGTTTTGGATTGTATCTGTGAGCTTTGTTTTTCTACTGGGATTTAAAGAACTGAAACAATAGGTTGTTGAGAATGCACAATGAATAGTAAACAAACATCCAAACATTGCTTTCCCTTTTCTCTCTCTCTCTCTCTTTATCAATGTTTCATTGCTTCAAGTAGAGAAGTGCATTGTGTTTTATCTGCATCATAAATAATGGTGAATTGGCAAAGCAGTTGAGGCAACATTTATATTAACAATAGAGTCAATATTTATTATAAAAACTCAGTTTATCTCCCTCTCAACATCATTTGGTCTGCTTTATTGACATGGCAAACACTTGTACATTTATATTGCCAAATTGTCTGCAGCTTAGCAAAATAGCATAAAAATAAATAACAGAATAAATGTATTTTGTTAAATATATGTAAATGTATTGTGTAAATGTATGTACACTACCATTCAAAAGTTTGGGGTCAGTAGTTTTTATTTTCTTTTACTTTTTTAAAGAAATTAATACTTTTATTCAGCAAAGATGCATTTAATTAGTCAAGGTGACAGCAACGAGATTTATAATGTTACAAACATTTCTTTTTAAAAAGTGATGTTCTTTTGAGCTTTCTATCCATTAAAGAGTCTTAAGCAGCACAGCTGTTTTCAGCATTGCTAATAATAAGAAATGTTTCTTGAGCAGCAAATCAGCATATTAGATTGATTTCTGAATAATCATGTAACACTGAAGACTGGAGTAATGATGCTGAAAATTCAGCTTTGCATCACAGGAATAAATTACATTTTTAAAAACTTTACAATAGAAAACAGTATAGTATTTCACAATTTTGCTGTTTTTACTGTATTTTTTATCATGTAAATGCAGCCTTGGTGAGCTTTCAGAGATAAAAATCTTACCGACTTTTGAATGGTATTGTATATATAAAACTGAATTGAAATGCAGTGTTAACTGTTGTAAAATGTTTGAATTTTTATTGATTTTTATTATTTTGCTTCTGTCTCTGTAGGCAGTTGCCTCATGCTCCAGAGAACCTCATCGCCACCCTCAGCAGCTCAGAGAGACGAACCATCAACCTGACCTGGGCCCAGGCCTTTGACGGGAACAGCCCGCTCATCCGTTACATCCTGGAGGTGTCAGAGAACAGTGAGTTTTCTGACCTGCTGTATTTTTCTGTCACTCTTCTCTCAGCTCTGGAGTCCATTCTCAATGTCTCTGTTTGACAGATGCACCTTGGACTGTGCTCTTGGCCAACATCGATCCAGAAGCCTCCAGCGTGATCGTGGGGGGCCTCATCCCGGCACGTTCTTACCAGTTTCGCCTGTGTGCCGTCAACGACGTGGGGAAGGGCCAGTTCAGCAGGGAGACAGTGCGGTGAGTCTGGAACTCAAAAAGCGAGAAACATTGGATCACCTTTTCTATCCTCACAGCTAAGCCTGAAGCTTAGGACGTCAAACTGTGAGATTGAGTGTTAACAAAATGATTGGTTTATTAAAGCCTAAATACATTCAAGGAAGAAAGTGATTACATAGACAGTTTTTTTTTTTTTTTTTGACTAGCATGAAGTGTGGTCTTCATCAAAGTTTATTCAGGTCAAGTACTGTCAGCTTTGACAAAAAGAGACTGACTGACATGGAAAGCTACCAATCACATCTCAGTTTGTTTACATGCCATATTAAATATAACATAATATGCTGATGAGGAAAAATGTATATATATAATGTGTGTCTGAGTACAGACGAACACTTACGCATTTAAAGTTTAAACTCAAATTGATAGCGTGCATGAACATATAGTAGAAGTACTTAACACATGCAAACTTCCAAGTTTCATGTTTGCCCAGTGCCTGTGCAATTTTTCTCCAGATGTTATGACCGATAAAAATGTCTGTACTCTTTTAAACTGTATTTAATTATTTGCGTATCTTTTAACCCATTCACATAAGCACTTGAGTGCGTCCTTTGTTGTCACGACTAGAGGAGTTCGATTTTGTTATCGTTTTTGTTATTGTTCCAACAAATCTACGGCAAAAGTGCCACCACCTTGTGGACATACTAAGTGAGATGCTATTACTGTTTTTATAATTTTTTTTGAATTGGTTTTTATTTTTATATTTTCCATTTTCAGTTTAGATTTTAGTTAAAAGTTTTAGTAATTTTGATTTTGTCATTTTTATTATTTTAAAAATGTCTATTTTATTACTTTTTATTTAGTTTTAGTTATTTTAGTACAACAAGTTAAGCTAAATGAAAATGAAAAATGTTGCCTAGCTGAAAAAACGTTTACATTTTATATATTTTGTTTTATTTAAGTTAATGTTATTTTTATTCTAAACTCTATTCTTTGGGCTGTAGTCTATGGATGCCCATTTACGCCACTGAATTTTAAAAAAAATCTCGCAATTCTGACTTTTTTTTCCTCAGAATTGCATGATATAAACTCACAATTGTGAGTTATAAAGTCATAATTGCGGGATATAAACTCGCAATTCTGACTTTTTTTTCCTCAGAATTTGTAGTAAACTCACAATTGAGTTATGAAGTCTGAGGGGGGGAAAAGACTGATATTTTCTCAGAATCGCGAGTTCGCAATTCTAACTTTATAACTTGCAATTTCGAGGTTATATATCACACAATTATGATTAAAAAGAATAGTCAGATTTGCAAGTTTGTATCATGCAATTTTGAAAAATAAAATGAAAAAAAGTCAGAATTGTGAAATGAAAAGTCGCAATTACCTTTTTTTTAATTCAGTGGTGGAAATGGCAGTAGTCTGTACGAAAGGTGCAGAAAATGATTTTAAAAAAATCGAATAGTGCCACGCAGTCTTCATGAATAGTTATATGGAAAATACTGAAAATGTTTACTTTTCGGATTAGAATAGAAAATAAATTTGATTCCACCAACCTGGTAAACTTGGACAAATCTAGTGGTTTTCCTCATTGCACAGACAGACTGCTAGGAAAGCTGTTGCGCTTTGACTTTCAGAAGTGAATAATCCCGACCAATCAGATTGGAGCTAGTGATTTCAGTCAACACGTTCCATCAAACGGTCAGTGAACAGGGTTTCCTGGGGTGTTCTGAAGACTAGCGCAGACATGTCTGTGAGAATCGCACTTAAGCGTGGAAGAATAGCCACAAAAGCCTGGCAAAAGTAGAAGACTTTTTTCTCGCAGACCTACAGCCCCCGTGAGGAGGGAGGTAGTGCATTATTCAGCTGAATCGGAGCCTGCAGCCCGCAGTGCTGTGAGGAATGGAACCGTGCACTGAGAGATTTTTAGCAGCTTTTGTACAACTGCGTTCCACTCTGTCTACTACAGCATTACAAAGAGCGCCAAGTGACTCGCGCCTTCAAACGTGCTCAGATCTCACGGGAACGCCTGTGACGTCTGAGACATCCTGACTCAAAGATGCCCCAAAAACCGTGAAAACGCCAAACAACATTTCTGCATGAATATGATGTGTTTGCGCATTAATATTCATATCTGCTTGTGTCTTAAGGGATCCTGCTATGAAGGAAGCAGATATTTGATTCTTGTAATCTGATAGAACAGTCACATTTGGAGTTGCTTCGGATCAGCTGGAGAGTGTGGCGTGTTTGCTGCCTTTACAGCGAGAAGGAGGCTGATTGAAAATGGAAAAGTCAAGCTCGAATCAATGATTTGAGAATGAGATCTGAAAGCATGTGGGAAGTAAACATTCTTTGCCCGTCTGCAACATCCTGCGCATGCACAGCTGTGGCAAATCAATAATCTGCCGCCCAGGATACCAAGTCCTCGACGGACTTAAAAGTAATAGACCGGGAAAATATTAGGGGAAAAAAACGTGTTGCTGATGCAATGCCCCGTCAAGAGCTAACATCCCTGAGGGCGAAAATGAACAACACGCTATTATGAGAATGCCACATTGTTCTCCAACACACTTACTAGTGGTCGAAGAGGTGTGGAAGTAAACTCTTCGTGGAGGTTTCATCATTCGACACCTAATTTATCATGTTAATTAGCATATGCAAAACCAGGTTCAAGGTTTAACTTCTTAGCAACTGCAGACAGTCTCTTATGTTTACCAAGACTGCATTTATTTGATCAAAAATACAATAAAAACTGTACTATTGTAAAATATTATTAATATTTCGAGTTATTCTTGTGATAGCAAAGCTGATCAGTACTCCAGTCTTCAGTGTCACATGAACCTCCAGAAGTTAAGTCGTTTGAATCAGTTTAACAATAATCTTCAGTGAACAAATTAATTACATTTTTACACCAGTAGTTGGCTACAAATGAGCATCTTTTATCTGTTATGGGTGTGTTATTGAATTGATTTAAACCGATCGCCCTAGAGCTATGATGGCAGATTTAAAAATCACATACTTTCTGAGCGAGCAGCTGCCATTGTGATGAATGGGAATGCTAACAGGTATTATGAACCTCCTTGATTCTGACAAACGCACCCCAAACTTACGCATTGATGCAAAACAGTGCCATCCGTTTATTCCCACAGACTCTGAGCTCATCTTGCACCAGATCTATTCTCTCAGCTAACAACTTCCACTCGTTTTGCAACTTGCATGCGCGCAGATCAGAAGACATTCTTCTCAGCGCGTTCAGGCGGGGAATCCGCAGAGGTGGGGGTGACATAACAGCACTGCGCCGCTCAAGGATCCGCGCCTATTTCTTTGATCCTAAAACACTGCGCTTTATCTCAGCCACAGAACTGTGGCTCTCACGCAGGAGATATCAAGATGTCAAGTTAAATAGATTTAAGAAGAATCTTGCTGGATTTTTTTGCTCTCTGGCATTAGCCAATTTTGGCTGTCTCGTCTTTGATCATCTCCACGCCAAGAGGAGGCACGTAACTCGAGGGGCCTCTGCTCGAAATGCAGGCTTCTGAGATGGAACATCAAAGTTCTTAATCGTTATTCACCTTCAACTCGTGCATTACAACAACATACAGATACAATCAGCACATACACAGTCAATGTCACCCATGTACTATCCCAGTTAACAGGGATTGTTCTCAGAACATTATGGCAAGGTTCTCTCAAAATTCTCTCTGCAACATTAATAGAACTTTCATTCAAAGTTATATGGTCTTTTAATAATGTTCTAAAAATGTTAGCACAAAAACATTATTTAATTTTGTACCAACTTTTTATTTATTTATTTATTTATTTTCACAATCCCACAACTTATATATTTATATATAATAACTAATATACAATATATATATTAGTGCTGTCAAACAATTAATCTTGATTAATCACATCCAAAATAAAAGTTTGTTTACATAATATATGTGTAGACTGTGTATATTTATTATGTATATGTAAATACAAACACATGCATGTATATATTTAAGAAAAATATGTTAAGTTTATATATTAAATATATTTATATATAATATAAAATATAAGATTATAAATATATAAATGTATATACATGTAAATATTTTCAAAATATATACTGTATGTGTGTGTATTTATATATATATATACATAATAAATATACATAGTACACATACATATATTATGTAAACAACAACTTTATTTTGGATCGCGATAATCATTTGACAGCACTATTATATATATATATGTATATATATATATATATATATATATATATATATATATATATATATGTGTGTGTGTGTGTGTAAATTATATAAATAACCCGAATTCTGGAAATGTTGGGTTGTTTTTTTTATTTTAATAAAATGAAAACTAAAAGAATTTCAAATCACATGAGCCAATATTTTGTTCACCATAGAACATACATAACATAACAAATGTTTAAACTTAAAAATAAATTTTACAATTTTATGCACAAAATGAGCCCATTTTAAATTTGATGCCTGTTACAGGTCTCAAAATAGTTGGGACGGGGGCAACAAAGGGCTGAAAAAGCAATATATTTTGAAAAGATTCAGCTGGGAGAACATCTAGCAACTAATTAAGTTAACTGACATCAGGTCTGTAACAAGATTAGCTATAAAGGGATGCCTTGGAGAGGCAGAGTCTCTTAGAAGTAAAGATGGGCAGAGGCTCTCCAATCTGTGAAACACGCATAAAAAGATTGTGGAATACTTTAAAAACAACGTTCCTCAACGTCAAATGGCAAAGGCTTTGCAAATCTCATCATCTACAGTGCATAACATCATCAAAAGATTCAGAGAAACTGGAGAAATCTCTGTGCGTAAGGGACAAGGCTGAAGACCTTTGTTGGATGCCCGTGGTCTTCGGGCCCTCAGACGACACTGCATCACTCATCGGCATGATTCTGTCATCGGCATTACTAAATGGGCCCAGGAATACTTCCAGAAACCACTGTCGGTAAACACAATCCGCCGCGGCATCTGCAGATGCCAACTAAAACTCTATCATGCAAAAAGGAAGCCATATGTGAACAAGGTCCAGAAGCGCCGCTGTGTCCTGTGGGCCAAGACTCATTTAAAATGGACTGTTTCAAAGTGGAAAAGTGTTCTATGGTCAGACGAGTCCAAATTTGACATTCTTGTTGGAAATCACGGACACCGTGTCCTCCGGGCTAAAGAGGAAGGAAGCTTTCCAGCGTGTTATCAGTGTTCAGTTCAAAAGCCAGCATCTCTGATGGTATGGGGGTGCATAAGTGCATACGGTATGGGCAGCTTGCATGTTTTGGAAGGCACTATGAAAGCTGAAAGGTATATAAAGGTTTTAGAGCAACATATGCTCCCCTCCAGACAACGTGTATTTCAGCAGGACAATACAAAACCACATACTGCAGCTATTACAACAGCATGGCTTCGTAGTAGAAGAGTCCGGGTGCTGAATTGAGAACATTTAGAGATGTTATATTATTATAACATATAATAATAATTATTATATATTATAATAATATAACTATATATTATAATTCTCTATAATTATAGAGAACATTAGGCGTATCATTAAACGAAAAATACGTCAAAGACGAGCACCAACTCTTCAGCAGCTGGAAACCTATATCAGGCAAGAATGGGACTAAATGCCAACACCAAAACTCCAGAAACTCATAACCTCGATGCCCAAACGTCTTCAAACTGTTTTGAAAAGAAGAGGAGATGCTACACCATGATAAACATGCCCCCGTCCCAACTATTTTGAGACCTGTAGCAGGCATCAAATTTTAAATTAGCTAATTTTGTGCAAATTATTATTATTATTTTTAATTTCTTAGTTTAAACATTTGTTATGTTATCTATGTTCTATTGTTAATAAAATATTGGCTTGTGTGATTTGAAATTCTTTTTGTTTTCATTTTATTAAAATGTAAAAAACGTCCCAACATTTCCGGAATTCGGGTTGTGTGTAATATATATATATACACAATGTAAGGAATAATTCGCGTCCGTGACCGCATCACCACCTCGGGTGTGCATTATTTTTCTAATAATTCAACGGACCGAAGTCAATTATTCCGCTTATACTACGGTTGCCACACCTCAAGACATCGATCAGATTATATATTTCAAGGCATTCATCCGGTATTTCTACTTAAATCGCTATCGTGAGTAGGATTATTTTTTCCGCATCTCATCCAAAGCCTTCGTTGCTAATTCCAAAACGTAATTTCAAACCTAGTAATGGAGGCATGAGCCGTTGATAACAGACTAATGCAGTTAATACAGTTAGAGAGAGAGAGAGAGAGAGAGAATTACCTCAATAGTGTTCGGCAGCAATGTCTCTAGTTATAGTGAAACTTAGTACCTTTTGTTCACGAACAGCGCCGTTGTTGTTACCTCGCTTGTGAGAAATCATGTAGTTTTTAAGTTGTTTACTGATAAAATCGTCAGAGTAGCGCTTGTGTGTGTGCAAACTGTAACTGTTATGTATGTGCGGTCTGTGAGGGAGAGAGAGCGGGAGAGATGTGCTTTCCTTACATAATAAAGCGTAATTTTGTGGCAAAAACATGGACATGCTCTGTTGTTTTTATCATTTTGATTACTATATTTATTTGTTTGGCCAGTGTTGTTGTGGGTTTTGGTTATTTTGCTGTTGTAAGACCTTTGAAATAACAGAAATCATTTGGCGAAGTGATATGGTCATGTAATGCGGTCAAGAGCTGTCTGGAACTACGTTCACCGTGCGTTTCCCTGAAAATAATTGCACACCTTAGAACGTTCGTCAGCCAATCAGATTCAAGCATTCAACGGCCCCGTAGTGTGTGTATATATATATATATATATATATATATATATATATATATATATATATATGACCCTGGACCACAAAACCAGTCTTAAGTCGCTGGGGTATATTTGTAGCAATAGCCAAAAGTACATTGTATGGGTCAAAATGGTCGATTTTTCTTTTATGCCAAAAATCATTAGCATATTAAGTAAAGATCATATTCCATGAAGATATTTTGTACATTTCTTACCGTAAATATATCAAAACTTCTTTTTTGATTAGTAATATGCATTGCTAAGAACTTCATTTAGACAACATCAAAGGCACATTTTTATGGGTGTCAACGTTAACGCGTTAACGCATGCGATTAATCAAAAAAAATGTAACGCCTTAAAATTTTTTTAACGCAGATTAATCGTTTGATAAGGTTTGACCCCAACTTCTTCCCGTCATCGCAGTGCGGAAGGTTATCTATCATTGTGTGATGAGGGTACAGCACCAGTGTTGCCAGGGTAACGCAACAAGTGGGCTATTTTGAAAATACAGTCACGGGAAAAAATTACAGAGCCGTGGGTTGCGTTTTTTTGGGCTACTTTTTTAATGTACCGCGGCCGCTCAAAGTGTATATAGACAAATAAAAATTAAAATAGATCCTTTTACTAATGTGTATTATACTTGAAATGTATACCTGGCAACTTAAGAACGGAGAGGCGGTTGTAACATCAAACAACGTGAGTTTCAGCAGAGCATGTTAAAGGGATAGTTCACCCAAAAATGTAAATTCTGTCATCATTTACTCACCCTCAAGTAGTTCCAAACCTGTATGAATTTCTTTGTTCTGCCAAACACAAAGGAAGATATTTTGAAGAAAGTTTGTAACCAGGCTGTTTTGGGGCACCATTGACTTCCATGGTAGGAAAAAAAAATACTATGGACGTCAATGGTGCCCCAGAACTGCTCTGTTTCCCACATTCTTCAGAATATCTTCCTTTGTGTTCCGCAGAACAAAGACATTCATACTGGTTTGGAACTACTTGAGGGTGAGTAAATGACAGAATTTATATTTTTGGGTGAACTATCCCTTTAAGGCTTTTACACAGCAGAAATAAACATGACAACAGCCACTGTAGATTATAAAAGATAATAAACACACGATTACGATATATATGGTCTGTATGTGATTTTCTTGAGATTTAATGTGTACATCTGAAATGCTAATTTGTGCAGCGATATAAAAGGCTATAAATAGCATATTTTAACAACAGTAAATGACCAAATTCCACATGTGATCGTAAAAGGAAGTTATTACAAACACTCGATGGTGGTTTGAAGTGAGTTCTGAGTAAAAGTGTATTATTAATCTCATAAATTGTCTTATGAAGCATGATGCAGAACAGGTCCAATTCTTCTTCATAATGCATTTTGTCATAATACCTCATAAGGTCGCAAGAAAATGTTTTTTTTGTATTTATTTAGAAATACTTTTGATAATAGTTGGGTAAATGTATACTGGGATTGAAGTGATGTGGCTTGGTAAACGTTGTATTGCCAGTTTAAAGGCTGATAATGGCTGAATAAAAACAAAAGAATAATGATAAAAGAATAATAAGGATTATGTCTCATACCTGGCGGAAGTGTGAAAGATTCTGTTTCCTTAAACTAGTTTCATGCATTTCTTTTTCAACACATTTACAGGTAAATCCTAGTATTTAAAATTTGCGATTAATCATGATTAATCACAGCCCGTGACTGTGATTAACGCGATTACATTTTTTAATCGATTGACAGCACTAATATATATATATATATATATATATATACACTATACAAAATTTCAGTATGATTTGAGAGCTCTAGACTTCGCTCTATATAATATTAATCTTCCAGAGATTCCTCTTCTCTGTATTTCTTTTAAATTATTAATTTTGGATTTTTGCCTCTGTTTTAGATGGTACACTAAAACAGGGAAATGATTGGGTAGAGAGAGCAAACAGACTCAAACCTGCTTCAAATGGCCATTCCACTTTCTCTTTTAATCTCTTTTGTTCTTTCTCCCAATTCCCTGTTTTTAGAGTATCATTACCCGAGGAGCCCCCCAGCGCCCCTCCTCAGACAGTGATAGCCAGTGGCCGAACCAACCAGTCCATCATGATCCAGTGGCAGCCTCCCCCTGAGAGCCACCAAAACGGGCCGCTTCAAGGCTACATCATCAGGTGAGAGATCTCTGGGACTGTCCTTTACCCAATCTAGCTGTTCTCAGCAGCACTTCATCTTCTAGAGTACACCGGTCCTCGTCTGCTTCAAGTCCCATTGGAGCCAATAGTGTCCTCTCAGCGAGAACTCCTATTTTTGAATCTCAAAAGTCATGGGGCTGATGCTTTTCCCTTGTCTCACACTGTTCCCACCATGCCGCTCAGGTACTGTCTGTCTGGATTACCGGTGGACTGTCAGATGAAGAACATCACCAACCCAGACCAAACGAATCTCCTGCTGGAAGACCTCATCATTTGGACCAACTACGAGATTGAGGTGGCTGCTTATAATGGGGCGGGCCAGGGCGTCTACAGCCCCAAAGTCACAGAATGGACCCTGCAAGGCGGTGAGGATCTTGAGAGTATCTTATATCAACAGATTTAAAGTTTAATTTAATATTAAATATTTTAGATGATTTATTATTTATCATAAATTAAAGAAAATTATGTATCTAAATTTAAATTTTTTTTTTTTTACAGTAACAGGGTTGAATAGTTATGCTTGACAAATGCCATCAACAGTACAATTTGTGTAAAAAATGTGAAAATGGAATAAGAAGACTTACTTCTCTTGTCATCACATTGAAGAAAGCGTTCAAATGATGTCACTTCCTGTGTGTCACAGTTTAAATTTTTTTGTAGTAGGGAAAAATCACTCAGTTACAGGATTGCGCACAACATGCAGGTCACAGCAAAACAATTGTTTTTGGTCATTAAAATTATATAATAATTAAATGTGAATAAATTTCAACAGATTGAGTATCAAATTTAATATCAGATAGTTTTAGTTTGTTTAATAGTTCTTATAAAATAAAGAAAATTATTTGTTTGATATTTTTTTCTTACAGTAACAGGGTTGAATAGTTAAACTTAACAAATACCATCAACAAACTGAAAACTGAAACTGAAAAAAATGAGATTTACCTCTTGCCATGGTGAAGAAAGCGCCCAAATGATGTTATGTCCTGGGTGTCACAATTTTAAGGAATATTACATTTTTTTGTAATGCGGAAAAATCATGCAGCTACAGGGTTGCGCACAACATGTGGGTCACAGCTGAATATATGTTTTTAGTCATTCAATTTAGTTAATAATTTGATATGAATATGACTAAACATTTAATATCAAATTTAACATTAGCTACAGTATTATGACAGATTATGTAAAATTTATGACATTGTTGTATTATATAAGGGTTAGATACAGACCTGTGAGGTGTGGCAGGCCAAAATCACCTATTTAAACTAACTACTTTTCATTTTTTAATGTAAGATAAGAGTATCGATATATACCATATCTAATAGATGCCCCAAAAAGAAATCATCGTCCGCTCTTTGATTTCCCTCACCATCTCACTTTGTCAAATCTACTCTTTTCCAGTGCCCACAGTCCCACCAGGGAATGTCCAGGCGGAGGCTGTCAACTCCACCACAGTCCGCTTCACGTGGAGTGCTCCAAGCCCACAGTTCATCAACGGAATCAACCAGGGATACAAGGTGAGCGTCCATCCACTGCCCTCTAGTGGTCGAGCACAAGAGTGCAGTGCCCCTTTTATAATAATGCTTTCATTACTTCCAATATATGTCATGCTGAGACAGCAGCAGGATTCACATTGGCTTGTGCTAAGCGATAGTGGTCACATCTGTCCGTTTTTTTACTTCAGCTGTTGGCATGGGAACCAGGCCACGAGGAAGATGTTACCTTGGTTACTGTGAGACCCAATTTTCAAGACAGTGTTCATGTAGGTTACATCGCTGGATTGAAGAAGTTCACGGAGTACTTCACCTGCGTGTTGTGCTTCACTACTCCAGGTGATGGCCCTCGTAGCACTCCGCTGCGCATTCGCACCCATGAAGACAGTAAGTGTCCTTTTTTACGTACTCTATCCATCTTGACCCGTGACAATGTTCTGTTCAGTGTTCTGACTCAACGTGGGTGTCTGTATGCTCAGCTCCTGGACCTGTAGGTCACCTGAGCTTCACAGAAATCCTGGACACGTCTCTCAAAGTCAGCTGGAAAGATCCGCCAGAGAAGAACGGCATGCTCACAGGTATCTGAACCACCCCCTTTAGCAATTTCTCCTGATCTTCTGGCTGTCTGCTGAACCACTTTCTGTTTTGTGCCTGCAGGGTATCGCATTTCCTGGGAGGAATTCAACAGAACAAACACTCGCGTCACGCATTACTTGCCCAACATGACACAGGAGTACCGTGTCACCGGACTGACTGCTCTCACTACCTACACCATTCAGGTGGCCGGTATGACTTCCAAAGGTCAAGGTCAGCTGTCGTCCTCCACCATTTCCTCTGGTGTGCCACCAGGTGAGTTTCTTCTCATGTTTTCTCTTACTCCATGATTGCAGTGATGCCGTCATGTATGTCATCATTCTCTAGCAAAGTGTCTTCAAGTTTTCTATATTATATAATAATGATAATATTATGACTGTAATAATATGAAAATATAAAACTTATAATAGAATGACTGTATAATTTGCATAATTAATTATTATTGCAAATTTTTTTGAAGTAATAATAATTTTCCAAATATAATTGTAATGATTTAAAAATAAATTTGTATATATATATATATATATATATATATATATAATGATAAATCAATGCTAAATTGCACAACTGTTCAAAAGTTTTATATATAGTGGGGAAAAAAATTATTTGATCCCTTGCTGATTTTGTACGTTTGCCCACTGACAAAGAAATGATCAGTCTATAATTTTAATGGTAGGTTTATTTTAACAGTGAGAGACAGAATAATAACAAAAAAATCCAGAAAAACACATTTCAAAAAAGTAAAATATTTATTTAATATTTATAATAAGTATTTGACCCCTTCACAAAACATGACTTACTGTAGTACTTTGTGGCAAAACCCTTGTTGGCAATCACAGAGGTCAGATGTTTCTTGTAGTTGGCCACCAGGTTTGCACACGTCTCAGGAGGGATTTTGTCCCACTCCTCTTTGCAGATCCTCTCCAAGTCATTAAGGTTTTGAGGCTGACGTTTGGCAACTCGAACCTTCAGCTCCCTCTACAGATTTTCTATGGGATTAAGTTCTGGAGACTGGCTAGGACACTCCAGGAGCTTAATGTGCTTCTTCTTTGTTGCCTTGGCCGTGTGTTTTGGGTCATTGTCATGCTGGAATACCCATCCACAACCCATTTTCAATGCCCTGGCTGGCTTCAATGCCCTGACGGTACATGGCCCCATCCATCATCCCTTTGATGCGGTGCAGTTGTCCTGTCCCCTTAGCAGAAACACACCCTCAAAGCATAATGTTGCCACCTCCATGTTTGACGGTGGGGATGGTGTTCTTGGGGTCATAGGCAGCATTCTTCCTCCTCCAAACACGGCAAGTTGAGTTGATGCCAAAGAGCTGGATTTTGGTCTCATCTGACCACAACACGTTCACCCAGTTCTCCTCTGAATCATTGGCAAACTTCAGACGGGCTGTACATGTGCTTTCTTGAGCAGGGGGACCTTGCGGGCGCAGCAGGATTTCAGTCCTTCACGGCGTAGTGTGTTACCAGTTGTTTTCTTGGTGACTATGGTCCCAGTTGCCTTGAGATCATTGACAAGATCCTCCCGTGTAGTTCTGGGCTGATTCCTCACCGTTCTCATGATCACCGAAACTCCACGAGGTGAGATCTTGCATGGAGCCCCAGTCCGAGGGAGATTGACAATTATTTTGTGTTTCTTCTATTTGTGAATAATCAATTGTTGTCATCTTCTCACCAAGCTGCTTGGCGATAGTTTTGTAGCCCATTCCAGCTTTGTGCAGGTCTACAATCTTGTCCCTGACATCCTTGGACAGCTCTTTGGTGTTGGCCATGGTGGAGAGTTTGAAATCTGATTGATTGATTGCTTCTGTGGACAGGTGTCCTTTATACAGGTAACAAACTGAGATTAGAAACACTCTCTTTAAGAGAGTGCTCCTAATCTCAGTTTTTTACCTGTACAAAAGACACCTGGGATCCAGAAATCTTGCTGATTGATAGGGGATCAAATACTTATTTCACTTATTAAAATGCAAATCAATTTATAACTTTTTTGAAATGCGTTATTCTGGATTTTTATGTTGTTATTCTGTCTCTCACTGTTCAAAACCTACCATTAAAATTATAGACTGATCATTTCTTTGTCAGTGGGCAAACGTACAAAATCAGCAGGGGAGCAAATTATTTTTTTTAATAATTTAAAAAAATTATTAAAAAGAGAGAGAGAGAGACATTTATAGTGTTATGAAAGATCAAAAGATTTCTATTTCAAATAAATTAATGTTTTATTGAAATATTTATCAAAACATCTTGAAAAGTATCACTGTTTTCACAAAAATATTAAGCATCACAACTGTTTCCAACATTGACGATAATAAGAAATGTTTCTTGAGCATCAAATTAGCTTATTAGAATGATTTCTGAAGGATCATGTGACACTGAAGACTGGAGTAGTTATGCTGAAAATCCAACTTTGATCACAGGAATAAATTACATTTTAAAATATATAAAAAATATATATTTTTTTAATTGTAATATTTCATAATATTAAATTTTTTTTTCTGTTTAAATCAAATAAAACAGTACACAGTAAAATCCTGAGTGTTAAATTAACACTGCTTGGAGCATATATGGTCCCACTCTAAAAGAGTGTTAAAGTAAAACCGAAGCAGTGTTAAAGTTAATGAGATAATTATGTGATTAATTAAGTGCTGATTGAGCATTAGTGATGAACAGCTGCTGTTAACAAGCAGAATCAATGAAGAAAAGAGAAACACAAGAACTACAACTGACTTTAGTCACAGCCTTAAGCCCTAAACACACTGCATGATTTTCGGCTGTCCCAGACGAAAGATTGGCATCGTGAAACAATCGTGGCCAATCAGAAATCGCCACGATTTCTTCACAATGCCATTCTTTCATCTGGGACAGCCGAAAATTGTGCAGTGTGTTTCGGGCTTCAGATGAAATCAACTGAAATAAAAGAAAACATTAAATCTCTCAAGATCTCAGCAGAAGATAATTAAACAACTCCACAAACAACATCACCAACTTCATGCATTACTGACCAGTTAGACTTTATTTCTGGAGTATCTAAAACAGAAGTTCTTTATTAAGAATTTAGGTTTAGATGGGTTTTTTTTTTCTTTTTTTTTCTTTCAACTTACCGTTTTGGTGAATAGTGTTTGCTTTAGTTACCTCTTGACCCTTGACTTCTTAAATATAAGTTTATCATTGGCTGTTATAATTGTGTTTATAAAGCGCATATGTGATGGCAAGAAAAGTATGATAAAATCATGCATCTTAGTCTCTGATTACATTTAGTCTAAATCTGCAGTGGTTTAATGATGTCTATATTATTGTAGTTAGAGGATATGGCATGACAATGTGAGAAAACTTTATAAACCAGTTTTATAAATATAGTTCAAGCAGAGGTTTCAATTCTGGCACTCATAGACATGAAGAATCAGCATGTGAATCTCAGCAATGGTGAAAGTAAGAATAAAAGAAAACACTAAGACAATGCAGCTGCATAATTTATTCATGTCACAATGCATGCTGGGAGCCATGGATGAGTTATGATTGGTTCACCCAGAATGCAGCATGAATCTGTCTGATGATTGTCACCATTGTTGAGATTCATATGCTGATTCTTGATGTCTGCATGTCAAAACAGTACAGATGTTCTAAATTGGTGTGCAAAGCGTTTTTAAGGTTCTTTATATTATTTAATTAAAATGCAGTTGTGCTCAATAACAAGTTAAATTATACATTACCGCTCATGACATCAGTGCATCATGCTACCAGATTACAAATACATCATTTTCAAAAAATGGCCAAAATAATTTGGCCACATTTTCTCCTGGTTTTTCTTGCCATAACAAATGTGTTTCATAAACACAATAACAACAAGCAGAGAAAGATTAATGTTAAAAAGTCAAGGGTCAAGAGCCCAACTAAAGAAAACGCTTATCTCCACAACGGTGACTTCAAATTTTATTATGTTCAATAAACATTAACATTAACTCTGTTAATTCTCAATAAGAATTTTTTAGACGCACGACAACAAAAGTCGAACTAGTTAGTAATGTGTGAAGTTGGTGATGCTGTTTGTGGTGATGATTAATTCAGTGATTCTGCTTGTTAACAGCAGCTGTTCATCACTAATGCTCAATCAGCACTTAATTAATCACATAATTATCTCATTAACTTTAACACTGCTTCGGTGTTACTTTAACACTCTTTTAGAGTGGGACCATATATGCTTCGAACAGTGTTAATTTAACACTCAGGATTTTACCGCCCACAAATGGGGAAGAATGTGGTGTATAATTTTTAAAGGGATAGTTCACCAAAAATGAAAATTCTGTCATTAATTACTCACGCTCATGTTGTTCCAAACCCATAAGTCCTTTTCGGAACACAAATTAAGATATTTTTGATGAAATCAGAGAGTTTTCTAGCCCTGCATAGATAGCAAAGTTTTGTGGTACTCTAGTGAACACGCATCAAAGACTGACACGGAAGACAAGAAATTGCCGAATATAGTCGTATTTTTGTTTTCTTTGTGAACAAAAAAATATTATCACAGCTTCATAAAATTCAGGTTGAACCACTTGATGTCACATGGACTATTTTACCGATGTCCTTATTACCTTTCTTGGCCTTGAACGTGTCAGTTGTGTTGCTTTCTATGCAGGGTCAGAAAGCTCTTGGATTTAATCAAAAATATTTGTGTTCCAAAGCTGAATGAAGGTCTTACAGGGTTGGAAAGGTGAGTTTGACAGAATGACAGAATTTTCATTTTTGAGTGAACTATCCCATTAATTTATAAATTTGTGTTCATAATATTTATTTGATATATATTTATATAGAGGAAGGAACAGGAAGGAAATAATAATTATCGTTAAACCCTGATGTCAATGTAAGAGCTGAAAAGACAACTGGGTTGTACATCCCTTAGGATGTTAACTTTCTATCCTGTGGCCTTATTAACCTTACTCTTGATATTGAAGTTAATGAAGGCACACTGAATATGATGGCTTTGTGCATTAATATTCATAATCTTCAGCCATCTCAAAGACAGAAGCAGACACTAAACACAGTGAGACAAGACACTGTGGAAAGATGCTTTGGCGTTGTCCTCTGTAGATGCTTGTAATGAACCATCGGTATGCTGGATGGATCACACTGTTTTTTAAATCAAACCTATCTTGTCTCACTTTTTGTTCCCTGTGATGCTAATTTGCAAGCTTCTGCTTCTGCATGCAAAAATTAACTGATGGCAGACAGAAATGTGTGTCATGCAAATAAGGACAACATGCATTTTTTTCTTTTTTCTTTTTTCAATGAACGCAAGGTAGTAAAGCGTGAGGTGGAAAGTAAATATATTGTTCAATATAGTGTGACTTACTTCATTTTTTTTTTTGTTCAGCAGGGGGTATTGTGAGTGAATGGCAATAATATTGTTTCCAAGGCTTTTATTTTTTCCCACTGAGCCATTTCAACCATTCATCTTGCATGCTTTACCTCTCCTGTTCCCATAGAGATGCCTGGACCTCCTACCAACATTGCCATCTCTAACATCAGCCCGCGTTCAGTAACCCTGCAGTTCAAACCAGGCTATGACGGCAAAACATCCATCTCATGCTGGCTGGTAGAGGCTCAGGTAGTACAGAACTAATTTACGTTGAACATTCACCTCAAGCAGTCACCTTTTTATTAGCCATCACTGATTTCTCTCTCTCCTTTGTTGCAGATCGGTGTTATCGGAGAAAACGAGGAGTGGGTCATGGTCCATCAGTTGGCCAATGAGCCTGATGCACGATCTCTTGAGGTCCAGGGCCTCAACCCCTACACGTACTACAGGTCCACCCATTGAATTCTGGGATGTACTTACATACATTGTCTGTAGGCTGCATCCTAATTTACCATCTGATTATAGATTTCGAATGAGGCAGGTGAATATAGTAGGCACAAGCCCACCCAGCCAGCCATCTAGGAAGATCCAGACCCTACAGGCTCCTCCTGACATCGCCCCACAAACATCACTCTCCGCACAGCCAGCGAGACCAGCCTGTGGCTCAGATGGGTGGTACGTATGTGTCCTGGAATGTGATCGATGTGCTTAAGGGGGAAAAGAATGTGGAATTGATTGTGTGTTTGCTTTATTTTGTTAAGTAGTCCTGAGATTGCATTTCCACCCAGAGGAAAAAATTTATTGGTCAGTGTTTGCTCATTCACAGCTCGGGAGACTTAATGGACGTCCCAGTCTCATGTTTTATTGAAGTAGCAAATTATATTGATGTTTCAGATATTTCTTATTCCTTGTTATTCCTGATTCCTTAGGTAAAAATTAGTTGGCACAAGTGAGACTGTTTTATTAATTTGGGTCAAGCTAACTTTTTTTTTTTTTTTTTTTGTGAAATCTGCATGCAAATGAAGTCATGCCAAACAAATCACAAACAAACAAATCATGATTCATCAATAACTTTTGTATAATTGATTCTGAATTTGCAAGAAAAATATAGGAACACCACACACATGCAAACAAAAATCACATGTACAGCTTGCTAGATTCTAAATCTGGGTCTGTATAAAAGGTGTTTATTGCTTTTGAACTGGTTTTGAGGATGGTACACTTGGCATTGCTCGAGGATCCTGCTGCACATGTTCTCTGATAGGAATGTGTCTTTAGAAAGAATAATGCTTGCTGATAGTCATGAAAGGCAGTAAAGAAAAGGTTGTGCAGAAAGGAGATGGTTTGGGCGTGTTTTATGCAAATATCTAACCTCGGGTGCGTGATTACTCATTTCGAAATTCATTAACATCAGAACGAGGTTAAAAAAAATTCATGTGCATTCGCACATGTTGTGAATCATGCAGAAATGTTTCAAGAAAGATCACCTGTATATGTAAATACGAATAATCCACAGTTATTAGTGGATAGTTACCCATTGTCTCTTCTGAAACTCTTAAGAGACATATGTGAAATTAAGAAAAAATCCCCATTTGCATCTCTTTGTTGTGGGAGAAATAGTTTGGTTATTGGAGATGTTTCATGTGTGATGTTATATTCCTTACAGGGAAATGACGTGGTCTTGTGGTGATAGTCTTCTAAGATGCAAAAAATTTTGAAGATGCTAAAAGTTGAAGTGTGTCTGTATTCTAGCCGCTGCCAGAGTGGGAATACAATGGCAATCCAGAGCTGGTGGGCTACAGGGTGCAGTACTCTCGTCTAGGCTCCAAGGCTGGGGTCCTGTCCCACATCATCCCAGACAGGCAGGAGAGGGAGTTTACCATTGAGGACCTGGAAGAGTGGACAGAATACGACGTCAAAGTGCAGGCGTTCAATGGCATCGGGCCAGGACCGTGGAGCCAACCAGTTCATGGGAGAACCAGAGAGTCAGGTGAGAAATCTGCTGTGCTTTCTTTCCTCCCTCTCTTGTACTTTGTAAAAAAAAAAACCTTCTTGAATGATTTTGCAACACTGCTGACCTTTGAATTAATTATGATGGCTGCCCACAAGAACACTTTATTGCTCAAAGGTTGTACTTTTATTGCCCAGGAGTCTTAATGGAATTTGCAGTTATGATTCAGCTGACTTTGTATCTCCTAAAATTGCTTAGGAGAAATAAAAATAGATATAAATGAGACAATTGCTGGCACACAATAAGAATATTGCTATAAAATGAACGTGGATCGTATAATTCGGATAACTGATGAGATGCATTTGAGTTCATATCGACTTTCGAGTTTGTGAGAATGTTGAGATCTCGTTTGAAACTTTGGAGGAGATGTGAAATTCCCAGGGGTCTTTTTCTCCATTTGCTCTCCATTGCTTAGTCCATTAAAAAGTTATTTGTTTCATGCAAGTTTTTTTTTTTTTTTTAAAGAAGTTATTTTCTCATCAGTCAAACAGTCTGTCATTCACAGTTTGATTAACAGCTGGCAGCGCAGTCTGCAACACGTTTTTACCATCACGTACTGAATCGTAACCAGACTGCATTGGCATATGCTTTATCTTGTAAACATATGACAGGTACAATGAATGACAAAATGCATGCTGTTCCTGTTAGAAAGTCTGATTGCTCATACGGTTGTTAATTGCTTGTTTACTTGTTTTCTCCATTTGTTAGTCCCCTCAAGTGGCCCTGCAAATGTTTCAGCTTTTGCTACCACCTCCAGCAGTGTCCTGGTCCGCTGGGGCGAAGTGCCAGAGACTGACCGCAATGGACTAATTCTGGGCTATAAGGTACATTGACAGCAGGCTTCTTACCAGATTTACTGTTCTTGAGTCCATTGTAGTAGTGAAGAGATGCATCTATTTTTCCACTCAGGTGGTATACAAGGAGAAGGATGCAGAGTCAGCCCTGCGTTTTTGGACGGTAGAGGGAAATACCACTTATAGTGTCCAGCTCACTGGTCTTGGGAAGTACGTGCTTTATGAGATCCAGGTTCAAGCCTTCACCCGTATAGGAGATGGCATGCCTAGTTCTCCACCCATCTTTGAGCGCACGCTTGATGACGGTGAGAGTCTAAACCACAATTAACAACCACCATAAGTTATTAATCTTGCTTATGGTGTGCTAGTTACATTGACTTTTTTTTTAAACAGTACCTGGGCCTCCAGTCGGGATCCTTTTCCCTGAAGTCAGGACTTCCTCAGTGAGACTGATCTGGCAACCCCCTGCCCAGCCAAATGGCATTATCCTTGGTAAATTATTTTTATAGTCTCTTTACTACTTGACATACTGTACTACATGATCAGTGTGATAATGAGTAAAATTATCACACCCCGGATGGGTGTAAGGCTAGCTTGTAGAGATAGCTTTGCAGGTAAACTCATTTCCTTGGCCTTATTGGGCACACTGTGGACTGACACAAGGGTATGTGGTCTTTAGCGTCCTTGATATCATGGTCATTTGATGCTAATTCAAACTCCGTCCTGAAAGAGGCAAGTAGGACCAGATTTATTGATGCCTTGACCCGGATGGGAGTGAGTTTTACAGAGGTTTTACAGAGTCCAGCTTGAAGAGGCACACTGGCAACTGTGGCTAGGAACTGTAGCTTGAGTCTTTAGGTACTAGAGGCTGTGGTCTTTAGAATTCTTGTTAATGTATCTACCTCCCAGGCTGGTTTGACTCTAGCTCGAATCCCACTCAGAACAGTGCATGTAAAACCAGTTACATGGTGATTAAATTCAGAATCCTCTGATTGTAATGTTTATGTGTGTCTCGTCTCTAGCATATCAGATTGCTTTCCGGAAAAACTCTTCTAGTATTACCTCTGCCAACGTTGATGTTCTCAACCCAAGTGCACGACAGTATACAGCGACTGGACTGAAACCAGAGAGTGTTTATGTGTTCCGCCTCACGGCCCAAACTCGAAAGGGATGGGGAGAAGCGGCAGAGGCACTGGTGGTCACTACAGAGAAGCGAGGTACTGCTTCATCTCTCTTTACAAGGTCAGGTGCTTTTTACTACATGTCATTGATTACAATTGCTTGTCTGATCTCCTCTCAGCACGCCCTCAGCCCGCAAGTCGTCCTGTTGTGCCTCAGGAAGAGGTCCAGGCCCGCAGTGTGCTGTTGTCATGGGAACCAGGCAGCGATGGTCTGTCTCCCATCCGATACTACACCGTCCAGTACAGAGAGCTGCCCGACAGCAATTGGACCGTCCACTCGGCATCGGTCAACCATGAGGCCACATCATACGTCATAGACAAGTAAGCCTGAATTGAGCCTGTGGCGAACTTTCTAAACTTTGAGGGTTATAGAGGACAAAACTGGTGGTGCCACAGTCCTACTGAGCTTTTTTCCTATTTGCAGGCTCAAGCCTTTCACTTCCTACCAGTTCAGAGTGAAAGCCACTAATGATATTGGGGACAGCGAGTACAGCGAGGAGAGTGAGGCAATCACCACTCTACAGGACGGTAGGGGCAACTGTGAAACACTTTAATGCTGTCGGGGAACAAGTTCCTGAGGCCTGAGATGAATCGTAATGTGGCCAAAATAGGACACAGTCAGTGAAGGAGAAAAACTACAGGGTTACCTCATGGTTGACCTTTGGCGTTTAACCAGAACACTGCTAACAGTTATACCACTATTAGTATTAACTGGTTTCCACTCTTGGTTATTCCACTCTTATCAGGGTCTTTGCAGCTCTGCAGTCATTAACTGAACAAACTGTCTGTTTGTGTTCCATTAGCACCCGACAAAGCTCCCACAATCCTCTCTGTGACACCACACACCACCACATCTGTGCTGGTCCGCTGGAAGGTGAGGCCCGATTCATCACGCTGTTCTGAGAGGGAACACGGGTGTTTATCTGTTGTTGAGCGTTGTGTTTACAAACAGGAGATAATGACATAATCTGTTCAACCCCATCCAGCCACCCCCCGAGGAGGAGATCAATGGTATTTTGCTTGGTTTTCGAGTACGCTACAGAGAACTGCGTTACGACCGCCTACGCAGCTTCACAGTGCGCACAGTTAATAGCCCATCTGCCAGCTGGGCCGAGCTCACAGGTGAGTCTTCATCCAACTTACTCAAATAAAAAACAAAGATTAGTATCTACTTGTCTATCTAGTCCCTTACTAAATTTACAGTGGTGGATATATATATATACGCAGTAGGCGTTTGTCTCATGGTACAGTCATGGTATAATATGATGACTATTATATTCATATATAGTAGTATTACTACCATGTACTTAAAACAAATGTGTAGCAGTACCATGGTACCAAGCAAAAAAAAATAAAAAAATTGTTAATGTCTTTTGTTCAGTTTTACTAATTTATTTATTAGACTGATGGCTATTGCCAACAACCCTTAAACCTGGAAATCAAGTTACTACTGTACTACATGTATTAGAACATGAAGAGATAAGCTAATTCAGCAAAAAATGCTAACTCATCTGTTTCGTGTTTCCCTGTAACGGCAGATTCTATAGTGGCTCATCTCATTACCATGCATGTAATGAGAGCTTTACAGTGTATGAGGGCTGTGCTAATTGTCTCCTCAGCAGATAGTTTCTCTCTTAAAGTCTGAAGAGCTGCCAGCCTTTCTGCTAGCATGAGCTAATGCGCTAATCCAGCTCTTGTTTCTCTCTCTCTTACGTTCTCTTTATACTTCTCCCTCTTTACCTTTGGTCTTCCTTGCTGCCATCCTCTGCCTCCTCTCCCCTCCGCCCTACCGTCTTCAGCCCCCTACAGTGTGAGGAACCTGACCGAATCCTCACTTACCCAATACGAGCTGGACAGTAAGTCCTGAGATTCGCTCTCGCTCTTTCATCAGTGTTTCTGTCATCATCATTTATACCAGTGTTGGGAAAGCTACTTTAAACTGTTCATAATTTAAGTAGTTCAACTACAGTAAAATTAGAAAACGGAACATGTAGCTAAAATAAAAGTGCAAAGAAGTTATATTCTTATATATATATATATATATATATATATATATATATATATATATATATACTCACACTACCATTCAATTAATAGCCAGAAAAAAAAATGACAGTGAGGACATTTATAATGTTACAAAAACATTATATTTTAAGTAAATGCTGTCCTTTTGAAGTGTCTATTCATCAAAGAATCCTGAAAGTTGGATAATAAGACTTTTTTTTTTGAGTACCAATCAGGAATGACAGGATTACATTACATTTCAAAATATATTATTTAAAAAAGTTAATTTAAACTTTATTTAATAATAATAATAATTTTGCAAAGTTATTATTAATAGTAGTTGCAAATGCTATTATTTATTACCATAAAATGAAATTTAATATTTAATGTATGTAATATTCATTTGTATTATTTTACTCATTTGCATATTCATTAGGGGTGTAAAGGTACGCGTATCGCGTATCGAACGGTTCACGGCCAGTTCCAAATGGAAGTGATCATCCCTATCCCCTTAGATGGGGACTTTGGAGTGAGCAGGGCACATGCGTGTCATTATTTCGTCGTTTGGAATGCACTTGGTGAAGGGAGCGTAATTTCCTCATTATCTTCAGCTGGGATGTTCCCGTGACAACGCAGCATGGTGTGCGTCAGCAGATTCACTGACGGACACCCGCATAAAAAAATATACATTTTAAAGTTTTATATATATTATATAGCATTAAAAACTTTTTAAAATATAAAATGCATGTTTATTTGAAACAGTTATGCTAACAACAATAAAAAGACTTTTGACATGGCGACATCTGCTGACGCACACCATGCTGCGTTGTCACGGGAACATCCCAGCTGAAGATAAAGAGGAAATTACGCTCCCTTCAAGTGCATTCCAAACGACTACATAATGACACGCACGTGCCATGCGCACTCCAAAGTCCCCATCTAAGGGGATAGGGATGATCACTTCCATTTGGAACTGCCTGTGAACCGTTCGATACACGATACGCATACCGTTACACCCCTAATATTTATACAAATAAAGATGTTCATATTTGCACAGTGACTCAAATCTGTGAATAACTTTTCACACTTGTTTTTTTTTAAATGAATTGTCTTGATTAAAGGGTTACTCTATCCCAAAATGAAAATTTTGTCATTAATCACTTACCCCCATGTCGTTCCAAACCCATAAAAGCTTCATTCGTCTTCGGAACACAATTTAAGATATTTTGGATGAAAACCGGGAGGCTTGTGACTATCCCATTGACTGCCAAGTAAATAACACAGTCAAGGCCCAGAAAAGTATGAAAGACATCGTCAAAATAGTCCATCTGCCATCAGTGGTTCAATCTGAATTTAATGAAGCGACGAGAAAAAAAAGAAATTGTGCCACTGTGGTGCCATTTTGGAGAATATCCGCTGGATGCAAATAGTGTACGCTGTTCTGTGTCAGCCGCACCACACAGATACGCTGTTTTCGTTCAAATCAAAGTGTAAATAAACGTATATAACATATTTTTGTGGTGCGGCTGAAACAGAACAGCGTACACTATTTGCATCCAGCAGATATTCTCCAAAATGGCGCTACGGTGACACTACGGAGTTGCAGAGGAGACAAATTGTTGAATAAAGTCATTATTTTTGTTTTCTTTGCGCAGAAAAAGTGTTCTCATCGCTTCATTAAATTCAGATTGAACCACTGATGGCAGATGGACGATTTTGACGATGTCTTTCATACTTTTCTGGGCCTTGACCGCAGTGGCGAAGCTACGGGTGGGCACCGGGTGGCCACCCAGTGAGAAGCTGGTAAATTTCCAGATGAATGTTATTTATTAAATGATAATGATAATAAACGTATAGTTTCACTATAACTTCATGTACTTTAAAATATATTTAACATGAGTTTTTATGATCAATTACAGGCAGTTTCTTAATTTTCCCACAATTATGTTAACGACGCGAGGACGCAAAAGTTGAATTTGAAAATAATGAAACAAACCTCATTCAGACTTTAAAAAGTATATATTGGATATCCCAAATGAAACGTAAGTCTTAGTGCTGAATCCGGACCGCCAACAAATGAAACCAGACCACCGGGTGATGGATTTATAGATTGGAAACTTCTGAGCCAAACGTGTTTAAAGCATCATATTAGCATACGTACAGTGTTTGATCCGCTAAATAGATGCGTCCTTTGTGGAAAGAAACAAATTAACATTATGCTAGATACTCTTCTCCACAACAAACTGCATCATTTCTACGGTCCTCGATATCTACTCTCCTTTGAACGAGAACTGAGACACTTGAGATCATATGCGAAGCCCCCTTGTCTCGGACTAAGGTGACGTTAATGCTTTACACAAAGGCTACAATAAACTTTAGTTAACGTTAGGAAATGCATTAACTAACATTAACAATGAGAAATACATTTGTTACAGTATTAACTTTTTGTAAAATTTCAACTTTTTGTTAGCTCAGGTATGGTTAACAGATAAAACTTTTAATTTTAATAAATAATGCATTAGTAAATGTTGAAATTAAAATTAATGTTAATCAATGCTTTAGAAGTGTTGTGTATTGAATCTTTATGCTGTATTTCCTGTTGGCAATTTGATATGCAGTTTTTACACGCTACACCTTGCCCACCCAGTTTTATGCAGGCCCACCCACTTAAACATTTGGCCTCGCCCCTGCTTAGCAGTGTTATTTACTTGGCAGTCAATGGGACAGTCACAAGCCTTCCAGTTTTCATCTAAAATATCTTAAATTGTGTTCCGAAGACAAACAAAGCTTTTAAGGGTTTGGAACGACATGGGGGTAAGTGATTAATGACAAAATTTTCATTTTGGGATGGAGTAACCCTTTAACATTAGCTTGTTAGTGGGAAAATTACACAGTTTTTAAAACAGCTAAGCAACTGTCACGCTACTGAAGAACATTAAGTTAGCAGCAAGCAGAAGAGCTGGGTAGTAACTGATTACATGTAATCTGGATTACGTAAACAGATTCCAAAAATTAAGTACTTGTAATTGGTGTAAGTTACATTTTAAAATACTCGTAATCAAACTACAGTTACTTTTTCATGGATTACATATTCACACAATAGCAATACATTATTCATAATTCATTGATTCTCCCAATTCCTTTTGTGACTTACCCTCTTGTGTAATCATCCAAATTAAAAAAAAATAGTTTGAAATGCTTTACTTCACATGTAATGAATCTAGAATATATGAAAGTTTCACTTTTTGAAATGTTACAATAAAAAAAAAAAAAAACTTTCACGATATACAAATTTTTTGAGATGCACCTGTGTGTATATATAGTCCAGTTTTGTGGGCATTCACACAAAGAGCAGTCATTAGTTAGGTGGTGACAGCATTTGACCACTGGATTTACAAAAATCATTTCAGGTTTAAGAAGGGTTTCAACATTGCATCAACTACTGTCACAGCTCACGGGGAGCACGGGAACCAGGAACGAGGAGACGAGGAATTAACAACACGGGAGTTTAATATGCAGACAGGAACACAGATCACAGGTAGGGTAGACACTTAAAGACCGACAAACACTAACTGAAAGGACTGGGGTTTTAAAGACAGGACAATCAAGGAACTAAGGAGACACACCTGGAATCAAATTAACACAATCAGACTGGGAAGAAGAACACATGGGGAGCAAAAACACAACAAAACAGTCCAGGGGTGTGACATTACTCCCCCCTCCCGGAAGGTGCGTCCTCGCACCGTGGAACAACAGAGGGGGGGGAAACGGGTGGGAACAAAGGTGGAGGCTCAGGAGGAGGACGGACCACCGGGAGGGGGCCGGCTGACAGAGACCAGGGAGGTGACGAAGGAAGGAGGAGCCAGGAGGGACCCAGAGCAGGAGGAGCCTGGCAGGACCCAGGCCACAGCCATGATGATGGCCCACGGTGGAGCCGACAGAGGGAGGAGCCATGGAGGAGGCATGGCCGCCGACTCCAGGGGGCCGACCAACAGCGGCGGAGCAGGTGGTGGAGGAGCCCGAGACGGAGAGCTGACGAGCCAGGGGGATGCCGAGGATCCGGGGGGCCAAGGTGGAGCCGAGTGCTCTGGCGACCGAGGCGGAGACGGAGCTCCGCGGCGGAGCCGGAGCAACTGAGGGCCAAGGTGGAGCTGGCGGGAGGAAGGAGTCCAACTGAGCCGGTGGGACGGAGCGACGAGGTGCAGCCGGAGGAGCGGAGTCCTGAGGCGATGGCGGGTCGATGCCCGACCAAGGCGGAGCTGGAGGATCGACGGGTGACGGTGGAGGCGAGGGAGCTAGGAGCCGAGGTGGAGCCGCTGGGTCAACGGGCCGAGGCAGAGTCCGGGCCGAGGAGGTTGGAGGCGGAGGTGAGGGATACTCCAGCCCCGGCGACGCTGGAGGATGGCAGTCCCGTGGGGCTTGCACCACATTGATGGTGGGCTGAGGGCGAGCAGAGGGGCTGCCAGACGACAGCGGTGGAGGAGGCAGGAGCGGGTGGGAGGGTGGGCATTCGAGGAGCAGGCACTGGAGGGCATTTTCGAGGAGCGGGCACTGGACGATATGAAGCCCCCTCAGGGCTGAACAAGGGAACCAGGGATGAAGGAGGGCTGGACGGGACCAGCGGGGATGACGGAGAGAGGAGAGGGGGCAGTTCGACTTCCAGTTCAGTTTCCCAGTCTATCAAATCCTCCTCCATGTCCAGCAGCCCCAGATGGATAATCAGCTCACCCTCAGCCACGGTGCAGGGGGCGGAGCTCCACTCCACGCTCACACCGTCCACGGCTGGCTCCCTCGCGATGGGCACTGTCGCCAGCTCTCGCACCTGATCTGACGTGTTGGGCTCAACTTCCGGGGCGATCGTCCGCTCAGTCGTTTGGCTTCGTGCTGGCTCGCAGATCGCGGCGGGAAATGGCTCTCCGTCATCGGTGGGCTCGGGCTGATGCTCCGCTCCGCTGGGAGTTGGTGGGCTGGGCTCTGGATCAGGAGTGGATCTGGCGAGATCATCCTCGGGAGAGACGGTGAGGGGTGATCCGTTTCTCACCAGAATCCACTCCATGAAGGCGGCGAAATCCTCTCGAGGACCATCCTCGGACGACAGCGCTCTGCACGCGGTGTTCAAACTTGTGTTGTAGAATGAGCAGAGCGCGCCGTCCGGGTAGCTGGTGGCATTAGCTATCATCAGGAATAGTCCGGTGTGGTCCTCGAGAGATCTGTCCCCCTGCTCCAGCAGGAGGAGGAGGAATTTGGGCCGTACATGGGGATCCATAGAACACAACAGAAAAAGAAAAACCACTGGGAAAAAACAGAAACAAAACAGAGGGGAAAACACGTAGGTTACTGTATTTTGGGTCGGTCTTTCTGTCACAGCTCACGGGGAGCACGGGAACCAGGAACGAGGAGACGATGAATTAACAACACGGGAGTTTAATATGCAGACAGGAACACAGATCACAGGTAGACACTTAAAGACCGACAAACACTAACTGAAAGGACTGGGGTTTTAAAGACAGGACAATCAAGGAACTAAGGAGACACACCTGGAATCAAATTAACACAATCAGACTGGGAAGAAGAACACATGGGGAGCAAAAACACAACAAAACAGTCCAGGGGTGTGACAACTACTGACACAACTACTACACATCCATTTTTATTTGAATTATTACTTTGTAGGTTTTTTTAACCATGTATTATTAATTATAACTAATTAAAATGCACATATTCACGTTATTTCTTAGTTACATGTAATGCAGGTATTCCAAAACTTTTTTGTCATCTAAACCTTATTCACCAAATATATTTGCTTTAAGTACCCCTTAGATTTTAAAATAAATATTTCAATAATTATCACATTTGCATGTGGTTTCTTTGATGTTGATTAATGATCACATGGCATGCATGTAAATAAAAATATTTCATCTTTTTTAGTAAGTGTTTTATTTAAAAGTCTATAGAAATACAAAGACGGTTCACTCCTGTACTTATGAATGGGAGAAACAGTCCCACCTTCTAAATAGCTAAGAGCCAAATTTCCCATAGAAATCTGACGGAGGCATTTCAGATATGGTCGCCGAGCGAAGAGACTTTCCTTGAAAGGGAGTTTGTTTTAAAATTATTTATTTTAATTTTAATTTTTTATGATTTAATTAATTATCAGCTTTTCATTAAATTCACAACCCCCTGCAGTTCCTTTACGAACCCTAGTTTGGGAAACCTTGATGTAATAATGTTTAATGCACTTCATGTTGTAAATTACAATGAATGGAACAAGTTTTCTTACTCTTTGCATTTTTTACATAATTATGGTACAAGATATTGCTATTTAAATCAATGTGATTAACGAGTTAAATCAAAAGTAATCTAAAAGTAATCTGATTATATTACCTAAAATGTGTAATGTAACAGATTGCATTACTGACTACAATTTTTGTCATGTAATCTGGAATCAGTAACGGATTACAATTTGTAAGTAATCTACCCAGCTCTGGTTAGCAGCTATTTTTTTAGTTTGTTACTCCCCGACACTGCTTTCCACTCATCCATTCCCTCCTGCCAAACTCAATCTCTGAATTCTAGTAACGTCTCTTTCTCACACCTCGTTTATTTGCTCACACGAGAGCCCAATCTCATTTGTCTCTCTTCTCACGTCTGGTTTTGTCTGACTGTGCCCATTTCTCTCCACACTGTCATTGACTTTTCCTCTCAACATCTCACTTCATTGGAACGGGATCATTATGTTTTAGCACCACTTAAGGTTTTATCATGCTATATTGAATAGAGTGTGTATATGTGCACATTTTCTCCATTGTTCAGATCTGAATAAACACAAGCGCTATGAGATCCGACTGAGCGTGTATAACGCGGTAGGGGAGGGGCCCACCAGCTCGCCACAGGAAGTGTTCGTGGGAGAGGCGGGTAAGGGTACAAATATTCTTCCTTGATGCTCTAAGTCAATATTTTTGATTTCACAGTCTAATAAAACGTGCAGTAGTGCTGTCAGTCAGTATTAAGTCTAATAAATCAGTTCAAACTGTCTAGGATTCATCGTCTCTCTCTCTCTCTCTCTCTGTTCTCATCAGTGCCCACCGCTGCACCTCAGAATGTCGCTATCCAGTCCTCAACAGCTACTCTGCTTGATGTCGCATGGGACCCTCCTCCAGTGGAGGCCCAGAATGGGGATATTCAAGGCTATAAGGTACAACATTTCTATGTGCTTCAGCTAGACCTTAAAATATTGCTGTGCCCCAGTGAAACATGATCCAGGTCTGCCAATATGCCAACCTGAGAATCATTTATTTTCTTTTTTTTTTTCTTATAATATTTCAGCAATCAAGTGTGTTTTCTGTTAGTTGTTTACAATCAGATTCATGAGTGAATAACTTTTTTTAATCTAATTTCTCACATGAGTTTGTAAAAATGTCTGAAATTGTTCACAACTAAAAAAAAAAAAAGCTTTTTCTTTCCTTTGTGAAAAGTTTCACCTAAGGATGACAACATTGTCCAAACAATCCCTGTTTACCCGGATTTACAAAAATGACCAACGGTGCAGTATTTTGCATGCCGGGCCAGTAGATGGCGATGTCACTTTGTAAAGAAACACTACACACCTGCACATATACTTATAGACTGAGAATGTAATATACATGCAAATTACATCACTGTTTTTGCAAATTCACATTTTTGTAGTTTACACAGAGATGTTAGTTTTCGAAACCTTGCACATTTTGCAAGTTTTGACGTAAAATGAATGACCTGAAAAGAAGGAATTACTTTGTTGTGTAAATGAACAGCCAAAACATGTAACATGTTTTTAGTTTTTTTGCTGAAAACGGTGTTGTGAAAACGATCCCTCAGTTTGATTTATTAGAACAGTTCACTCACTCATCACTGAATCATTTGCAGCAGTTTTTCACATCCGAAATAGTAATATGGGATATTTTATGAGACAGAAAACAAGAAGAGGTGAACTCTGCACAGCAGGTGAAGATGAAAAAAAAAAAAAAAACATTTACATTTTTTTTTTTTTTATGGAAGTCTAAAAACAGCCCTGCTTTGAATACCCCTGATGGTGGAACAACTCTAGAAACGCTGTCAGTTACCTCAGAAAATAATTTGAAATCATCTGTCACTTTGAATAAACGAACAAATACCGTAACAACTATTGTTTATAATGTAATAGTTATTGTTTATTTGAGCTGGTCAACATCGCAATATTGACTAAACCAATTAAGTGAGTTTGTGACAGTCTGACAAAGCCAATACTGTCATTTTGTAATCTTAGGGATATTGTGGTTTCTTTCAAAATAACTGACCTAGCAACCACCCAGCACACCCTAGTAACCACCATTCAAATGTCTCTTCAGGCTGCCAAAAGCTGAAGTCTTATGTAACCTTCAAGCTTTAAACCTTTCTTCAGGCTGCCCAAGTATTCACTACAAAAGGCTTATGTAACTTTCAAACATCAAACCAATCTTCAAACAGTTTTAAACTTCAGATGAAGCCTAGTCAAACCAATATTCAAAGTATGTCTTGACAAACTTTACCTTTTAAGTTGTTTTGGCAGTTCAGTTTAGAGCCACTAGTGGTGCATAAATTATACGCTGCAAACTGGTTGATACCAGACTAGTGTGACTACTGTAATATCCAACGACTGTCATGACCATGTAAAGCCAGTAAACCCTTTAAGGACTGTTTACATAAATACATTCACAGGAATTGTGCCTTAAACATTCATAAAAAGAAGTACAACTGCTTGCAAGAAAGATTTAGGCAACTTAAAAGCTTAAAGAACACATATTTTGGTACAGAACAATAATATATGCTTTTTAGACAGTGTTGGGAAGGTTATTTTGGGTATAGAATACAGATTACAAGTTACCCTATTTAAAATGTAAACCCTAATTTAAAAGTAGTGTAACTATTTCAATTACTTTATTAAAGCAATGTAACTGATTACATTTGATTACTTTTCTAAATTTATAACAAATATTTTCAACTGTTAATCATTTTGAGACATTTAAAGCAGGCAGGGTTAACCTTACAGTAGCACTCAACACCGATTACTCTCAGACTTTCAAAATACATCTTCACTTGAATTAAGATTCTAATAATTACATTATTAAAGCACAGCCAACACAAAATCAGACTTTAACACCTCTTTGAGATCATTCGAGGTTAAATACAGATTTAAAATCATAACAAGAAACTGTTTAATAGCTATGATACTGTTTTTGAAATCAAATTGTGCATAGCTATGACAGAAAACACTGGCATCTAACAATGCCAAAATAACAGCTAATCCTAAAAAATAAAGCATATACATAAATCCAAACAGGAAATAAAACAGTTATCAAAAAAGCATGTGTCCTATTTTGTGTCCTAAACTCCTGAAACATTGGTATCTCATATTTTAGAGCAGTCGATGCAATTTGGGAAAGAAATCAGTCATATCTGTACCCCCTTCGTAATGTTAACATTTTCATAATGTGATTTAATTACACATGTTTCTCAGTAACTGTAAGAGATTACAGTTACATTTATTTTGGGTAACACTTTAGTTTAAGGTGTTCTTGTTACACATCTTACATGTACATAATTACATGCAAGTAACTCTAAACCAAACCCTAACCCTAAACATATAGTAAGTAGCTACATGTAATTAATTAATATTACTTAAATATATAATTACACTGTAACAAGGTTATTAAGTGTAACCTTATTTTGTAATTAAATTACGTAATTCTGTTACATAACTAGTTATTCCCCAAAATTGTTTTTAAAGGTGCATTGAGTTGTTCTAGCTAGCATTAGCATCTTGAGTTAAACACTGCACTGCCATCTATGGACTTGGATCAGTATCATATTCTATGTAAATGATCTAAATTAAAGTTTTATGTACACTGATACTGATAATGTGTTTTTGTTAGTCTTTCTGTCTTCTGAATTCAGAGCTTTTCTGCTTCTTCAGTCATACAGGTAGCCTACTGATTGTGTGAGTCAAAGCGACAGACGTCATAACAAAGTTATTGTTCTCGGTGTGAACAGGCCAAGAAAGCCTCATTCTTCTATTCTATTCTATTAGAATTGAAAAATGACTAGGTGACTAAGTGGTACTTAGTCTGATAGACTGATTTAATCAGACACGGTCAGGCTTGGTCTGAAAAGTTTGAGGACTGCTGCTCTAAAATATTAAGCTTGATAGCCCATCAGATTTACATCTTGTGAAATTATTAATTTGTGTGATTTGTGTCTTTCTAGATTTATTATTGGGAGTTTCAGCTGCAGAATGAGACTGAGAGACTCCGCACTCTCTTTCTGCCGGAGCTGAGCGTGAAGCTGAAGAACTTGACTGGCTACACCACCTACATGATCAGCGTGGCTGCTTTCAACGCGGCAGGCGACGGCCCGCGCTCGCTGCCCACCAGAGGGCGCACTCAGCAAGCAGGTGATCCGCTGGACACAAGTCCATGCAAAATACATCAATCAACAAGCAATGAAGTGACCTTCATGCTAAACCCGCTTAGTCTGAAATGCTTTGGGAGAATGTTCTACATCTTTGATCCCACTGTTTTCCCAAAGCTCCCTGCTGAAAAGGTTATTAATTTTCAATCGGACGGATCACATCATACAGATTGTATGAGTGCTGTGGTGTTAGGCTGTGAAGGAGATGGGTTGTCTCTGAGTATTGGGGGTAGTGTGTAGGAACGGAAGCTTGTGATAGTTCGTTTAGGATGGGGAGCTGGGAACCGGGTTGGAGAAAATGGGCCACATATTGAGGAAGTGCTTTTTGGCAGGTCAGCATAAGGAGAACTGTGTTCCAAGTGATTGAGAAAAGTTAATTCAGCCTTTTCCGCTCCCTTAAAGACTGTGACAGTATAGTGAGGAAGGAACAATGAGAACAGTACAAGCGAGACTGAATCTTGGCTCAGCTTACACTAAGACACTGGGAGATGAGCCAATACGAGCCTCCGTGCCAATCTTCCGGAGGGCAAACAAGCTCCTTACATTACTGCAACATTACCCTGACCTCTAACAGAAGAAGAGTGCTTAAATATACATGTGCTGAGAAGTTATTTTTTAAGGCTTTCTGCGTCAAGCTGTATCCACCTGCCAATAGTGGCTGAATTGCTAAAAAACATAATATAGAAAAAATATAGGAAAACAATTCTTACCAGCACAGTATCTAGATAATATAGCATTATACAACACTGTTCAAAAGTTTGTCTTTTTATTTTATTTTTTAAGGAAATCAATACTTATACTCAGAAATGATGCATTGAATTGATCAAAAATGACAGTAATGATGAAAAATGTATGATTGTTTTTACAGAAATCATAAGCTCCAACTGTTTTCAACACTGATGATAATGAGAAATGTTTCTTGAGCTGCAGATATGCATATTAGATATAATTTCTGAAGGATCATGTGACTCGGAAGACTGGAGTAATGATGCTGAAACTTCAGCTTTACCATCACAGAAATAAATTACATTTCAAAATACAGTTAAATGGAAAATTGTTGTTTTAAACTGTAATAATATTTCACAATATTTCTCTTTTTACTGTATTTTGATCAGATAAATGCAGCTTTGCTAAGCAGAAGAGACTGGATTAAAACACTGAAAAATATTGCTCCCAAACAGTAGTGTGTATGATAAAGATTAAATATTTATGACACACTGCTCTGGACACTTGCAGCATCATACATTAATGCCAAATGTGTTCGTGAGGGGGGAAAAAAAACCTGAGACCCCCAAGATAAAATCTTGATACCTTTATTGCCTGAGATAAATGCGACTGTAAACTTTTTTCTGCAGTAAAACCTGTCAAAGGACACACAACAGATTTTTATTTTAGTAGACTCACATCACTCACTTCAGCAAGAATCATATTATTGATCTTACAATTTGATTTATACCATGTATTATGTTGCAGTTCCTAATAAAGTTATCGGCCAAAGTTATCGGTAACTGTTTTATTTACTCACCATGGTCAATTTTTACTCACATTTGGCAACTGTTCATTTTGAGCCCTGGCTAGCTCTATTGAAATCAGTCAATCAAAATGCACTTTCGTGAAATCGTGTTCAGGGTTTAATGAGATCTTCTTTTACTCCACAGCTCCAAGCGCTCCCAGTTTTATCCATTTTAGTGAACTCACCACCACCTCGGTCAACATGTCCTGGGGTGAGCCCAAGCAGCCCAATGGCATCGTGGAAGGATACCGTGTGGTCTATGAGCCCTGCACGCCTGTGGATGGTGAGAAACTGCACCACACTAAAAGCTTTGGCTGAGCAAATTATTGAGATAACTTTTAGTCAGCAGCTGATTTACACCCTTTTAGACTCGTCATGCTTTTTTAAACTTACAAATGTCTGAAATTTGCTCTCCAGATGTGTTCAAGATGAGGCTTCTTTTGGCATTTAATGAATGGCATTCCTCTGTGATGTTCCCTCCCTTTGCCCTGTTATTGAGCAAGGCATGGTTAAAAAATTGCCAAGTGTGGTGCATTGGCCAAATTCCACTGTAATTGGGATCAGAGAAGGAATTACTGTGGTCCCATAATGGCTCCAGAGTGGTCAAGGCTTTGGGGGTAAACAGATGTGCTTGGCTGCTGTTTACCAATGGCCGTATCTCAGAATCTGGAGGATACGCCTCAAAGGCAAAGGCCCAGCTCTCTCTACTAGTTTAACCCCTAGAGCATGACCTCGTGCAGTGTTCACACGTATGCGAATTTGACTGTAAAACCTTAAAAGCAATACCGGTGCTTGCAAAGTAACAAAATAATGGATTGAAAGTGTAGTTTCAGTTTAGATTTTAGTTTTTGCCTTTGCTTTTGTACAAATTAAAGGATAGGATCAAATGCATTGTTATAAGCCATGGCCAGAAGTATCAAATATATAACAAATTATATATAACAAATTGCTAAAATTACGTCCGGCACATTCAGCACATTAAAAATGGATGGTCAAGTCACATGCATTGCACTGTGGGATACAGTACCCTACCTAGTATTCTTTGTTGCATACTGGACATTTTAACAATGTAGATCAATCAGATATTCTATGCATACAAAAAATTGGCATACTACTGCATAAATTTGCAAAGACCAATTACAAGTCAGTATGCAAACAGCTGTAAGAAAGAAGACCAATAGTAATTAAAAATGCAAATATTAACATTGTTATGACTATCGTACATGTTGAATACTGAACATTCTATAAGTGTAAGCCAATGGAAGATCCTTAATTAAAACCTTAATTTTAGATTGTACAAAAATATATAACCAGAATTGTATTTAAAATACACTTCCGTTTAAAGTTTTGGGGTCAGTACAATTTGTTTTTTTTTTCATGGTTTTGAAAAAAAAGTCTTTAATGTTCAACAGGGTTTTGAATACCACATTTGCATTTTATTTGAATAATAATAATAATAATAGTAAATAATAAACTGTAATGTTGAAAATATTATTCAAGTGAAAATATTATTATAGTAAAAAAAAAAAAAAAAACGATTTCTATGTAAGGGATAATCAATGGCTAGCTGTGCATTAAACGATCTGAATGCACGATGTGGAGGCGAAGAACTGCCCGACGCGCAGCGGAGGGTGTTTGCCTCCGCGAAGTGCATTCAAATCGTTTAATGCACAGCTAGCCGTTGATTATCCCGTTTATGCCATGGCCATTTGCCAGCATTCACATATTAAAGATGTTAATAATATTTGCGCTGCAATATTTGACCGGAACGATAAAAATGACGGTTATTTTAGTCTGTATTACTATTTAACTGTAACTGTATGTTACTATGGTTACCAATGTTTATAGGAAGCGCATTAATATAGAACGTGATTAAACTGACCTGGAACTACCTGTGCAGTTCAACAAATTTAATCAACGCCTGCCAGCCAATCAGAATCCAGTATTCAGACAGACCATGGCATAATATAATATATTTTAAAATGCAATTTATTCCTGTGATGGCAAAGCTGAATTTTAAGCAGGCGTTAAAAGAACTCAGTTAAAAGAACTTCATTTGAAATAGAATTCTTTAGTAACATTATAAATGTCTTTACTGACATTTTTGATCAATTTATTGCATCCTTGATGAAGAAATGTATAAATTGCTTTTGAAAAATCTTACTGACCTCAAACTTTTAAATAGTAGTGTGTGTTAATATAACTCAATAATATCAACACAGTGCAGTGTAATAATGAGTGCTTGTATGTGTCATTGTTAGTGTTTTACTCTAGCATGGTATCTAGAGTTTGAGTGTTTCCTCTACAGACTCCTCTCCTCACAATTCAGGTGTCAGTAAGGTTGTCACTGTGGATGTGAAGGGGAGTGCCCCCTTGTGGATGAAAATCAAGGATCTGGCAGATGGAGTGACCTACAACTTCCGCATCCGTGCTAAAACCCTTACCTATGGACCAGAGATCGAAGCCAACATCACCACTGGCCCTGGAGAAGGTCTTGTTGCATTGCATTTAGATCCATATTTACTATTTTGTAATAAATCTAAAGCTGAAGTGTATAATTTCTGCACCACTAGAACCTTATTTCCATATTTTGTGACACAGGTGCTCCTGGGCCTCCAGGGGAGCCGTTTATCTCTCGTTATGGCTCTGCCCTGACTCTCCACTGGTCCAGCGGTGACCCGGGCCGTGCTCCCATCACACGCTATGTTATCGAAGCAAGACCATCTGGTAAGTGAAATAGAAAACAGCAGAAGTTGTTCAGAAACGCAGCATTTAAGGTCGTTACAAAAGGAATAATGGCATTCTAACCATCAACAGATGAAGGACTGTGGGATATTCTAATCAAAGACATCCCTAAAGAGGTGACATCCTACACTCTTAACCTGGATACCCTCAGAGAAGGGGTCACCTATGATTTCCGTGTAATTGCGGTGAATGACTATGGCTACGGTTCTCCAAGTGCTCCTTCTCCTTCAATATCAGGTCAGAAAACTTGCACGGCAAAAAAATCCTAAATTGTTTTGTATTATGTTGTGCAAACCCATTTTTCTGCTTCTTTTCCCTTTTACCAGCCCAAAAGGTCTCCCCCTTTTATGAGGAATGGTGGTTTCTGGTGGTTATTGCTCTCGTGGGCCTCATTTTCATCCTTCTGCTCATCTTCATCCTCATCATACGGGGGCAGAGCAAAAAATACACCAAGAAAACAGACTCAGGTGGGTTGATAAGCCAAAAACACTGAAAATAGATCCGTAATATCTCTCAATTACCCTGATTGCCCTGTCTTTCTCTGCTGACTCACATGACTAAATTGAAATGGACTCAAATTTAGCTTTATTTTCCCATCACTGGTGGGTATTGCCATGGTGCTCTGGGAAAAAGTGATTTTCCACTTGAGAGAGGCTCAAAGAATCAATAGCAACGTCTGTTTGCTTCAATTGGTTGTGGTCATTCCTATCAACATGATTGCTGACTCATTTTGCTGCCTCACGCAAAATTGTATCACTTATCATTTCATGTCTTGTCTCAGCTTAGGAAAGAAGGTGACAATCAAGTCTTTTCTCACTATTCTTGAGTAGTTTCACACAAAACTCTGAGGTTTTGCCACTTATGGACCACAAACCCTTAAGGCCACAACACACCAAACCAACATAAAAACCAGCCGTGATGAAAGCCGATTGTGTTGTCGCTTCACATTGTGTGCATGTGGGCCAGAAAGTTGAGTTTGATCACAGGAGAAAGACTATGGCCAACTAACGCATACATGTAGAGCCTGTGTCAATAACTCTCCATACCAGCAGGTGGCAGTAGTCTGTATTAATCATTCTGAAAAGTAAACCAAAAACTAGGACTGCAGATATACAAACTTCAATTTCTAGATGGCCATGTCATTATGAAAATGTTTGCATATTGGAGTGCACAGGTAAGACGATGATGTAAAAAAATTGAGCCCTCTGTTTGAGACCTCTTGACTTTGTAATTGCATGCTTTCATTACTTTTAATTTTCTTCTTGTGCACTGGTTTGCTAACTTGAACAGCCAATCAGATTGATCTGTCTCACTGACACCTTGTGCCAACGGTGTGGAACACACTGCAAAGTTTACAGGCGCTAAATGATAGATCAACATTGGCTGATGACCGACCATTGGCTTGGTGTGTCACAGCCTTTAAAAAAAGCCATCCTATTGACTGACCTATCCTTTTGTTTCCAGTTGGATTGGTCAAAAATACATTTATTGCAAAAAGTTGCATTAAGCCAACCAATTAGATTAGAGCTTGCCAGATCGAGTGCTTTCTATTAGGGCTAGGCAATAAACCGATAAGGATATTCATGATATAATTTTCCTTGATAAAACGATAACAAGAGTTCGATAAATGTTCAATATAATGTTTATGCACCAAAAGCATTTGAGCAGCACCACACAGATCGTTTATCGGCTCGGCTCAAAGTTCAAATGGCAGCACAGCGCGAGCTCACTAGAGAAGATGCGTTTACTTGCTGACGAGTCTCGGTACAAGAGCACTAAATAGCACTGTGAGATCCAGTGTGAAGCACTTGAAATCAGCCTTATAAATCACACAAATATGACTCTGTGGTTTAAACTAGTTTAAAGCTGATGAAATGAGTGCTGATAATAACACTGTGTGCAACAATACTATATTTCTGTCAGGACCACTATCGTCAAAGATGATTGACAATTAGCATACAGTTTGGATTGGCGGTATGGTTCTGTTCTGGGCAAGCATTTTTACACATTTTAGACACATTTTAGAATTAGTCTGATTCAAATGAGAATCAGAAGGCTGGATCCTGACTGACGGAGGAGGAGTTGGGGATGGAGGAGGGTAATTAGCTATTGAGCAATGTGAAAAATGCTGATAAACTGAGGGACCATATATATGGATGCTTAGATAGGTGTCGTATCCCTATAGGTAGATGGGGGTCAGCTGATGAAATCTTGACTAACGTGACCTGCCAGAACTAACGCTACGCTTGATTTTGTATCTACTGTAAGCTTTTCAACTACAAATCACCATCATTGACCATGAATTTACTGTAGTAACAACTGCATTGCGGTATTGTGGCAGAAATGTGGGATATTCATATTGAATTTTATCATATTATTAATGCAGACGTATTAAATGTATTGAAGGAGTAGTGGAATATAATTACAGTGTTTTTTTGAACTTTAGAAATTCATTTTTATATTAAGTTTTTTTTCTGTTGTTGTTTAGGAAAAATGACTGAAAAAATGTGAAGAGTTCAAAAACTTAAAGTGTTTCTTCATGTTCTGACCATAAAGAGTAGTTTAAAACCACACTTAATGGTCTGGTTTCTACAGCTATCACTTAGGAGTAAACAAATTTTTTTTTAAACTTATCATGATAATTATCGGTATCGACTTATTAGAAAAATTTTATCATGATCTTTTTTTTTTTGGTCATATATTTCACCCAGCCCTACTTTCTAGTTTTGTGTCCAATATGGACTGTTGGCTCCATACATGTTGCAACTTTCTGCTTAGAGGTCTGGGGAGGTCAGGTTGCGGACTGATCTGTGTGTGTGTGTGTGTGTGTGTGTGTGTGTGTGTGTGTATGTGTGTGGGAGGGATTCTCACATGGCTGCTTCTGAGCTTGGTCAGCGTTTAGTGCTGTGCCAGGGCCAGGGTTAGTAAACAGGGTTGTGGATGTGCAAATAGCACAAGGGAAGTGTTTGTGTAGGACACAAAGGGCTTCTCTCAAGATACGCCCCACCCGCCTGACCCTGTTCGGTCCTGATCTATTGGTGCCGGTTTGTTTTACTGAACTCCAGTGAGGCCAGAAGTTCTGCAAGGTGGGAGTTCACACTGTCCATTTAGGCATAGAGGTCACTGCTCTCCTCACCTCTCTGGAATCACACTTCAGTTTGACTCTTTGAGATCAGAGGTCTTTTGACTTTAGAAGATGCGTGCTGAATGACCTAGTGAGATTTGGCTTGCTTCGCTGCCATGGTCATGTACACAACGAGGCCAAACCCAGAGACTAGAGATTAGTGGTTTAAGATCTGGGCTGGTAGGCATAGTGAGAGATGAATTTGCATGAAAATATCACAGTTCGATTAGATGCACAACATATTTTGATGTCAACAGCCAAATGAAGTAAATTTCTTTGTACTTAATATATAATTGGTTGAATGGATGGATTAATGGATAGATAGATACTCATAGGTTGTCCTCTTATATCTCTCTCTGTAGGTGCCCACTCGAATTGCACATCTCTGCCCCTCTCCCATGGAGAGATGGTACGGCTAGATGAAGGACGCTTCCCTGCCCTGGAGCTCAACAACCGTCGACTCTCGGTCAAAAATTCCTTCTGTCGTAAGAATGGAATCTACACCCGGTTAGTATGTGTGCATGAATCACAATTTCCACTCATTAGAAACATATACAGTAGTATCACTTCACAGGGAGAGTACAACAGACTCGATCAGTATCTAGTGGAATAGTTTGCTCTGCTAATATAATGTTGTTTTTTTTACTGGAATTTTCTTTGAGGTAAACACTGTCAGTATGCTGTTCGGGACATTGTTTGCACAATGGGTTTAATTTCCAAATGGCTGCAAACAAAGAGCTAGAGAGGAATGTATTCTGTCCACACATAGAGCTTTGGCCCGGCTGTTGATTTAAATTCTACTTCAGCCATCCCTTAAATGGATTGGGTTGGCTTGGATTTTAATGACAGTCACTCTTTTCAAATCTCCAACTGCAATCTGTCAGCTGAAAGAACACACCAGACTGTGAAAGTTGGACCACTCAGACCCCCCTCCTTTGTGTCTTATTGACATTCAAAGTGCATTCTGTGGAAATTGACCATTTATGTAAGCTGCATCTACAAAGCATCTTTCTTCATGTTCTCTTGAGCTTAGATCAGACCATATTTATAATAGACATACCGTGTCCCTAGTAGATTAAGGACTGAGAGAAAGATCTTCAAGAACCCAACCCAAAATGTCTTTTGTTACTGCTAGCACATTTAGCCAAACATCTCTGAAGTTCTTCTTTTCTTGTGATATCTACAATAAAGTGATTGATATGTAGGTTTTGTCAGTATATTGTCTGATATGGATCATAACATTTTATCGGAACCAGTTGCGATACAACATGTTTTCATGATTTTGGGCCAATGACATTTCTTGGTGGGTGGATCTACCCAGTGTGATGCTGCAAAAATTAAATGACCAACCAGTTATTGCACTGGAAAAGGCTTGAGTGACTACTTTTGCTATGGTTACCACATTGAACAAACATGACCAGGTGACTGCATATCTTTCATATTTTCATTAACCTTAGTGAGCCATTGTTTGAAAACGCTCATTTTCCAATGTAATATGTACAATTAAAACAGTTTAATGCATGTATCTAATCCTTTGAAGGAATCCGGGCATTAATTAATGAGGTCAGACACTATGCTCCAGGACTTCTACAGACACTTTTTTTGGATTTGGATATATTTGAATGAACAGTGTGCAATAATAGTCTATATGGCATTCTCATTATTCTAATGAACTGAAGGACCTTGCAGGCAACTTAACTTGATTGGATGAAGGGATGGGTCTGCTTCGAGCTTCCTCTGGTGGTAATTGGAGAAGCCGCTTTGGGCCCATTATACTGGAATGTGCTGGGGGGTTTGTGCTGGTTCTCTGCCCAGATGCAGAGGCCCAGGACGGGGATCAAAGAGCCTGGGCAGTAAAAGACTTCCACTTTGGATGCAGTCCTGCTAATGAGCTTCCATCAAGATGGAGCCACGAGAGATATCTTTGATGGAGGTAGGAAAGGAAAGGGTTTGGTATGGGACGGAAGAGATGAGGCTTGATAAGAACTATGGAAGACCTCAGTGCTAGTGAATAATTGAAGCCCCTCTTTGGCTGCTGAGGGCTGTTGGGGGCTGTTTGACGTGGCTCCGCCTCTCTGCTTCAACCTTCCTCAATCCTCGGCCTCCTCTGAATTTTAAACAGATACATTGTCATAACCCTTCCCTTCCCCCTAGTTCTCTTGCTTTATTCCAAGGGGCCCGATTTTTGTTGGGACAACCCCTCCACCACCAAGGATTTCCATTGGTATACAGCTCGCGCATGGTCCTCTTGTTCATTTTAAGGTTGAACAAAGCATCCTACGTTACGCCATTGATTCTGTTGGCCATGTTTTTTATGAACTCTCTTGCATATTAGATATTCCTTTACTCATTAGCTCCCCGCATGGTTCTTTAAAGCCTCTTCCCTGTGTGTGTTATTTCAGCCTGATTTATAAGCCAACTGAAGTAAAGTACTGAAGCAGGGCAGCTTAGCAGCCTCAGTTCAAAAGCTAATGTCTCCAGTGACCTTGACTTTGAGCATATCAGACCTCATTATGGCAAATCAAGTAAACCCATCCTGCCATACGGCGATCCTTCTGCCTTCATTTTTAACAAACAAGTGAACTAGTTCAAAGAAGTACAGTCCAACCCCCTGTAGCCCCTGAAATCGGGGGACGATTCGTTGTCCCTTTCCCTTAAGAAGGCTTGTCATCCGTCGTTTCTCCTGGACTGCGCAGAATGAGTGTATTCATCCAATCAAAATCAGCTTTGAGAATTGATCCATGAGGATGCTGCATCATTTGGTCTTCATGAATTCCTTGTGATGTCTTTTAAACCCCTGCATAGTCTAGTCCACACTAAATGGATTTTTTTTTTTTTTGACTGTCTGTATCAAAGAAAAGCACCAAAAGTGGCCCATGTCTTTTGAAAACATGCATTATTTTGTGTGAAGAACAGGACAAATTACTTGACTTTGGAGTGATGCAACTAGTATTGATGGTATTAACTATGATATATAAAAAATTAAGTATTGATATCATGTTAGTACTACACATATGATAATATTGTAAATAACCCAGCAGCAGTATATCTAGTTCACTCTCCAGTATAGAATGTGGTGGTATTTCACCATGGTTGCCATCCCTCATAAAATGGAGCAAAGAAGAAGAAGGCGACAACTCAATTTGTAGTTGTCACTCAAAATCATGTTGGAGGAGATGAAAAGTGATGATTCGGTAAAAAACATTGGTTGTTAGACATGGGGGTATTAGCCATTGGCAGGAAGTGTCAGAAATTTGGCTATATCATATGTATATATTTTTTAATTCTTTTGATATTTTGGTAAGTATGTTATTGTAAGTACCTTTTTGGCCACACTAATCACATAATGAAAATCTGATATCGTGACAGCCCTAATTTGATGGGGAAAAAAAAAATGTGGGTGAACTAACATTCTTTTAACATCAGAGCTGATTTTGTTACTAATCACAAAACAGCATATGTTGATTATGAGTGAATAGTAAAGTTTTCTGTGTTCTTCTTCTAGATCTCCACCACGACCAAGTCCAGGCAGCCTGCACTATTCTGATGAAGATGTCAGCATCAAATACAATGACTTGGTCCCAGCCGAGAGCAGCAGCCTGACCGAAAAGCCTTCAGAAGTGTCTGACTCACAGGTGATTCACCCCAACAAGGTCAATGATTTTCTTAAAGTTTTTCTGATGTTATCTGGAATCAGAATTGGCCCTGATAACTTTCTTAAACTGTTATTATTACGAACTTATTGTCCATGATTCATCAGTGCATGTTATTGCAAATAAAAAAATGTTTATCTTCATGATCTTTAATCTAAACCTAATAACTTGCTATGCCTCTGAAACGACTTTCCATTTTTGGCTGACAACACAAATCCCTCATACTCATCAGCCCCTCCCCCAAACCGCCTGACTAAATGTTGGTATAAAATTCCCACTATTCCCAATTCACTAGCTAAAGGATCCAATCAGGTCTTACATCTGTGTCAATGACTGTCCCATTTCACTCGTAAATAAACAGGGATTCACTTGACTGTCCATATTATTCATACTTCACGTGTTTTCTTTTGTCAGTAGGTTTGTTGATGTTATTTAACATTTTAAATGAAGTGTTTAACACACAAGACCACCCCCCACAGGAAAGAAAAACCACAAAAGAGCTCCTTTTAACATCTGAATTGTTTCTCTTAGACAGCAGTGAGATTAAATGGAGAGCAAATGGAGATGTTTGTTTAAGTCTTCTGCCTCTCACGCTTTTTTTGATTTTACCTGACTCCCTTTGAGATCGTTCCTGTTACTATTTCTCATTTGTCTAAATTTTAAAGGAATTTAAAATAAAAATTTGAAACATAAAAGCTGAGAACTCCATTAAGTCTCTTGAAAGAGCTATAAAAAGGAGAAAATGTTCCTATGGGCCTCCGAAATGCCATTTCTTTTACGCTGAACTATTATTCCTGCAAATCCATTAAATGAATGATGATAAGAATGACCTTTCATTTACAAACCAATGCAGTTCATCTCATTCCAGGCCAGTGGTCTCATTTCTATGCATTGCTCCGGAAAATGATTTAAATTAATTCTCATGACTGAAATTTCCCTGTCATAACAAATAGTGTAACTTTTTATGCAACAGGAAGTATGATGTAGGATACTAGAATTTCTCTCATGAATTTTCTTCATGTTTGCGGTATCTGTCTTAATAACTATGAAACTAGAGCTTAAAGTGTCATGGGAATTTGTGAATCTTTTGGCCCAAGCTGTGAGAAAGTAGGGGAACTCCTCTTGTTTGAGCAGTTGTCTCTCCTCCCACAATCCCACTGGGTGCTTTTTGCCTGTTTGTCAGGTACCTATACTGTCATAACATTACTCCATCAAAGAAACCCTCCCACCATGCCACACTTTATCATAATGTCACAGTAAACAAGCGATATGAGTCTTAATTTAGACCTTCTCTGACACAAGACAGCTGGTGTACAAATACAATCCATGCAGAGGGTTTTTGGGAATCATTTGTCATCATTAAAAATCTTTTTTTTTTTTTTTTTGTAGTAATCTACGAGGCTCTGTAAATAATGTTTTTGCCCTTTCAGGAGACATTTATGTTTTCTGAGTTTCGGATGAGGCTGTAGTTTGTGTTAGTAGACTAGAAGGAATCTGTAGGGTAGTCTGAACCCACTCATAACTTTCTAATTAAAACAACGGTTCATCCATAATGATATTTAATGATTATTCACTCACCTAAAGTCATTCCAAACCTCTATTCTTTCATTTCTGTGGATCTTAAAAGGAGAATGTTTGAAAATTGGAATTAAAGAAAATGGAATTTTATGTAATTTTGTCCAGTTTCAAATAGCTTTTTAGATTTTTCTTGCATGATTATATTAGTTTTTTCTTAATAATTCCATTCAAATGCTTGCAGTTGGAAAGGTTTTAGTTAAGCATTTTTCAAAAGAAGTCTCTCGTGCTCACCAAGGCTACGTGTATTTGACAGTAAAATGTTAAAACCTGAATTTTCAGCATCATTACTCCAGTCTTCAGTGTCACATGATCCTTCAGAAATCATTTAAATATGCAGATTTACCGCTCAAGAAACATTTCTTATTATTATCAGTGATGAATAGTTGCTGCTTAATGTTTCAGTACTTTCAGTACTTTTTTGATAAATTGAAAGTAAAAAACATTTTTTTTTTAAAAAGTCTTAAATCTTTCAGAATGTAAAAAAATCTTTACTGCCACTTTTGATCAATTTAATGCTTCCTTGCTGAATAAAATATTAAGAGGTATTTATCCAAATGGAAAAGTTCAGCAATGCACATTTCCAAAATGGGCTACAGAAAAACAATTGAAGGTGTAACAGATCATTTCTTCCTCATTCAATTACAGGGCAGTGATAGCGAATACGAGTTGGATCCAAACCGCCAGAAGACCCACTCCTTCGTCAACCACTACATCAGTGACCCCACCTACTATAATTCCTGGCGCCGGCAGCAGAAGGGTGTCTCTCGGCCTCCGGCGTACGGCTATGCCCAGCCCGACACGGTGGCGGAACAAGAGTCCCGACCCCACCCGCCCCCGCTGCCACCGTTACCACCTCTGCTACCCCACAGCAATCCATCTCCGCAGCCCCAGGGCCAGAGCACCCTGTTCAGGCCCAAGGGCAGCCGGACTCCCACCCCGTCACTGCTGACCTCTGACAACCACAGCCAGCACACCCTGTACAGGCCCCCTAGCAGCCTGGGCACCTCCGCCCAGGTCCCGGCCACAGGATTCTCCTCATTTGTTTGATACAAGACTCTCATTCCAATGACAACACGCCTGGGAGGGACTCCTGCAGTATTATTGGTCTGTAATTAGTATTATTTTTTTTTTTCCCACTGCACCTTGTTGGACATCAAGAGCTGCTTTTGGATTTCATTTTGCCAGGTGTGCAGGTGTACTGTGGGTTTATATGTGTGTGCAAGAGCATCAAAACGCAGACAATCATTCTGAAGGGAATCATTTGTTGATTGTACATTTTAAAATACATTAACTTCATCCTTCACTGAAAAATAAATTTTGTGTGCAAAATATATTTAAAAAAAAAACGACAAATACGACATGACTGCACATATAGTGGAGTCCAAAAGTTTGAGACCATCTAGAGTTTTCTTTTTTCTTTTTAATTTTTCAAGATTCATATAAGTTTTAGTATTTTGAAATATTTAAGACAAAGAAAAGACAGCGCTAATGGTCTCATACTGTTGGACCCCATTGTAAATGATTAAACAAAGTGCATTTCACATAATGCTGCAGATTTCCACAGCTCATCTCTATCATTCTGTTTATGTGATATTGCTCTGATGTCATTCACGCAGAAACCAATGACAGAATATTTATAAAAAGCAAAATATTGCAAAACTGTGATTTTAGTAGTGTCAGTCTCTTGAAACTGAAAAAAGAGAGAATTTTCAACTCCTTAGACAACAAACTTTCTCACACTTGAAATAATTAACCATAACCTGGGTCATATGTTTCACATTTCACATTGTTCATAATTTACCCTGGGTTAAAAATGAATCCTAGGTATTCATAAACTGACATTTCTGACATTTATGAAGGTAAGAATAAAACAATCTCTCATCACTTTTTTTCTGTCACCTTTTGACATTTTCTTCTCAAACGTTGAAATGACTGTTTATATAGCTCACAGTCCAAAAAGCATGTGAATATGAGACATACGATCAGGTTTTAGTTGCCAACATTCTAATGCAGCAACTTTACAAGTTTGACACCCTAATGCAGAGTTAACGGCACAAAATTAGGGTTTCATAATCTTGAGTAAAAATAGTTGCTAACTCTGCTTCAAAATTACAACGTACCTTCACATGGGATTAAAAGGGGTGTTCAGAATGATGATAACCAGGGGTGACGCGCAGTGTGAAAAGCCATTTTGAGGAGAAAAAAAAAGTATGGAATTTCTGTAGGATTTGCTTATGTCCAGCCAAGGAGAAGCTGCAAAGGTTAAGGCATGTGTCATTATTTTCATCCTATGTTGATACATTTGGAATGGAAATTTGACTCATAATGTGACTAAATGCATTTTATTCTACATGATTTATCATCAGTATTGGGTCAATGTTTTTGTACAGTTTGTTGAGGATCACCACCCATTAGTCGGTGCTACCATCATCAAACTTCAGTTTCCAAACCCATGGACAAAAAGAAAGGGTTATGGCACTTTTCGTGAAAAAACACCCTATTCCCAAGATATAATTAAATAATGCAAAATATATTGAAGTATTAATCATGCATTTGCATTAAGCAAAGTGTAACAACTGTGAATTTGTGCCAATGTCAGTCTCTGGGAGAGTTTTTCTGCTTCTTAAACCAACTGAACACTGAGGAGAAGGAAAGGAAACAATTTTTATAGCGATTTGGAATTTCAATACAAGGCCACTTGCATTTACGTTAGCAAATGATGTCTCATCTGTGATGTCTTCGAGGATATAATAATGCATTTGGAAAAAGAAAAGAAAATAATGAGTATCTTAAAGGTATAGTTCACCCAAAAATGAAAATTTTGTCATTTACAAGTTCAAACCTGCATGAGTTTCATTCTTCTGTTGAACACAAAAGAAGATATTCTGAAGAATGTTGGTAACCACATTGGACGATAGCCAGTGACTTCCATAGTATTTTTTTCAATGGCTACCGTCAACTGTTTGTTCACCAACATTCTTCAGAATATCTTCTTTTGTGTTCAACAAATGATGACAGAATTTGCAATTTTGGGTGAACTATCCCTTAAATAATACTCGTGCGATCAAGAATGATCACTCAAAATGTCTGTGTACATGCAAATCTGTTTGCAGCAGTGTAAAGATACTGTGTGGGTCAATATCTTCCATCTCCATCATTAGCATACGAGCTTCATGGACAGGTGATGTCACACTGTGTCAGTTGATTTTATACAGACGAATCGCAAACGTCATTGAGTTCGGGATCTGTCGCTCAGAGACTGATAAAAATGTCTGCTCTTACAAATGACATTGTATGTATTTCTCTGAATATATTGTAGAATGTGTTTTTACGGTTCACAGTTTGACATAGTGTGCACATACAGTATGCTTACGTGTATGTCAGCAAATATGCTTAATTTATTTATAATCGATTGGTTTTATACTCTAACTTAAGAAGAACAGCAGCAGTCTTATGTGGAAACTATTTTAAAGGACTTGAAAATTACGATGATCATGATTCACAATATCTCCTGTCTTGTTCTCTGTGAGGTGACTATCACTGTACAAAACTTGATGAATTATACTGAACCAAGGCATGGTTCATATCTAAAATAAATTACTCTATTTTTCAGTGTTTTTGTTGATGTCTTGCTTTGGCTTTTGATAGTTCAGCAAACTGACATTTTTATTTTGTCATTTTATTGAGGAAAAATATACAGTAAAATTTCATTTACAGTATTTACCAAAAGGCTTGTGGTTGGTAAAATGTTAAATGTTTTTTGAAAGTCTTTTATGCTTATTCAAAGCTGAATTCATTTGATAGAAAATACAGTAAAAACAATAATATTGTGAAATATTATTACAATTTTAAATATCTGCTTTCTATTTGAATATATTTTCAAATTTAATTTATTTCGTGATTCAAAGCTGAATTTTCAGCATCATTACTCCAGTCTTCAGTGTCACATGATCCTTCGGAAATCATTCTAATATGCTTTGGTGCTCAAGAAACATTTCTTATCATTTTCAATATTTAAAACAGTTGTGTTGCTAAATATTTTTGTGGAAACCTTAATGATTTCAGGATTCTTAGATGAACAGAACGTTTAAAAGAAATGCATTTATTAGAAATAGAAATCTTGTGTAGCAATGTAATAGTCATTAGTGTTACAAAGAAAAAAAATCCGACAGACCTTACATTTTGTTCAATAAAAATATTTGTAAAAAAGAAATGTAATTTTACTGTAAAATACTGTAAAAATTATTTTGTAGAAGTAAAGAGTATTTAATATGACATCACGTTAGATTACATTTTATAGTAAATTGTTTATTTTTAATTTGTATGCATATATTTTGTGTTTTTTGAATAGTTATTATCAGTAATGTACATTATGGGGTTTTGTGTTCTGTTTGTATAATTTATGTCTTGTGTGTTGTCCTGATGTTTTGTGTGGCAACTCTGTGCCATCTAAATATGTTTATTAACCACAGAGTCCAGGTTTTCAGCATATATAATATAATATATAACATAACATAATATCAGTGTTGGGGAGTAAAGTTAAATGTAATGGAATTACATAATTTAATTACAAAATAAAAGTAATTGTAATCAGTTACATTTACTGAGAAAAACTTTGTAATTAAATTACAGTTACTTATGAAAATGTTAACGATTACAAAGGGGGTTACATCTGATTTCTTTCACACACACACACACACTCCCACAAACATTCTGCAGTGACTGCTCTAAATAAACACCAATGTCTCAGGAGTTTAGAACATGCTTATTCGATAACTCTTTTATTTCCTATATGGGTTTATGTATAGCTATGCTTCATTTTTTTAAAGATTAACTGTTTTGTTTTTCTAAGGCATTGTTAGATTCCAGTGTTTCCTGTCATAGCTATGCAAAGATTTGATTTCAAAAACAGTATCATAGCTAATAAAATATTTCTTGTTATGATTTTAAATATGTATTTAACCTCAGAATGATCTCAAAGTAAGTCTGATTGTGTGGTGGCTGTGCTTCAAAGGGGACATTGATCTTCCTCAAGTTGGTATGATTCTTTAGGGTCTTTATGAACGGTCTGCAACATACTTTGGTTAAAATTCCTCAGTGGTCATGTAAAACAACACCCTTTTTACCTTGCTCTATTCACAGCGACTCATTTTGGGGCATGTACCTTTAAATGCTAATGAGCTCAGCTCATCCGCCCCTCTCTTCCGTGGAAGAGCAAAGGCAATTTGCAAATAATCATAAAAAGTGTCAGACTCACTTCTTCTGGAGGTGCAGCTGGATCACGGACGATGGTAACTGATCTATCCTTGAGTTGTAACTTTTTAACAAAAACCTGCCTTGAATTGTCCCTCATTCAGAAAGCAGTCTGGAGTAAAATTATTTGTGCAGACATAAACTAATTTAGGTGTATTCAGTGGCACATTACCATTCAAAACAAAACAAATGCACTGCATCTTCAGTGGCTCTGATGTCAGGAGAAAATTAAGATTATTATGTTCCTCTACATCACAAAACTACAAAACTTCTGACATTACAAAACATTACAAGACATTGTCGCTACAGCTTCTGGAGCATGGAGAAAATAATGGACTTTGTACAACTGGCTGATAGTCCAAAATATGCTAATATTGTACAGTACTTCAGCGGTTGTGGGCGGGGCCTGAGCAATATAACATCATACTGCTCAGAAAATCAAAACGGCTTGATAATTGAGACTGTTTAGGATTTGGGGGGATTAAAAAAAGGAGTGAATGGATTTTTATCATTGTAGGGTGGTTGTGTCCACACACTGCTAAGACACATTTATATGAAAACACCATGTAAAAGTAAATTTTGCATCCAATGTCTACTTAATTGGATAAAAATCTTAATTCAAGTGATGAAGGATTTTGAAAGTGTTAATTTAGAAAAGTAATCAAATGTAATCAGTTACATTACTTTAATAAAGAAATTGAAAAGTTACACTACTTATTACATTTTAAGTAGGGTAATTTGTAATCTGTAACCTATTATATTTCCAAAGTAACCTTCCCAACACTGCAAAATATAATATAATATAGAACAGACACACACAGCAGCTAGTTTTACAGTAAATTTAACAAACATTTTTGGCCATTATAGTGCTAGTCAATGACTAGGGTGTATTTTAGTCTCATTTAATGCATGACTCTACTTGTTTTGACATTAAAAAAAAAAGAGAATGAAAAAAATAATGAAAAAATCAATAAAGAAGCAAGGCGTTTCAGCAGCTCTTGCCTCATTCCCCTGCAGCTACAGTGGAGATAGATTTGGGCCAGATGAGAATGGGTAAGTGAGTGCTGAATCATTCAACATCCGAAGAAACTGAGTTTAGATGTGGGAGAGTTCACCTGGAGATAATCTCTTTATTCCAGGCCGGAAAGCATCGATCTGGACATCAGGGGGTAAGAGCAGAGATGTCACAAGAGAGATGAGAAATAATAACCCAGTAAGGAGGAGAAGCCAAGCTTATAGTGTGGCCTACGCAGACAAAACCCATCAATAATCATACCTACAAACATTACAAGTATGCTTTATCCTTATATGAAAATTAATCAGCACATATATAATGTTAAGGACAGTGACTGCATGATGTAAGATGCAAGATTGTGACCAACAGACTTTCTCAATGTACTGTCTGTCACATTGTTTATCCAATTATGACCATGAAAGACTTCTTGTAATAATGTGCTACTCCATTCACACCATTTAACATGTGAATGGCTGCATCTTTTACTATGTAACTGCCACTAATGGTTCAGGTTGAAAAAGCAAAAAACAGTGATACATGACCATACTGTTTGACTGTTGAGAGCAGATAGTGATCTCACTGTTCAAACATGCCTTTCTTCTGTACACACAGTGCCAAAGGCCTTGAACTGCAAGAGGATACTCCTCTTTAGGCGCATGTCTGAGGTGCAAATTACACATGATGGCCTTTTGCAAATTGATTTATGTGAATATACAAACAACAGTTAAACCCTGCGGGTACTGACTAGACCTTCAGTGGCACAGTGACTAACAATTGTTCCCCGCAAGATCCCTATCAAGTTAACTGCCTTTCAAAGAGACATCCAAAGACAAAGGCAGGGCCACTGGGAGGGCAGGCACAGTAACGCCCTGTTTGCACGCAATACGGACTGTTTAAGGATTAATTGGTAAAACTTCAGCAACACAGAAATTAATCTGAACAGGATGTTCATCTTTAATAGCTTTCCTAAAGCTCAGACGGATCTGAAACCATTTACAAAATAAAAGCAATGCTTGCTTCAGTTTAATTATGGGGTAAATTTGATATAAACATGTCTAGGTCACATTATATATATATATATATATATATATATATATATATATAAACAAAAAAACAAAAACTAATACTGTAAATATATAAAACATTGTGTGTGTGTGTGTGTGTGTATATATATAATTCGTTTTCTTCACAATACAATTTAGTATGTCTTTCTCTGATTTTAGGCTGAAATATAACCCGGACGTGTTCTTGATCGTTTTTGTGAAGTTTACCAAAATAGTGAAGCTTAAAGTGACAAAGCAGCCAGTCAATCGTACGCTAGCTGTATTAATTGTGCTGTCTCTTTAAGCGCGGCGTGTATAGGGGCGTGTCTAATACAAAAGAGGCGTGTCTGTGGAGAGAAGGGGCGGAGTTGAATGAATTATTGCACAGAGCGGTGAGTTTACAGCAGAGCTTGACACAGGAAGGATGCGGGTGGCTGTCTGTGTGTATTGTCACAACTGAGAGATACATGTGTTACGTATAAAGAAACAACAGAAAAGAGCACCGGGAAATATTTAGCTCAAACAAATAGAAAGGCTTTTTAATACACCCGGGGGATAAAACAAAACCACAAGCTGCACAGTGTATGGATTACACCATTACAAACAGTAAGTTTTTAAGATCATTTTAAAGAGACTGAGACATTTCACACAATTTAAACCTACATGAATAGCGATCATTTCAGCACTTTTGTGAATTGTGAAATCCAATTTAGCCATTATTTAGTAGGTGGTATTGGGTTAGGTCAAAGTTTTTGTTTAGTTTGTTAAGCCAAACCACTCATTATTTTGCACTGTACTAAGAGACCTCCATCAGTCTTCAAAGCCATGGTCGAATAAGGGAGGGTCACCAGCCTCTCTCTGGAAAGCTGTTTATCATTTTGAGAATATATGGTTCTAGAATTAAATAATGCAACTGTTAAACATTTGCATAAAAACGTTTCCTTTCCGTTGATAGAAGCGCATTCTGTGTTCATTGTTTATTTCTATGAGGATCCGTCATCACCATCACTGCTCCACATGGTCAGCTGGATCATTGTTCTTTATGCGCTCGTGCGCTTCACGCTACACTCACAAGAGTCAAACGCTCTTAAATATTGATTCTCTCTCTCTCTCTTGTTCCTTATCAAGAGCTCAAAAAACGTCATTTGTGTTGCGACACCGTCGCTTCTCGGTCACTGTGCTGATATCCATGTGCATGACTGCTATGAAATAATGCCGGCGTAGTAATTGGCGCACAGCATGTGCACGGTATCATTCTTTTGTTGTGAATTGAATGTAGGTTTACAAACGGAACTGAGAGAAGCCGCTGAGAGGTCTGTCACAAAGGGAAGATCCAGTGCAGTGGGAGTGGAATGGCAATGGTGCCCATGGCAATGGATGAATGTAATGGACTTGAATGTCCTGACCTACATTGTGGTACAAACCAATGTCTTAATCAAGTTAAAAGGTTAAATTACTGTATAAAACATTATAAGCAAAATGATATGTGTACATTTATAAACACACACACACACACACTAAATACTATAGCTATATTACAAGGTATTTGAGAGACATAAACTCAGAATTATGAGAGGTAAATTGGCATACTCGCAGTTCTGAGAAAAAATTCAGAATTGCGAGATATAAAAACTCAGAATTCAGTTTGTATCTTGCGATTCTGAGTTTCCATCTCACAATTCAGAATTTTTTTCTCCACTGTATATAAAAAAATATAATTGTGACTTTTTATCTCACAGTTGTTGGTTTATATCTTGTAATTCTGAGTCTGTATTTTGCAATTTTAAGAGAATTTGTGAGAGAAAAGCCATGAGATACACTCTTAAAAATAAAGGTGCTTCAAAAGGTTCTTCACAGCGATGCCATAGAAGAACCATTTTTGGTTCCACAAAGAACCATTCAGTCAAAGGTTCATTAAAGAACCATCTCTTTCTTACCTTTTTATAATCTGAAGAACCTTTTTTTTGCCAAAAAAAGAACCTTTTGTGAAACAGAAAGGTTCTTCAGATGTTAAAGGTTCTTTATGGAACCATTTAGACAAAAAGGTTCTTCTATGGCATCGTGAAGCACCTTTATTTTTAACTCAGAACTGCAAGAAAAATGTGTTGTGAGTTAAAACTTTACCTTTTTTAATTATTTTCAATCCTATGGCGAAAACAGGTTTCCATAATATAATGTACTAATATACATAAGTTTTGTATTATTTGATTCTGTCCTGAGAATACTGTTGTATTCCAGAGATTATGAGCTTTCCATAATGAGACAGTAACTGTAACTTATTTGACCATGTGTTTGAAGAATGGAAATCTGGTGTTATACCTAAAATAATAATAATGCAACATATTACAATAGGACTACAATAGAAGCAATATTAAATGCAGATATTAAGTTGCCCTAAAAAAAACTATGTGCACACTTATACTTATAATATTATTAAAAAGAAACATAAAAATAGCACAACACCCACAATTGTTATAAAACTATAAATATGTTATTCAAAATTAAGACTGCAGTATTTGGATTCTTTCTGTTTGTTAAATGTTAGTGGATCATGTTGATATTAATTTTCATAGACAGAGAGCATTTAAATCAACTAAAATCACTTTGAAATCAGAAGTTGGTTAAAAGTCAGTTTTGAAAAAGAAAAAAAAAATAGCATCGTTTGATTAAAGATGTCACTTTGACCATTTTATATTTTGTTCTTATGTAATGAAATTCATGAATCACAGAATGAAATCATTCATAAAACGTCTTATGCAGTTGAAGGAGATCTCATATTCATTTTTCACATTAGTATGAACAGCTGTAATACAGTAGCAATAGTTTGTCGATGGTAACTGTTGTTACTAAGTTATTGTACATGTCTAATCACCACATGAATTCATGGTTGACTTTAGCGATGGCATATGGAGCAACACTCAAGTGCGTCTAAAGGTCTGTGTTTACACACGTGTGTCCACACGTGCACATGTGTACCAGTTGATAAATGTGTTTGTTTAGTTAGAGAAGTTCAGCACCTGCTGGTCCTGGTACCCAGGTTAATGTGTTTCCCATTTTCTCATACATCACTCCCCTCTCAGTAAACAGACCGCCAGGAACAGATGTACAAGTTTATGTACACATTGCTAGCATATGTTTTCTTTCTGTTAGTTTGCTTGACATGACTTCTGCTAATTTGTTGAGAAAATCCGTTCCTCAAACTTTTGGGAGAAGAACAGTATCTCAATTGTACCTGCATTTATATCAGAATTAGCAGAAGTGTGTGTGTGTGTGTGTGTGTTTGCCTCTGGAAGTCAGTGCTTTTAGCACTTTTTTAGAGTGTTAGCTTTCTCATTTGCACTTGAATAGTGTACCATGAACCTCACTACTGTGCTGTTCAACTGCTGCCCTGCTGTTTCAGATTGTCTTATTTATGAGATCTTTTGTCAGCCTCAATGGGTTTGAATGCATGTACATTGCTAGTTTGTTCCATGTCCCTTATTTATTTACTTTATATATATATATATATATATATATATATATATATATATATATATATATATATATATATATATATATATATATATATATATATACATATATACATATATAAAAACTAATGAAATAGGTTCAATTTAGGATTTTCTAGTACATAACACCCTGTTTTTTTATGAATTGATTTGGAGGGTGTTTTGGACTATGTAATCTGTTTCTGTTTGTTTTCTAATGTGAAAACAAGATCATCTGGTGTTAAAAGGATGATATTAGTTTCCCAGTAAAAGAGCACATGATATACAGTAAAAAGAAGATGACAGTATGTTTTTACATAGAGTATGTGGTATTTATCTCTGTGCTGTGTGTTAACATGTCCTCGACCTCGACAGCTCTGCATGTCTGTGTGTGGCTGAATGTGTGTCCAGCCTTTTCACGTTCCAGGAAATTCCACATAAACTGTATTTTTCCCCAGAACAGGGCAGCTATGTCAAGCACCAGAGGCTGAAAAATGGCTGAAAGAGCTGTTAGTATGTATGGAATCATCATACAAATACAAATGTTAAAAGGAATGAGATTAGGTGGAAATAACTTGCTTGATGAAACCAATTGCAGATGGAGATATCACATGAGATTTATTTGACATGATACAGTGGGCAGGGTAAAGCTATGTGAATTCAACCTCATCCAAGCCCACAATCACTCTCTCTGATCCAATGCCAATTCACTGACCGCGTTAAACTTTATGTAACCTCTCCAAACAAACCCTGAAACATCAGAATCTTGCGCTGTTTAATTGGTGGCGTTTATAGGGGAAGCCTAAATATTAAACTTCGCCTTGTTACTTATCCTGCACCAGTTGTGCTATAGACAAATCAGGTGGCTTCCTGAGGAAACTACTCAACTGTACATTACATTTCTGGATTCCATAAGTCAAAAAAGGTTCTTCCTGGTCTTTTAAACCTATTAATTTGTTTGACTTTTCCAGTATTTTGTTTTTAAATATTTAGTCAAAATTTCTACCCAATAAAATATTTTATAGCTTTGTGTAACTAGAAAAAAAAAAAAGTATATTCATTATAAAAATATTATGGGTTTAATATTTTTAAATTAAATGCTACTTTCCAGGTTTTGAAATCACACTTTTAAAATACTACCTCACATATCAAGGTTTTTCCAATGCGATGAAAATCCTGGTTCAAAACAAAACAACAAAACCAGTTGTGGGGTTAATTAAAAAAAAAAAAAGTATTTATTTTGTTTTACCTTTAGTTGTTTTATCTTTTTAAATTTTAAATGGTCATGAAATTGTGTACCCTGAAGTGTATTTATAATCTTAGTATGTTTTTTTTTTTTTTGGTAACACTTTAGCATAGGGACCAATTCTCACTATTAACTAGTTGCTTATGTGCATGCCTATTAATAACATATTGGCTGTTTATTAGTACTTATAAAGCACATATTTTGCATGACCATATTCTAATCCTACCCAACACCTAAACTTAACAACTACCTTACTAACTATTAATAAGAAGCAAATTGGGAGTTTATTAAGGCAAAAGTCTTCGTTAATGACCTTAAAATAACATATGACCATTTTTTTTGTTTGTTTGTTTGTTTTTCACCAAAAACGGACATAATTTAGATATAAATGGTCATTTCCTTCCCTGACTTTAGCTCTCTGATTTGAACAGTCCGTTAGAAGGGGCGTGTCTGCTGTGAGACTTCAATGTAAACGCCCACTGCTATGATTGGCTATCATCTTTGCATATGAAATGAGCATTACATGTGGAACTCTTTCAGAAATCTTACTGCATTTTTATTATAATAACCACCGAGATGAACTAATTGTGAAAAGTGCTGATTATTGCATTATATTTAGAATGACTCCAGTTGCACCACTACATTACAGCCAAACACTGTAATGTGCACAGAGCGCACTATGCAATGATCTCTGTATTTCAGTATGATTTCTGCAATCTTACGAATGCTTTCATCAGAACTAACACAGTGAAAACACTTGACCAGTGTAAACTTTGTCATTGATTATAATGGATGTTTTGGCGAAAATGCAGGAATGAGAACCACTCTACTGCAGACCTGAAGAAAATTGCACCGAATTCAAACTTCACTATATTGTGCCTAAACACATGGATTATGACTAAAATCATTTTTACTGTTCGTATTCTTTCCATTCACTTTCTTTCCCACTTGTATGCAGTGTAATGGCTTCATTCATCCAGTCATATTCACATTTGCCACACTCGGCACTCCTGTGAAAGTGATGTAGAGTGTGACTAAATAAAGAGAGGAGTGTCTAGATGAAATCTGAACACAAGTGGTCACAGGAGATGCATTTAAAATGCATGATAAGACCAGCTGTAAATGCTAATGCGCCTCGGTTGACCACTTGTTATCAGATCACTGAAAAGGCATCTTAATACCAGGTAGAAACTACTTGGCAACCGTTTTGTGTTAATCTTTTATAACAATATTTTTGTCTTTTATACATCAAATCTATTCAATATCAGAATATGATGGTAGGGGAAGGTGCATTGTTTGGGTTACTAGGTAGTTGTAGAGGCATTTCTTTGTTGTTCTACAATAAAAAGTTCCCTGGAAGTAATAATATGGCATTTGTTTGAATATCTGAGTGTGGCTTTGTCACGCATTCTCTTTTCTTTTTCCACGACGCATCAACAGAAAAGCAAAAAAACTCCAGATCACCTCTATTGAGTGCCAAGGCGGCATTTCAGCTATTTAAATAATGCCTTTCATGGATCCCATCCCTGGAAACATTCTGGGCATGTTTTTAAGACCGTGTGTTTTTAAAAACACTTGTTGGCAGTAACATCACACCTGGTGAGGATGAGAGTGGTTGTAATGTTCACAGCTGGGTGTCAAACCTGCCTTTAGGTGAAATAGACTCTCATTAAAGCGAGGAGTGCAAAGGAAAGTTCTAGCGCATGTTGGGGTGATCGCATTTGTGTTAATTTGTATTAATCTAGATTAATTTGCATTATCGTCGAATCATACCAAGAATGTAATATAAGTCAAACAATGTAATTTCATGAATTCAATGTTATATGAAGCTGAAAGGATTTGTAAACATCTGCATCAAATTACACCTCTAAAGGATTACATGCAATTAAAGGATTGACGTTGGTTTTATTAGTTGTCCACATGTTCTTTTTTGTATGCATGGTGTTTTTCACTTTGATTTGTGCTGGATTTACAGTAAGATGGATGCAATTTGTACGGAAACACAGTTGAACATAATGTAAATACAAGAAGTTGTAACGTCACGGGAGCACCAATAACAGTCGTGTTTATGGAGACCTGCTGGGCTGTTTGTTTGTTTAGTGTGATGGAGAATTGAGTTTATGGTGTGTTTATGCTCCTACGGAAGGGCAGGGAGTTGATTTCTGTTGGGATGGGAGGGTGTAGACACTTTGCCCTTCCTGTCCAAAACCCTCGCTTACAATCTCTATCTGTTTCATGTCATTCTGTCTTTGTTGCCGCAGGAATCAACTGTATTTCACTTGATAATCCAGACTTAATGTTCTGGTTTTAAAGGGTTCTTTATGGGTTAAGTCAATATCCATTCATTCTTTTACTCACAGCCCCTAAAGTTTAATGACTTACTTGTTTAACAAGTGCCAGTTTAAGATGATTAGGGCCCATTCACACCAAAAACAATAACTATAAAAATAACTTTAATGTCCAAATCAGCGGATCATAACATTTTGTTTATTATTAGCATGCTGCAGCTTTGTCTTCTCCTGCTTTAAATGCTCAAGCTCTTAAAAGCAAGATTGATTCTGATTGAATGTCAATGTTTTTATCTTCCTCAGATGGAAAATCGTTCTGAAAGTGATTCCAAAGAAATTGTTCCTCTGAGCCATTATTGTTATAGTTGCGAACCTCCCTATTCTCATAGAATTAGAAGCATTATCAAAACAGTTATCGTACCGTGTGTATATAGTAGAAATACTCATCTTATGTGGTGTATAAATACATTAAAAATAAACTTAATGTTATTAATTAAATTTTGGCTTGGTCTTCTCACATTTTAGTCTGTTCACTGGCTGTCTGCTGTGTTTTGCAAACAAAACTTTGATATATAAGCAATACATATCAAAGCAAATTGTGTTTACATGATTGATACAGAACCAATTGTATTTACCATGTAGTCAGGTTAATGAAATCACATTTTTAAAAGATACAAAGGCACTTAATAGCAAGTAAACACTTCACGAAGACTGAAGCACCATTATTTGAATTCTTGTTTCTCCACACTGGTCTGTTGTTGCGGTTTCATCTATTTTAGGTAAACTGGGCCCTAAACCGCACGTTAATGCAAAAAAATAAAAACCTGTGGTTGTCTCTTTACAAGTGTCTCAGATGGTCACTTCCTGTGTGAGTGAATACTTCATGCCAAATAGTGAGGGTACATGAGGATACAGTTCTTACAGTCATTTGTTCAGTTAGCTGTGTGTTTGTCTGTCTGTCATCTGTCTGCCGGTGTTTTGGGAGCTGTATCAGAGGGCCCTCCTCTGTAAATATGCAGCTTTGAAAATATTTTGCTTTGGAGCAGAATGAATATAGATGTGCTGACGTGATTATTCCTACCAATAACAATGGATTGTGTGTGTAAACGCCAACATTTCTACTGTGTGAATAATCCTGTACATGGCTTTATTGTTCTTTGCTCAAACACAACAATGTCCAGAAAAATACAGTGCAGTTAGTACAGTGAAAATCATTGCATAGTTATTTTAGGATTGTACATTTATATCAAGTACTTGTTTTCTCTCCACTATTTGAATACACATTAAAATTAAAGTCAAGATGATGGATTCGGAGAGACTGGGGGACAAAGAAGGAAAGGAAGAAAGATAAATATAAGTATAATTAAATGAAAATAAACAAATAACTAAATGTAATTTGGAAAATTCAAATATAAGAATATAAATAAATATAAATTGAACAAATATGAAAAGATATAAAAGTAAAAAAAATATATATATAATGTATATGTATATATATATATATATATATATATATATATATATATATATATATATATATATATATATATATATATATATATATATATATATATATATATATATATATATATGTGTGTGTGTGTGTGTGTGTGTATGTATGTGTGTGTATATGTGTTAAATATATAAATACATGTAAATTTAAAAACATAAATAAATATAATGTAAGTAAATATAAAAATATAAACAAAAACATCTAAATGTAAAAACATGGAAAAATAAACAAGGAATAAAATATACATATGAAAATATATCAAATATAAATTAATGTAAATATAAATGCATATAAAGATAAATAAGCATTGAAAATAAAGAAATAAAAATATAAATGATAAAAGATAAATATAAATAAATCCAAATATCAAAATAAAAACAAATAAATATAAATACAAAAATAAATAAACATTGAAAATAAATACTGAGAAATGCAAATATAAAACATGAAAATGTATTGAATATAAAATAAATAATAAGAGATGACTTGTATTAAATATAAAAATTAAAACTAATAAATATAAAGATAAAATAGTATTACTTAAATAGTTTTAGTACCTAAATTATAATCATCTGAAATTATTTAATTCTATTTTCAGTTGAAAAGACAACATAATGCTTTGAAGTTTGTTGCATATTTTTCATATCCATATGACTCGTCATTTTGATTGGATCTTTAAAAATTGTTCATAAATTCCAAAAAAATATTCAGTCATCCATTCTTCATAAATACTGTTACAACTGCCCTCATTCTCACAACCTAGATGAAATTTTGTATGGTCAAATCTTTGTTCTCATTTTCTCAGGCAGAGAGAGAGATTCTGTGCTGAAGTCTCATCACTCTTGTTCTTCTCCTCCAGTTACAATCGCCTCTGGTCTCTTCTGTGACATACAACTACAGCAGACATCTTTCAGTCTGACTGTAGCACATTTATTATGGTAGATGGCAAGGCGAGACACCATTTTTAGTTGCAGCCAAGATGTTTACATCATCTAAATCACCACAAAGCAGTCAAGATATTGACACCCAAGATAATGTCGGCTTGAACCTTTTGACTGATCTGTTTGAAAGCCCCATCCTGACTATTGTCATGCTGTTTGGGCTCTGTATAAGAGGCGTGCCACATTCAGCCCAGTAGCCTTTTGTGAGCAAATGCAGATGACACCTCAGGGAAGGAGGCGTCATGCTGAGGTGTTGCGCAACGTGTGACGGGAGGAAGAGAAGTTAACGAGGGACCATGGTGTGAAGATTATCTTATCTCAGGTGAATAATATTTACTCACCCTTCCTCTCATCCTTTCCGTATGCAGCTTCAGATCTCCACCAGTAATGGCAGGCTTAGCATTATCTGAGGCCTGTTTGAGCAGCACTACTTGATTAGCTGGCTTTTCAGAGCTGGCCTGACTTGGTTTTTAGGGTTATCAGCATCTGGGTGGACAAATGGGCTGAGAAGACGCTGTAGGTGCTTAGTCACTCTGCTGCGGAGAGAGTGCATTATGGATAATTGAATCGGCTCCGGTCAATGTCTGCACTCCAGATCAAATATTTAGGCTATTTCTGGTTAGATGTAAGATGTTTCACGAGCAGTTGACACTTACATTTATTTATTTGGTAATGCTTTTATGCAAAATGACTTGTCATTTGTTGTTGTTGTTATTATTAATATTACTATTTTGCTTCAAGTTATTTTATTTCACTTTTAGTTGTAGTAATTTTAGTATTTAAATAAAAATGAGAAATGCTGCTTTGGAAACTAACTACAATATGTTTAAGTTTTTCATATAATATTTTTATTTTTTTAAGTAAATTATGTTTTAAGTTTTTATATAATATATCTAAGGAATAATTGATGACGGGCCGTTGAATTATTAGAAAAATAATGCACATCCGAGGTGGTGACGCGGCTACGATGCGAAGCGGAGTATAATTGCACTGTTTTTACAAGGACACGTTAACTCTTTCCCCGCCAAACATGGAATTTTACGGGTTTCCGTGTTTTCACTGTTATACCCTAGGGGCGCTATTACGCATCTCCTGAATGAGTCTTGAAAATCACAGACCAGGAAGATGCAGAAACGAGTTATCTCATATGTAAGCATATGAAAAATAATGAAAACTGCATATAAATGAAAACTGCTTAAATAGAGTGAAATGTCAATCCAGAAAGTTGTAAAGGCCTGTGCAAGCTTTGGGAGTACTGATGGAAGCCATCTATCACATCTTTGCTTTGATAATATTACTGAATATGATCCAGATGTAGTATTTGATAAAAATGCGATTTTTCTCAGCTTTTTGCTCAATGTTTTTTTAATTTAATTTTATTATTTTTTTATTTATGAAACCTACGTACATTCAAGTATTGATTAAAAATAAAAATGCTTGAGGCTAGAATAAAACTGATTGTTTTTTTGTTTTGTTTTTTGTTTGAAAGTAGAGGGTCTGATCTTTATTTTGTTGTATTGCATGTTCAGATATTCATATAACAAAATATTCTGGGGCCATGACATTTTAGTGAAAATCAGAAAAAGCGTTGGCGATAGCTGGCAACTTTTTTTTTTCATTCGTTTATTTACCAGTCTTGGTGTCCCCTGCTGTGTAAAGGTCTGTGGTAATGTAAGTTAGCTTGTACCATATGGGTCTCTGTCTGTGTGGCCCCGGGGTCATGAGGGCTTCTGTCCAGGTCACTGGCTCCTAATGGACCCAGCCAGACGGTTCTTTCCCAGCTGGATGCACACACCTTATCACATCACATCACATCACATCGCTGCTGACAGATTTATGTCCAGTAGGAATCACTACTCACTTCTAGAAATCTATTCTCTCAATAATTAATGAACTGAGTGGCTTGCAGTTCATTCAGTTTGCTACTGCAAGGTGATGCAAGGAAATAACTTTTTTTCTTTTTTTTTTGTAAGTTGCAGGCTTTACAGCATAATGACACTATAATAGAATTAAAGCAAAAGGCGTCTTTTTTCTGCTTCAGCTATAGTCTTTTTTTTATTTTTAAATTTTTTTTGCTGATTGGAGGATTCTGGTATTGAGCAGAATGTATGTGATCAATTATTTATGGTTTAGACGTATAATAAAAGAAGACGGCTCACGTGGCTCTGGGTGCCTCTGCTCATGCAGGCAAATAAAAACTTCCACAGACAAACAGTAGATCATTCACTGTCTGAGTGCTAGGTTGCACTCAGCACTTTTGTTTGATTCACACAGAGACGCTTGTTCACAGAGAGCGAGCTTTCTGTTCGTCCACTGCAAAGACCAAAGACGACTTGAAGTGCATGTGACATGCCAGTGTGCTTCAGCCTTAAACAGCATGTTTCACTGTCTTAATGTTGTCATTAAACGAGACTAATTTACCCATTCCTCATATTTAGAGGTGAACTGTCATTTCTGCAAAAACTAAAGGCAGCAAGCAGGTCAAAGTTTAGCAGATTAGTATGGCTGACCACACATTAACAGGCATTTCATTATTATATTATATTATATTATATTATATTATATTATATTATATTATATTATATTATATTATATTATATTATATTATATTATATTATATTATATTATATTATATTATTATTACCTGCAACCCTACATAGGACAAACAAATAAAATGATATTATATGATTTTATACACACAACCCTACATTGGACAAATATAATATAATATAATGTCCATGACTCTGAATACCTACAACCCTATATAGGTCAACGAGACTATAATATACAACCCAAATTCCGGAAATGTTGGGACGTTTTTTAAATTTGAATAAAATGAAAACTAAAATGAAATTTTACACTTTTATCCACTAAATGAGCTCATTTCAAATATGATGCCTGCTACAGGTCTCAAAAAAAGTTGGCACGGGGGCAACAAAGGGCTGAAAAAGCAAGAAATTTTGAAAAGATTCAGCTGGGAGAACATCTAGCATCTAATTAAATTAATTGACATCAGGTCTGTAACATTATTAGCTATAAAATGGATGTCTTGGAGTGGCAGAGTCTCTCAGAAGTAGAGGCTTTCCAATATGTGAAAGAGTGCATAAAAAGGAATACTTCCAGAAACCACTGTTGGTAAACACAATCTGCCGTGGGATCTGCAGATGCCAACTAAAGCTCTATCATACAAAAAGGAAGCCATATGTGAACAAGGTCCAGAAGCGCCGTTGTGTCCTGTGGGCCAAGACTCATTTAAAATGGACTGTTTCAAAGTGGAAAAGTGTTCTATGGTCAGACGAGTCCAAATTTGACATTCTTGTTAGAAATCACGGACACCGTGTCCTCCGGGCTAAAGAGGAAGGAAGCTTTCCAGCGTGTTATCAGCGTTCAGTTCAAAAGCCAGCATCTCTGATGGTATGGGGGTGCATAAGTGCATACGGTATGGGCAGCTTGCATGTTTTGGAAGGTACTATGAAAGCTGAAAGGTATATAAAGGTTTTAGAGCAACATATGCTCCCCTCCAGACAAAGTGTATTTCAGCAGCGTAGTAGAAGAGTCCGGGTGCTGAATTGGTCTGCCTGTAGTCCAGATCTTTCACCTATAGAGAACATTTGGCGCATCATTAAACAAAAAATATGTCAAAGATGAGCATGAACTCTTCAGCAGCTGGAAACCTATATCAGGCAAGAATGGGACCAAATTCCAACACCAAAACTCCAGAAACTCATAACCTCGATGCCCAGACGTCTTCAAACTCATTTGAAAAGGAGATGCTACACCATGGTAAACATGCCCCCATCCCAACTATTTTGAGACCTGTAGCAGGCATCACATTTGAAATGAGCTCATTTTGTGCATAAAATTGTAAAATTTCTCCAGTTAAAACATTTGTTATATCTATGCTCCAGAGATGGAAACTCGAGTCTGGGACTTGGACTCGAGTAGCACTTTAAGTCGCATGCATAAAGACTTGGGACTTGACTTGGACTCATGAACAGCTGACTCGAGACTTGACTTGGACTCGGGACTCATGAGACTCGTAAAAAAACGCAAGTCATTTGGTATAGGAGTTTATATGAATGTATCTCTGAGGGGAACTGGAACTGTCTTTAGAAAAGTTTAGATGGCATTTTCTTCTCATCTTGCCTCTGTATAATGCATATTAAAGTAGTGTTCATAACCGCAGCACGGAAATGATGTTTAATTGATGTTCAAGCGCCACCTGCTGGCAGAGAGTGAATTTGCTTTCTAATTCAGCCCGTCTGCAAAACTGAAGTCAGACCATTTTGTTTTTGCTTCAAATTTCGAAATTATGCAATCCAATTTAGATTAAAAACTGCTCATGCTGCATGTATGCAGCCTCTTTGTTTGGATTGTGTTGTGTTTAAAATACAGTGGTTGCTTCTAATTTTAAATTGAAAAAGCGCACAGACAAAGCCTTAAGCCACCTTTCCACTGCACACGACATTCGGACACGACTGTCGCATTTCTCCCACTGGTGGCAGTCGCACGGAACTTTCAAACTGGTCGTGCGGCAACCGTTACCTCGGCATATTCACCATGGTAAAATTAATCATTTTAATGAGTATAATTAATGTATGAATGCATCGTTACAAATCAAATGACCCCCAAAATAAAAACATAGTAGGTTTTATGGGGCTAATCAACATAAATAATGATTTAATAAATCATTATTTTTGCCATAACTATTCTAAAGAACCATTTTACAGAAAAAGTGTTTAAAGAATAATGTTAAAGTGAACAAAATATTGGTAATTCTAACCTTACGCTCATAGTTTTTAATTGAATACATCACATCCGGTCGGGCGGTCGCATACGGTCTAGCTGCAGAAGTTCATATATTTTAACGCATCCGCAGCTCAAATCGGATCCGAATTGTTCGCATACGCATATGATCGGAACTCCACGCAGTTCCCGCACTACTCTCCATTCGAAATGAATGACTTCCGGTCTGTTGCTTGTTGTTCGTCGGATATAGTGGAAAGGTGGCTTTAGTTTGTTTATATGAGATTTATTTTATTTGTTATTTATTTGATTTGATTGTGGTTTGTTTTAAAATTTCAATTTAGTTTTGTTGTTTGACACATTTCAATTTTACAAAGAAATGTGCAGCATTCTGTCTGACAATGAATTGACACCTTTTCATTTCTAATTTGTCTTATATTTTGTTCATATTGAAATTCATATTGTGAAATCAGTATTTCAAAACGGATTTAGCCTCAATTACTAGCTGAAAGAACTGTCGCTAATATCAAAGACTTGAGACGTGACTTGGATTCCACATTAAAGACTTGAGACTTAAGACTTGACTTGGACCTCAGAGACTTGTGAACATGTCTGCTATGCTCTATTGTGAATAAAGTATTGGCTCATGTGATTTGAAATTCTTTTAGTTTTAATTTTATTCAAATTTAAAACATGTCCCAACATTTCTGGAATTCGGGTTGTAATGTAATGTAACATAATATAATATAATTTTATCCATGGCTGTACGTCACACAACAATATTATATTATTATTATTATTACATTATATTATAGGCTATTATAATACCTATGACCCTATATAGGTCAAGGAGATAATGTAATGTAATATAAAATATATTATAATATAATCTAAAAATATAATACTGTTGTGTAACGCAGAGTAATGGATATAAATACCATATTATATTAGATATTATATTATAATGTGTAGGGTCGACATACAGTTTGCATTTGTGGTTTGTTGCTAGAGGGGCAGAAATACACTTTCTTCTTTTCTGTAGATGAAACATTTCTGAGAGACAATATTCAAACAGTCTCTGACTTTCAAAATCGGGATTGTTGCTCGCTATGAGATGCTTGTTGAAACCGAAGTCATCCCAAGTGCATTGTGTGTGTGTGTGTGTGTGTGTGTATGTGTGTTTGTTTTTCTATGAGATTTGCTAAACCTAAACTCACACAGGGTCAGAGGTTAGTATGTATAGGGTCGCAGGGATGTAGAGAAGGAGGAGCTGATAGTGGGAGAGAGGGAGGTGTGTTTAGTCTTTACAGAGGAAGTCCAACTGCTCCCCATGAACTGCGTTACTATCACAGACGTTGTAAGGGTATGTGGAAAGTCACTCACCCCTTCAGAGGCCTGTTGTTTCCCACGCTGCCTTCCCATGCTCCCCGTACTTGCATCATATTTGCACGTCTATAAATAAAGCTCCTCCCGACAAGAAGCATTCGATAATTTGGTCCAGAGATGAACATGGACCACTGTTAACCAAAGGTCGTTAGCCTTTCCCGCAATATGTGCTAACAGAGCATGGTAGGACGTTTTTGGACTAATTAAGATTACAATGTGTCTATTTAGAAGTGTTGTGCCAGAAACATACTTTATACATGTACACAAATTACAACTATGTGAATACTATGAATATGATACATTTCAGTAATTCAATGCATGTTATACACAAAATCGAACTTGCTTAGCTAGATGTGTGTGTGTTCACATACTTGTGTATGTTTAGGGCCTTGGTGTATGTGGGACAGAACAGAAATGCAGCGGAACTGTGTGTCTAGGGGATTTAGGGCTTCACATCTTTCATCTACTGCTTGTTTTTCTTCCAGCTCATGCCACCCAGTAGCAACACCTCATATAAACACTGCTGTCTTTGTCCAGAATGCTGTGAACTGTTGTTCTGCATTGTAATTTGTGTCACTAACTGAATAATTTTGCATATTGATTACTCACTGTCCCCTTTTGGCCTTCTGTTTGTGCCCTTTTTTACGGGAAACAACTTGTTAGTCTTATTAGACTTCCATATTTCTATTTAGAAAATTCTATTTACATTATTTTCAAATTAGTTGACAAAAACAGTCTGCCTCTTTTGGGAAATGATAATCATTATATTTAAAGCATTTTATTATTTTTTTCTTGGTTGTGGTGGGGGGGAAACATTGTAGCTGACTATATAAAACAACAACTTTAAGCAGAAGCTAACCAGTTGCATCGGCAGTGGTCTGAACTAACACACAAGTGGTAAGTGATAACCTACTATGGCTAGCACCCTTTACCTGTGCTTTTGAGTTTGGACTAGTAGATACATGTTTAGTTAGTTTTCTATTTCTATTCATCAAAAAATCCTGAAAAAATCTATCATGAATCCACAAAAACATTGAGCAGCACAACTGTTTCCAACATTGATGATGATGATGATAATAACAATAATAATAATGTTTCTTGAGCAGCAAATCAGCATATTAGAATGATTTCTGAAGAATCATGTGACACTGAAGCCTGGAATAATGATGCTGAAAATGTGGCTTTGTATCACAGGAATAAATTACATTTTAAAATGCATTTAAATAGAAAACAACAGTTATTTTAAATTGTAACAATATTTTACAGTATTACAGTTATTACTGTATTTTTGATCAAGTAAATTCAGCCTTGCATAAGTTTTCTGTCAAAGAAATAAAAAATCGGGAAAGGTCCATCCAGCCGGGATTCAAACTCGGGACACCTGTAAGCAACGGCACGCTATATGTCAGCACGATGCCCACAAGGCTATCGGCACCGACCAGACCCCAAACTTTTGAACAATAGTGTATGATAAATATATGCTGTTTTTTTTTTTTTTTTCTTGTTTACATTAGACATTTTGTAATTTACATGATTCAGCTTTAAATAATTTATTTGTTCTTTCTCTCTCTGCATTTCTTGCTTCTGTACTTGTCTACAAACCTGGCAACAGCAGATATATTACTATCTCTTGAATGATTAAATGCTTCATAAGTCTTGAATAAAAGTGTCTTTTAAATAGCTAAATGTAATTATTTTAAGCTAAGGCATTAAAACTTGATTAATTTACAGTAAAAACGATACTAATATTGACATTGCCACCCTGATTTCCCGGGCATCATTTTGGAGGCTGTGCAAAGGCTTGCTTTGTTTTCAGGTGGGCTCGTCGTCCCCTGCTCAGAGCATCCATGAAATGATGTCATGGAAACGGGTGTGTGCAGCAGAGAGCTGCAGGACTTCGTCTCTCATTGGCTGAGCCTGAGCTTTATCCGCGCTCTCTCTTGCCTTCAGGGAGGGTGCTGGCTGCATGTGTTCAGTCAGTCTCTTAACAGAAGGCACAATAGAAGATGTTCATTATCCTTTATTTAACCAGTGATTTCTGATATTCAGTGGTTCTGAGACATGGTATGTAATTTGTGCTGTGTAATTAATATTTAATGCCAAAGAGAGTTATAATTCTATTCTAGTCATTGAGGTTGTGCATAATTGATAAAATCATTGTGGATAATTTAGCATTTTAATTTAGTCATTGACCATGCAGATACATTTCGATCAGTGAACAGTACAGTTTGAGAGAAACAGCTTGGTTAATACTAAAAGGAGGAAAATGCATGCATGCTGACAGGAAACGCCAACATCTGTCTGTGTGCGGAGGGGTGTTGCTATAGAGACACAGGCAGGTAAGGACATTAAGGAAGTACAGACAAAGCTGGTAGAGGAAGATTCAGCTAGAAAGAGGTCATGAGTTGGTTGGGCACCTCTTGCTGTTCATTTTCAAAGAAAAGACTGCATGAATATTACAGTAGATCAGTGACAGGAAAAACTTGTTCCCTGCCAAGCATTTGGCCCATTTCTCACACTTAGTTTTAATTTACAGACCGGGGAATAATGCCACAAGACTCTCCGGTGAGGGTAAGCATTTTATTTTTTCAAAGTGAGGTGAGCGTCAGACCTTGTTGTGGTGTTTTGAGTCTGAGGTTTGCACTTGTTTGTGTAAATGTGTTCACGCTTAATTTGATGTTAATTGTGGCTGTCCCTGATGAGCTACTTCGTTCAGAGAGTAGAGGTTAAGTTTAGAGTCGTGTGAAATAATGTTACCCCGAGCCATCAGTCGGATCATGGCTTACCATGTTCCTCTATCTTTGCCATTTATACAGTCATGGATGATCACAGAGGAAGTAGCTGTCACTTGCTATACAGTCTTGTCTCTACTGCAGAGCAATGGTGTTCGATGAGATGATATAGCAGACTAAGTATCATTGGCAGCTGGTCACAATCTGTGCCGATGTATTAGTGTATTCTTGTAGGATCATTAACATGTTTTTAGTTAATTCCCATTTATTTATTATGAATTTCCTATTTCACAAAAGTCATCAAATTTAAATGTTAAAGGGGACATTAATTTAAACTTCTGATATACGGTTTTCTGATCGTGCACATCCAAAGCAAGTGCACAGAAAATGGCTATCACACAGCATATGAGTACTAAACTAGTTTTCTTTCATGTCTTATTGTGCTTAAACTGTCAAATACACAAGTTTATGGTAAAAACACACAAGACAAAAACAGTTATGTCTGTGAAACATCTGGGAAAGAAATTGCATGTTTATATTAGATCTGTGTGGCAGCAGCGTAATATTCAGTAAATAAATCAATGAATCCACTGCTCTCTTGTCTCCTCTGAGGCTGGGACTCTAAATAGTGTTCTGTGCTCGTCAGTGCAGCCAAAGACAGAACAGTTAGCATGCTTTTATTGAACTTATACAACGACAACGAAACACACCGTTGTCGCTTGCGAAAACATAATGGCAGTCCCATGGATGGAAACTTGCTGATAAAGGGGTGGTAATATTATAATAATCTGAGTGGCTTGTTTTTTTTTCACAAACTTGCAGAGAAAGGCTTACCAAAAAAATAAAATAAAATTACTGGGTTGTTCTTTTTCACATTTTCTGGGTTGGTAGATGCACCAGAGACCCAATTATAGCACTTAAACATGGAAAAAGTCAGACTTTCATGAGTCACCTTTAATCGTCCTAATAACATTTGTAAAAAATATAATTTCCTTTTTCATTTTGGGGTAAAATATAGTTTGTGGCAGGTTTCATTAAATTCGTCCTATAAGGATATTACTCATGACACCATAAGTATTTCACAAAGTAGTTTAACTCTCCACTAAGTTATTTTATCAGTCTCTGCTTATCTTTTAATGATTGAAACTCCAGCTGCCAGATCACAAGAATCCTGACCCTTACCTCATCTGAATGCCAGAAACACTTCTGCAGTTTAGCTCAGGGAAAAGAATGACACTGCAGCTTCTGCTGGTATTCTGGCCAGACACATTGATAAGACATCCTGAAACTGCCTGTGTTCTGCCTGGACTGCCAATTTCTTCTGTCTGTATTGATCTTGCACCCAGAAAGTCAAACAACACAGCACTATAATTAACTTAACTTCTTGGCTTTTACACTGTGGTTTTGCTTAGAGTCAAGATGTCATCTCCAGTTAACTATGAAATCTGATTTTGATCTTGTTTGTTCCCAATTACAGATTATCTCCTGTTTGGCAACTGAAGTGACGGCCATCAAGACTGGACAGAGTTGGGCTGAGCAAAATCTGGTTGAACCAGGAGCCTTTTAGGACTCGTTAGAAGAAAACCACTTATTCTTGAAACCACAACAGCACTGGTCAAACGCAACTGGGTTTGTGAGTTGTGCAAACCAAGATGCCCATCTTAAAACAGCTGGTGTCGGGGTCTCAGACCAAGCGGCGCTCTCGTATGGACCTCACTACTGAGATGATCAGCGCTCCCTTGGGTGACTTCCGGCACACCATGCATGTAGGGCGTAGCGGGGAAGCTTTCGGAGACACCTCTTTCCTCAGCACTCGATCTGGAGAGCCATCCCAAGAAGGCCACACCTATCCTCGCTCTCCAAAACCTGGACTGCTATCTCGTACCTTCCGGAGCAGCAAGCGCTCTCAGTCCGTCACCAGAGTAGACCAGCAAGACAATACCCTCCTTCCGCCTAGCGAGTCACCCACCTTTGTGAAGAATGCCATGTCCCTGCCCTTTCTGAACAATGAAGATGGACAGGAGGGAGACAAGAGGGTGCTCAAGAGCTTGACCTCCAGCCCCTCCAATGGGGCCTCTGCTGAAGCATTGGACTTGGAGCTCCATGAGAAGCATTTCGGGGTGTTGACCGACCTGCGACCTTCCCCATCTTACAACGGGGGAGGATTGAAGAAAGCTGAATCTGTGATGTCATTCCATGTTGATCTTGGGCCCTCGATGCTGGGGGACATCCTGGGGGTCATGGAGAAGGAAGACGATGACCAGGGGTTTGAAGAAGGCAAGAGCAGTGAGGGGCGTGCTTCTCCTCTTCACTGCAACCTGGGAGGAGTGGAAATGGATGAGGAAATGAGGGAGGTTGTTGTGAAAGAAGAGGAACCAGAGGGGTTAGTCGCTCACAGCGAGGGTCCCATGAGGGCTCCCAGCTCTGTTGACTTGGAGATACAGAGTGAAGGCCCCAGCACCCCAGAACCACACCAAAAACACCCACATCACCTCGACAGCTGCTCAATTTCCAGCTCAGGTTCAGCCGCCTTGGAGGAGAAACCAGCCAGTGAGCCTTATGAGGAAGATATTGGAGTTACCGACAACACCTGCAACCCAGACAATGAACCAGCCTTCTCCTCCTTCATGGAAGATGAGGATGATGAGATCCGAGTATGAAAGCCTACAATCAGTAAACCATTCTGGGGATGGAGACCAGAATTTGACATTGTGTGAAGAAGAGAAATGTGGTGTGTAGATGTAAGCACGTCAAAGCTGGACAGATGCCTCAGGTTCCTGTGTCCCTGTAGAGATAAGTTGGGGAGACTGCTTTAGCTCAGACACCAAAGCCATCTGTCACACTACTGACCCATGCTAAGATGAGCAGCTGGATGTGTTGAGTCCAAAAGGGACCTGCTACAAGTTCCACTGATAGCTCTGCTAAAGGAAAGACATGCATAGGGGATACATACATCACCAAAACCGTAAACTTCACGTGCACAAGCAGATGCTGTTTTAAGCCATTTTCCCATAGTCCCATGCAGGGTTCCCACAGTTGTAAGCTGGAAATATCAGGGATTTTAAAAAAATTTAAAGGTCATGGATTTTTTTCCAAGTTATTCTCAGCGCTAAAATACTTTGTGAAAAATTGCATTTCGTGTTTTGAATGAAATTGTTAAAACAATCCTTACCTGGTAATCACAAGCAACTGGAATTGTCATGTAAATTCATTGGTCAAAAGCTGTGGCAACCCTGCCCATGACTTGGTGCCTAAAGATAATGGTTCTTTTGATTTAGAGCACTAGCGTATTGAAGTAAATCATATGCTTTGTTCAGTGGCCCTCTCCATAAAGGTACAATATATTTTCAAAGTTAATATCAGCCCTCTGCCATTGTCAGAAAAGTAACATTTTGTTGGGAGAGAGCTCTTATGAGATGATCCAAATGTTTTATCATACACATTCTTGGAGTAGCATTGTCAAAGCCCTACAAATACTTTATCTCTAGTTTACATATAATTCAGTCATGCATCCGGTAAAACTGTCATTTTAAGAGCTACTGTGGTTCAGAAGCTCAGGAAACGTCCTTGTGCAGCTGATTACACACTGCGCTGGTCTGAGCTCGAATGCAGATGATTTGAAGGTGGTGGATGTTTGAGAGCCTCTCCAGAGACTGATCATAGTCCACTTTTGGGAAGAGTAGCAACAGGTGTCCCTCCATCAGATCTCATTTTTCAGTCTGTACGTGTTTTGCATAGTAGTTGTTTGCTCAGTATCTTGCATATCTCACCACTTCCTTCCTGCACTTCATGGCGTGTGAGGGGAACTACTGCTGATTATTGCTGGAGTTTTTGATCAGTTTGATTGTCGCTGTCATTGAAACATTTAAACCATTGGTTAAACAATATGTGTCATGTCAACTAAAAATCAGTTGTGTTAAGTCATGTGTTCTAGTAAATATGAACATGTCGGTTTTATTAATTGTGCTAACTCTGACATTAGCAAGTTATGGCACTGGTATTGCTCCTCAGTAAATTCACTGGGGTGCTTTAATACATTGTTGAGCAAAGACACTAAAATTCATGATTCCGTTTGATCTTTTGACTTTTTCATTGTGTACATATGTCTACATACAGTATAGCAGATGTTGATGACTAAAATGAGGCCTTTATTACTGCAGACCTTCATGTGTGAATTAACTGCAGTAGTCTGCAAGCTTACTGTCTCTAAATTAAAGATCAGGCACTGTGAAGACAAGTCTTCGACATCGGTAAGATGAGATTTACCGGGAATTCTCAGCTGCTTCACACTTGGGGTCACGTCAGCCTTAAGCAGAAAAGTGCCAAATCTAATCTAGCATGTACTGCCTAGTAAGCCTGATTTTTCAATATCATTTAACATGGTGAATAAATTAGGCTTTGCCTTAATCTACTATTTCAGATATGGGCCAAACAATCCATCTTGGGTTGATTACTGTAGGCAGAAATGCTTAGCAAGAATTTACCTAATTTGCTTCAAGATGAACCTCAGGGAGAGAGAAAAAGACATGAGGTTAGCATTCTGTTTTATTTGCATAGCCTTGTGCTAGCAGTCCATTTTAAATTTAGCAAGATAAAAACATAAGTAAAAAGAGAGAAGTCTGTTTATATCTGAAATTGTGTGGCTGTTTGAGGTGGATTTAGTGAAGTTTATCTTCATGTTTTCCCTCTGTGATAATAGTGCTATTTGTCTCGCCTATCTTTGCTACATTTTCTATGTTCATCATGTATATATATTCATGCTTGCCAGCCTTTTCAAGGCTATAACCGCTATATTTTTAAATAAAAGAAAAAGTCCACGAAAGTGTCTTTTCTTCATTTCAGAAATGTGTTCCTTAACATGGCTATTTCATGATGTATTGTGTAAGTGGCTATAAAGGGTTAATTCACCCAAAAATGAAAATGCTGTCATTAATTACTCTCCCTCATGTCATTCCAGACCCATAAGACCTTCGTTCATCTTTGAGAAACAAATTGTTGTATTTTTTATGAAATCCAAGTGCTTTCTGATCCTGCATAGACAGCAACAGAACTACCATGTTCAAGACCCAGAAATGTAGTAAGGACGTCATTAAAATAGGCCTGTGAATCAGTGGTTAAACCGTAATTTTATGAAGCTACAAGAATACTTTTTGTGCTCAAAGACTAATTTAACAATGTCCTTCTGAGTCTTGAACGTGGTAGATGCATTGCTGTCTGTGGAGGGTCAGAAAGGTCTTGGATTTCATCAAAAATATAATAACTGTATCAAAGAAGAACGAAGGTCTTACGGATGTGGAATGACACGATAAGTATGACAGCATTTTCATTTTTAGTTGAAGTTATCAAGGAGAAAATACAAAAGTGACCATTTAGTTCAGTGGAATCGACAATAAACACTTTTTGATTTTGGTTTATTTGAGCAGGAGTGGAATTTTAAGCTTGAAGTTGCTATGAGTTCTAGATTGGCAAATCGTTCTCTGCATAGATGGGCACTGATCCGACAAATTCAATAAACCTACCTGAGGCTGGAGGAAGCTCGATGCTTGTCAACACACGCTGCTAAAGACCCCCTCTGATGGCCGACCACATGCAGCTCTTTAAATTGGATCACTGCGACTGCAGATGTACATGCAAGTTTCATGTGAGTAAAGAGAATTCACACTCACTCATTTAACTGATATCACTTTTCTCACATACTGTCTACAGGTGAAAATCGAAAGCCCCTTATTCCCTGCTCAAATTTACGAGTGAATATTGATTTGTGTGTTAGAAGCAAAGTGGTTTGATTGATCTGCCTGCTGCCCTACAAAGTTTGTTAGGTGTTAATGTTTCTTCAGTTCACATAAAAAAGAATTTAATGAATCTTGGCTTGACCAAAAATCCATTATTTCATGTACACGCTGCTTGTGTAAAATGTGGATACATCCTGCCACCTAGTGGCCAGCTACATGCACAACATCACTTTTTCTTAATGCCATGCCACTCTTACCCGGGTATGATTAAAACCTTTCTTCAGCAGAGTATTTTAGTGTTTTGTTTGTGACACGAAATAATTGTGCTTTGCAAATGGATTACATTTAGAACTGGTTAGAAGTGGTTCTCAGCCGGGGGCCTAAAAAGTATTTAAATTACTAAATTATTATTAAATGTGACCCTGGACCACAAAACCAGTCTTAAGTGTAAATTGAGTAAATAAATAAGCTTTCCATTGATGTATGGTTTGTTAGGATCGGACAATATTTGGCTGAGATGCAACTATTTGAAAATCTGGAATCTGAGGGTGCAACAAAAAAAAAAAAAAAAAATATTGAGAAAATCACCTTTAAAGTTGTCCAAGTGAAGTTCTTAGCAATGCATATTACGAATCAAAAATGAAGTTTTGATATATTTACAGTAAGAAATGTACAAAATATCTTCATGGAACATTATCTCTACTTAATATCCTAATGATTTTTGGCATAACAGAAAAATGGATAATTTTGACCCATACAATGTATTTTTGGCTATTGCTACAAATATACCCCAGCGACTTAAGACTGGTTTTGTGGTCCAGGGTCACAAATATTCAAATAATCTAAAATAAAACAATAAAACAAACACATAAAATCACAGTGTAAACCTAAATCACATTTCTTTTTATTTCCCCTTAATAACTATAATTTCTATTGAAGAACATTGTTCTGGAATCACAAAACAGCTTTGTTATAATTACAGCAGAAACACTGGACATATCCTGCTGTATATGGACGGTGGCTCTTTGAATATTGAATATGGGGTGAACTTTCAATCGAATTTTGAAAAGTTATTGAGTTTCAATGAAGTTATTTTTAAACCTTTTAATTTCGAGCCTTTATATGACTATCATTATTATTATTAATTTATTTTTGTTAAGAAGAGAAAAGAAAAAAAGAAAAGCTCCTTTTTCAGGATACTATATTTTTAAAGATAATTTGATAAAATCTAAATAAGCTTTACAGATTTTTATTAGAAAGTGTTTAAGCAATAAACAATTATTGCACATGCTCCAGCGGAACAGTCCTTAAAACACAGATTACAAGACATATTGTAAGCAGAAGAAAATCAATTTCACAGATCCAATAACTTAAGACTGAAAAGATGCCCAGGGTTCCTGATCACCTAAGTCTGCATTTGTATATATTCACCCACAATTAATTAGCCCTTGTGCTGTTCTTGCTTGAAAAGTCAAATCAGCAGGTCCAGGCTGAGTATTGTCCTGCTGTTCTACTATATAACCAGAGGAGGTCGCTGTTTGTGAATATTTGAAGCATTATCACCGTGAGCTGCCAGAACCGCGGCCTCCACTGCTGAATCTCATGACAGGAGTCAAGGCTTCCAGGAGGAAACCAGCATGAAGAAATCTGGAAACCATTAAGCAACCTGCTAGAGCGAGTGATTTGAACGAGTGAGAGATAGAGAAAAGGGGGTGGGTCAAAACTGGGAGTGGAACAGAATGCACGATCAACTTCTTTTTCATTCTCTCTATAGACAGACACACGTACGCAATTCAGCCTTCTTGGGATTCCAGTATGACCCCTCCCATCATTTTTTTCCTGTGTCTCCAAACACAGCATATGCAGGGGTTTTCCTTTGTCTTCGCAAACTGGTTTGTCTCAGGATTCATTTCTCGATTGCTAGAAAGGGTGGGCCATGCTGCAAGAGAACTGGAGGGAAACTCGCCCATGGGCTGCAGCTGTGGACCACCCTTCTGTCATGATCATAGATGGGCGACACACTTGGTTTGAAAGCTCGAGTTGACAGTAACCAGACAGAGTTTCCTTTCAGCCTGTCATCTCCAGCAAATAATGACCACATTCATGGCGCGACACATGTCTGAGGCTTCCCCGCAGAAACAATAAAACAGTTGGGACAGTTCCTTTTCCGGTCCATCACAAAAACATAGCGATTAAAAGTGCTGTGTGTGATTTTTCGATGTTAGATACTTTTCTACTACCACAACTTAATATGTAAAGGCAATTGTACAGTAAGCGCAACGTTTGTAGGTTGTTTTCCAAACAAAGTGTAAATACTGTGGTTTTGTGGCACAGTTAAAACATTGTTCTGCTTAAATCCCACAACTGCAACATTGGTTGTTTGAGTAAGGCAGGACTGTCTATTTATCTTGGAAAGATTTTGATTATACCAATAAAACAGAAACTTAATATTAAAAACAATAGAGTTGTCTCTACACTAAAACTTTTGGGTCTGTATTTTGTGATGTTTTTGCAAGTTTTTTTTACGCTCAACTAAGGCTACATTTATATACAATAAAACCAGTAATATTTTTGGAATATTATTAAAATTTAAAATAACTGTTTTCTGTTGCAGTATATTTTAAAATGTAATCAATTCCTGTGATGGAATAGAGCTGAATTTTCAACATCACATGATACTTCAGAAATCAATTTAATATGCTGATTTGATGGTCAAGAAGCATGTCTTCAGTCTTATCAGTGCTGAAAACAGTTGTGCTGCTTCATATTTTTGTGGAAACTGTTATATTTTATTTCAGGATTCTTTGATAAAAAGTTAAATGGTTGAGAGAGAACTATTTTGTAACCTTATAAATGTCTTACTTGTCACTTTTGATAATTTTTTTGCCTCCATGCATAATAAAACTATTAATTTCTTTATTACATTTAAAGAGGTTTTTACTGATGTTCTGTGGTGGTATAAAACAAAAAAGGTTAGAAGGTGGAGAAACACTGGTTTTAGTCTAGCTCCAATATGTTCTAGCATAAATCAAGACAATAAAAAGTAAGGCTCAGGATTCTCTGTTCCACTCCCTCGCCAAAATACAGTTCACCGCTGATGATATGCAGATGGTTTATAAAGTGGAGATCAGCTGAACTTCTTGGGCTTTCTATGTACGTTTGCATGTTCTTGGTGAAATGCACTGAGCTCAATATCCATATTTCTGAGCAGGGAAGCCAGGCCACGATATCCACTGCTGCAGAAACAGTTTTGCTCTTGTCTTTCGTTTGTTTGCAGATCTAACCGCTATGAGCAAAGGGCTTTGAATTTTACAGCCCTTTGGAAAGTGAATTAAAAAAAATTATAATAAAAGCCAAATGGAAAGAATACTCGACTGCACTAGCTGCGCTTGAAACTCGTTTAACAGTAGAACTGCTTTTTCCATCAAGCATTTTCCAAAAGTATTTTTTAGCTGAGATTGCAGCCGCTCTTGAGTACATGGCGATGGACGACTCCAACTTGTGGTCTGAGAAGGATTGGAAAATGTAAACATACGGCAGTTTGGCAGTGACCTCTGACCCTGGGCCCATGGGACCACACACATGGATGAGGAACAGTTTGCTTGAGATGAATGTTTGACGTGTCGTTTAAGGTTTTAAAATCACCATGGATCAGAGCGAAAAGCACAAGGTGTTCAGAACTCCCCACTTACAACCGTGCTTTATGTCTACAGTTTGTACGTATGATTGCGGTTGAGATTCTTTTTTTATGTTCACATTGTAATTCTTTCTCTCTTTCCTCCAGAGTGTCTGTCTGTTGCAATAAGCAGTTTCCTGTATAAATCACAGCCCACTGGAATCGGCTCAAATACTCGCTCCTAAATCCTACTTCTACACTCGCTCCAGAAGCATTTGCCACTTTAGTGGAACTGTAAACTTTAAGCGTACAATGAAAAGCTATTTAATGTACGTTAATAACAGCCTTGCAGACAAAACATAATTTAGTGAGATATACTAGCTTACTCCATCTGCACTGCGCTCACTTAAGGGCTATTTACACAGAGTGCTTTTTTGCATTTAAAAACATGAGATGCTTCTTATGAATTATACGTGTTTTTCCAGATTACAGCATTCACACTGGGAGCAGGCCATGTGGAGTCACGCCCTTTTCACCAAAATGAAAACACTTTACACATGAATCCAATATCAGCAACATCAAGACAAGTGAGTTTTTAGCTTTATTTTCAATTCAAAAGCTCAAAAAAATGATGTAGCTGCAGAATAATAGATGTTTATTGGAAACAAGACCATCCAATCATCGTTCCGTTTCGGGAAAAAACAAGACATAGGCTAGTTGTATACCTTTTAGGGTTTTTTTGAAGGGAGTAAAACATTTGAAAAGTATTAAGTAAATTAAATATGAGTACATGAGCTGAGAACAGATGACTGAAAAGAGACTATCTTTGTAGGTCATGAAGTCTCAAATGGTTAAAGGTTTGAATTTTCAGGATGGCAATTACCAGTTTGTATTGCAATGTCAAAATCTAAAAGGAAACCTACAGTACACTGATTTTATTTCAAAATGTACGAAACTGGCCAACAATATTTAAGTAAATATTTTCGACCAATATGTTTTTTGTATATTTTGAAAATATTCTGTAAAAATATAAACATATATTTAAAAAGCATTTCAATGTAAACATAAGATTGTAAGATTGGAAATGTAATTTGAAATACATATTTTAGTATATAAAAGGTTGAAACTAATTATATGTTCTATTTCAAATATATATTTATTTGAGCTTCACTGTTTTTTGAACTAATTTAGCATACATTTAAAATGTATTTTGGCAACAATAAATATATAAATATATTTTATTTCTTTAAAGTTTATCAGAGTATACTGTAAAACGAATTTGTAAGAATTTATGATCATATTTTCAGTTTAGCGAACAAAAAAATATTATTAATAATAGAATACATAATTGTTCACAATTTATTTTATGTCAGTAGCAGAAAAAAAAAAGCAAACATTGTTTTTTTTTAAGGTTGAACTTCATGGGCCATCGGCTGCAAAAGTGCAACAATCAAATATCTGTCTAGACTCTAGAGCATGTTTACATTATAAAAACAATGGAAGAGCAGCGCAGTGGAATGCAAAAACTCGAGGCATGGGGCAGTGGAATGAACACAAATTGCAAAGTCTTGAGACACGATTTTAAAAGTTTCACTTTTTAACTTTTTTACCACACCATGTCATGCTCGAAGCACGAGTGCAAGAGTCAAAGACATCCATCTAGTGCATGTTTGCATACAAAAACAGCATACAAAACAAAATACCTGTGTGAACGCCCCTTACTTGGTCCTGTTTGAACGGCAGTTGGTTGATGCGCACTCGAATTTGGAAAAGTAGCCTACTGTCACCTTAACCTGAACGAAATTAAAATATGATGTCAAATGGACTCAAAAGCACCTTAAAATCTCTTAAGACTCCTCAATCAAATGTTTGACGTTCTGGGTATTGATATTTGTCTTCTACCACAGATATTGCTGATAGGGCCCATAAATCTCTTCATCTTTACCTTTCATTTCTGTCTCCCTCCCCTCAGAGGAACCTTCACTGAGTGCTAAATACATTTAGCAATGCATTGAGCCATGTGAGAATGCACATGCCAACACCAAATATCTGTGTTACTCCAAAGTTTTCACCCTTTGTCTCACCCAAGACAACACCCAATATATGCATGCTTTCCTGTTTACAAAAGCCACATAATGCAGGCCTTGTTCTGCACTGGGGTTGTGGTATGTAGTATAATATAGGGAAAGCATGCAAGGTGATGATGGGGTCAGATCTGGCCAGGAAGTGGGAGATCACAGGGGGTTACTTGCTTTTGGCATGTATTAAACTCTAACCCCTGCAGACTTCCACCTCCTTTTCAACCCCACTCCAGCACCATCTGTTTTATTTCCCATAGGGTGTGAATGCAGTTCTTGTTATAGTGCATGCATAAATTGCATCAAATATGATCAAACATTCTGTGCAACAGATCTGGGACTTTTCACGGTTTCCAGCACTGCATTTGCTCAGCTGGTGGGGAATATAAAATGACTCTGACTACTGTTACACCAGTAGGTGGTGACAAGTGAGTCATTGAATCATTCAATCAACCAGTTTGTTCAAACACACTGATTCATTATTCATTAACTAACTTCCTGAATCTGAATAGGCCTACTTCCTTACTAAGTCGTACATGAATATAGTATGTCTGAATGCTTTGCATAAAACAGTAAGCAAATAGTATCTGGATGATCTACAACATCCACCAAGATTACGAAATGTGCATCTGATGTACACTTTTCTATCCCATGAGCCCACAGTAGGGAAGTTGTGAATGACACTTTGGCTTTGTTTAGAACTTTTCTCATTGGTGCACAAATACACTAATGTGTCAAGAATGCAAGTTGCTGAATATTAACTCCTTATATATTAATCTGCTGAATAAAAGCAATATCACACTCATAACTGTGCATGAGGCTGCAGATATCCGGAACAATGTATACTGATTTATTAATTGATTGATTGATTGATTTCCATCAATTTCTTTCTTTATTTATTGCTGTTTTAATCAAATAATGAGTCAATAATGAAGATTTTAACGGGGTCATCAGATGCGACATGCACTTTTACAAGCTGTTTGAACTGAAATGTGTGTTGGCAATGTGTGTACACAGCCACCCTATAATGATAAAGATCCACTCAGTGTTTTTATTTTTTATTTTCTTTTTTAATCTGCTAAAATCATTACCCCTTTCTCATATCAAGCCGTTCTCAGATGCCTGTCTGTGTGACGTCACACCGACCCAGGCCCTCCCACGATAGTTGATTGACACTGCCGTCTTACCTTAGACCCGCCCTGAGTGAGCTGTCATTCCTCCATTGTTTCACCGCCGGAGCAGATGTAGGCAAAAATGTCTTCTAAACGACTGAAGTGTTTTGTTGTTGGATGCAATAATGAACATAGCAGTTGTCATTTACTCCCGACATCTGAGCCGCTGAAGACGCAGTGGATTACCTTTGGTTCTGAAGGGAATGCGCCCCCGATCTACGTAAATGCATTTTTGTTTGTACGAATCATTCGTGATCCAGCTTCACCTCCAGAAAAAGTGAGTGTAAGATTCATTAATCTCTGAGAGACGGTAAACTTTAGTCGCATTCATCGTCTCTCAGAGAGCGGCTCGGAAGAGAGGGGCTGAGTGAGCAGAGTACTTGAATAATATTACTTCTGGTTCATTTGTCACATTAGAAATGGAAGGCCATGTTGAATATATAGAGTTGTGGGATTTTCCTTTCAAATTCTTTCTTTTTTATGTTTATCCAGGTATTTCATGTATATACAAACTGTTTGCATACTGCATAGTATAGTAGTATGCAAAACAACATAAAAATAGCGTTTAAAATACGTCTGCTGTTTACAGAAATGGCCTGTCTTGGTTTTCTACTTGATATGAACTGTACATAGTCTAGAAATAAATATTGTTCAACACAGGAAGAGAAGAAAACTGAACATGAATCTACTTTATAATTCTCTTCTAACAGAAGAATTTCTTCCTGATTCTCTCTTTGATCCCCGTGACGTTTCTCAGGCTTATGTATGAGCAGATGGCTAGCTTATATTTACACTTTCTCCAACTCTCCTCCCAGAGGGTAAATCAAAGGATGTTGTTTTTATATTTCAGACTCCTGTTACGTGTGAGAGGCCCTGAAGCTGGCAGGGCTGGGCTCTGAAGCCGCTGAGCATTCCTTCAATGGCTTTAAAAGGCACATAGTGTCCACTCTGTGCATAAGCATGCTGATCTTACAGTGGCTCGTTAACATCAACTCTGGCTCAGAGCAAAACACTGACTTTTCCATTACTGCACACTGTTTCCTTTTTTTTACTTGCTCTTCTCACGTCCTCTCTCCAAGATTGCACACAATGAGATGGATTGTCCTTTAGAATCCTTATTTTATCTGTCCAAGTCCTTGCTGCGAAATAATTGGCATCCTCTCGGTCTGTCCTGTTCCATAGGCTGACGTCTTCCCATCGCTGGGCTGGCTGAGGGAGGAGGAAACATACTGGGGCATTTGACATTTCCCTGAGCGCTTCATACCAGCTCACCAAGGCGTCTGTAAAGAGTCAGGAGTAAATCACAGCTGGGATAGGATGTATTGCCAAATGGGCGCAGGTTTGTGAGTGCACTTGTACAAAGGGGACATGAAAAATGTACTGAATGTACTGGGTTGCATTTGGGCAGTCACACAAAGGAGACTTATCCTGATTTATCAAAATGTCCTCAGTTTAGTGGATTCTGTCAAGCCGTGGCAATCTTCAGATGTTATCATATGTTGAATAATTCAGGGAAAATATCACATGTTTGAAAGCAAAATACAGAAGTGGTTTTAACCACCTTTATACTGAGATATTTTCTGAGACCTTAACTCAACCCCAACTCCTAAACATAGCAAGGGATTTAGTTACTCTACACTTAAAAATAAAGGTTCTTTAGATTATTTAGGTTGTTAAAATGTTATATATATATATAGATAGAGATAGAGATAGATAGATAGATAGATAGATAGATAGATAGATACAGTATATTTAATTTGGTAACACTTTATTTCGATAGTCCACTTTAGACATTCTACTAACAGTAAGTAACTTTGTAACTACATGTCAACTAGCAGTCATTAGAGTATTAGTAGACTGTCTGCTTAATATCTTCTAACACTTTATTTTGATGGGTCCACAACATACAACATACTGACTATGAGAAACTTTATAAGTATATGTCAACTTATTCTACTGACCCTAAACCTACCCTAACAGTCTACTCTGAGAGTTAGTAGATATGTAGTTGTGAATTAATGAGAATTAATATATTAATATATATCTTTAGTTGAACTTCAGCACTACTTCCGCACAATTAAAGTGCATTAAGGACAAGGACTTTAAGTACCAGTTTAGTACAGCACCAAAAATACAATTGCAGGGTATTTTTATTAAGTACATAAATATGTAAAACTATTTGTAGTATACTTAGCATGAAATAAATGTATTTCAAATACATTTTAGTATATTTATTTTCAGTAGGGTGTTCACTGAAAGATTCTTTGGGTAACCTATAATGGTTCTTCTGGCACTGCTGTAAAACCCCTCTTTTGAAACCTTTACTTTTAAGAGTGTGTAAAATCAAATAAAAAAAAATTAAAACCCTGAAGGCATTTTTGAGTGTCGACACAGGGTTGAACAATTTTGGCAAAAACTTGAAAAATGTGAATATTTGCACTAAAGTTTTTTTTTTTTTTTTTTTTACTCAAACCACTTAAATTAAGCATAAAACAAAAAAACAAACAAACAAAAAAAACTCTTTCCACTTAAGTTATTAGTCCATATCACAGTACTGTTTGGATATTGTGCAGTCCTTTAAATATATTTCACGTTTACTGAAGCCATGCATTGTTGCACAATCATAAAAAAGTGACTATTTACAGTCTTAAATGTACATCATAAAAAATAACCTGTTTAACAAAAAGGGTCAGCACAAGGTTGAAAAGTGTAAAATTTAATTGCTATGACATATTTTTGTGCAAAAAAACCTTTAGTAATATTTTTAGGGGGTTTAACGGCTGAAAATAATACCAAAAAAGCATTTATAGCAGAATACGGCCCCTTTAATATTTGCTGGTATGTGTATATACTCACATGCCTCAGTGATGAAGATATTTCTCTGACTGAAATACAAACACTTTGTGAACTCTTGACTCCTGGCTAGTTCTCGTGTGATTTAATTCATTATCTTATTCATCTGCATGCAACTTAATTTGGTCAAACTTGCATGAAGGCATGCAAGTTCAATCATAAAACATTCCTCTCTTTTAGGATAAATAAAATGTAGAGTGTTAAAACGGGCATATTTATTTTCTCTTTGGGAGGCTGTTCTTGGGGTACGTGACACCCAGAATTCCTCCCCAAGCAGTTCACCTTCTTTTGACCTTGAAAAAAATGTGGTGATGTTAAAGCACCTCCATTTCATCCATCCGCCTTCATACAGAACCACAACACAGAAAAGATTAATTAGATCAGCATGTGGGTGTGAAACCCCAAAGTTGAGTGAAGCCACTTGAGGAAAATGTGACTGCAGAGAGGAAAGGATGAAACTGATTGTGATTTGTGGAATGTGTCTTTGGCTCTCATTCCTCTGTCTGTGTTTATGGGTGCGTTCTGCACAGATCTGTGTATATGTACAAAAATAAAGGTTCCAAAAGTGGGTTTTCGCAGCGATGCCATAGAAGAACCATTTTTGGTTTCTCAAAGAACCTTTCAGTCAAACGTTATTTTGTCTTAGTGTGAAGCACATTTTAATAATCTAAAGAACCTTGAAAGATTCCATGGATGTTAAAGGTTCTTGATGGAACCATAGATTCCACCTAAAGAACCTTTATTTTTTTAAGAGTGCACGTCAGTATGTGTGTTTTTAATTAGCACTTAATTATTCTCCAGCATCAGCGAGTGTGTCAGACGAGCAGGGTGGAGTAGGTTCGTGCAATGTGGGACGGGTGGAGGCAGGGTGATGTCACTGATCTTTCGGCCCATGGGGCGTGTGGAAGGAGTACATGAGGACACTGAGAGATGTTTCATCCTCACCAGCACACATGTGCACACATTAAGCATGTGCTCGGCTTTAAAGAGATCATATCATGCTTTATTTTTTCATCTTGTCAGCGGAATTACTGACAAAAATGTTGGTTGCTGAAGGGCTGTTTGATTTCATCAGTGATTGGATTCACGTAATCCAATCATAGTGTGTTGAGGATTGAGCTGCTTAAGAGCTGAACTTTGCAAGTGGGTTCATCAGCTCATTCATAAAATAATAATTGCTGATATTGATAATCAATATCATAACTTACACTACCATTTCATTTATTTGTTTTTGAAAGGAGTCTCTTGTGCTCACCAATGCTGCATTTAATATAGAAAATACAGTAAAAACAGTAAAATTGTAAAATATTACCACAATATAAAAGTTATTTTCTGTTTGACTGTGTTTTAAAATGTAATTTATTCCCGTGATGCAAAGCTGAATTTTCAGCATCATTCCTCCAGTCTTCAGTGTCACATGATCCTTCAGAAATCATTCTAATATGCTGATTTGCTGCTCAAGAAACATTTATTATTATTATCAATGTTGAAAACAGTTATGCTGCTCAATTGTTTTTGTAAAAACTGATACATTTATTATTCATTATTATTTACATCAGTATTATATGAAGAGTTCAGATGCAAAAACGCCTCTAAATGCCATCTGAAATTTTCATCTAAAACGAGCATTTTATCAGGCTCCTATGTGTAGGTTCAGTAATTTTACTCTAATGGCAATATATTTTCTATATTGCCTTTTCTATGCAATTAAAGTGAAATAACTAAACATAACTATAGGAGCCTGATAAAAAAATGCTCTTTTTAGAAGAAAATTTCAGATGGCATTTAGAGGCTTTTTGCATCTGAACTCTTCATATGTTATTTATTTATTATTCAGTAGTTCATTAATTTATTCATTTCAGTATTATATATATATATATATATATATATATATATATGTATATATATATATATATATATATATATATATTATTCAGTAGAATTCATTTCTTAAAAATGATTGTGAATGCACAGATGAACATGAATGTTATCTTCTGTGTAAATAGTGTAGCTCATATTTCAAATACACAGTTGCCATAACAATTTTAATGCAATACATTAAATAGTCTTTAAAAATATTATTATTGAAGTATGTTCATTATAAGCTGTTATTTCAGGGGCTCAGGTTTCTAACATTTGATAAATCTTTTATATGTTATGATACACATTTAATAAATATTAATATATTTTTTTCAAGCTGTTTGGTCGGCTGCAGTAAATTGGACTAAAATGAAGGAATATTGCATGACAAAATACTGACTAAACGTATAGGACATTTTAAGGACAAAAACAAACATTAAGCCACAAAAAAGGCAATGTTTGAGTCATAATTTAGTTTTTTACAATTGTACATTTCTACAATTTTTTTCTCTTTGACATTTTTTGCACATTTTTTTCTGTTGTTGTATGTGATAATGTGATAAATGGGATCATCTGTCTCCACGTATGGGGCAGAGAGAAACCACTGTTTACTTCTCTGCTCATACATCTATTTATTCATGTGAGGGGCTTATCTGTTCATTCATCTTAGCAAAATATTTTGGGAACGGTGGAGTGAAACTGGCCTACCCATGACCTTAATCGCTTATTTTTGTTCTGTATATGCATGTGCACTTTTTTGTGTTTTTCTTCGGTGTGTGCAGTTTGGCAGGGTTGCAGATGCGATTATGAATCCGCATGTTGTTATTAAGCTCAGTAGATTCACATAAAGACTTGTAGAATCCCGGCTCAAAATGACCTTGTAATAATGCCAGGCATGCTATAATGAGAACCCAGGTAGTTTTGAAAGGTTAGGTTTATAATGGAAAAATTCAAACACAAACAGGCTCTGGTTCCAATTACACCGCCGTTTCCAACCCCCAACCAACAAAAGAGGAAGAAAAGGGCTAACTTTTGATTCCCCTTCTGCAATCCACAGAACTCGCTAGTCATAAATAGATGCATCCTTTGTAGTGCTCAAATTCTCCCAAGCAGCGTGTTGCTTTTTGTTTCATTCAGTCTGAAAGGGGAAGGGTGGAGTAATGTTGGGGAGGTACTTTTAGAAATGTCTCGTAAAATTTTTTGAAATGTAAAAACCATCTCCCTCTTTTTTTGGAAAACTGGCCACAAAATGTATGTAAGAATAAGCAGAAGCCTCCCAGTTGAATCTCCATTGAACTGAACACACAGCACGTTCGCAAATGGCTTATGATTATCCTAATATGGCTAGCGTCCACTGGTGTGAAAGAAATCCACCCTATACCTGGGGGGGTCTGCCTGTAAAATGTACAGCTGTGTGGTTGTCTTCAGGTCTGTTTTCAATCATCATATATGCACGCTTTATTTCCATATTTCCCAAAAGTCTCTCCAAAGTGTCAATTTAACACACTTTTGTTAATCCAGTCACAGTCTAGCCAGAATAAAAGTGTGTATCTGAAATTGGAAATAAAATAAAAATTGCTCTTCTTCACTGTCAGTGTTCTTCTAATGTTGTGAAACGTGTTTGAATCCTTAAGTTTATGAGGGTTTTGTGGAAGCTGGCTGGCTGGCAAAAGGCCTACCTGGAATGTGAATCAGCCCCATTTCAACACATAATATGGCTACGCACCAAGAGTGTGTGTGGTATATAGTCATCTGCTAGTTTTTTGATGCTCAGGATCAGTAAGACATTTTCTGATCTGATAAGATTTTGTTGAAATATTAGTTTCAAGAACAGGCTTTTACATGAACTGACCTTGCGTGTTTGCTGGTAAACAGCTGGGTTAAAAGCTCAAGTGAAATTCTTGTTAGTTCTCAAGATCTGGATCATCTTGATGTTCACAAACAATGACTCACATGTTCCGTCTCAGAAGATGCAAAGGGAGATAAAAATAGGAGGGAATCCAGTTGTGGCGTAACGGTTTAAAGTCATGGCAAAATGGAAGTAACATCATATCATATTCAACACACCAACATAACATATTTTCTTTGGCATGATGCATCTGAATTAAATGGATTATTGAAAAAAAAAGAAAAATAAGCATGTCTCAATCTTTTGTATTTTTCTTGAAGATGACTTACCCCCGGTTTCACAGACAAGGCTTAAGCCAAGTCCCAGATTAAAATGTAAATCTGAGCTGTTTCAACTGAAAGAAACTTGCACTGATTGATCTTAACATACATCAACTTATCATCAACTTTTGCTCAAGTGTTGTCGAAAAAAAAAAAATGGAGCTACGAGATTGAGATCTTCTTTCTACTGTACTGGCTAGAGTGGGGACTTGATTCTATCCATTGGTTGTTGATTGGATGGAGGCGAGTCTGAATGTGAGCTTGCAGTCAATTATACGAAAGGGGTGGAGTCTAAGTAAACGAAATGATTGGAAATCTGGCATATGTCACCAGAGAGAATTCTGTCGTTTCAGCGCAAGATCCAGTTACGACATTTGGATTAAGAATACTTGTGTTTTCGACTCCTTTGCTGTGTCTAAAATCATAGTATTTAGTATTTAGTTATTATTTTGAGTATCTTGAACTTTCCTGTTCAAGCAGTATTTTGCGCTAAGACAAGAGGTGACAATGGGCACCCTCACCCAGCCGTTATATCAGTTCAATTCATTTCACTCTGAATTAATATTCGAAGGCTGTTTCTTGTGAATTTTCCCTCTTTAAAATTGTGTGTATTAGCAACAACTATAAAATTGATGGTGATACTCATAATTTGTCAATGATAATGTATGTCAATGTAAATTACATATTTAAATTGTCAATGTCAATGGTAATGTCGTCTCTAAATTGGAGTAATATGGGCAGCCATGCTTTAAGTGTGCAATTTTAATGTTTAAGGCTTTGTGTCTGAAAACAAATATTCTTTACATTTAGTGTGTAATATAATGACTGCAACCTTAACTATTGTTATAGCTGACCTAAATGGAGTCAGTTCCAGGAGTCAATTGGTTGGAGTCAGGAATCAGAGAAACCCTGAATCAAACACCCCTACCGACTAAATTCACTATTTAGTCATGTCACTGTGCAAGCATGCTTTACTATGAAACTGAAAGAAAAGAAAAACATGCCTCTTTTAAAATGTCTGTGCATATTTGAAGACAATGGTGTTCCGCACATCTGCGTTCCACTGAGATATTTGACAGATTCAGACAATGAGAATGACCTTCCCTGTGCGTTTTTTTTTTTAACAAATAATGAAGGAAAATGATACTCTTTATTCATCCCCCTCATTCTGCTCTAAGAACAAGAAGTGATTAGCATCAATGCTTTTACCATGTGAACACATGCCAACACCCTGGGATGAGGTAACAACACACTGAGATGTCCACATTTGGGGACAACTCTGTCAAAGGTATACAGGAAATGCTTCCCACAGGGGTCTCCAGTGATGACCTCTGCTGACCCACCCCATCCCTCATGATGCCCAGAGTAATGTTAGTGCTAACAGCTGCCGTAGCTTCCATTACTGGCTGTTAATAAGTGTGCTCTCACTTTTAAGGTGACACAATAGAGTGCTGCAGTGATTTTTGTACATGCACATTTTTGAAGGCCAAAACTCAAAAATGAGTTAGCATTTTAGCACTTCCAGTTCCATCGTCTTGAGGTCAGTATTGTTTTGGATGGGTTTTTGGTTCTGCGGTTCACACAAGCTCAAAATAACTTTTATTATACAACATAACATACATCAGTAATACCCCCTGGTAATTTTTTAAAGCTTTTACTTGAAACAAAATGTATTGCTAAGCGGTGGCCAAATGGTAGGCCTGCTAAAGAGGTTGTCAGACATTAACCGTCATCACATAAACTCATCAACTCATTGTCTGCAGTTTGGACTACAAATTGTAGTCCATTACTGATTCCAATTTATATAACAAACATTACAGGTAATACAATCAGACTACTTTTAGATTACTTTTAGCCTAACTTTTTTTTATCACATTTAAAGAGGATAATTTTGTTACCATAATGAATACAAAGAAAAAAAAGTGCATGAAACATTATATTATGTCAAAGTTTCCCAAACTGGGGTTTGTGATGGAATTGCAAGGGGTTTGTGAGTTTAATGAAAAGCTATATTAAATAGTGAAAATATACAATTAAAATAAATCTTTTTAAAATTACAATAATCAAAATAAAACACATGATAAAAAAATATGGAATATTATACCTGTTTACCTGCATGCCATGTGACCATGTGAATCAAATGTAATCATAATCAATAAAACAGTAACTCTAGTCTGATTACAAGTATTTTAAAATGTAATAAAATCTAATTACAAGTGGAACCTGATTATATAATCTAGATTATATGTAATCAGTTAACTACTCAGCACTGCTACTCTGCTTTTACAGCCTCGTTGTGTTTATATTCACACCCTAGCAAACTAGTAAAACTCAAACTTTCTGGGAAAATGTTTTAAGTTGTTGGAAGCTTAATGGTGGTGACCCTAAAGTCAGGTGACTAGTGTAGTTCACTTACAGCCTTCATTTACTTTTTACTTATGGTGAATGTATTTAGGCTTCAAAATTCATAAAAGTTGTGAAGATTATAATGATGAACAAAATGTGTAAGAATCATAAACTTTTGTTGGTCACAAAGCTTACTTTCTGCAATAATGCAAATCCAAAGGAAAAATCCTTTTGGGTGTTTGTCAAGGGAACAATGGGAACAACTTCCAGATTGGCATACAAAAAAGGAATACTCAGTGCTCTATATGATGGAAACATATTAAGTATAATTGCAAAATATAATTAATTAGTTTAGATCTCTTTTGGACCAGCTTCCTCAGATGAATTGAAATAAAGTCCAAAGGACATCCAGTAAGAGATGCAATGTTTATAGTACTGTCAGACCAGCAGGAATGTGTTATTGGGGTTTGGGAGGGAACAATTGCTGTAATTCGAGTGGACTTTAGCTCAGAGTTGGTCTCAGTGGACATTGTTCAGCCAGCGTTTCGCTGAGCCCAGATGAGTCTGGGCAAATCCAATCCCTTCCAAACCTTTCATTGGTGCACCGTTGCCTCCTCGGGCCGCTATCAGAGTGAGTCCTGCAGCTGTGTGACAGCCTGCCGCAGTGATAGGGATGTGTGTGCTGAAGACGTAGTCTCAAACAGGAAGCCAGGGCTAATGATTCACAGATGGTTGGGGTGGCTGGAGCGCCGAGGCCTGGGCTTCGTCATGGTGCATGTTTGTGATTTATTCGGCTGTTACTGTGGAAGGGGGCCGTGGCAGAGGGGCTGAGCTTAGGGCTGGATGGGGGTGGGCAGTTAAGTTAAGCCATCTCCCCTTTGGTCATGGTGTGATTCGGGAGGTCTCAAGTTTACCCTAGAACACCAAGTACCCCCAAATACTATGATTCCCTAGCAAGGGGTCCCCTTCCTAAAATATCAAAGCAACTATGTGTTTGCATGTCCCATTCCAGTCCCATTTATACTGCGTGAATAAAATAGCAAATGTGATTGTATAAAGACAAATTCATCAAAAAAGTATCATGATTTACACAAAAAAAATAATGATAAGAAAAGTTTCCTGAGCAGGATACAAATCAGGATATTATAGTAATGATGCTGAAAATTCAGCTTTGCATCACGGGAATAAATTACATTTTAAAACATATTACAATAAAAAATAGTTGTTTTAAATTGTAATTATATTTCATAATATTACTGTTTTTACTGTATTTTTTATCAAATAAATGGTGAGCATAAGAGACTTTGTTTTAAAAACATAAATCTTACCAACCCCAAATGTTTTAAAGACAATAATATCTACAAATGTTGTATTTGTACTCCACCCCAGTGAGCAAGATAAAAATGACAAAAGAATAAACTCAAATACTTGTATTTTTATATATTGCAAGGAAGGAAGAAACACTTATCCATCTAACTTTATATAGAGATTATTTATTTATTTATTTATTTGCAATATGGTGATTTTGCTTTTCTTACTAAGAAATAAACAAAAACTTTGGCTTTCAATGCGATATCATAATCACAATTAATTTTATGATTTCTGACCAATCTTTAAAAAGCAGAAATAAACCATAAAAAATATACAATTCTGTAAATGTATTCACAGTGTTATCAATGTAAAAGTTATCACATTAAACATAATTGATATCCTGGTACGTTAACTTTGACAGTCCCAAAAATGCATATTGTAAAAATGTCATTGACCACCCAGCACCTCCTTTCGGACCCAAGTTTGTAAGCCCTTTTCCTAGAAAACTGCAACAAGCTATCTTGTTGAATGAAGGCCGCCCATACAGTGATTTGAAGGAGCTCCTACATCACACTTGGCCTAGAGTCCATATCTATCCCTACTCAGTGAAATGCAAGCTGCTTTTGCACACTAGCCATTGCATTTGAACACCGCCTTGGAAAGCGTGCCATTGTTTTCAAGTATAGGCTGACTCACGGTCCCTCTGGCCTGATATCTGATTACAGCTGAGTGAAACGCAAACATCCAACACAGATCTCAAAGCTACTCATGTAGACAGATTTGGTCTGGGAGAATGAGTAAAGTAAAAACAGCAACCGTAATTACAGCCCTCCTGCTACAGACAAAGCCTTATCTTTCATTATGCCACAATACAGCTGTGAACTTTTGTCCAAGATTCAAGTAGCCTTAAGGGACGTGTTATGCAAAACCTGGTGGTAGACCAACAAAGTTGCTGGTATTTCAATCTTATTGCATGGGAAATTAAAGGGAAAAGGGAATGCCGTTGACAGATTTCAAAGCGACGGCCAAAGTTTTCGACAAACCCGTACCATGATTTGTTGATCTAACCCATTTCAGCACTGAGACATATGTGAATTAATGCTCGTCTCCTCCACCCAGTGCATTTCAATATGTTAGCCTCATCTGTTCAGGATGTCCTCCCTCACTGCTCTGGTGACATAATATTCATTTCAGCCCACACCCATGAGGTTTTTTCTCTCCGTTGCGAGTCAATGACTTCCATTTGCTCTATTTTTCGCTGGTTTCACTCCAGCATGATGGTGGCTCCTCCCTCTCTCCAGACACATGTGAAATTCCCAAGGTCGTTCCGCTTCCAAAACTAATAACGAAACCTCCCTGATTACTGTCACGATTTCCTTATGTGGCGTGGCTTGCCGTGAAGTGTCATTCCTACTTAACCGGCCTCCTCTCGAAGCAGACGGGACTCGTGGACGTGAGTCACCAGGACAGACTACGAGGCTCGCTAGCTAACGGCTAATGAAGGAAAAAGATTTTAGTCACAACATGTGTTTTGAGACATCAAGCTTTTGGCATGCGATAAAATGTAATCACTACAAAACATATTTGGGATTGAATTTAGAAGGGATGTTAGGGATGCAGAAGTTCGTACAGTCAAGCCAAGTGGTTTCCAGCAAAGAAACAAAATACACACTTCGTTACTACACAATGAATATGCAAAGTGCTGAACTGTCATATCACTTTTTCCACAGATTGATTCTGGGTGTAAGTAGAGCCTTTGTGAAAAAGAAGTACACTTTAGCATAATTTTAAAAAGAGTATACTTGTTACAGAAATAATATACTTGAAATGAATATACTTAAGTGTGAACTCAGTGTAAAGAATTCAGACATTTAAGTGCATGTTAAATGAAAATGTATTATAGTTTTAATTTAATAAATGCAGTTAGCTAAACTTTAGAGTGCTTTTTGATCCACTAGTAGAAGTTAAGGTCACACTTTATATTAAGGTCCAATTTTCGCTATTAACAAACCATTAACTTTTGCCTCAATAAACTCCTGATTAGCTGCTTATTAATAGGTATAAGGGATAGAATATGGTCATGCAGAATATGTGCTTTATAAGTACTAATATACAGCCAATATGTTAATAATATGCATGCTAATAAGTAACTGCTTAATAGTGAGAATTGGTCCCTAAAGTGTTACCGAAGTTAAGTACCTTTATATGTAATTTCAGAATTACTTCTATTGTCTTTCTATTGTCTATTGTTACTTCTACTGCTAAATGTGCTGATGAGAATTAAAAAGAGAATTTAAAAATATTTTTCTGTATGTCATGTGTTTAAATGTATTTATGAGACATTTGTAATGATGAAGTTGCAATTTAGTACATTTAAAATATATTAACTTATATTTAATAACACACTACAATTAAAATTCAAAATCAAGTACTTCACAAAAAAAGGGTACTTCTTTAAAGAATTACAAAAGATTATTAAAACATAATGATTGAAAAAGTACTCTGAAGCAATTTTTTTTTTTTTAATTAATGAAAAAGGCACTGTTTAAAAGTGTGTTAAAAACAGTCATAAAAGTGTCTCTCTTTAAGTGCACTTATATGGCCTTTTATTTCATTAATATTATATTATCCGCAGCAACTAAATGCACTACTTTTTCTCAATGGACGTTTCCATACTGGAGCTTTTGCTGCAGACCTGTTTGACGTCAGTTTTGTTGGCGTGAAAGAGATTTTGCAAACTCTGGTACTGCTACAATTGATATAAACACAATCTGTCCTAAAACACAGAAGTTAAAACCCAAATCACAATGTGAAAGTAGGAATGCGACAGAATCAAACTGTAGTTCTTTTTTTTTTTTAAAACCTTGTGCATTAATGTTTATAATGTGAAAGATAAACTTAAGATAACCACATTTAGCCTTAAAATACAGGTCACGACACTAGGACGATCCATTCTGCTGGTTTAGTGGTCAATAAAGTAAATGAAGCCAGGCCAAGAGCTCTCTGACTCGAGCAGCACGTTGATTTAAACCATCGCTCATCTCAGTCTCAATTGTGACTCACTTTGGCATCATTGACTGCTTCGGCACAAGGAAATGTTTAAGTCAGAATATTGAATTTTCTTATAGTAAATAGATGTTGTTTTTGTAAGATGGAGTCATATGGCCTGTGGCTCTTCCTGTCAAGCTATAATATAAACAACCGCATTACATTTCTGGCATCATTCATTGTTCACATGCGAGCCAAAATTAACCTTCACAGGGAGGGAACCCTTCTATTTACAGTGAGATTGAAAAGGCTGAGATCACGTTAAACATTTGGGATGCAAAATCGAATTTAAAATTGGAAAAAGCTGAAAGTTTTAGGATTTTTAAATTACCATCACACCTTCCATTTAAATTCATGACAAAGCATTTAGTCAGTGGGTTCTGTATTTTCCTCCAAATCATAATCAAGTTTACATCACATGTTTGGTATAACAAATTTATGAAAATATGATTGACTAGCTCCTGCTGATCCAAGCAAAGTCATATGAAGTTCTTATGATGATTCATTATTCCAGGGATTCCCAGCTTCTTTTTTGTCAAACCCATTTGACCTAAAATTGTAAGTTATATATTTAAAAAATTTACACACACATTCATGTATTTATGGTCACATGACATACAGGTAAACAAACTATGTGTGTATGTATATATATAATATTACAATATTATTAGGGAAAAAACTTTATATATATAAATGTATATCAAATGTATACAACATTTTATGATTTAATTAATTATTAGCTTTTCATCAACTCGTAAATAAAATATTTCATCCTTTTTAAGAAATTTTATTTGATAGAATAAGTTGATATTTTTTAATTATTTATGAAATTGTAATTTTCATTATTTAATGAATTATCAGCTTTTCATCATCTCACAAACCTCTTGCAGTTTATTTATAATATTTATTTATAATTATTTATTTCCAAATTTATGATTTAATTATTAGCTTTTCATCAACTCACAAATAAATAAAATATTTCATCCTTTTTAAGCATATCTTTTATTTGATTTGTTTTCATTTTAAAAGATTTTTTTTATTTTATTATTTATTATTATTTAGCTTTTCATCATCTCACAAACCTCTTGCAGTTTATTCTAATTTACAATTATTTATTTCCCATTTCTATGATTTAATTAATTATTTTCATCAACTCACAAATCTCCTGCAGTTCCCTCATGAATCAACAGGGGGTTATGTAAAATTTTGTTTATTTGTCCTTAATAAGTTGTTATATTTCTATAATCTGCTCTGTAATTTATAAAAGACTCTCAATGGTCCACTGCCAGCACTATGTCAGGCTGTTCAGTGAGTGGACAAGGCTGTATATTTATGACCCTCCCTATGACCTGCATCAAACGGGGAGATCAGAGTAAATGTATTGCCCTGCTGCCACTATCCCATTACTCTGACCCATAATCCATCCATCTCACTGAACAGCAGAGTTCCTGAGCCAACCAACAGCAATGCCGTCCAACACTCAAACCCTAAGCAGTGCACAGAAAAAAAAAGAAAAGAAAAAACAGGGCTGGCACAGGGAACGCCTCCCTCACTGTATTTACAAACACAGCTGCTGCCATGGGACTCCTGACGAGGGCGTGACAAAGAAGGGGGCGCTTATAGTCACGCTGACTGCACCAAAACATCTTCAAGCGCTGAGAGGATCAAGCATTTGCGAGGAGTTACGAGGAGACACGCAAGCCTTGCGAATGTTTTATTCAAAAAGTTTAATAAAATCCTGTCTGTATTTGACTTCAAAGTGACTATGATGGGATCTATTTGCTATGCAGTCCAGATGCAGAAGTAAACAGACACATGCCAACATTCTGGGCATACCGTGGGGCCACTGGGAGGGGCCTAAGGGGCTCCACACACGCTAGTACACACTATAAACACTCGCACATTGAGACGCGCCCTGTGCCACTACATCGCAGTGTTCAAAATGAAGGACAAAGCTGAATATGCTTTAAAAGTGTGTTAAACACAAAAGCTCTCTGTGACATAAACATACAACTAATGTCATAAATTTATGATAAAACCAGTCACATTGTGTAGGATATGTATGGTGATTAAAGGGTTAACTTTCCCTTAAAGTCTACCAGCATAAGTTTAAGATTAAATCCTTAGTGGGAAACGTTTAAAGCGCTTGGATAAATGCTTTATTGCGTGTTTATGCTATTTTTTTCTATCTAAGCTTTTAAAGCTGTGAAGTATGGGAGGGAATGAAAGAGTGTGACGTAGTGACGCTTCAGGGCGGTGTTCTCACGTTTCCGAAAAAAAGAAAAAAAAAGAAAAGGAAAGAGGGAAAAAAGCAAAAACTGCTGTGGTACTACATCTGGAATAGAGACTCGTGCTTTGAGAATCTATAGTGGGATCCCGTAGTAAAGGCAACCCAGTGTTTTCTTCCTGCTCTCTTTCGCTTTTCAAGGATTTGTTCCTCTCTCCCTCACCTGTAAGTTAAGTTGGAGATCAATGGAAGTTTTCTTTTTACTTTGGTTCATTTATGGAATATCTGCACGTCTTTTCAGGAGATAACGTTACTCCGCCACGTTTCTGTTTAACGTAACTATTATTTTCCATCTGGAGATGTCCTAACCTTACTTAGCTCATCGTTTGTCTGTTCTCGGGAAGTTTGTTGTTTTATTTAAAGTGTAGGCTATTATTATTATTATTACGCTTCGTATTATGTTTTTAATAAGTTTGTTTTTGTTAATTATATTATTAGTATTGGTTTTGCATTGTTAGTCCTAATAGTCGTATTTTAATATGAGCACATCTAAAGTTTTGATTTCAGTAAAAGTCGCTCGCGGAGTTTTGCAATAAGTTAACTGGTCTGGATGACAACAAATGTTTGAACGCTGCTTTCGAACTCTTCCTTCCTTTTCTTTTTATCTGGTTCCGAATTCTGCCTCAGTTCGTAGGCTGACGTTACTCAATAAATATTCCATTTCATTTTGTTAGCATAATCTTTACTTTATGAGGAGGGAAAAAACAGATAAACAATTAAGACGTGACGAAAAAAAAAAAGGCGGCACCTCTAGAAAAAAAAAAAAAGTGACGTGACTGCATGTGGGACGTGTTTTTCTGATAAATATAGATATTTAGATGGCTTTTCAAACATTGCAGTGTGATTAGTGTAATTATCAACGTAATGTATCCACAATACAGATGTTTTCGATTAAAATGTAAGAGAAAAAAGAAAGAAAATAGACAGGACTGAAGGGGTGTTTGGGCTGAGATAAGATTGACAGCAGCGCGATCTGGTGGCCAGATGTGGAACTGCATGAGTAAACGCTGCCCTCTATACAACCGCCAGGTGTGTATTTGAGGAGGAACTGTGATGACTTTCTCTTTCTGTTCTCTTAGACGAACCCAAAAATGCTGGCCATTCTGTTAGCAACGATAGTCTTGCATCTGACAGACCTTATCATTCTCTTCATTGCCACATGTGCTAATGTGAGTATCATCTTTTGTGGACTGGCTTGCTTGCTTTTGCTTCAATGGGTCACATTTTTGAGTAAAGGACTGGTTCATGTGTAGAAGTAATCATATGAGTGTTTCTTTAAAAGGCGTGGAGAACACATGGAGTTACAAATTATGACCTCTGGTACGACTGCACACAAAATAATGGAGGATATCAATGCCGTGGGACTAGTGATGCTGGTGAGTTAAGCGAAACTTTAAAAAGTCTAATACTCTTTGAAAAGTTCCATATTTATTTAAAAGTTCCAAATGGGCGATAACAAAATGTGCTCTTATATGTGAAAGAGAAACATATGATTTAACAATAGTAGCAATGTATGTAATGTTCGTTCTGATTTTTTTTTGTCTGTGTTTCTTACAATCTGTCAGACTGGCTTCAAGCAGTTCAAGCCCTCATGGTCCTAGCCACCGTTTTCTGCTTGATCTCCTTCATCATCTTCCTCTGCCAGCTCTTCACTCTCGTAAAGGGAGGTCGCTTCTTTTTCACAGCCGTCTTCCAGGTCCTCGCCAGTGAGTATTTCCTCATCGGATCTTTATCCCAAGGACCCTGTCTACATGTTTTTATTCTTTCTCTTTCTGTCTCCCGAAGGTCTGTTTGTGATGAGCGGGGCCATCATCTACACGGTGATGAGTCCAGAGTGGAAAAATGAGAATGATGCTTACGGATACGCCTTCGTCCTGGCCTGGCTGGCTTTCCCTCTCACGCTCATCAGTGGCTTCATTTACATTGTCCTGAGGAAGAAAGAATGAGAGTTCAGGCCTCAGGGATTGTTGTAGAACTGAGAACACTACTCAGATGACAGACTCTAACCTAACGGCCGTCTCCTCCAGGCCTGAATATTTAGACCCTAATGTGATCAAAGAAACTGACAGTTCATGAAGATTGAATACAGCGAAGACACAGTGTGCATGACACAAAAAAAAGGTGTCTTTGGCTGGTGAGCCTATTTATATCACTTTTATATGGCTTTTTTTTGTAAATAGTAATGCTATGAAGTGTCAATGAAGGCCCTGACTTTTTAAGATTTTACTCAAGGAGGAGAGATATAGGAAAAGTATCATTCTTTTTTGTTTTGTTTTGTATTGTGTGTTATAACCCTTTTCAAATATCTTGTTTTAAAATGTCATAATAAAGCGTATTCTCAAAGGGAATTTGTTGACGTCGATTTGAAATTTTCTCTTATATCCAAATTCCAGAATAATAAAACAAAGAATTGTGTTTGTTTTGTGTTTGAAATTCTTTGGAAATGGTGCTATGTATTTACCATTGCTGAATATTTTATAGTTAGATACACCTATAGGCTCAAATGTTGTGTTAAATCTCACGAAAACATTTTATAACGCATATTTTACCTGTGATTATATCGCTTTATGAGATGTCTTCTTTCTGTATTATTTTTTGTTTGTTTAAGAAAAAAAATAAATATCTAATTTTTTTTCCTTGCCTCAATTTTCAGTATGTCAGGAAGACTGTGACCTATGCAAAGTGGACACAATTATTGAGATGCTGAATTATACTGTAATAGAGACTTTTTGAACTTTGTTATTGTTTAGTGTCCAGCTAGAAATGCAATGTAGAAAAAGTCTGAAAAGTCAAGCAAACCCATTCCAAAAGGAAGCATAGAGACTGAGGTCAGGCTTTCTGTCAGTAGATGAAGAAAACAGATGTGAACGGTGATGACTTTTCATGGACTACACGTGAGTCATCTCAGAGACCGGAGGATCAGAAACCAAAACTTGAGTGAAGAAAAGGCAGTGTCTGAATGCAGTCACTGACAGGACTGAAAACAATTATTATGTCATTGTTTTTAAATACTCTACATTCGGCGTGAAATGAAAAACAGAATTACACTGGGAAAACTCATGAAATCCTGAAGCTTCATTTAAGATGAATTGGGCTACAGTCCTGAATTTTCTTTCAAGCCATCTTATGTTGAAGTAAGCAAATTTGTCTGTGCTTGTGTGTGTAACTGGTATTCCCTAATAGCAGTATTTGTTTTACCTTGTTGTAGGGACATTTTTTGCTCCCCGTGAGGAAAGAAGCTTATAAATCATATTAAAACTTTTCAAAATAAAGTTTTTTTATTTTATTTTTTTGACAATCTAAAAATGCAGAAAGTTTTGTGTTGGAGGTAAGTTTAGAGGTCGGGTTAGGGGATATAAAATACAATTTGTATATTATAAAAATCATTATGTCTATGGAATGTCCCCATAAAATATGGAATCTATCATAAAATATGGTGTGTGTGCATAATCAAGCAAAATAACACATCATAATTACTACTATAGGCCAATACCAGATAGACAATAAAATAAATAAAACAAAAGATTAATTAATTTTTTTAATTTATATTTATTTATTTATTATTATTGTTTGAGATTTATAGACCTGAAAATAGCCAGGAAACATCCAGGAGCCATTGTTGAAATGACTCTAAACTGATCTTTGTGAAGGTAAATAACGAAATTTGATATCCACTTCTAATACCCAATCCCACTTTCAACATTCGTGTTCATGTAAAAACTACAGCTGCACAATCAGCAGTTTAACAGTCAGAATTACTGTAAATGTTAATATTCAAACTTTATCATGGAACTTGCTAAGAGGGATCTGAAGAGACCAGATGAATTAATGAGTGAATAAATAATATGCTCAATATTAATATCAATAGTAATATTAATAAAAAATAAATAATACTATTATTTTAAAATTAATAATATATATTGATAAATATAACCAATGAATGAGACACATTTCAGCTGTTTTAGATTAGACGACTAGATGGCGCCAGACACTTGTTTGAAGGTTCGATTGTTGTCAGTTCGTCTCGGCTGCTGTCAAAAGATCACAAAAGAAGAGAAAATTACTTCATTTAGTAACTTTAGCTAATTTGGTTAGGTAATGAAGATAATATTAACCCGTTAAATCAAATGTTTCAATGTAAGTATTACAGACATACGTTCTTTAAACAGACAACTAAGTGTGCCATGTTCTGTGACACAAGTCCTCATTTAGAATTATTGTACGTTCGAAATTTAGCTAAGTATTTTTTTTTTCCTAATGCTTTTGACTAAGTATTCTTTTTCTTTTGATTGATTTGATTATCTCAATTCTTTTATGGCCCATGGTTAAACTGGGAAATCGAGCAGGCAAAATGCAATTTTCAGTTACTAACTAAACGTACTGTAGATAACATCATCAGTTAACGTTAAAAGTGGATATCACCTAAAAATCTAAAATACTGATGAGATGTTAATGGGGTTTTGACTGCCAAAATTGTCTGGTATTTTTCACCAACACTGCATGCTAAATCCTTTAATCATTTTTATGATTTATGATGATTAAGAAGTAGTAGGAAGTTATATTAAAGCACTTTTATAAAAATCATAATAACTTTCTAAAATGAAAAAAAAAAACCTCTCAATAAATAACATTTCATATAAATAGCAAACAGACAGATTATAATAAATTAGGCTACTCAACATGTGCACCTACCCACCCACCCACACACACACACACACACACACACACACACAAACAGATTTAATATTCACATCAACCCCAACATGTGAGTCAACACTTTCTAAAAGCATCATTTGTTTTACACATGCTTGAGTATTAACCCAGTCTGTTTCTTAACACACAACTTGTACCATCAAATGTGCTCAACCAGGCAGAGCATACTGATAACATATTGGCAATGTCAAGAAAACTCTGGGGGCCCATAATGGTCTCTCAGCTCCATTTCAAATGTGGTTAACCTTAGAGGTTATTTATCACCCAGTGGGTCATGAGGGTTGAACAGTATTTACAACAGGACATGGAGACTTTCATCTGGGAATCAGTGGGATGTGTTTGAAGGGGTTAACAATGAAAAGGACATTGGATATGTTTGAAATAGCATACTACTATTACTACTTCTGCAGTAGGTACACTGTGCACAGTATGCAACTTCTGTGTAGCTTAGAGATGATCTACTACATCTGTAAATTAGGCAGTATATTTGCTTAGTTATTATAAAGTCCTCCTAGGAAGTTCTAATTCATGAGTTCATGATTCATGAGTTGTAAGCATGATGTCAGGAGCTTTCAGATCCCTTTGGTTGGAGCTAGATGGACGTGTACCTTTTCTACATGAAATTTAACACGTGTTTTTCTTGGAACGATGCATAAAGAATGTTTGAACCGTATATATATTCTGTTGTAATTGTTCAGTATGATTTTTTGTACATGCAACTTAGTTTTATCCTAAATGGGGGTTTGGATTCGAAACTAAGTGCTTAAAGAAAATGTACCACTTGTTATTACGACTTTGTGGTAACATTCATGTACGTACTCATAAATAGTCTTTCCAACATGACTTAAATGCACCATAACTTGATAGTTTATTTCCAGTGATCGTCAATTTCCAGTCACTTTCAAACCAAGCTTTCTGTTAGTCAACACGCTTGTTCAAATGAATCCCATTGCATAGATCCTTAGTAAATGACTGGATTTCACCAGTGAAAATTTGCTGAACAACACTAAACATTAACAACATTTCATGGGCAATAAAATTCCATTGTCCATTGTCAATAGTTTAGCAAAGCACAACTCAAACAAAAGTCACTTTCCAACCAAAGAGCTTCCATTTGTCAGTCTGAGCAGCCAACTTTAACCCATCGCAAAATCTGCATGGGAAAAACAATCGCGCTCAAATCAGATGGTTTTGCCAGAGAAAATCTGCTAAAACCAATGTGATCACACTTTTATATCTCATTTGACATGTTTATGGTATCCCATATCCAAGTTTGAAAAACAAATATTTTTCTTTTCTTTTCTTTTTATTTTTTTTACTGCAGTCAGTCTTTCCTTATTTGTTAGACAGCTAGATGTGTTAACACTTTAAAGCCATGCACGTTTCATCATGTGCTTAGCAAACATCTTGACATGGAGTTGAAGTAGAACGGGACCTCTGAAGGACCCAGCGTGTTCTTTCTTCTCTTGTGATCCCTCGTCTTTGATCCACTCTGGCCCACATCAGCTGAAGGAAACCTGAAAAGAGCATCTCCGGTCACCCGGGAACCCTCCCCTCACCGCCCCTCTTTCAATATATCGCCTTTTCATCCCAGGCGTCCGTCTCCTGGAACAAAAGCAGTCCATTTAGATCTTAGTAAATGATAGAAAATGGGGAAACGGCGTATATTCAGGCCGGATTTCATCATGCCCATAAATCTCAGACAAATCAAAGCCCAGCCCCTCCCGTGCTCTTTGTCTTGCTAATACACATTAGGGTGCGGCTGGCTGGTCGCTTTGACCGACGGTCGAGTGGCTACAGATGCACATCTCAGACGTCTTTGAACTCTGACCCGCCACTTAAACCACCACTGGAGTGAGTGGAGGAAACTCTGAGCACCCAGGAATCTCTCTGCTCCACTACCAGCCTCCAGGGAACTGAGACATGGCTATCTCAATGCTGATGGAGAGGAAGATAAGGGACAAAAAACGTCTCCTCTTAAGACCCTACAAGTTGGCACCAACAGAGGGATAACAACCCTGCTGCCGGCAAGGATCGGAATGCATTTCATGGAGAGCGTGGAGAAGAGGCTTTTTCAGAGGCGCTAAATAACCCATCTTGCAGACCCTCACTTTCTTTTCTTCTGGATGACCTCTTTGCCTTCTGATTCAGTTCGCGAGTTAGGCAGCGCTGAAAGGGGACAAAGCATTCCTCCGCAGTCAGCTAAATTGAGTGATCTGGGGAACGTTTCTTGCAGCGTATTCTTTAGCTTTATGACTTTGAAGAGCTCAGAGGAGCTTTCTGTTCTACAGACAACACTACAGGCTCGTCCTTGCAAGTAATGGAAACAAATGGCCTAATTAACTAGTGTTTTCCAGCCCCAAAGAAATGCTTAGTTCTAATTCGGATTAAACCTAAAACAACGACTTTGCCAGCTCCTGCATAGGAGGGAGGACTTTTTGCAAGCTTGATAAACTACATCAATTATTAGAGCTCCAAACCACAGTGCTATTTTTATACATAATGAGTCTGCCATCAACACATTACATGACTAAGTTGGTGTGAAAATGAAACGTTGGATAAAAAGTTGTTTTTCTCTACACCTGCATTCACACCTCACACATTCTTACTGTGTCTCAGGTGGACTTGCTCATCTTCTGCTGACAAGAATATAAACACAAATCTTTGAATGTGTTTAGAGCAAAAGCTACACACATAAAGCTTAATATTGTTACATTATATAAATATAAATATATAATATATGAAAATTATATGTCAATTATTATCATGGATTATTATAAAAAAAATTAACTAAATCATAAAACTCAAGAAAATCATTTATATGATATTAAGTGAAATAACAGGGAAAAAACACTGCAAAAACAGATGGGTTTTTGCTTACACTAAATATGTGGCCCTGGACCACAAAACCAGTCATAAGTAGCACGCTTATATTTGTAGCAATATCCAACAATACATTGTATGTTGGCCAATAAAACATTGTATTTTATACCACACACTTTCAGTAATTACTTATTCAAAAGAAGTACCTACTCCGACATTATGCCATTTTGGATGCAGCCACAGTATAACACATTTAATGAATAGGTTGTCTGATTATGTGTATGATCATCAGTGCTGGGCACGTTACTTTAAAAAAGTAATTAGTTATAGTTACTAGTTACTTCTCACAAATAGTAACTGAGTTAGTAACTGAGTTACATCATTATAAAAGTAACTAATCACCAGGGAAAGTAACTATTGCGTTACTTTTTTAAAAATGTTCAAATGTCAAATTTGGGTGCCCCCAATATTAAATATGTTAAATTAATGAAATGGACACTAAAAAGAATAAATTATTATTATAAAACATTGTACATTAATCTACACTATGTATCTACTGACACTTAGTATCAGTCAGTCAAGCATTATAATATAATATTATGATAATTTAATATTATATGATGATAGTACTTTAGTAATTAGAATAACCACGTATGAATGCATATTTGTCATCAATATAAAACGCACTAAGGATCAATGAGCTGCTGGGTGCATGAATATTAATCACGTTGTCTGCGTTCGCTCGCACTGATTTGCTGAAATCAAAACAGGGACGATAATAGGTGAGCGCCAGCCAATGAGATTGTAGTTTGCGCATTAGTTCCGCCCACTACCAGAGAAACCTGCAGTTCTTAAAAGCCGAAGAATTCCAAAGGAACTCCGTTATTTTGACAGGAAAATACAACAAAGAATATCGTTTACATGTAGCGCGTCAATCCTGCATGTTATGAAAGACTCTTTTGCTCTGTATCTTTCTTTGTGTGCGTGTATGTGAGAGAAAGCGACAGCGAGCGTGCGCCTTCACACTAGAGTTTATGGTACGTCGAATACAGCTACACTGCGCATCCATTCAGATGAACTGAAAAATGTAATTCTAATAATATAATATAGTAACGCCACATTTTATTGTCAGTAACGGTAACGGCGTTGTAACGGGGGAAACAGTAATTCGTTTGATTACTCGTTACTGAAAAAAATAAGTTAATGCCGTTTATTTATAACGCCGTTGTTCCCATCACTGATGATCATACAAACCAACTCTCTGTTTTGTTCTTGCACGACTGCAGCAGAATCAAGAGAAATGTTGAGCACAGCTCCTACATCCCCAAGCAGCTGTCAGCTGAGTTGTCTCTCATCCTCTGGTTGCGGGTGGTGCGGACGTCTATTCTGTGCCCTAAGATTGTAATAATGGATCTCCATGTCTCTCTTATTCTCTCTCCACATGCTCTAACTCAAAGTGGCAGCCCGGACTTCAGCTTCATGCATTAATTAGGTTTACCACATCTTAACTGCATTAAACATGTAATCATTTAGAATACCACAAAAATATTATCAACAGGCATGTGCAACATTTTTGTTTGTATTTTATTATTTGCATGATACAGTGGAATTGCATTAACCGCTTTAACAAATATTAACTGATTGTCATTTGAGTTGGAACTTAAGCTTATTTGAATAATAAAATATTAAAATGTCGCTCTCCTATTCTGTTTACCAACATAATTTTCTGCAGTTTTAATCTAGACACGGGGATTTACAGTGTCTTTTGGGCCTAAACTATTTCCAGCTGTTTTATTCATGTGACTTTTTCCCGCTTATCTGTCATATTTATAACTAACCATTCAAAAGCGTTCATAATGCATTTGTTTATTCATATACCTATTTCTCTCAATGGAACAGAATTCCAACAGTGCAACAGTGCGTAAAAAATAGCTGTAAGCTTCACCCACTTCTCCACCCACAGATGTAACCAACGATGTGTTCCAAACGGGATATATTGCCCTCCGAAGGGCACTTCGGAGTGAAAACAATCATGGCCCCCAATATTGAAGGGTCGTTCCAAACCGAAGTGCTCAAAACTAGCCACTTCAAATGAAGGATTTCGAAGGGTACAACTGATGGACAATTCGGGCTCCCATGATCCTTTGCGCAGATTCTTTGCATGATATATTCATTGTTCCTGTCTTTTTTAGATATTTATGAACTCTTGATTGCCTTCACCCATTTCCTAATAATAATTTTAGTGAAATGTTATCAGTTCCCAGCCATCCCAATTCTTGAATTAATTGAAGTCTCTCCCTTTCTTAATCATCACATTCAAAAATAATATGCTTCCCTGTTTCTGGGTCTCTACATTTGTCATAATTGTGGCCTGCAGACCAACTAGTGGTTTAAATGTGTAACTGCACCGGACACTCCAACGCTGACATATCACGCAAATCAGCTGCGCCGTTGGTCCAACGCAGAAGCATAAATTCAGCCTTCACACATCTCTAGTTGAAGAACCTCATGCAATAAGAAAATCTCTAGCTGTAGCTGAATGTCTTACTGATGAAGCGAAGGTGAGTGTGTTTGAATATGTCTGTTCTGGGTGGTAGCTAGGGCGTTGCTAGCATGTTAACTTTGTTGGTTACTGTGTGTCCCTCAGTCTGTGGGATTTGTTCATCTGTTTTTAATCTGACAGTTAGGGATGAACAAAACAAAGCTTTGTGAAACTTTGAATCAGTTGGACCATTTGTTTCGCAAAATATTTTGCTGTTTCAGAGCACTTGCAGGTCAAAACTCTGTAAATGCAATGAAAACTCAATTGCATTAAAACACCTTTTACAAACCAAATGCAAATATTTTATTAAAAGTGTAATCTATTAAATGCAATTAACAGATCATCCATGTGTAATAATGTGTTACTTTATTAAATTCTAGGACTTTTTTATGAAGAACGTTTTTATGAAGAACTTATGAAGAAGAGTAACAGTACACCTTTTCTCAACCTTTTTCTCATACCTTTTTGTAGGTACTGCTTGGGGTTAGGGGTTTGTTAAAATGTCTAACCTTCAGTGTAAGCAATGGTAATTGGTGCGATTGGGGCCATCTTGCAATGCCTCAATTTAATTCCTTCGCAGTGGATGGCTATATGGGTTGTTGTGACCTCTCTGAGTTAGTTTAACCCCGTTGACCTCCTTACCTACAGCCCCGAGTGTGTTAGTGTCAAAGTGCTGCAGGTTTGTGTTCAAGAGAGGTTGCTTAAATGGGTTTGTTTGCTTGGCCCCTCTGGACCCTCGTCCTCCATGAGTAATGATGAGGGGCCCAGTGGACCTCGTCCAGGAATTAGATAAATGAGAGCATGCATTACTCCTTCAGTAAACATTTTAGCCCAAATGACTGATGGAGACTTTGGTGAGAATGGCACAGACAGATTAATCTCCTGACCAAAGACCCTCTGCCAGCCCCAATCAATTGTAAGTTCACCTTCGCCAGCATTAAGGTCCACTGGCGTTTAGTGACAGACTTGAAGTATTTGGGGAAGTGTCATAATGGTTAATTACTCATCCAACAACCAACTAGTCAGTTTGACTAATCACTATCAATCAGAAGTCAGAACACATGTAGTAGAAATAAAGTAGGTGTAATCATTTATTTAATAATTCAGTTCAGACACATGCGTTTTTTTGCCATTGCGTCACTTGCATTTGGCTAACATCTTAACATCTGCATTCTCTGTCTCCCGACCAGAGGTGGACAGTAACGAAGTAAATTTACTTGAGTATTGTACTTAAAGGGATAGTTCACCCAAAAATGAAAATTCTGTCATCATTTACTCACCCTCAAGTAATTCCAAACCTGTATGAATGTCTTTGTTCTGCCGAACACAAAGGAAGATATTTTGAAGAAAGTTTGTAACCAGGCTGTTTTGGGGCACCATTGACTTCCATATGGAGTCAATTTAATGCCGCATATATATGCAAAAGAAAATAAAGTTTTGCAAAAGAAAATATTTTCTTTTTGCAATACTTCATTTTCTTTTGCAATTCTTTATTTTTCTTTGCAAAACTTATTTTCTTTTGCAAAACTTTATTTTCTTTTGCATATATATGCGGCATTAAATTGACTCCATAACTTTGTCCGCCTCTGCTCCCGACCATATATCACCTTGGATGAGGTTGTTTGTAAGTTACAGAAGGTGAGTACACAACCAGCACCTGCTCAGATCTGCATCTGCCTCCCACAGATATTTGAATCTTGCCAGCTTGCAGGTTAAATGTCAGTTTCTAATTGTTCAAAGAGCAGAGGATTGTGGTTGTGCCTTTGCGGTTAAGCATTTTCTGAATGCTCATTGAGGGACACATTTGGTGAGAATATGCCATAGTGGATGCATTTTAGTTTTGAATTTAAAGACATAGTTCAACAAAACTGAAGATTATGTCATTATTTTATGTCACTATTCCTTTAAATCCAGTGTTATCATCCAACTACACACTAATGAAAAATGTAAACAGCCAAGTACTTCAGGAACATAATAGTCCTCTCATGTATTACACAGGTCCATTTAGAATCTGTCAGCCTTTCTAAAGCTTTAAAAGCCCACAAATACAAACTAATAAGTCACTAGAGAAACTGAGTGGCAGGGTTTAGGGAGTATACTATATTCAGCCATTACTCTATGATAGTTTACATTCACTCACTTCGAGGTTTGCAAAGTACCGTAAATGAAGGCAGTCTCAATCGGTCTGCTTCCCCAGAGGACAAACCCCTGGGCTTAACAGAAGACGAACTCTTTATGATGCAAGTCTCAAGCTGTTAATGATGACACCATATTGAGTATTACACCAATACACTAACAATGCTGTTATGGCTACTATTATAATTAGACCAGTTTGAAGTTATTGTTCTGTTCTGTTAAATGAAATTTTCCCATTAAACTATATTTACATGTAGCTCTACAAAACTGCCATATTTCAGATTCTTTCACTAGGCCACACTATGTTTTGTGAAATGCTGAAAAGAAAGTGAGACTGAAGTGAGACAATTAATAGTGTGTCTTCATTCAGTAGTGGTCATGCATTAGACCTCTGCTCCACATACAGTTCCCCTGAAGTCTCGACAAGAGAATGAAACCTTTAAGGCTGGGCTTCAATCACTAAAATGACACTTAATATTCCCCTAACAACTGAGTTCAAAGATTCAGCACAACGCATGTTAAAGTAATTGCTAATTAATTCTAATCCGTTAGGATTTTGCTCGAGTGAGACCTCAACCTTCATGAGAGCAGAACAGCTCTTCCAGGCCTGAACAAGATATGCACCATTGAGTTTTGCTAAGTCAGTTTCTGTGAGAGTTGTTGTTTACAGAGAAAACACATCAGTACTTAATCATCATCATTTTATGGCAAAACACACCTTTCCCAAATCTATAAAAAAGTTCAAAAGCATGCAATTCAGCACTGTCAACGTTGCCGATGGCTATAAACATGGTCTGTTAGAAAACTCACTTGAGAAAAATGCAAAGGTGTGCCTTGGGTGGAAGGCTGTTTGATGGTTGATTTTTGCAAAGTTGCACAACAACAGAAACAGTTTTTACTTTCACAGAAGTTTCATCCAAGCATTCGCGGTCATGAAACAAGCAATTACATCTGGTTGAAGCTGTTGAAGACTGACATGAGAGAGCACATCTGCAATGTCTTCGCCTTTCTACGCCAATGTCATTATCGTCTCAATCAGAGGCAGAAAGAACTTTTGATTTGAAACCTCCAGTGTCTGTCAACAGCTCTCAATTATTCTTCTTATGTTGTTGATTTAGACTCTTTGGTGCTTATTGTGAGATGTTCAAAAGCCCTCAACACCAGTGTCACCATCGGTGCAAGTATGTGCTAATGACTTATTTGACCCTTGACCTCATGTTGCTGTGGCTTCTGAGTGGCCGATGTGCTTGCAGACATGAGAGGTATATGATGCTGTATTCATAGACTTCATCTTGTACGCATTAAGCCAATGTCCATAAAAGTCTGCAAGATAACAAGTGTATAAAAAGTGGGCCATGAAGGCTTTATGCAGTGTGACTCTGAGAGAGTAGAAAATGACTGATTGAATTCAAGCTCACCCGCTTAGCCTGCAATTTTGTCATTTTTTTCTCCTCAAGTTAACAGCAGAAAATGGTGAATGTCTGAAGCCTTGACCAGTGCTTTTTACTGGAATGAAATGAAAGCATTGATGAAAATCATTTTGTTTTGCACATATCCTGTCTCAGTAATATCCTGTTGTGATGCTTTTAGCACCACTGAAGATGCCTGGTTTCTGTCTAGCACTCCTATGCTTTAGATTTTTTTCTAAAGGATGTATATGTGAGGTAAGTGAGATTTGCAATATAGGTCAGTATATTTATCAGAAAATACACAAATTCAGTTTTATTCACATAGAGATTGATCGAGTTACAGGAAACTGTTGGTCTGTTTGATGATATTAACAGGTTTGAACTATTTAGGCAAATCTTTCTTTGGTCACACACCGCCTTTTCCATGTTACAGCATGAACTCTTAACATGTTTGTGTAGTATTAAAATACATTTATGGTTTCTTATTCTCATTTACATTTTCTCATATGTATTTTAAATTTGTATGCACAATGTCAAGGCTCTATTTGGGACACTCTGCATGAAAAATGCCAAGTTTTTTCTCCTGTCTGACATGTTTGCATCCAGTAGTTGTCAAGGATCTGGGGTGTGTTTCCCAAAAGCATCATTAGCCAACAAGCACCATTTTTACCAACATAGTTCAACTATTCAGTGTTTCCAGATACCAAACATTTGCAAACAGCATCACAAACTTTTGTGGTTGAAACTACATCTCACAACCAGTGGTTAGAAACCAACCTGATGTTGCAGAAACAGTTTCTTTGTTAGTATGCCATATGGACATAAAGATCATGGGCTTAAGCAAAATAAGCAAGCTAACACTTAGTACATTACAATCCATTTAAAAAAATAAATAAATTCTGCATCTTTACGTTTGTTAAGAGAATGGGCTACCTTTGGGAACCTCAAAGTATGACGTAAGAGAGAACCAAACATTTACATCAGTTCGATCCCAAACGGATTAATTAGCAGAAGTTATTACTCTAGCACATGTGTTGTTTCAGTAATTACTAATAACAAAAAATGTAGTACGAGCAACGGATGTGTGAGTTACAATGCTTGAGTTACATCGTTGTATGGAAAATGCCCCCTGGATAGCTAAGCTAGCCAATGTAAGCTAATGTTGCATTGCATGTGTAGTTCATGCTTCTGTAGCATTGTTTTTGTGTATGTGTTTTGACAAAAAATATGCACCCAACTCAAAAGTCACAATCTTTTATTAAGCTTGACAGCAAAATGGTACAAAAATATTGAGTGTGTTATGATAACATGCAGCTTTATTTTGTTTCATTTCTCAGACCTGTGTGCCTTAATTTGTAACCCTTCCAAAGCAAGCAGTTTCAATACACCTGCAGTTATAAACTGAGATTAGTGGCGCGGACTGGTAATTGCAGAGATTATCATCAGTGCTGGCTCTGAAATCATCATCAAAAGCACATTAGACTGTCTGCTGAGTTCAAGCGAGCCGTGAGACCAACGCTCAAGGGCAAATCTCTGTTATTACACATTCAGACCCGACTGTGCCCTCTCTCCCATGGGCACAAACACTGCCTTAAATCTGAATGCCCTTACTCCTAAAAAACATTCACAGTGCAATACAAAATAATAAAAAAAATAATAAATTCTGATAAAATCTGATAACCATATTTCTGTCATGACAACTCTCAGAGAGTTTAGCATGGTAATGTCCATGACAGTTTGGTCTTGGCGGAATAGATCTTCTACGCTGCCGTAACAGAGCAAGTACAGAGACTTGCTACTGGCAAAACAATCAAAAGACATGCTGCTTTGAGCAAGTAGGAAACACTGCACATATAACATATGAAATAACCACCCTATATAACATACATGAAATTTTTCCATAGCAGATCTAGACAGGTGGAGCTGGGGAAGGTGGAGGGTTTCTGAAGTGCACTGCAACTCTTACAGAAAGTGCTAGCCCAGTATTTGAATGCAGAACATCAAGCTCATTGGCTGCTGATGCAAAATGAAAGCAATCAGCTGCGCCATGTGAGTGATGATGTGATTGATTTAGAGCATATCAACCTGCACCATCTAGAGAATGACAGAACTTTGTATAGAAATCTTTACTTTTGACCAAGAAGCATACTTAATTTTTTTTTTAAGTATCAATCATCTCCCCTTTCTATTAAACTTTTCCTTTATTCTGCACACAAACAGGCATATATATAAACATGCTAGAGATCATTACTTCACTGCACTGGTTGGGAATCAAGTTGCTTTCAAACTGATGCAGATCAGAGTTCGCTTTGTTTCGTTTTTGTTTTTAATGTGGGTGTTCACCACTGAAACTGTCCCTGCTTCTGCTTCAACATCCCCCACAGTTTTGGCATTAAGTTTTGATGAAAGTATGTAAAAAAAAAATCTTACTAAACGCTCTCTGGCATTGTTAAGTCTGGAAGCGTTCACGGTCGTTCAACTTTCAAGCTGTCAACTTGCGGCCTGAGAAGATGCCTTAGAACTCATATGGCATATATAGTCTGATCTCAAGACTTCACTTTATATTTATGGTCAGTGAAGGGCCTATTAAAACTGGGTGATCTGAGTGTTGAATCAAATATGAAGAGTTATACCCACATTCCAAGAGGTTCGGGTACCATAAATTATAGTGGAATGAGAAACTGATGGCTATTAAGGGATGTTTCTATAAGCCCGTCCATTGTAAATAGTCTTCCATTGCAAAATATCTTCCCAAGCTTACAATCTATCACATTATTGTCACTGCATTTAACAGTCCATTCACTGGATAGGAGGGGAATGAGACTCTTTGTATTTTGGGGGGAAAAGAAGCATATCATCAGACTCGAAGAATGCTCAAAACTGTGCTAGTTATCAGGACAGGTTAGGGTGGTCTGACACATTGAAATTCTATGCACATGTTCTGATTTGATACTGAAATTCTAAATTCTGATTTAGTTCATGGGTTTATTTTAGGACACTGATTTAGCAGAAGGGCCAGGTTGAAACCAGACCTTTGAAAAGAAATTCAGGCTGGGTGTAAATCATTTTCCTGATTGTATAAATTAATATATTTTACTCCTCATCCCTTGCTTGCAGATTTCATAAAACTGGCATTGCTTTGATCTTGTGTTTTTTTATGATTTACTTCTGAATATCATTAATGTACGATTTTGCAGCAGCCTTTCTTTGGACAGATTTTTTTTTTTTTTAAACATAGGTAAGGGTTATGTATTTTTGGACCAGAGATATATGGGTAGGGTTTTAGAGTCAGATGTGCCAAAGGCAACAACCCTGAAACTCATGCTCTTGCTGTTCTTTGTCACCACCTTTGCACTGGTGATATATCCAAATAGAGTGAAAAAAGTAAATAGATTTTAGTATGAAAGTTTCTGATGAATCATTGTTCTTTAAACAAAATTTAGTGCACTGGCACAGTTAGTATATGAGACCTAAAGATTCCAACTGGTCTTATTGTTGATCATTATCTTCACCTTATTTCTGAGAAGAATATTCTTCTCAAAAAGCTCTTTGTACACTGTGTGCACTGCACTGTCTAGAACTCACTATTGATGTTCAAAACTCTGTGTATAATCACTTAAAAAAATTTTAATAGGATGGGTCACCTCACAGATTATGGGTTCATATTTGGATCTATTTCCAGGTTTGTTTTATTTATTATTTGGAAGTGTTAAACAAATGGATAAGAGTTTGCTCACAATAAACCATTATGAATGTAATCTTGAAATATTTAGTCCAGTTACTACTGACATAAGGACATTTTTCACAGAAATTCAGCTCCAGTAGAGATTCTGCCAAATGTAAATGACTGTTACTTGTGGCCAAAATAGTTATATTCATATAACTGCAAATTACAGCAATCCATTTAGTTTTGTGCATTGCCACAAAGTTAAAGTAACATTTACCTGAGTTTGACTAAATCTGTCATTTACTTAATATCAGTTAGAGCATATTTCTCTAGATTTATTTATCGGGGTCTCTGGAAGACACCTACAGTGAACTGTTGATGGAACTCCAAAGCTGTGTGGGCAGGAAATAGCTGTGAAGAATAAAACTGAACACAAACAATTAGTGAAATATTGTAATTATATACTGTAACAATTCCCAGGATTTGTGACAAATTGAATATACTGTACTATTTGCCATCAAACCACATTGGAGTTTTTACTTAGAAAGTTCCTACTTTAAAACAGCAGGACCTCAGACAACAGTGGTAAATGCTTGGACACAGAGAGGGTTTACTTTGGCAGATGAGTGCAACTTTGAGCTGGAGAGAGCAGAGAGGGAACGGATGGCCAAATTTCTACGTTTCACCAGAAGATTTCATATTTCCATGAAGTGATTCATCAACTATCACAATCATTTAAATCTTAAAGAGTCTTAAATCCACACACACACACACATTTGTTTTTGTGAATTGTGGCGACATTCCATAGGCGTAATGGTTTTTATACTGTACAAACCGTATTTTCTATCACCCTACAGCTAAACCTACCCCTTACAAGAAACTTTGTACATTTTTACTTTCTCAAAAAACTCACTCTGTATGATTTATAAGCCTTTTGAAAAATGGGGATATGGGGAAATGTCCTCATAATCACCTTCTCCTTGTGATACCTATGTCATACCCTTGTCATTATACAGATTTGTGTCCTCATATGTCACAAAAATGCGCATGCTCACACACACACACACACACACACACACACTGGAGTGTTTATGTAAAATGAGAATGGGAAATAAGGAGAAAAAGGGGAAGATTAGAGTCAAATGTTTAAAAAAAACAAAACTGAATATTGTGTTGAATTTGAGTTTGCATAATGTCAAGTCAAGTCAATTTGAATAGCGCTTTTAGCAATGCAAGTGCCAGGTTTGTTATCATGCTAATGAAGTAATTTCATTTAATTTCATATTAATCCAAAACAAGAGACAATTGGTTTGAAAATCGTTTGGACAACATTTTAAACAAACAGTTACATGATCAAATTAGTCTATCAGTGTTTTTTAAATACATCTAGCAGTTTTTATTTATTTATTTATTTATTTTAATAACTCTAGCTAGTATTTCACTGCTGGAGCTTTAATCAGACTCGATTAGCACTTCACAGTTTTAACACTCTTATTCTCGCAAGCTTTAAGACAAGGAAGGGTTGCAAAAGGAGTGTAATGTCACAGTCTATAGGAAACTTAATGGCCAAATATAACGCTCACTAAAATCCCTGCAATATTCATGTCATTGCTTCATTTTGGAATCAAACCCATGACATTGACATTGTTAGTAACATACTCTACTTTTTTACTACAGGAATACAAGAAACAGCCTTGCTGAACTAGGAATGACACAATTATTTTTTGTATATTCATATATACATAAAATCCATTTACTCATTAAAATAAAAGGGAGCCATCAGAAGAATATATCTGTCATGTGAAACCCATCACTTCCTAACAGCACTCCTACAGCACTTCTTGTACCTCAAGCACACATGCTGTAGCCACTCCATTGTCATGGACCAAGCAAACTGGACCTTTTCACTCAAACTTCTCCTTTATGCATAGACAGTGTGGGATGACATTTAACAGAGAAATTGAGGTCTGAATTATTTAGCAGATCATAAATGGAAAATGACACCAGCTGATAGACAGACAGTGCTAAAGCCCCAGTCAGAGGATGACCCGAGGAACTTCCACGACCTGACACCGGTCTTCAACTGGTCCACTTGTTGCTTTATAAAGAATGGTAGTGCACATGTAGCAATTTGTTTTGCACTCTAAAGCCTAAAGTATATTTAGGTTTTGACGCAAACGCTTAGCATGTCCTAAAATAGCATACACATAAAAATTCAAGTATACTTTGGGCTTTAGGGGATGTTCATACAGGATTCTTGCAGTTGTGAACACTTTTTAATTAATGGTCTGTACACCTGCATCAGTTTGGCAGTTTGGGCTGTTGTTGCACCCTCCTTTATTTTCACACCATGATTTTCAGTTAAAGTTTGACTTAAAAATGTGTCTTGCATGTATTTGAAATAACAATGAATTGTGTAGAAGGAACATGTTTATATAAACATAAGTAAATAAGTTCAGTTTTGCTTGACTGTAAAACAGCAACATGTTTTCATACTCAACTGTAAAAGTATTTTCAAAGGTTTCATGTCAGAATCAAGCGGCGGCAGTTGATTTATGATAGCATCATCTTGTTTGCAATGCGGCATGAAAGGATGAGAAAGATTCCATCTGCCTTTTCATTATTTCCCATGTCAGGAACATTAAAGCCATGTTAGATGCTCACTATTTTGGTGCAGAGACTAAAATGAGAACAAACTATCTATATTCTGTACAATGCGTGTTGGTATGTTAAAGAATCAAATCCCCACTGCTGACTTTTTATTTGTTGTTGACACATAGATGTTTTTGCATATGTTCCTGCATAAACAGGCCCTATGTATAACACTACGGATATAGAAATAGAAAATGTTAGCTGGTCCATTGTGGGATCTGAAGATGTAGGTGAAAACGAGACTTCAAAGACATCATGTTAGAAAGGAAGTTTGGAAATAATTTCAGGATCATTACAGAGGCCTCAGATGTGGTGTGATCTCTGGCAGACTTGCCACAGAAACCGACTCCTGTTCAATTCAGCCCACTGATGAATTGAATGAATGTGAAAATTGAGGAATTCAGTATGTACAGCCGGTTTAAAAGGCTGTTAGCATCAAGTGCTCCAACTTGAAACAACACAGACAACGCATTTAATGTTCATGTGGCGTATTTCAAGCAAACCTGAATATTAATCTGTAAATAATGTTTTATACATTGGGATTTGGTTCACTTGATTGGTGTATTCAAGTAATTGGTGTAAAAATGCTCGGTCAGAAATTAATCAATTAATTATAAAGAAACAGCAAGTAACACATTGAATTAAATGTATGAAGTATGAAGTGAAGTAGAAAGACTGCAATAGTATTTTCTTGTAAAACATGTTCCAGTAATCTTTGTTTCATTTACAAAAAAAATCATTTTACAGTGTTGGATCATGAAGTAGGGCATTACTGGTTATGTCATTAAAAAATAATAATAATAATAAATCATTTCGGTGGAGAAAGTTATTACATTTTGATAAAATGTTATGATTTTTTTTTCAGAAACTCCTGGTAATTGATTTCAACCAGATGTTAAAAGAAAGTGTGAGAAGTATGTAGGATGGATAGTAACATGGAAGTAAGTGAGAACAGAACTACATCATTTCTTTGTCTTATATACATCTCTCTCTCTTTCTATATAGAGATGTATAATTATGCTAAATGCAAAAGTGTATCCTAATATGTGTTGCCATTGTTATCTAACTATTTTAGGATTCACTGAACTGAATAGTCTAAAGAAACTATTGAACTTGACATTTGAAACTAACATACAGAATCTGGTTATGTGATTTAAAAAAAAAAAAAAGCAAGCTAATTTCAGAGGTGGAGAAAGTTATTACATTTTGATAAAATGCCATGATTTTCCTACTTTCTTCCACTTGGTCAAGGAATATTTATTTTAAAAAAAAGTAAATGACTTCAATATTTTACTGTTGTCACAGTGCACACAGCAGGGAGGAACGAGGACCACGGAAACGAGGATAAACTTAAATGAACAGTCTTTAATGATATCCAACAGGGCATGAGAAGGCAGGGCTGAGACATGCAGGAACACAAGGAACGTAATGAGTAGACCAGACCCAAAAGGAACTAAATTCTCCAGGACGCTCCAGGACGGAACAGACATTTCGGGGGGCCATGGCAGATCAGGGAGCTCAGGAGGCCATGGCTGAACAGGTAGTCCAGGAGGCCACTACAGCCGGAACCCTACTACTCCTCCAAAAAAATTCCTTGGGGGAACTTACGGGCTCCGGGTGTCACGGTGCACACAGCAGGGAGGAACGAGGAACACGCAGACGAGGATAAACGTCAAAATAATAGTCTTTAATGACAACATCAGGGCAAGACAAGGCAAGGTGTAGACAGACAGGAACACCGGGGAATAACAAGTAGACCAGACGAAAACTAACTAAACAGGCAGGAACTAAATAGACATGACAATCACAGATAATTACTAAAACACGGCTGGACAAGACTTAAGTAATAATCACACTTAACAAGGCCCTCACAGGGTAAACTCAAGAACCGCTTCCATTTCAGCGTCAGGAGAAGCAATGTGTCCACAGGAACAGTTTTAATCTGTCTTGTCGGTCTTGTCTTGTCCACGGAGACTCATCTGGGGCAGACGGCTCTTCTAGTTATGGCCGCAGAGGCCATTCCCAAGCCGCCTGCCCCAAACGAGTCTCCATGGACAAGACAGATTAAAACTGTTCCTGTGGACACAACAAGACTGTAAAATGACTTGACTCTAGTGGCTGGAGTTGGTCAGGACACTGGAATGAACTTTGGAGCCGCAGCCGGTGGGCTTTACGTCAGAGCGGCCGGCGGGCTTGACTTCAGAATGGCTGGCAGACTTGAGAGAGCCGCAGCTGGCAGACTTGACATCAGAATGGCCGGCGGGCTTGAAGGAGCCACAGCCGGCGGATTTGAGCGAGCGGCAGCCCGCGAACTTGACTTTGGAGCGGCCGGAGAGCTTGGGTTAGCCACAGTCGGCGGGTTGGACAGATGATCGGCTGACAGACTTGACTGATGATCGACCAGCAGGCTTGAGTGAGCTGTGGCCAGCGGGCTTAACTTTGTAGAGGCCGGCAAACTTGACTGACGAGCGGCCAGCGGACTCGCAGCACTCGCGGTGATCCTGCCGAACTCCCACGCTGAATTTCCACAAGCTAGAGCGGGATGACGAGCGGCGACTTCCATGCCGCAGGGGAACACAAACAGAAACAAACAAAAAAACTTTCAAAAACAGAACGCAAAACCATGAAAATACAGGAACACAAGGAACATAACAAGTAGACCAGACCCAAAAGGAATTAAACAGGCAGGAACTAAATACACAGGATAATTAAACACACACAGCTGAACAGAATCAGAATCAAACTAAACAAGGACAGGAAAAAGACCATATAAGGACACAAGAGGGCGGGAAACACACAACACAGGACTGACAACTGTTTCCTTACAGAATCTTTTTTGTTGTAACATACAAATGCATATACATTTGGTAGCATTTAAAATTACTTGCTTTATTCAAGTAAAAAAATAAAATATGTTTTAATCAACCTATACTGCACACACACACATACACACACTGAGTTCTAGCAACACTGAACGGTATACAAAATGCGTCTTCTTAACACGTTGTTGAGATTGAGAGACATCTCTCCTTTTCCCATACTCCATATCAGCTTGTATTACGGTAATGATTTAAATGCTTGAATGACAAGTAACTTTCTCAAACTCAACACTGATAAAACAGATCTACTACTTGTCGGTTCATCAAAAAATGTTGCTCCTTTCTGTGCTGACAATGTTAACATTGCTGGGATCTTGGTTCGACCTTCCACCACTGTTAAAAACCTGGGTATAATCTTTGACTCCTCTCCCTCCTTCCTACCTCACATTTCTTCACTCACTAAATCTGCCTTGTTTCACCTCCATAATATTGCTAATTTACGTCCCTTATTAACTATCAATGATGCTGAGACACTGGTTCATGCCTTCATTACATCTTGTTCTCACTTTTTCAAAGAAATCTTCTCACATTACTCCCATCCTACACAGACTTCATTGGCTACCCGTTCGTTTTCGTATTCAATACAAGATTCTCCTCATCACCTTCAAGGCACTACATGGTACTCCCCAGTTCGCACACTTTGTTCTTCAGATACTGGTTTACTGTTAATTCCACGCCACAGGTTAGCATCGTTTGGTGGACGAGCGTTTTGTATCTCTGCCCCCACACTCTGGAATTCTATTCCCAAACACATTCGTGACCTTTTTTCATAACAGGATTTCAAAACCCACCTTAAAACATATCTTTTCCTTTCTTGTTTCTCTGATCTCTGGCTGTATGATCTGATTCATGCCATGGATTTCATGTTTATATGTATTTTTAATTTTTTTTGTCTGCTGTCATGTGTATCTGTTTTGATATTGTAGGCGCTATATAAAATAAATTTATTATTATTATTATTATCTCCTCCATTTTCATTCTGTAAGTGAAAATCCTACAGTGAAGAAGGGAAAAGTCTTTCAGATCTCTCCTCAAAAGTGTGCTGAATAAAGAACCAGGAGAACAGAGAGTGTTGCCTAGGTGACAGGGAGTGACATGCCCAGGCAAGAAACCATGGAAACATTTGGAATTCTGCAAAGTAGGTCTGTAACAAATCAGGACTCCGATGTTCAGAGCAGAACAGAGGAGCAGAAGAGCTTGAACAGGGAGCAGCAGTATCCACAGAAACACAAAATACAACCTTCATGACCAGCGGACAAGAAAACGTTCTAGGAGAGAGATGTTTAAAGCTGAAGTGGCAGTTTTGTAGAAAATGTAACGTTTTGTAAAGAATTCACACTAGCTGTCCAGACATCTGCTGATGGGCCTTTGCTCTCACCACAAGTTTGCTTTAAGAAGAAGCATTTCTTCTTTCTCACACAAGCTTTTGCATTTCAGTTAAAGGTTTCAGGCCTTCATGACTTTTACACACTTAAACCGTTTTCATGTACATTTGCTGAACTTAAGTAGTATATTCAGCACTTCTTAGGAATGCTTCCATTACATTTTACATTTATGCTTTTGGCAGACTCTTTTATCCAAAGGGACTTACATTGCATTCAAGTTACAGTTTTTACATTTTATCAGCTCTTGCTTTCCCTGGGAATCAAACCCATGATCTTGGCATTGCTAGCGCCATGCTCTACTATTTGAGCTACAGGAAAGTTCAAAGAGCAAAAGATTAAGTGAAGGTAGTAATTTATTCACTACAGCTGCACCAAATAGAACTGTAAAATAACAAATGTTTTCAAACAGGTTTTCCAAACACTCCCGTCTGCCATTGGTCACTCAAACAGACAGCCCCACCCCCAACCTGATGCCATTGGTTGAACTATGTTGCTGGTCGGGGTGCTCAAATAAAACCAGCAGTTTTTCCACATTTTTTCCGCTCATTTAGTTGTGATAGAGTATTTTTTCAGAAAATCCTGAAAAAAACAGATGCTGACAGAAAGTGTGAAAAGTATGTAGGATGGATAGTAGCAGGGAAGTAAGCGAGAACAGAACTCAATTTCTTTGTCTTATCTCTCTCTCTCTCTCTCTCTCTCTCTCTATCTATATATATATATATGCATAAGTGTATCCTAATATGTGTTGCTATTGTGAACTAGCTAACTATATTACGAAAATATGATAATGTTTAGTTTATAGTAGAGGATTTACTGAAATGAATATGCTAAAGAAACTCTTGAACTTGATATTTGAAACTACAAAATCATTGCTATAGAAAAAAAAAGTGTAATTGAAAAGGTTTGTATAAAGGCTTTTGATTTAATATTTCATAATAATACTGAGATATCCTTCTGAAAACGTTCACGTTGACCCTTCTTTCTACCATCTAAATGCTCAGTAATAAAGGCTATTTTGAAGTGTGTTGCTTAAAAAAAAAACATTTTTTTATAGTCATCATATAGTCATATCTTCTAAACTCTTGAATTGAGGATGGGTGTGGCTAAAGCTTAATTTATGTTGACTTTAAAGAGACAGATTCAGCATGAGAAGAAGAAATAAGAGAGGACGAAATAACCACCCTTATCTCTAAGAGCCAAGCCGGTTGACCCACCGCACCTCAGACAGTGAGCTCCTTTACATTTAGAGCTTTCTTGATGCTTAAAGCCAGGTTACACTGGCTTGAGTTGTAGATGGTACTGGATAACAAAGACAGACAACAGAGAGGTCATTGTAATCCCACTGGGGGTCCTCATGCTCCATTACTGTGATTATGAGGATGACACTGGACCAAGGTCACAGTACTATAGTGCAAATAGAGGATCTTTGTCACTTTTTGGTCCTCTTGAGCTAAGATCAGGCTTATTTTAGGGCTGATGCCGGCAGGGGATAAATATTACCATCTGCTACTAATGTGGGAATAGTGATATCCCATCTTTACTAAATGAGGCTTGTTGTACTTATGTTCGGAGCTCAGGAATCTTGCTCCATCCAAGTTGGCACAATCGGGAACCTAATTTAAAGTTTTTACTTGTGAAATGCATCGGTGCATCTATTGCTAAAGAAAAGAGACAGTTAAATGATAATTAAATGTCAACTAATCAGTGGCTGATATTCATCAAAAAGAATATCTCTTTGAAAGATGATTCCTTTATGTCTTTTCTCCTCATATCAAAAGTAGCACTCTATTTACAAGTGCTGCTGTATATACGGATTAAGTGCGAATAAAGCAAAACTCGTTTTTCATGGTTAAGTAATACTGTATTTATATAAAGCTTATACTGTCAGCAATGAAGACATTTTTAGCAAGGAAATCCAGCCAACTCTCAAACTCAGATTAGGGCCCATGTTGAGAACCATATGTAAAATTCACTAATCTTATTTGCTAAAGCCTAAAGCCTACAACTCTGGCATGGCTGGTATTAAGAAAGCCAAGTGCTTTACCCAGCATACAAGGGCTTGAACAGTTTAAAGGCTTCTAAGACAAAGGGATTTAACCTCTGTGAAGAATATCATGCTCATTACCAAGTCAAGTTTTAATTTGTTTAAAAAAGTTTATAATGGGTTTAACAATAAGCACATTTGGCCCAAATAGGATAGCACTCAAACTAAATTAAAAAAGTTTAATGGAACATACTGTAAAGTCACTTACTGTTTATGAAATGAATGCCACCTAAATATGGTATCTAAATGTTTAAATAAATAAATAATGGTAATACTTTAGTATAGGGACCAATTCTCACTATCTAGTTGCTTTTAGCATGCCCATTGTTAACGTATTGGCTGTTTATTAGTGCTTATAAAGCACCTATGCTACATGTTATACACACCTTATCCTAATCCTAAAAGTCATAGTTAATGGTTTGTTAATAGTGAGAATTGGACCTTAAAATGTGTGTGCACCACCCATTGAGATGAATGTGAATGTTGATGGATAGCTTTCATAGCTTGTCTCTAAAATACACTGGGATGAAGGAGTATTTTAAAATCTAAAAAAATGACATACAGTGGCTTTAAACTCAACACCATTTCCTCCACAGATGAAGGCCAATTTGAAGAAACCAGAGCATTAAAAGATGCTGAATCTGTTTTTTTATGCCCAGAGGGAGTTAGCAGCACTAGCGTCTACTGCAATGATAAACAGCCATGGCCACTGGAATAGTCTTATTATATACGTTTGAAAACTGAAATATTTGTTCATTCATGAGTTACTGAAATACAACACTTTTTTGAGCTTTGAGTTTTATATATATATATAACACCTCAGGGATTTGAATAGTTGCACATGAAGTACATATGTTATTTAATGCTCTTAATATGTTATTATTTAATGCTCTTAATAACGTTGACTATTATACCATGTGTCTCCAAGGGTCCCAGACAGGACAAGTGTTTAGGTTGGCCATGGTCAAAGCCAGTTTATAGACTCCTTAGTCGGCCAAAGTCGACCTAAAGCCTTTTCAGTCTGTCTATAGGAACAGGTGGCTGTCTCTGGGCTCATGTAGACTTTCTCCCATGTATTATAATTTATACTATTTCTTTCAACATTGATAATGATGAGAAATGTTTCTTGAGAATCATATCAGCATATTAGAATGATTTCTGAAGGATCATGTGACACTGAAAATTCAGCTTTACCATCACAGACATAAATGTTAAAATATACTAATAGAAAATAGTTATGTTAAATTGTAGTAATATTTTACAATATTATTGTTTATACTGTATTTTTGATCAAATAAATGCAGTCTTGATGAGACTTCTTTAAAAAATATTACTACATTTTTATCGCACATGTTAATTACGAAGGGTTATACATTCTAACGAGAGGCAGACATTTAAAAATATATACATCCTAGAACAAAAATAATCCACGCCCTGTTACAGAATTTCCAGAACAGGGTGTTTTGGGGCAGTTTTCCTGTGTTGTTCTCTCTAATAGCAGCAGGGCTTGTTGGCTCAGTCATGCTGTGGATTGTCAGGTGTCTGCTCTCTGTTTTTCTCACCCGTCAAAGAACAGCAGCTTAGCACATATCAGCCTGCGGGTATCTGTGCAAACAACAATCCCCCAGCTGGGAAAAAGCATTTACAGCTTGTTTCTACCTTCTCCCTGTATAATTGCTGAGAGGGTGCTTCTTCACGAGCTCTGGCTGGCATCCCACTATTGCCAGGGGCTTCTTTTATGTCATGCTAACAGCTAAACGAGGGCCATTTGTAAGCCGTTAAAGATTGCCTGATAATAGATTGAGGTAATCACTGCTTGTTGATCGCATAAAATCATGGGACTAAAGAGCACAGGAATTTTCCAGACTGCCTCATGTGTAAAACGCCATCCTGATTGAAGTTGTGAAGTGACGAGTTTGTCAGGCTTGTCAGTGCAAGAACACACTGAAGCTGCTTTCATTCTACATTTGTGTTGAATGGTTTATTGATGTATATGGAAAGTAAAGTGTTTGAAATGCAGGGACAGGCAGTTATTTGAGTGTTTGTAAGGCTCTAATTTCTCTTGGATCACCAAGGTAACGGTGGTAATGATGTGTCAGTTAACAGCAGGTGCTGTTTCGAGAGCCCAAGGGAAACATCTCCACCCTTAAAATGGTCTCCTGTGAACAACAAGTGCTAAAGGCTATGCTTTCTCCCGAAGCCTCAGAAAACAGCTCACCAGAATGAAAAATAGTGGTTGAATTGGTAGTGATATTGTGGTTGGTCTGATGGTTAAAGATAATCTGACGGTTTAAACGGTACAGATTGAAGAAATTCAAACCGGCGAACTTCTGTTACATTCAAATGAGCTTCTTTTGGCAGTGGTCAGTAGTGATTAACAAATAACAACAGATGTTTATTTCCATTGCTGTTCACCATTTTGCAGGAAATGAAGTATAGGTCACCAATGAACATCACTATAATTATATATATATATATATATATATATATATATATGAAGAGTTCATTTGCAAAAATTTTTAAAAAAACATTGTGCATTCCAATTAATCTCAATGAAACTGCAGTTTTTTTTTTTTGACTAGGTTAAAAAAATAACTAAAAAAACATTTAACTAACACAATAAAAACATTATAACATAATAAAAAACGTTATCTGATGAGAAAAAAAACGAAAAAAAAAAAAAACGAGTTATGTTTTTGCAAATAAACTCTTCATATACTGTATATATATATATATATATATATATATATATGTTATATTAGTGTGGAAGATTGTTTCCACCACGGACTAATAATGATGAAAAAAATTTTGTATCAAAATTCTGCCACTTCTGAGGTACAGAACTTTAAGATGTAAACAGAGAATTTAGGTGGAAAAAATTGAATTGTGAGATGTAAACTCATATTTATGGGGGGAAAGGCAGAATTATGAGATGTCAATGTAGAATTCTGTGAAGGAAAAAAAAAGTAGAATTGCAAGATGTAAGCTTATAATTCTGAAAAATTGCGAGCCGAAACGCAGAATTCAAAAAGTCAAAATTGTGAGATGTAAACTTGCAATTCAGTTTTTAACCTGCAAGACATAAACTTGCAATTGCAATTACAAAAAAAAAAAACACCATCTGAATCGTGATGTAAACAAAGTATCTGAAACAATAAATGAATAAATAAATAAAAATCAAATTGTGAGATATACACTCAGAATTCTGGGAAAATAAGTAATAATAGCTATGTGAACTCAGAATTCTAATATATGAATATATGTGCAAATAAATGAATCAAAGTTTATTTAGAGATGATTGTTTGAATATATTAAATATTTCAGTCAGAAGCCAGACTTTTTTTTTTAAAGAAGTCTCTTATGCATTGTGAAATATTACAATTTAAAATAACTTTTCTATTTGAATATACTTTCAAATGTAATTTATTCCTGTGATGCAAAGCTACATTTTCAGCATCATTACTCCAGTCTTCGGTGTCACATGATCCTTCAGAAATCACTCTAATATGCTGCTCAAGAAACATTTCTTATTATTATAATATATAATATATCTCAATAAGCACTAGAATATACAACATGTTACGCTCTGGTATAAATAGATTTATTTCTTCACAGCACAGAAATACTCAGTGTCTCGTACCTCTGACAGGACTGTTTGGTTTGAAGTTGGAATGAAACAAGCGTACAATCATTTTAAACTAAGTTTCTTCAGATTCATTATAAAAACAACAGCATTTGAAGGTACACAATAAAGGTTGAATAAAACTCAACCATTGATGTATGAAAAATCATCATGACTAGGGAAATATCACTTTCCCTTTTTGCAATTCCTGTAAGGTATGAAATGAGTTAACTGAAATTCCCCATTTCATATTCATACTGAAAAGGCCCTTTAAATTCTTTTTTTTTTTTTTTTTTTAAAACATTTCATGACAAGTTTCATGCAAAATCTTACAGTAACATGAAGTCATTACATTGACAGATGTGTGGACATTTCTGTCGAGCTGCATTGCGTTGCCTTTCTCATCTTGAGAATAATAAATACAGTCCCAGACTTTTGTAACAGAGAATCAAACACAGTTAAAATATCTGTCTTCACAGATTTCCTGTGTAATGCTGATGTAGAAAATTACATTTTCTTAAATGAAGCTAAACAGCTGGTGTCCCAAACCTCATTTTCTGCCATAATTGACAATTCGTCTAGCTTTATGAGTATTGATCCACAAAATGTGGCTTTGGAACAGCTGAGACTAAATAACGACCCTTTAAAATGAAGGATGACATGCTGGAATCCTCCAAAAAAGAAAAAAAAAAAACAGTAGATAATGTTTACTAAAGAAAAAATTAGGGCCTGTTATGCAACTGGAATGACTCATCATATACCCGTAATTAGTTTCATTGTGCTATTTTCCTTTGTCAAACATCCCCTCTCCTAAATTCCTACGTCAAACAATTTTTTTCCCATTAGAAAAGACAAAATATCAAGCTCACAGATTTGACCGGAATGTAAAAGGTAGAAATTCGCAGTACGTACAACAACAGATAGGCAGCTGAGTGAGTATATTATTTTCAATAAATTATTATAAAATAGAGTTCTATACTTTTTATAATTAATTATTTCCCAAAAAAAATCAGTCCCAGCCAAAGTCATGGCCGGTCATGTGGTAGAACTTTTTGTTAAATGGCTTGTAAAACTCTCGCAGTCTTTGAATCACATCAGGATGGATGTTTGGATGCGTGCGGCCTTTAGTTTTGCCGAGGCAGTGCGGTTTGCTGTTGCTTTCAGCTCTTTTGAGGCAAGGGAAGCCCTTGGCGGGGTTAAAGTGAAAGTGTTTGTGCGTGACCTCCCTCCTCAGGCCCAGGAAGTGCTGTACGCGGGCCATTTCCCCGGCCGGGTCACTGATGAGACGTTCCCCGCTCACAAACAAGAGCTGGCTCATGCGGAAGAACTGCAGCCACTGCTCCAGATGCCTGGCGTACATGCCGATCTGCACCGCGCTCCACGAGGTGTCTATTAGATTGGCTGTGATGTTTTTGAAAGTCAAGCTCTCAAAAGACGGGATGTCGGGTTTCTTTGAGCGAGTCTGCGTGTAGTCCGAGATCGCCCGGGTTACTGGGTCTCTAACCACAACTATCAGCTTAGTGTCCTTGGACATGGCGTGGATCCGGCCTGGGACCTCCTTGGTTACAAAGTAGCTTGGTGTCTTCTCCATGGTCAGCTGACCCTCCTGAGTTTTGGGCATTAGTTCCCTAGGAGCAGAGAGGCACGGGGAGGGTGAGTATCAAAGGACGATTCACACTGACAGACAGCACAGATATGAAAAACAGCAGGACTATCGTAGGACACACACTAGCACTAAAGACAAAGAGCTCAAAGAGGACAGTCTGAGCATCAGAAAGGACACCCATGGATAGTCCAGGACTGTCTAATGAGTATTGCAGTATTTAAGGTACAATATATATTACAATTTCCAAAATAAAATAGTTTTTGTGGCTGCTACAACTGGTGCTTTTGCAGATTTTGGCCATTTGTGCCATCCAGTCTTTAGTTTGTACACTTACTTTAGAAACAAGTAAATGCAATATCCTGCTATAGTACACCTGTTTTATCCCTAAAATAAATATTTATGGTTTAATGCAAAATTGTTGTACTTTGGAATAATATGCATTGTAAAAGCAAATAGCATTCTAACAGCGTGTAAAAAAATATAAATTTTTTAATCTTTACAATTAAATTGTCATAATTTGCTTTTGTTTCAGTGCAGTAACATAAAAGGCACTTACTATATTTAATTTTGCAAGCATATTGCCTTTATAATATCATACACTTTCATCACACATTAATACAGTAAGTACTTGTATCATGTAAATATCCAACTGTTACTTTACTGTTGGGGGTCTTTTTCCCCTCAACTGTCTGTCGCTTTGGATAAAAGTATGTGCCAAATGAATAAATGTAAATGTACATGTAAAATAATGTAACGATGGTTTGGAATAATAATTACTGTGAAAAGTGATTTACAGATAAATCTAAACTAAATTTAAAAAATTAAAAAATCTCTCCAAGTTTATATATCTAACAGCATTTTAACAGTTTAAAAAGTTTTACTTCATGTGATATTATTATGTTTTATTATGAACATTATAAATGGGTACATCATCATTATTGGGGGGTCCTAATTGTTAAACAAGTCTGAACCTCTTCTTATCAATGCAGACGTCTATGCCAGAATAAGTTGGAAATTGGACAATATTTTAAATCATAACCATATGGCTTGGAAATGTACATAAGATACAGCATCCTCCTTTCCCCCCATTGTTTTATTTCAGAGTAGGTTTGTGCATGTGTATGCGGAGTTCATTTCACTCCCATGATACCGGAATCAGCAGTATCAGCCAGATGCTGTAATTGGCAAATTAGTCTTTTAACTTTAGCTAGCAAGCAGGGAACAGCTGAACTTGGTTGAGTGAGGTTTATGCAAGACCAGACACTTGCAATAATGCACGTAATGATGGGAATAACAAACTCGGGGTCAATGCAGTGTCAGAAAAGATATCAACACTATCACAAAGATCATCCTAAGTAGTTTTTTTAAGAAGTCATATCATGAGGAATCAAATTTTCACTTGAGTTGTTTGAGATAGTTTCAACTATGAAAACATACCATATTGATAGCAATATATGTTTCTTGATCAGCAAATATGATTTCTGAAGAATCATGTTACACTGAAGAGTAATGTTGCAAATAACGCTGAAAATACAGCTTTGCATCACATGAATAAATTACATTTAAAATATAATCAAACAGAAAACAGTTATTATAAACTGTTATAATATTTCATAATATTACTGGCTAGGGGTCTTCTGAATTTTGATTAAATAAAATGGAGCCTTGGTGAGCATAAAACACTTTTCAAAACATTAGAAAATCTTACCAATCCCAAAACCTTTTTATGGTATAGAAGTAGACAGGACAGCAAATGTGCATCTAAGCTTAAAAAAAAAACATTAAAAAAAAAAAAAAGTATTATATAATGTAAACTCAAAGCACAGAGCCTTTTATAAAGTCATATAAAGTTAAAACAGTCCAGATTAATTCTATGGATCAGAAAAAGATTGACAATGTTCATAAAAACTAAATTATAGCAGTTCTGAGGGGTGGGGGATAATAACTTTCAATCAGGGAAGAAAATGATTTACAAATATATAATATTAGCCCTCTAAACTGTCAAATAAGATTAATGTGCATATACAGTTTGGACAAGCCTGTCAACTATTCTGCTTGAAACAACAGCCGATTTATCAAGTTTATTTAAGTCATTTATAGTTGCCAGTGACAAGAGTTTTGACATTGACAGATGTTTGAAAATAAAATTAGCGTAGGGCTGAACGTAGGGAAAGATATGCTGCCGCAATGATTACGCCTGATAATGAGGTATTTATATATAGACACTTTACTAGGCAAAGACTGTTGTCTTAACCTCTCCTTTAAGATAAAGTTTAATAGATACTATCTAAGCAATTACTGGAATGAAGTGGGGAGGTGGGAAAGGGTTTGTACTAGAGGAGGAAACGAGGAGAGGAGAAGAAAGAAGTGCTTTGAGAAGTCGAGGGATTGAGGGTTAATCCTGTCAGGGGGATTGTAGTGGGTTGAGCTCATTAACCACCTACCACAATTAAAAAAAAAAAAAAAAAACATGGTGCATCTTATGTAATCTTAGAAACCTCTCTTGCTATTTCTCTCTGGACTCTCATCGTTAATAAGTGGTGTGAAAAAAACATAAACCTAATGAGACATAGATGCATGTGTGGGGAGAGGGTCCTCTATATCTCTGCAATTATGTTCACAGTCCCCTAGATACACGAGCAGAGCCTTTTGTAGTGGCCCAGAGGGAAACCAAACACAACTGATCAAACTTTCCACCTGGTCCCCAAGCAAAACAGACCTGAATCAGAACCGCATGCATTATTCATGCAAGCAGACAGACACAAATGTGGTGCCTTGTATTCAAATCTGAAGACATAAGTGCTGTTGGGAAAGGAGCGACAGGCTTTTGCAATTTGTTGGTCTTAACAGACTGTGCAGCTGGAAGCAATGGCTGTCCAAACATCTTAATCCAGCATGCTGTCTTACAAACAAAACTCATTAAAGTTTGCTTCTGTTCAACAAGTGGCCAAAATATGCATGATTGGTAAAAACAGAAAAGCAACAAATGTGGGAGTGCAACTATATTTTAAATGTTGTGATTTGCTTCCTTCCATTATGAAAAAAAAGTGCGCTTACTTACTGAATGTGCACTTGTAGTGTACTTAAGCATACTGTATAAAAACTATTTGCTGGTAATATTAATGAAATACAAGGCCACTTAAGTGCACTTGAAGAGAGTACACTTTCATGACTGTTTATTAACAAACTTAAGTATACTTAATGTGCACTCAATGTCAAATGTTTACTTTAAAGTACATTTTCAATCACTATCTTTTGCCGTGCTTAATTTTGATCATACTGAAGAACATGTAAAGCACAAAATATAAGTCATTATATTTTAAATGTACTGAATTACAAATATATTTAATGACATACAGGTTTCCATAGAAATGTCAATAAAGTATATTTTAGTTTAGTTTAAATGCTTGTAAGCACATTCATAAGTATACTATTGCTTTTCAGTACTTCTTCTTAAGGCTAAATTGGCCCACTTTTTGGTTTATACAAGTATATTTTTAAGTTTACTTTAAGTGTAACGATAGTAAACTCACCAAAGGTTAGTTTATGAAAGTACACTATGAAGTATACTCTTACTAAACTACTATTTTTTTGAAGTTCTGGATATTTTTAGTATATATATATATATATATATATATATGTGTGTGTGTGTGTGTGTGTGTGTGTGTGTGTATATACACAAGCACTACTAATAAATACGTAAAAAATGAGTCAATGGGGATTTTTAGCAAGCAAACTCTGCAGCGAAGAACAATACAGAGGAAAACCAAACATCTACAGATAGTGATAAAGTCTTTACTAGCCACAGTTTAGGATTAAACTGCACTCTTGGACGTTAGAGAAATAAAGTTCTCCAGCAGCACAGTGTTAAATTAGAGAGCCTGCTGTGTTAGATGGCTGTTATTACCTTGTTTTGTCTAGAGGGAAGTGAGTTGTGTCTTCTCTTGAGCTTGTTTTTGAAGAGCTCTCTGTAAACCTATGTTTACATTATCTGCTATCAGGTAGAATGTTCAAAGGCTGTTGTTTATGCCTTTAAAGTTTCGGTGCTGTTTGAAGACCCCTCAGGATAGTCTGAGATGCTGAGACAATGGTCGTCATAGAACAGCACTTTGCAGCAGGGATTTAACGGGTTGCTGTCTGCTTATGCAACTGTGCAGTGGAATTTCTCAATGTTTTTAGTTGTTACAATCACAGCTCTGACAGCACACCTAGGTTGCTTTTGCAATACTTACGTTTGTGTTTGATGATTATGTAGACTGTTCGTAAATCAGCTTCTTTGAAGATGTTTATGACATGTTTGGACACAAGTGACACTTACAATACAGTGTGATTCTTTCAATGAGATTATTTTTTATTTTTTAAGAATATACACTTTTTACAAAAGATTAATTTTCAAGAACAGCAAATCAGTATATTAGAATGATTTCTGAAGGATCATGTGATACTGAAGACTGCAGTAATGCTGAAAGTTCAGCTTTGCATTACTGGAATAAATTATGTTTTAATATATATTACAATAGAAAACAACTCTTAAATTGGAATAATATTGCACAATATTACTGTTTTTATCGTATTTTTTATCAAATAAATGCAGCCATGGTGAGCATAAGAGATTTATTTCAAAAAGATATAGAACTACAGATGCCAATAAAGAACCTTTATTTTTAAAAGTGGTGTGTTATATATTATATTATTTAGCCTTGCTGTGCACCACCCATAGTGGCATTAGTGCCATCTCTTTTAATTAGCTTAACAAAATAACATTTAAAGAAAATTTGTATCCTGTCCTTACACCTATGCAAGCCCTTTTAGCCATGATTTTTAAAATAGAGCACAGCACCTCGTACCCTTTTGCTTAAGTATATCCTACCCACCTGTTCACAAGCAAAATGAGTGCTTAGCCTGGGTCATTTTAAGAGAGCAGAGGCCCAACCTGTGAAGGAACTCTTGTGGGAATGTCACTTTGTCAAAAAACCCAGGAGGGTACGAGAAGTGGTGGTATGCAGCTACTTCAAATAATCTGACAGAGTTTCTATGGGACACGTTCCAGACCCGCATCAAAGCACAAGGTGGGGGCCTGCGGGTCCTTTCATGACTGATCTATGACGTCTTCGCATTTGTGCACTCATAACTCAGAATTTACATCTGTTTAAAGATATAGGACAATATAGGGAAAATGAAATCATTTTACTTCTAGTCTGGAAATCTCTAAGACACTTGAGTTTTGAATTGTCCCTCAATTCAATGATAACATTACATGAGCACAAAATATCACCATGACTTGTTTACATTAGACTAAACAAGGCCACTTAACTAGATGCTGACTTTCCTTTCTGTTTTTTTTTTTTTTTTTTTGGTAGCTGCAGGTACAAGTGTGGATGATCAGATTTATTTTAATGTTTTTTGCAAATTTAAAATGCCAAAAAATATAGGTTGTAGGTCAGCCTTCATTGCATCATAGTACTTCACATACAATGGACTATTTCACACAATATTCGAGTGTGTGCTGTATAAATGAGAGTATAGCTTGGATCCATGTGAGTTTTTTTTTTTGTTAGGCAGTTGACAGGAAGGTTGCTTACTAGGTTTTTGAACAGAAACGCTACACTCGCTTTATGTGCCAGTGAGGAGAAGAGCCAAGGGATTATAAATTATAAGAAACTGGCTTTGTGCATTTTTACACAGAACAAATCCACCATTCTAGTTGTGCCTTACCATCCCACACAAAGGCTAGCAGCAATTTTATCAGTAAACACAACAGCAAAATCTTTCAAGACTGAGGAAAAGTTACGTGCATGTTTTAAGAAACCCCTCATTCTGCTCCTCTCAGGGCTTTTTTGGAGGGAGATCCTGCTGGGTTTCTCAAGAAGCACTTTCACCCTCTGAGCACATTTGCATACAAAGTGAAGAAAGAAACAACACAATTCACTCTAATTGCCTGCTCTTTCTCACTGGGGTTAATGCAGAACCTCAGGGGTTCAACAGATCCTCTTTTGAAACATTCACCATCTCACTCAATAGACTCGCTTTCAATTTACTGCCAGCATCTGCCATCCACAAACAAGCTACTCCTTGTAACTCTATCAGACTACTGGGATGTTTGCTTCGGAGTCAATAAGTATGATTGTGTCAGAACTTTTCACAAAGTCCTTTTCTGAAAACATCTCTGTTATTTTTTCGTGTCCTCTCAAACTGCCACATTGTGAAGTAATCTTGACCAACATAACATTTTATGGCTTTAATAATCACGATTATTTGAAAACAAGATATGAAGATTAAATTACCATTGTAATACCACATTATTCTTTAGAATATACTGAATGCTATATGAATGTTAATTTAGTACCATTGTAGCTAAAAAGAAATATATATATATATATATATATATATATATATATACACACATATATCATGCCATAAACCCTCTTAAACTTATTGTATCATATTTGATACAGAAATTTCAAAGGCCTCTACATTATCAGCATAATCAAAAATTTGCTGAAAAACCTGTTGTATAAAGTAGTCTGATTGATAGGTTATGCTTTTTAGCAAGTAAAACGCCTGTTAGCATAATCGTCTTTTTGCTGAAAACTTAATCATTTTTATATTTTAGTAGCCTAATATTTTCAAGATAAACACTACACATACTGAACTGACATTAACTTGACTATAAACGCATTTTATAAAAGTGTTTATAAAAATCATTTAAAAATGTGAGTGCCAACTATGCTACATGAGGCTTTTCAGGAATGTTTATTTGTTTATATCCGTCAGTCATTACTGTATTGAATGACATTGTGTGTTTTGACTGTCACAATAAAGAGTTTGGATCATAAAATTAACTGATTTTATTCAATCTTATTGAGAAATTGTGAATGAAAACTTAAATTTCTATGCATTTTATACAAGTAGTCTGTTATACTGTTATTAAGATATCATCGATTAATATTACAAGGAATCATTTTATATATTTAGCCGTATAAATATCAACAATTGCACCAAATTTCATATTTTTGCTTAATTTGGGCCTCTGAATAAAATCGAGGTGTTACTTTGAGTTGTTATAGTAATTCTACCTATATATTTTCATTAATATTTTGTCTGAAGGTCCATTAAACCTCAAGTTTTCAACTGAAAAAAAAAAAAAAAACATATTCTGACTAATATTTCAGGGTTTACACTTTACAGGGTTCATATTGTAATGCCATATTGTTATGCATAACTGTAATGTGTTAAGGGGTAAATATTTCAATATTTGAAACAGAAACATAAATATCCACAAATGAATGGCCAGTTTATTGAATTGATCAGCCTCTGTTTCTGCAAAAGCATTGTATGAAAAGTCACACTGCATGTACAGTTCTAAAGCCCTGCTGTGCTCAGTCACCCTTCTGAACGCCTCCTACAGGGAGCACATGGTGTTCACACACTCCTCTGTGTTGGACTAACAGTGCAGCAGAGCTCAATACCTCCACAGGAGACTTTGCCACCTGGCTACATGCTTGTCTCTCCATGTTTCTGCTTCACAATTAGTCTGCTCGGCTCCCTGGATAAAGGGGCTCATCCTGCTCTTTGCCTCTTCCTTGTATTCCCACTGTGCGTCAATAGCGAAGGAACTGGGACTTCAGATTCCTCCACAGAAAGTCTCAGCTCAAACAATAAAAAGCTTTGGGGTGCATTTTCCTTTGCTATTGTTTCCAACAGAATGTGTCAGCATTTCATTTTGTGTATACTGATGTTTATATAAAACAAATTGCATAGTTTGATTATTAGTTTGAACTATGATTGGCCAATCTAAACTCTAGTTCTTGGCCAAAATAACTAGCAAAATGGACAAAATTTATTGATGATAGTCAATCCATCCATTTTTTCTTGGTTACATGAACATAAGCCAAGGGAACATTCATTTAATCATATTGCAAACATTATTGTTACTGCTGAATGATCTTTGAATGTTCTGAAACCAATAGTAATGTTTAAAAAACGTTTGACGAACATCCAACTGAAACATTTCAGGAATGTTCCATGAATTAGGCTACATATAAATAAATTTTTGTGCTAATGCCATGAGAACATCATTAAAGACCAGATAGATAACTTTGAACGAAAATTCTACTAATGTTTCTGAAATAAGTTTTAGAAAACATTGCCAGAACGTTAGCCTGGGAAGTTCTGAGAACGTTCCCTGTTAACTGGGACCTGGCCAAAACAACTTTCTGTGTTGGGGTGAATCCAGGTAAAATGGGACACTTTCTGCCATGGAGATGACTGGGGGAAAATGTCCCCATTAACCTGATTAACCCCTATTACAACTCACTCAAAGTTAATGTAAAATCACACTAGGGAAAACATAGTTATTTAATCTGTTTTCTCTATATGGCTGTCTGGTAAAAGAATAAAAATACTAGGAATCAAAGGTGAGGGTCAAACCTCTATGGATTGATAAGGATATGCAAGTGCACCTGACTGTGAGGGGTGTTACACAAGCAGAGAGCCTAATGTTTATTTAGTCTATGTTTGTCTTGAGTCATTCCAACATTTTATCTAGGTCTAGTTCACAATTACCAAACTACACTGTGCTGGAAAGGATTATTCCCATAAGTCCAACATAACGGTGTGACTAAATAGGCTATAGTACATGTTTGCATCCAAAAAAGCTGCCTTTTCTCTCCTTCGATTTCTTTTAATGTAGCATATGCCTACAATGCCCAGCATTGGTAATGTTTGTGATATGTAAAATGTAATAACCAATGACTAAATCCTTTACACAAAACATTTTAACAAGAAAAGTTTTCCGGTTCTGCAATATTATAAGCTAAATCACAAAGGTCATGGCAATTTATTTATAGGTCGTCGTTTTTTGAGATCCGTTATTAATATTAATATAGGCCAATTCTATTTTAGAATTTGCTCTTTCGATTTTCTGAAAACCCCACGAAACGTAGACCTAGGCTATGTGCAAGTATAGGCTATGTAAAAAAATAAAACAATCGTCAACCTTTTGTTTGTCATTCCGCGGTTTTAATCCGCTTTTATCCTGACGATATGATAAACGTCACCTACGTATGAATAACAGCGTGTTAAAAAAATAAATAAAGTAACTAAATAAAAACGTACCTGTACCACTCGAGTCCTTTCTCGTAATTGCGATCAAAAAAGTGCGGCTCCGCTCCCACCGCGCGGATATCAGGATGGAGGCGCAGAAACTCGAGCAGAGCGCGCGTCCCGCCCTTCTTCACCCCTATTATAATCGCTTGGGGCAACTTTTTGGTCTCGGACCCGTTCAGGGCACCTGCTACTCCCAAGTCCTCGTCATAAGCAACATCGCCCTTATTTTCCTCCCAGCCGTCTCCTTTGCTGTCAGCATCACTCTCGTTGTTTAGTAAGTCCCTGGACTGGCTTTTGAGGAACACCTCCAGGTCTTGTTTCTGGAGGGGTCTGAGTGGATTCCTACTGCTCCTTTCTTCCATCATGAAGCTCGGTGTGGTGGAGCAGTAGCCCACGCAGCAGTACAGCATGTACACCCACAGTGACAGCATGATGCAGAACACGAAAAGTTTGTTTTTCACCGGCTGAGTGGCGTGACAGTGCGGACTATATTCCATAGGACTTTCCTGTGTGTAATGTCAATGTCCAACAGGGCATATTGGCAAAGTTACTTGCTCCTCCGCATAGGTCCCTGTAACATGCAGACATCTCCGCGGGAGAGGAAACATAGGAGCATGAGTCCCCGGAAGATGTTGAATTCATTTCATTTTGGTATGTAGCAGAGGTGTAGGAAGTCACCGTTGCTACACTGGCACGAGCGCGTCTTTGCGCATCACTCGGTCGCCTCCCACTGATTCTTGTCATCTGAGTGAACGACGGGCCGTGAACGCTATTTAAAGAAGAGGGGCGTGTGATTGGCAGCGGGATTGGCCAATCGGAACTCATGCCCAAGCTCTTAAGGCGTAAGCATTTTATTTAATCTTTTTTTATTATTATTTAGATTTAATTTTGAAAACAACAGGAACCTGCCAAATAATAGTTTATTTCATGAATAAGTATGTGGGCTAACTTATACAACTGTCACAGCTTGCTTTGAAGAAAAATGATTGTAATTTGAACTACAAAACTGTTCAAAATTTGGGGTCGGTGAGTTTCTTTTTTATGTTTTTGAAATAAGCCTCTTATGCTCACCAAGACAGTAAAAACTGTAATTTTGTGAAATATTATTACAATTTAAAATAATTGTTTTCTATTTGAATATCTTTTAAAATGTAATTTATTCCTATGATGCAAAGCTGAATTTTCAGCATCAGCATTTATTTATTTATTTAGAAGAACTTTCATTTGCAGTATAAATGTCTTTACAGTCACTTTTAGGTTAGTTTATTTATATAGCACAACAAAACAACAGTTGTTGACCATTGTGCTGTGCACAAATCGTAAAACTAAAATAAAATTAAAAATTAAAATTAAAATAAAAAAAACTGAATCCTTACTGTATCCCTGACAACTAGCTGTGGTCTCCCTTATGCAAATTCATATGGTAGGCTACATTTAAACAATGTTATTTGATTTCTAATAAATAATAAATGTGCTGCACACTGTAGAAAATGGGTTGTCAAGTATAGCCAAACGTGATAATTCAACTAATTTCACTAGTTTTATTCAAGTTACATTATACTTTATTATGACCGAATCATCATGACTACATTAGATTAAAACAATTAACTTTACATTATAATTTATAAAGCAATTTAATGACAAGGAAAGTAACAATAGCTTTAAGAACAATAAGAAATATGAGCCCAGACTTATCTTTCTCTGTCCTTAAGAAAATGTTACAAGGATGTAAACACAAACATGCAATTTTGGTCTTAATTGCTTTGACAATTATACTGGCAAATGTGCCTCTAAAAAGCAGAATACCAGGCTTTGCACAAGTCTTTTCAAGATGAATGACTTAAAGAAACATAAACCAATTCTTCATGCAATGAGCTGTGCAATAAAAATGAACAACAGTTCTTTTTGCTTGTTTAAGTGTTGTGAGAGAAACGACAGTCATCTCACGGAGGATTCCCGATGCAGAATTGTTTAGGCACGATTCCAGCAGATGTTTGTACATCTCCCGCTGCTCGTCTCTCGCTCTTGGATATAAACATGTCACAGTGGCACCAAACACTTAGCAAGAAAAGAGATATAGGGTAAGATGATGTTATTCTAGAATAGGGAGGTAAAGTTAAGGAACTGTTGAACTTGAGATCTCACCGCTTGTGTGTGTGTGTGTGTGTGTGAGTGAGTGAGTGAGTGAGTTTGGCCTCAGGTCAGAGGCCTTGGACCTCCAGCACCTGTAGCATTCTACAGGATTATCAGGATTACGCCAGAGCTGCCATGTCAATCAGAGTTTGAGCTGAAGCACACAAATGCAGTTCACTAATCCCTTTATCTCATCTACCACACGGTGTGTATGTGTGTGAGATGACTGTATCTGCACTTCCTGCATGCACTGGTGTCTGTGAAACACATTTGCTTCCTGTCAGGACAACCCCTCCACAAATAAAAAGTGACAAAACAAACACTAACATCTGTCATAAACATGAACATAACAGATACAAAATTGAAATACTATTCATACGTGCTGTTTCTTTGCAATTAATCGTGAAATTGACAAGCAGTTTCTGAGTGAAAATTGTTTATACATCAGTTTTTTTTTGTGTGTGTTACATTTACAGTGAAGTGAGGACTGTGAGATCAATTGAATGACAGCAATCATTTCTAGGAAAGGTGTACAAGATCAAGACTGATGTCAAATGCTTGATTCTGGTCAGTAAATCTATTTAAAATGCAAATTCAACATGGACCAGCAATTCTGGCTTTGTTTCAAGATCCATAATTTACACTGAACGTGGCAACCCAACACAGAGATAAGTTTTTATTAAACAAAATGTCTTTAAAATCAAACATTCAAATGTATTAATTTTTACAAAGAACTAAAACAGAAAATGTGAAAAAAAAAAAAAATTATACTGTCAATAATAAAGGTTCCAAAATGGGTTTTTACAGTGATGTCATATAGAAGAACCTTTACTTTGAACAGTTCTTACAAGACTAAAGGTGCGTTATTGGTATCTATGGTTCCATGAAGAACCTTTAACATCCTCGGAAACTTTCCATTGGACAAAAGGTTCATTTGGTTATTAAAATGTTCTTCACAATATGGAGAAAGAAAAAAAAACTGTTCACTGAAAGGTTCTTTGAGGAACATAGAATTGCTCTTCTATGACATTACTGAGGGAAAAAAACTGAAACCTTCATTTTTTAAAAGTGAATTTAATGTTCTTTTACCTGCATCATTTTGTTCATGTTTTTTGAGGATGTTTGGGTGTCAAATTGTTTGTGTTGTCTTGTTGGCACAGATTCAACCAAATGCCTTAATACTCCAAGTTTGATTGGACATCTAGTAATAAAATATATGGGGAATGTTTTCTCCATCATTATAAAAGTTGATAAGCCTTTTTGTTTTGCCATTAAAACTATGCTGGAACATGTTAGTTTAATTCTACTTTCACATTTAGCATTGTTTTTCCCTGCTGTCCATGACCCTGATATGTCATATCGTTACATTTTCAATGTGCTAAAAATTCCATTACGTGTTGAGGAGTTTGACAAAGTGGAAAAATGCACAAAAGGACATAGAGTGAGAGACAAAGGAAAAAAGTCATATATTCTGTGCTAGCGGTTTGTTCTTTGTGAGCACCTCCTTTTGATTTGATTGGCACTTCAAAGTAACTCTGTGACTAGAAGGGAGGGACACCGTGGTGGGAACAAAAGACACCTGAGGGGTGGGAGTGCAGAGATCTAGACCATAGACTGCTCCAGCATCCGGGAGAGCATATGGGCAGATCAGTTCAGTCCGTTATGCTTCATGATGCATAGACACACACACACACCAGCCGCCTGTGTGTTTTCAGAGAGATTTGGGAGCTGTTCAGTTGACACATCAAAGGACTGGTGGTCTTGTTCATCTCCCTCAATGGAATATCTGTAACTGTACCATGTTAACATGTGCTCCTCTGATCTGTCACATACTAAAACCATTTCTACACCATTTGCAATGCTCTTCTATCAAACACTGATAGGCCAAAACACTGCATCCATAACATTGTCTAACTGCCTGTAAGTCTAGCATGATAATGTAATAAATAATGTATAACATAAATAATGTACTTAATTGTTCCCACCCTTTTTGACCATTGAATTTCCATGACTTTTCCATTGTCATTCCGTGCCTTTACATTCATTTGCGATTACGTTTTTTTTAAAATCATTAAAATTCAAATTTGAACTTCACAAATCATTCTGAATGATTCACAAAACAAATCAGACATCCTTTTGCTGTTAATTTGTACAAGTTTCAGTGGATATCCTTTGATATTTGATCTATAGCTTTCTCATGTCCTGTCTTGATAATTTTCCATCATTATCATAATGTGTCTCTGACAACATCTGATCCATTTTACATGTTTAATTTACCCATTTATATCAGTAAGTTCTTACAGCATTATGAGTGACTCAGATAACAGATGACAGCAAAGCAGTCTGTGCCCTCATTAGCTGCCATCTTCAGCAGGAGCACAAACAGCACAACAGGAAGAGCAGATTCCAGTGACGCTAATGACAGGCTCATTAACTATGCAGAAAAGCAGATCAACGCACTGCTCAGGGTCCTTAAGTCACGCTCCAGAGTAATTTGCTCAGGCTAAGACTGTTTTAAATGTCTATAAATTCCCACCAGCCTGCTGAACTTCTGTCTTATCTTCTTCTCTGAGGTCCAAGTCCGCTTGGATTTCAGGGCATTATCCTTTAGAGACAGATTTATCCAGCTATTTTGTCCTTATGTTGCCACTGGCAAATGTTATAAAGCAAAAGGCCACTTAATCATTTGAGCTTAAAGGCTCTTCAGCAGGATTGTGTGTTCAGTGTCTCTGACCTCTGACTTCTGCCCTGGTTCTCTTTCTCAGAGACTCTACGACGACTTTATCAGCCCTGATGATCCACATCTTCATGAACTCTATAATGCAAAACAATAATACCACAGACAGACAGACAGACAGACAGACAGACAGACAGACAGACAGACAGATAGATAGATAGATAGATAGATAGATAGATAGATAGATAGATAGATAGATAGATAGATAGATAGATAGATAGATAGATAGATAGATAGATAGATAGATAGATAGACAGATAGATAGATAGATATTAAATCTACAGAAATGAATAGGATTTTTTTTCAGTCAACTTCAGGTTTATAATGGACCACAATCAGTCTCAATAACTGCTGTGAAGAAGTCCAGATGTAATTCATCTACTTCATGTGACAGGGTTGATTTAGCGACTGAGGCTAAATACAGAACCCAAAGGCGTCTCAAAACTGATATTTTTATGCACTTTAGGGTTGCAAGTAAACATTATTTTATCAAAGCATGTATATTTAAAGAGCCTGTCTGGATAGCTTGATATTATTTGTTTAACGTCATATTTTCCAAATAAGGGAAAAATTAACATGGTATCCAACTGTGGGGATCATATTAAAAACATTATTTCTGTAAAGCTCCCTTGAAATTAAATGTCATTTGCTTCAATAATGAGGGTTAATGACCAGTTCCTCTATACAGAAAATGCCATTGAAATGGTGTAGTTTAAAACACAGAAACTGATCAGTGATCTCATCCAACTCTTAATGCTGTACAGATCTTACAGCATTCAAACAAAGCCCTAAATATACTTTTAACTTTGAGGTGTTTTCAAAACTTTCAAACTATTCTTTGCCAAGCCAACAGTATAGTTTGTCTTGGCACAGCTTACTTTTCTAGTTTTCATTGGTTGTTTTACAACTGTTCTCTGTTCGCTGAGACTGTGATGAATTCTGAGATGAGTTTGACCAATTTGGAAATGTTGTTGAGAAATAGCTCTGCAAAAGTTGTGCCAAACTGCTCCAGGAAACTGATCAGGATGTAGAGCATAATTTTGAAGTTGAACAGCCTGTCTGCAGAAGACGTTCCCTGCCAGGAAATTAGGCATCTGGGTGAAAGATACTGAGGGGCCGGGGTGAAGGGGTTGGGGGAAGGGGGCCCTAAATGGTCCCCATTATACAAGCTAAATTTTCATACCTATAGAGAACTGGTGAAATGTTCAAATGCAAAATAGTGTGAAGAGTTTCCGGTGAGTTCCCTCACAGTCATGTCTCACCAACAGCAATTATTAGAGCAGAATAATATTGTTCCAAAATAATCAGTGTTAAAGTCTGGCATCAGAATCACAGTACAATTCTAATTCCGATGAGTATGGCTGATTGCATTAATTGTTCAAACTCTTCTAGGATTTTCTACTGCAAGTCAGGTAAATTATGTTATGCTTGTTTGGAATTGAATTGAAATGAATTCATGAAGCCATGTTCCAACCTTCATGTTCCAAAAGCATGTGGTTTTCTTTTCTATAGTCGATCTTCTTGCAGTTTTTGTGGTGGAGGATTTTTTTCAAACTGAAGACCACCTTTAAAGGGATAGTTTACCCAAAAATAAAAAAATACCCCGTGATTTACTCACCCTCAAGCCATCCTAGGTATATATGACTTACAAAACAGCTGGAGATTACGGTTTATAAAGTTTTAAATATGAATATTTTTCTTACACAAACGCATCGCTTTGCTTCAGAAGGCCTTTATCAACCCCCCGGGAGCTGTGTGGAGTACTTTTTATGATTGATGGATGGATGCACTTTTTTGGACTTCAAAATCTCAAAACCCCCATTCACTGCCATTATAAAGCTTGGAAGACGACAATTTTTAATATACCTCTGATTGAATTCATCTGAAAGAAGAAAGTCAGATACATCTAGGATGGCTTGAGGGTGAGTAAATCATGGGGTAATTTTTATTTTTGGGTGAACTATCCCATTAACTTCACCAGAGGCCAAGTCTATTGTTCTCTTTGATCTGGACCAATAAGAGAAACCTGTGAGGTCCCTCGCCCAAAGTATTCAGCCATCCCCAGCCAAAACATGATGAAAGGGGGGCTGAGGGACACATACAGATACTTAAAACCTCTCTTCATCTAGGACCATCAAATATAGACATCTGTTTAAAGACATCTGCCATCGTTTCCATTGCAAACATGATATTAGACTCAGTTTGCGTGCTCTCTTTAGCATTTACCCCTGCTGACATATCATACCCAAAAGTTTGTGACCATCGGTGAACCGTATTTCCCCTCAGGCCGGAAAGAGAGAGAAATGATAAGAGGCTTCCTTAAATTACAGACTGAAGTCTCATCTAAATGGAGTTCAACCAGAGGCTGAGGGAAACAAGGTCATCCATTAAAGCAACACAATTAAAGCCACAGCCTGCATTCTTCATGACAAATTTTAGTATGAATAAAGCCAGATTATTACTAGCATTCAAGAGCCTTCCAGCAGGAGAGCTTTCATCTTGAGGTTTTTAAAAAGACGATTTGAGTAGGTACAGCAGAGCTGGGTTATTGTAATAAGTAATATTTCTGGAATACTATAGAGCTGAAGGATTCAGTCCAAACATCACCTGGAGTCAACAATGACCTTTTCAACTGTAAACAGAAGAGAGAAACAAACAGGTCTCTAAAATGCAAAAAATAAAAAATAAATAAAATGTTGATGATATCAAATGTATACATTGTCACACATGGTTTGGACATTTCTATGATTTAATTCATTGTTAACTTTACACCAATTCACAACACTCTGCAGTTCAGGGTTGCCAAGTCTCTTCAAAATTGGGCTACTTTCAAACTGTTGTCATGGGTTGATTTATTTATTTATTTTTTCTGTGGGTTAAAGGTTTGACAAATTACATAAATTGTATTTGATCTAAATGTGTAGGCCATATTCAAATATTTACTCATTTAATGTTCTACCAATGATAAAACTGTGCTAGATACGTTTTCTTTAGGAGGAAGACTGAGCTCCTGTGAGCTCCTTTATATAAACAGACTTTGCTTATCATTACATCTATATAGTGACTTTTAAGTTGAATTTATGTATTACGATTAACAATGACTGTAAAATACGTTAGATTTTTTTGAACATGGGAATGGCATATTTTGAGTTTTGACATATCGTCACACGTTTTGATTGGCCACAGGGCTAGTTTTGTTTGAAGACCTGGCAACCTGGCTTGCTCTAATTGGTTGACATGGATGCAGAAAAAAGTATAAGATTTCATAAGACTTAAGAATAGCACAAATATTTTTAAAAATCTTTGGCTGGCTTTTTGTTCTTTTTGGAGTTTGACAGTCACTGGTGAATGTAGGCTTTCATTTTATGAAAAAGTGCTGTCTAAATGTCTTCATAGGCAGTACCTATCCATCTTCACTGAAAAGTGTGGCCAGGATATGCTTCAGAAATCCATCTTTTGTCTACCATAGAAGATAAAAACAATAATATGGGTTTCACTGAGGGTAAGTGAATGATCATTTTTTAGGACTATACCTTTAAAATACAGATCTAAGAAAGATCCACATACACTGGAAAACCTATTGAATCACTTCATCCATCTATCGTTCATCTAATCAAGCATGATCCGAACACCTCTTTAATCTGTCAAGCCAAAAGCAGAGCAGATGTCTGGCACCCATCATTGGTACTGTGGTCAATCTGGTCTCAAACTGTCTTATGTAGTTTAATGAATAGCCTCAGTTAATGTCGTCATTAAACAACCAAACAAAGAGGGCTTTACTTTGGTTTTCATTTGCTCTACTCTGTGTCAACATGACGGTAATGTTTTCTCCTGAGAAGCTGCTCTATGTCACTGTTTTACACTTACAAACCGCACACACACTGCCGTACACCTTCGGTCATTCCTCTTCAGGTGTGTGTTACGGTGTGCACTAGACGCTGCCAATTTAAGAAGATGTTAAGCTGCATGGGTGGGCCTTGCCTGAGGATAGTACCTGTCACCTACAGACTGACTTTGGCAGCCCCAGACTGTTTTAAATTGCTTCTCAGGAGGCCTAAGTGACAACAGTGTTAAATGTCTGAAATAGATAAATATAGACGTAAAGATAATATCTCTGTTTGTCTGAGAATTCAAATTCAGTGATTCATTTGACTGCAGGCATGCAGTAGTATTTTGGTAAACATTTTGTGCCATGAGTTGTAACCATAAGGAACTTTTTCTTTCTGATCTGACCCTTAAAGATAGATTACCCAAAAATAAAAATAGTGTTACTTACCCTCAAACCTATATGATTTTCTTCTTCAATGAACACAAAACAAGATATTTTGAAGAATGTCCCAGCTGCACTTTTCTATACATTTAAAGTGGAAGTTAATTTTTAATTCCAAGCTTCAAAAGAACAATAATATACCGCAATGGCTACATAAACTAATCGAATGAATATGATAACTGATTAATCGCATTTGCTGCATGCTGTATATGGAAAACAATGCATATCTAAGGACAAAACACATGTGGAAAATAGCGAGGAACACAGAATGAACTGCTGCGAAAAAAGTGCACCAGCTTGTCCTGTAGGCCTACATGTGAATGCTTTATATTCAGCCCGATCTCACAGCAATTCGTACATATTTTACGAGGTGACTAATTCGTACGACCTCAATTGTACAAATTCATACATTTTTGCTAAATCGTAGGTATTTTACGAGTTGCCAATTCATATAAATTTGTACGAATGACCTACAACTACCCTTCACTGGGGTTTAGATAAATCGTACAAATTCGTACAAATTAGCCACCTCGTAAAATGCGTACGAATTGGTCGTGAGATAGCATTGTTTATATTATGAGCTTCAAATGAATGAATTAGTATATAATTTAATGCATCTTGCCCTATCAGGTGCTCTCACAGATGTGTCATGCAATGCATTACAGATTTTTTTTTTTGACACTCTCATAGCAATTTTTAACTATTGTAAGTTTTGGAGAATTGCCGGCTAATTAGTATGAATTCATATGATCTCATTTGTACATTTTTGTATGAACTGCTTACACCCCATTGACGGCTAATTTTAAGGGTCGATCTTTCTTTTTTCTAAAAATCATATTATTGTTTGATTCACATCATTCCAATTAATAAAAAATTGCCACCTCATAAAACAGTTACATTTTCCTGTGAGCTTGAGTCATCAGTGCATTACTTACATTTTAAGGTTATATAAATGTAGCGCCACAGTAGTATTTCAATTTTGCAAAATGACAGCAATCAAGTCTTTACAGATTGCACTAAATTAGTGCAAAAGAAGGGTGGTGCAATAATTCTGACTAAAATTTACATTTTGCTACATTAAATATACTTTTTGTTGAACGTTAAATGTGGGTTAAAATGCTACATGTAACAAAAGTAATTGCATTTTTATGAGAGCAATAACTGTACAGGCATTATTGGGGTATAAATGTAATATCCAGATGGGCAAACAAGTCTTTTGTTTTTCTTTATTATAGTGTACATGCATGTTTATATTTTAGCCCCTGTCTTTGCACATAATTATGTTTACACAGATACAGTACATGTGCTATATTTTCACAGCCTTCAATTTTCACATTGTTTGGACAACAACATTTGGCCATTTTATATTTGATTATCAATTAAGCAAATACCTTATTATCAAATTAGTAGATTAAAAACTGATTAGCATTAGTTGCAACGAGCGGCATGAGTATCCTTATTATAATCTGCTGCAGCTCTTGGACATAATTTTCAGTCTCATATTTTGAATTTCCAATCCATAGTTCCATAAGTTTCTGTTGCCGAATTTTGCATATTCACCTCCTGAAATATTGCATGCTCATTACAAGCAAAATATACATCTAGAGAGACGCCAGTTTATCGCCACTGGCTTATCAGGTCCATCGTCCTGCCCTGCATTTAACGTCTCAAAGCTGTGGAGATAGCCATCATTTTCTGTCACCCAATCCATCTAAAAATAACCTTTCTAGTTCTAGACTTGCAAATTCTTAACGCTTCTAATTTCAGAGCATTTTCATTAGCCAAGGTTTGAGGGGGATAGTCATGACTCCAGCACCCTTCAAAGATTGGTCTCTGCACTTCTCCAGTCTGGAAGAGCATTTTAATCCTAGTACTCTTGTTTAAAGGCATGTGCCATGCACAGACAGGTTAGTAATAACAGTGCTTTTGGCCTCTAACATTATATGCTTTAGAAGTCAGTCTATGAAGCAATGCACTGCTAATGAAGTTCTTAATTAGCAGATAGAGGCGCAGCTTCAAACACAACTCCTTCTCAATAGATGGTAAAATGACACTCTTTGTGAAGAAGTCTGATCACACACGTTGTGTATGAACTTCCCCTGCAGACGGAGGGAGGGTCCAGCTACAGGTCACAACCTGGACTTGATACCGCTAACATCAACTGTGCCTGTTAGCCCAGGTTAGCTTTGTTCTTAATCAATGCTAACAGAATGAAAAGGGTATCAGATAACAACATTTACATTTTAAAAAGCCACATTATAAAGGGAAGTGGTGATTTAAGTGGTGTGTAAATACAAGGATTAAAGACTTTAATCTTTAATCTAGGAAAATTTAGGATCATTACCCCCACTTGTGCTTAACTGTATTGAAGGTCCACTTGCAGTATACTTCAACTGTACTTGCAGATAATATATTAATGAAATAAAGGACACTTTCATGACACCCTTAAGTACACTTTAAAAAAAAATTGCACTTTGTAATAATGCCAACTTAAATTTTTACTTTAAATTGCATTTTATTTTAATTTAATTATTAAATTACATTAAAGATGTACTTATATCCTATTTAAGTGGGTCAGAAAAGCACTCTGAAGTTATTGTATTTGATATCAATTTTAACTTTTTTGTGTAGTATATTATTTCTGTAATAAGTTTAAAAGCGTGCTAAAGTGTACATCTTTTTCACAAGGGTCAGTATTGTACCTACCTGGTCTCATGGCATAAAAGTACCTGGATGCACTTTTTAGCGAGACGCGAAATACGTACCAATAAGTACACTGTAAAAAGTGCTAAGTTGACTTAACTAAAAAAAATTGAGGAAACCCATTGCCTTAAAATTAAGTAAATATTTTTTTTTTTAAGTTGACAATTCACTTAACTTATTTTAATTATCATTTACTTAAAAATTTTAAGGCAACGGGTTTCCTCAATTTTTTTAAGTTAAGTCAACTTATCACTTATCACTGCAGTTTCCAGAAGAAATCAACACTAGAGGCACACTACACAAATTTACAGAGTTTCGATTAATAAAGCATAATTTTCGCACAATTACTTGAAGAATATCATGTTGTGACTTCAAAACAATATTAATATGCTGGGAGATTTGAGCTGAGGAGCTCCGGTTCGACAAAACAGTTCAAATCTGCATGTAAGAAAGTCAAAATAGCATGGTTGCATCAACAAATGCATTTTTATATCAGTTTTGCATTTGTCAGCACTATCGGGTAGGTTTAGGGTTGGGTTTGGTGTAGGGCATATTTCCAACACGATAGAGCATTAATTTCTAGCGACGGTCCCCGGATATTTGAATTCTGAACCGCTGCAATACATAGGCTACCTGAAGCAATGTAATATAAACGTGCCAGGGTTTACGTATTGAACCATGTTTTAGCACCTCTCAGTGGACATTTCTCTTTGAAACTGTGGCGAAACATGCAGTAAGGTACGTAAAAACGCCCTCGCTAAAAAGTGCACCCAGGTACGTTTATGCACGTTAATGAGACCAGGTTGTATTGTACACAGTAAATGCTAAACGTCTGTTTTTAATCAAATAAAATCCATCAATAAGAAAAAGATTTCTACATGACAGTGAAAACAGCAAATGTTTGCAAGGACAGGTATGTAAAAAAACACCCTCTGCATTAATCAACTGAAGAGGAAATACCAGCATATCAATTTGGTTGCTAGCAGACTTGCTAGTTACATCATCTTCTTAAAGTCAGGAACACCTTTGTGGTCAGACGTCGGCAATATCAAGCAGAAATATAATAATAAAAATATGTTTAATTTATATAGCGCCTTTCCCAAGCTCAAGGACGCTGTACAAAAGCAGAAACACAATAGACAGTCGATTCACATAATCGTAACAGTCCTTTCACAATCAGTTAATTAATATCCTACATGCAAGTTCAAATGGAAAGCAGAACATTTTAGTACGATCAACAGCAAAGGTCAGGGGTACTAAAGGTCGTGAACTTTGAGGAAACAGCTTTATTAGCTTAGTAACAGTTGTACTTTGAGATGATCACTAGTCATCAGAGAGCAAAGTCAAAGAAAGACACAACAATAACTTAATTTTAAGGTTAGTATTTTTCATGGATTTATTTGTAAATCACAAAGTAAACACACAGCACCATCCTTGCACTAATGAAATTATAATTGTGTTGTTTTCATAAGCTTCATGTTTTCAGTAATATCTTCACTATGCCTTTTCCCCTTTGACCTCTTCCCCTCTTACATTCCTGTCTCTTCTCAGTTTGACAAGAGATGAAAAAGTGAGCTTCGGAAGGAAATTCAGAGGCAGGGGTCTTTTTGGGGAATGTACATGCTTGGGAGTCCCTTTCATTTTGATTTAAGACAGTCAGGAGAGCATCCAAAACGGCTTGTTTGCTGGTGCATGGTTCCTGCACAGGTCTGGCAGCACTAAAAGATTCGTCAATGCTCAGATGTGATTAACATTTGACTCCAGACTAATAAAAACGAATGACAGAGTTGGGGTCAGAGGGTTGAGATCAAGGCTCATAGGATGTCCTCTCAATTTCCAGCTATCCAGATTAATGGGGCCCCTGTGGTAGGAGCAGCGAGTGGCTATTTTTCAGTATCACTTACTCAGTGAGGCCTCTGAACCCTTAGGCCTCAGTACACTGCCCACCTGTTGCCCCATTAACTACTAATGGACTGCACAACCGCCAGTTTGCAGAGGAGGGGTGACACAAGGCTGAGTTAGTTTTGTAGTTTCTTTGAAAAGCTTTGATTGTTCTATTTGTAGTTGACAAATAACTTGACAAATGTCCATGAACCTTCTTCAACAATGAGATTTTAGGTTAAAATGTAAATGAGTTTTATTTGGAAAGTGCATTTTTAGGTGCTTTAACTATGTTTAATATGGTTTTCACAATTATAATAATCTTTTAGTTGTTTTACAGTTCACTCAGGTAATCCTGCAGTGTGACCAATGAATTATTAAAAGTACAAATATGTTGTTTCTAAATTTGAGATGTCATTAAAAATGTATGATAATTTTAAAAGATTTTTCCCATAAACTAAAGAGTAACATCTCACAATTATGTGCTTAAACAAGAACAATAAACCAGATTTGTAGTTTTGTGGCTTCTATTGTCCAAAATGGTAACACTTAACAATAAGGTTTCATTTGTTAACATTAGTTAACTACAGTAATTAACGTAAACTGGTTATGGAAAACACTTCTAAAGCATTTATTAAGCTTAATGTTAATTTCAACATTTATATATAGCATTTCTTTAAAACTACACTTAAAGCTTTACGAAAATTAATCATGGTTTTAGCTACTACAAATAAAACCAAAAAACCTTGCTTACTATAGTTTAACCATGGTAACCACAAATTAAGCATGGTTTTTCAAACACTGGTTATACAAATGTTAGGGAAGACACACAATATAGGCCTATAAAAAAATACACATGGCTCTTTGCATTACTTTGTAACTGGTTCATGGTATAATGCAGAGGAAATTTGGTAGGGTGACCACACGGGCCATTTTTACAGGACACGTTTTTGCCAGGATTTCTATATTGTCTAAAATATCCAGGTTTTGGCTGTTTACACTGTGCAGATCGATCGTTGTATGACATTCACGAGAGCAAGAGCAAACCAGACGGCTCTTCATGCATTCAAATCACTCTCGCGGTACTTTGGTGTCATACTATGATCTGTGTGCAGCGACGCTTCAAGTTGAACGAACAAACACACCTTACATGTGCGCGTATTTGCATCGCTTTGATTGTTCTCTGTAGATCTCACCTTCTCACGTGCCATGATTGGTCGATTATGTACAATACCTGCATGTTACTGGTCAAACTACTTCTGGAAACAGACTCGCGAATTAAGCTTTGCAATGTTCACTCGACCTTCGGTGCTAAAACATTGATGTGCGAGTGAGTGTCCTGAGCACATTAAGTAGCCTAATTCCAATAAATAGACTTAAAAGTTAAAAAGATCCAAGACTAAATGTCTAAATAAAAAGTGAATCGACGCATTTTGCCAATTCACTGTAAAGAAAGGACTCAGAAACATTATTCATTCGCAAATTAATGGTAGGCTATCACTGGTTCAGGGGCCCGTTTCAATAAGGAGGTTCAACCAACTCTGAGTTTAAACTTGAACTCAGAGTTGACTTACTCTGAGATGGGAAACTCTGAGTTTTCGGTTACAGAACAGCTGAACTGAGTTAGTTTACTCAACTCTAAGTAGGTTGACTCTGAGTTAAGCGCGTGCACCACGACTATGCAAAGTCATGATCAGTGGAGCGTCGAAATTACGATTCACCATGGCAACAGCTCCCGCCAAAAAGACGTCAGCACATGTACTTATGTCAATGTGTAACTTTAATTCTTAATAACTGTCAATATCAGAGGTGAAAACTGTAAATTATTGAACTAATATTCATTTCAATGGTATCCCATGGCCACACAAAAAAAAAAAAAGGAACAAAAAGAAACAAGAACGTGGCAGTAGTTGTAAAAATGAAGTATAAAAACACAATTCAATCAAGGTAAAACTTTAAGCATGAAAGTTTCATGGGTGTGGGCTAAATTACTTTACAAACACATTAAATACCATTCAATGTCTATTTCAATGCGCTGCAGCTTTTTCCACATAGTCTTAACACTCTTTTCACGTAATTAAATATTCTCTAATCCAACCTGTTACATTTCTCAATTAATAAAATTAACTACTGACTTGTCGACAGCAAGAAGGCAGAGGGAGAACCTGCACCAGCACCACTGACAGATGAAGAGGAGATGGTCAAGTATTGGAAGATTTCTAAAATCCAAAAGTAAAAAGAATAACTTTTGCTTTTGTATTAGGAAATAAAGATGACCAAAAATTTTTGAATAATTTGTTTATTTAACAGCTGTGGTGGTGGTTACGGCTCGTACTACCCCTCCATCTGGCATCCTTCCATTCTATACAGTAATCAGATTCATTTTCAGAAGGTGAGACGGTGGAGATATGCTTGTCAACAATGCATCCAACCACACTGGAGATCCTGAAGGAAATTCTGATTATTGGATTACTTCCAGACGTCATAGAAAGATGTTATCAAGTGAACATCATTTATCAGATTAGCCTCATTTAAACCGATTTTTACACCACTGATTTACAGTCCTGTGAAACCCCTCTTTGACGGATTTGTGCCCAGGAAAAAATTCTCAGAATGAGTGTGAGAGGGATGCACACTTTCCTTAAAATCTGCATACAGAGGACTTATAATGTGCTCTGCATCTCCGATGTTTTAAAGTGCATTTCTTATCTTCTAATGGGGTAAGAAATTAAAAATATCCTTGTTTCTGTTTGCATTAAGATTATTTTTCTTACCCTATGGCGGACAATTTTACTTGTTTTATGTAATATGCACTTAAAAGGAAAATCCCCCAGGAAACAAGACTAAATATAGACCATTTTTCATATATAAAATGCATATTAAGAATTTTTAGATATTTGTACTTGAAATAAGACAAAAATACTCAGTAAGAAAAGCAATTTTGCAGCGTGAATGAATGAATAAGGTATTTAAACTTCCCTAACACTTTAAAAAGGGGGAGGAGACGGAAAGAAACTCCGGGTTTAAGTTAACTGTTACCGAAGAAAACCTGCTCCCGACCAGGGGTGTATGGTTAACTTACCGTCAGATAAACCCTGCACGTTCGGTTGATTAACCCCAAACCTTGCTTACTCGAGGTATGTGGTTCCAAAAACGCGTCCGGGAGTAAGTTTATTCAACTCAGAGTATGTTCCTGGTTAAGACTCAAGACATTCTCAACAGAGCGACGAATCGACGAGTCACTATGGAAACGGACGCTAAGAATAAGTGCACCATACTGCTTCTTTCTTCTTCTTCTGTTCAAAGGTCATGTAGGCTTTATAAATTATATTGTTTGTTTGATGCTAATTATATATTAAGTCATATCAGATATGTATTTTTATTATAGAAATACATTATAGAAAATGCCGATCCATGTGTGAGATGATAATATAAAATGTTATAAATATATATATATATATATATATATATATATATTCAATTAAACATTACCTTGTCATAATAGTGTTTTATAATTTATACAGATAACTGTTATATATGCCAATAAAATATAATAACCATATTAGAGCAATATATAGGCTGACCTTATTTATAACTTATATTAGTGCTTTATCATTAAAATAGCATACAACTATATATATATATATATATATATATATATATATATATATATAGTAGGCTATATACATAACTGTATTGTAATAATATATAATATTGTGCGCTATCTGTCACGCCCACTGAAGGCTCGTCAGTAGATCATACATGCTCTGATAGCGCTGAAGTGAACTAACCCTGGAACATAACAGAAAATAGAAATTGATTTTGATGATTTTTTAGTTCAAGGGATACCATGAAACTGGAGTAGGGAGGTCAAGAAACAGGAGAAGAAGGAACGTCGCAGACGGGCTCAAGAGAGAGCGGAGGATCAAAAGATCATCTTCAAGATGAAGGCAATTCTGAGGTTGATGAGGAAGCAAGAATCAACAAATAAAAGAATAATGAAACTGATAAGAGAGATGATTGAATTGTGTGATTTTTCAGCTGAATTACAAAGATTGACAAATGATTTAGGAGAGTGAAACTCCAGACTCCTGTTATAAAAGTATAAGTGTTGAAAGCTGTGTAAAAGTGTATCCTATGTTGAGATCACATGATAGCTTTGTGGATCTAACTGCTGTATAGTTGCTTTGCTTATTTTGTAACGAAACGGTTAAAAACAAGGGGATGCACTTTGCAACTCGAATGCAAAATGGAACTTCTATGTAGCCGTGGCATAAAATGCTCTTGACACCTGCTAGAGGTGTTCTATTGTGGTTTAAGCATATGTGCTCATGTATAGCTTATGTTTTGAAAGGTGTTACAATTTTTCCTATAGTTTAAAATAGAAGCAGACACGCTTGTTATCTAGAGTTGTTATAATTTTTCCTTTTGAACTTTTGACACTGACTTGTGCAGCCTCTGTGACAAAGGTCATACTTCCTGTCTTAAAGGGAGGAGGCAGTCACAAGCATTGGCAGAAGATGGAAGAGTTCTGGGAGGTTTTAATGAGATTAATGCAAATGATATGCAAAGACTATGTAAATGCTTGTTAGACTATTTGTCGAGGCCGACATTTTGTGGTGAAGACTATTCTGTTATTTGCTTATGAGTTATTGTTTTTTAATAAAACGAAACCAGTGTTTTGGTGATTCGTAAAATTTTTAAAACAAGTCTCTGAGTGATTAATTAATAGTAACTAATTTATTTATTTGTGTGGGTCCTAACGCCCCAGTATAGTGACGGGGACACTATACTGTAAAAAAGCACCGTCTTTCGGATGAGACGTTAAACCGAGGTCCTGACTCTCTGTGGTCATTAAAAATCCCATGACACTCATCGTAAAGAGTAGGGGTGTAACCCCGGTGTCCTGGCCAAATTCCCTCCGCTGGCCCTTGTCAATCATGGCTTCCCAATAATCCCCACCCACTTGATTGGCTCTATGACACTCTCTCCTCTCCACCTGTAGCTGGTGTGCGGTGAGTGCACTGGCGCCGTTGTCCTGTGGATGCTGTTGCATCATCCAGGTGGATGCTGCACACTGGATGCCCCCACATGATTGTAAAGTGCTTTGGGTGTATTGCAATACACAATAAAGCGCTATATAAATGCCTCATTCATTCATTCAAGTAGTTATCTGAACCTGAACACAACCTCATCGAGCTCAAAGTGGTCCGAACGTGACCGAGCCAGAACGGTCACCGGGGGAAATTACTTGAAACTTCTAACAACATCTATCCAGACAAGAGGTAATTATGCACTCGTTGATTGTGGGCTATTTATGGATGATGAAGATGTAAATTATGAGTTTTAGACATTTATACTGGTATAGAAACGCAACAGTCTACATGTCTTAAATGTTGCTGTGCTACATTGTGTTTGGATCAACCTGATCTCACAGAATTCCGTGTAATGTTCACGGACTTAATTAACCCCGAATCTGTGGAGGCATCACGGAATCGCCGAAAATTCCGTGATGTGCTCACAGAAGGCATCAGCCGTGGTCCATGCACGGATTCACTGGTTCAACACCAGCGCTGCATCGGACCACGTAAAAAGAGTGACTCCGATGCAGTTATACTTTCACTGGAGTACCTGACCCCACCCCTACCCTAAACCTACCCAGTTCTGAACGATGACGATAATTATCGCGTCGGCATATTGAAAGTGTTGAACCAGTGGATCCGTGCGTGGAGCACGGCTGATGCCTGTCACTGACTTACATTGGTACCACTTCTGTGAGCCCATCACGGATTTTTTTCTGTGAGCCCATCACGGAATTTTCGGCGATTCCGTGATGCCACCACAGATTCGGAGGTTAATTAAGTCCGTGAACATTACACGGAATTCTGTGAGATCATGTTGGTTTGGATTGACCCTCCTTGGATTTACCCTTGTTGGATTAAAGATTTATGATATGTAACCTTTCATCTTCATCGTGCGCTCTTTAACACAGCATAGCTGTGACACTTACAGACTTACTGTGTAGGTAGAGTCTGAGTGAGAAGCATTTAGGTTCAAACTTGTGAAGGACGTATTTTAAAATAATGGAACATTTGAATTGCTGCTTGTGCAAAACCTGGGTCAGGATGTTTTTACCAAGTAGGACACATTTCTAGAACTTATTTGAACATTTAGGGAGGACATTTTTAAATTTCTCTTTAAAATTTGTTGAGTATTGTTGATGCATAACTCATTTAAGGATTAGTGTGGCCAAAATAATGTATATTTATGGTTTATTTGGTTAATTATTAGCTCAAATGTGGCTGTGCAGTGGCCTGCCAAAATGCCACCATTCCATGCAGCATGTGGGCCACATGAGGAATGTGGGGAAGACCAGCCTTCCTGCGGCTTGCTTGTGGCCCACATTTTGCAAACAGGAGTGCCATCATTCTTCACAATATTTGGGCTGGAACAAGGTGTTGGATTTGGGCCAGAATTAAAATCAATGTGGCCCAGATTTGGGCCAGTTCTGCTTTATTTGGTTTATTCATGGCTGAAATTGGGCCTTCCTTTGGCTTACTTGTGGCCTAAATTTGGCAAACAGGAGTGGACTGCCCAAGTGCCATCATTCCACGCAGTATGTGAGCCAGATGAAAGTGTCTGGTGTGGGCCTGATCTGGGCCTCAAGAATTTTGCTATCTGGGCTTTCTGAAATCGATAGTTTCCTCTCAAGATAGTTTGATTGACAGTAGCGTTTCAGCACAGACTGGACTGCCATCTTACCTTAGACCCGCCCTGAGTGAGCTGTCATCAGTCCGCCATTGTTTTGACACCGGAGCAGATGTAGACAAGAATGTCTCCTAAGCGATTGAGGTGTTTTGTTGTTGGATGTAATAATGAATATAGCAGTCGTCATTTACTCCCGACATCTGAGCCGCTGAAGATGCAGTGGATTACATTTGTTTCTGAAGTGAATACGCCGATCCCGATCTGCCTAAGGGTCATTCTATAATTAGGGGTACATTTCAGGTCAACAAAAAAGTGAAGAAATCAGTGTGCTTTTCTGCAAAATAATCTAGTTGTTTCCATAATATACCCCCATATTGTTCTAAATTCATTAGTTGCCAAGCTTAAGCTCAAATTACTTTTTAAATATTTAAATGAAAATAAATATTTGATTCATTGTTTTGTCAACTGTGTTACAGACAAAAGTGGTGTCATAGAAGAAATAAATGAAGTACTACACATATGATAAAACATTTGTTATTGAGTCTATTCACCAGGGGTTTTGAGGTTGTATGTCTAACTGATTTAAAAAATATGAATTTTAAACTGAATAACGGATATTCTTTGGTATACTATCATCAAGGATGGATATTTTTTCAACATAATTCTCCATTACACTGAATCTAGAGTTATTCAACGTCTTTATGTAATACTGTTCACTCTAGAGATGTCCTTTTTATAATTTTTATAAAAATTTTGCCTACAATTAAAGATTTATGACACAAAAATCACACGTAACACAATTGACAGATAAAGTAACACAGTTGACAGAAGTAACACGGTTGACAGGATGCATTAGGAGAAAAAGAGAAACCTTTCTTTAAAATTAAACCTTTTATTTTGACAAGTGTCAGCAACAAGTAATTAATTAACTCTCTTGAAACAATGGAGAAAACAAACAAAAACTTTAAAAAATGCTGTTAATACTACATTAGTCTCATTCACAAAACAATATATAGATAATATTAGTGTTAAGATTAGTTAAATTAATCCCTTAATGTGAATCACATGTTTTTATAAAATAACTATTACTATGTAATTACACTTGTTCATATTTTACCATGTCATTCCTGTGTTATAACAATAGTTAATGTATGTTTTATCAACAATACTCAATATAGGCATAAACTATGACAAGAAACCCAGCCAACATTGTCAACCGTGTTAATCCCTGTCAACTGTGTTACACTTGATGGGTAACACAGTTGACAAGTAACACAGTTGACATTTCTTCCATTTTAGGGCCTTGTGCTAACTGTAGACCTTGAACATGTCCCCACATTACCTTGATCAACTAGTGTTTTTATACATTTTATCTACATTTTGTAAATATAATATCTAAAGTAAGTACACACGACCATGTTGATAACACAGTTGATGAGCAATTCATCTATTCTATGTGTAGACAATAATAATGATTAAAAATTGAAGAGGAGGAGTAGAAACTTACCACACTGTATTTAAAATTCCCACCACTGAAGGTTGTGACATCACATGATTGCTGATTTATAGGGGTTTTGTCAATGGGTAACACAGTTGACAAAGATTTCTCGGACACACACAAAGTTAATAATTTAATAGATATAAACAAGTGAATTAGTTTTTAAAATACATTTGCCTTGTTTTAATGATTATTTTTAACAAATAATGATGAAAATAATATACAAAAACATGTATTGTAGTGTTCATTTGAAAGGCAAAACTTGACTTTTAGCAAATCGGACAGCACAAAAACTGTTATTTCCAGTACAGCATATGCATTTTCTCCTAATTAACTTTTGGAACTGGTTGACTTTTATGCATGAAATAAAGAGGAATGTGCCCAAATATAAAAGTGATCATTGCTTGAAGTGAATATTCAGTAAAAATGATAAATACAACCAATGGACTTGAAATGTACCCTTAATTATAGAATGACCCCTAAATGCGTCTATGTTTGCGCGAATCATTCGTGTTCCACCTCCAGAAGAAGTGAGTATAAGGTTTTTAAATGAATCTTTGCAAATCGCCTTTCCTCATAATGTGCTAGTTAGCAAGTTTCACAACGAATGTGGCTAAAGTAAACAGTCCCTCAGAGAGCAGCTCCAAAGAGAGGGGCGGGGTCAGCAGAGCTCATTTGCATTTAAAGGAAAATGCTACAAAACGGCTGGCTCTGAAAAGAGCTGTTTTTGACAGGGTAAAAAAGTTTTTTACTCTACCATTGAGAAATTTTAACCAAACTATGTTACAGACTTTTCATTAAGACCCTAAAGAATCATATCAACTTGTTGAAAATGGGCATCTGATGACCCCTGGTGGTGGTTAAGGCATACATGTCTCGCACTACCCTTTCATATGGCATCCTTCCATTCCATACAGTAATCAGTTTCATTTTTAGAAGGTGAGATGGTGGGAATATGCATGTCATCAATGCATCCAACCACACTGGAGATCCTGAAGGAAATTCTAATTAGGCTATTAGGTTACTTCAAGAGGTTATCAAGTGCAAGAGGTTGAAAGATGTTATCAAGTGAACTTCATTTAAAAGTGGTACCGCTCGCACTCAAATATGGATATGGATATGGAAAAGTAAAATAAAATAAAATAGAATCCTCTCCTGATGTAAATGTAACTCCCTGCTAATTAATGCAGCCTCCTCATCTACAGGATCCCATTTAAAAAGACATGCCATTTTTTGTCACATTTACAGTGTCTATATGATAAAATGAAAGTAGTGCGGTGAAAAAAATAATCTTGTTTCCATTTGCATTACGATTATTTTTCTTACCCCTCAGGAAACAAGACTAAATATCGTATTTTATTTTGTTTTATATAAAAACTGCATCTTGATTTAAGAATTTTTAGATTTTTGTACTTCAAATAAGGCTAAAATCTCAGCAATGAAAGCATTTTTGCAGCATTAATGAATGAATGAGGTATTTAAACATCGCTTACACTTTATAAAGGGGGAGGAAACCCAAAGAAACTCTGGTTTTACGGAAGAAAACCTGCTCCTGACCAGGGTTCACAGACTTTTGCCGTTTTGTCTTTTATTGGAAGTTTCCCTTTTCTGGGGTTAACAAACTCTGAGTTTACAACAAAACCCGCTTTCTGGAATACACCCCAGATGCAGGTGCCACTGGCAGCTGACGTCATGAATATTTAGAGCTTCACATGAGCGCTCATCGCTGGTTACATGGGTACCTGGTTTCACATGCACACCCTGGGGTTACAGGATGACCACATACTTCAGTTTAGATTAGAACTGGGTGGGTTTAGCTTTAGGACCTCCTGAAGCTGGAAGTAGATCATCGCCTGCAAGTGGGTGGGTGGGAAGCAGGGGGCGCCCTCGTAACCACAATTTGTTAAAGCATATGTGAAATGCTTTATTTAGATCTATTATTTTTTATTGGTCAAGTTACCTCTCATGGTTAAATATATTGCTGTCTATTTAAAACTGAAGAGACAGTTTTACAATATTTTATAATATCTTTTAAAATAACGTATAGTAGCCTATAGGCCTAATATTATTTTCTAGGAGCACCTGCAGCCCAAGAATTATTGATTTATTTACTTTTCTAACATGTTATCCTCAGTAATACAACAGTTTGTTTTGTTTGGTTAATTTGTATATATTTTTTGATAAAAATACATTTTTTTGCAGGCTAAAAGATTGACACTTGACAATGATTGTCACCTGCAGATATATTTGCATATCAGTGAGTTACACATACAAGTTTCAATGCTAATAATGACAGAAAAAAGCAAAACATGAAAAAAAACAAAAAAAACATAAATAAAATTTGTGAAGTCGAGCTACAGAGCCATTGCCTGTTGCCATATCACACTGCTAGCTGATATTAAAATACATACCTCTGTTGACTTGCTACAACACATTTGCAATTTAAGATTAATATTAAAATGTTAATAATAATAATAAACTGAGCATTTTAACTTGATAGTGAAGTCCATGACAATCTGGCAATGTGGCTTAACTACGCAAACAGTGATTAGAGCCAAGCAACTGTGATTAACAGGAATGCTGTATAGATTTCACTAGGTATTGTAGATCTTCTTTCCTGCAATCAACAAGCAATGGAAAGTGAAAAATGGCTTTGATGGCCATCTGATGTGTGCTGCACCAACTTTTTCAATATTTTTCAACCATTTCAGTTTTGTCAACTTTAGGCTGCTGTAGGCCTACATGGTATTGGATTATTGCATCTGTCAAATAACGAACAATATGCTGTTGTGTCATTGTTGTGAATCACAATCATCTTAGCCTTTGTAACATTGTTAAAATGACACCATATTGTTGCCTGTCATCGCCATTTCAATGCCTCTATTTTTATACTAATTGTCTCAGAATATTTCTAATTCTCATCTCTTCATCTAACAAGTTTGATTTCATCTTCCCCATCATAGTGAGTTACACAGCTCATGAACAGTTTAATTGTTTTCTCATATAAAATTATGCAAGTATTTTTGGAAGGACAAATTGAGATGAGTTCACAATGATGTTTTTAGTTACAATTCAAAAGATTAAAAAACTACATATTGGAAATTATTATTCTTATAACAAATGCATTTTTGTTTGTTTGTTTTTGTTTGTTTCACAGCATCTTTTTATTGTAATGTGTGAAAATGTATTGATGTCCAGTTACAACAAGGTTTCCAAAAATGTATGAATATAAATCATACCAAGCTTTAAAAATCTCACCGAAATTAACCTAAGATATCATACAATATGTTGTCTCTTACAATGAACAGTAATGCAATCGCTGGGTGTCGGGAGGCTGTGAAAGTCCTTTAAATACTGGTCAAATAACTGCATGAAAGCAGCCACAAGGTGGCAGTGTCATCTTCACAAAGCCCCAGATTTCCGCTCGTGTTCGGTTCCCAGTGTAAATAAATAACATTCGCAAATATGGCTCATGTTTGTTCATTTCCCTGTGGAAATAACCTTCACAAAACTTAATATAATGTTGGTCCTTTTTTTTTTCTTTTTTCTTTTTTTTTTACTGGCTCTTTGATCTGGTAAAATTTTGAGTGGCATTTTGGATAATAGCCTATAATAGGGTTATCTGTTACTCATACTTTATATCTTGGGTTAGTAGGCTACCTAATTAATTAGCCTAATCGTTGTTACTGTAAAGTTTTAATTTTCATATAGCCTAAAGCCTATAACGTCAACGTAACTGATTGGACAAATCCCTGTAATAACTGTCACCCATATAGGCCTAATTGCAGCCACCTAAATGGCAAAAATGGTTAGCACTAGTCTATGCCGTTTTAGTCGGCTATAAATAGAGTGATTAGTGCAAAACGAATATTCTGTAAAGAAAAAGTGCACTCCACATGCCCGGATGATGGAGGGGGATGGGCTATTACTCCGATGTTGGATGACAAAATAATCTTATATAATACTTACTCTAGACGGCTGAGTAGCCTACAGTGCCTAGAATAAGTGCATAGCGTAGTGTGTCATTTGAGACACAACTTGTCTCTTATCACTCAACGCATTATGGTGTGCTTCATTCAAGATTTCTCAACATGTCATGTGCATGTAGCCTATTGAAAAGGTCAGAATCTGATTAAGTAAAAATAAATAAATAAATAGGCCTAATAATAATAATTAATAATTTTATTTGAATAATAATACTAATTAAAATAAATAAATAAATAATAATAATTTTTGCCCATTACCACATTCGCTCTGCACGTGAACACCCTCAAAAATGGGAAAATAAGCTTAATTTCAAATATCATGCAAAGCGGTTTCTTGCCTTATTGTGGATCTAATGTGCTCATTTTAATAGTTATCAGTGTGCTGTCACGCATGTAAACGCACCTACTGTTGCTTCTACTGTACAAAGTCATGAATATTTAATGAGATAAGAACAGAGGCTGTTTATGATTGGTTGTCTGTTGCTAAACAACTGTGCATTTTAGGGGTTAACCCCTCTACAAGCATATATGCTCTGAATCAGAATTTCATGGTTAAAAACATTTTTGCCCTGCTGCTGTTTAAGTAGAGAGGGTTAAGTGTGCTGCGAAAGACCAAGTATTGTTTTTGTCTGAAAGCGTTCTTTACTCCACGAGTCAACTGCACTGCAGTGCAAACTAAACGCCACCACTGCATACCTGCTGCCTGTCCACCGAACTAAATGAAAAGCGCTCGGCACATGGATCATGTGTGATAAGACTACACTTCCCATGCTGCACCGCGCTCGCGTCGTTCCGCTGCTGTCACTTTGCCGATGTGAGAATCGCCCAGCAGCATCTCAGCCGAGCAGCAGCGCAAAAATGCACTGAAATACGCATCTTAGGACATTTCCACCCTCTTTCGGTTTGCCATGAGGGCGTGTGATGGGAATAACGGGGATGTTCGCACCGGATTAAGTCCCTTTATTTTGAGAGAAATGCGGATTGTTTTGCGCTCGAGGTGTTAACGCAGAAAAAAAAAAAAAATACAAAAATGAAGAAGCAATTCAATCGGATGCGACAGCTCGCCAACCAGACTGTTGGCAGGTGAGCGCTATGATCTTAAATACGATCGTTTTACACCATGACGAAGTTTATTTATTATTTATTTACTTATTTATTTGCAGAAAAGAATCCCTAACTCACATATATTTTCCCATTCAAACTTTCGCTGTTTTCTAAATATATAAATGCATATTTAATTGTTTTTTTTTTTAGTAGCCATTACTACTAATAGCGTCTAAGCTATTGCGCAATGCATCTTAAAATAGCTTTATGCATTATCACACCCATGCGATAGGCTATTAGACATCATTATTATAAAGGCATGATTGGAGGTTGTGCTTGCATCCGTGTGTTGTGCGTAACGGGTTCACTGCAGAGGCATTTCTTCCAGCAAAATTCTTCTCGGAGGTTCCCCATGGCACTGACACTACACCCCCTGCACAAGGCTCCCGGATGCATTTCCATCAAATGCAGCTCAATGTAGCACTGCTGTATCAGCTCACGTTGATTTGAATGAGAGGTGTGAGAATGACATGTCTGTCTCTAGTGCCAGCTGATGCGGATGGATGCGGATGAGAGGAAAATGGCATAGGCGCAATGTTTTCATTGCACACTGATCTCTGGAAAAAAAAAAAAAAAGAGGAGGAGTTGGGTGCAGTACATCAGCAAGATCTGTCAGTGATGGAGAAGGTCATCATTGCTTCAGAAAGCACAGCTTCGAATTTCCAAATCCAGAGCATTATAGTGCGGATTGCGAAAAAGTTGCTGCCGTTTTTTTTTTTTCTTGCTTACCCCATTTATCTTGTTTATGCTGGAGTGGGTGTGCGATGCTTGACCTTTCACATGTTTTGATTGTTCTTTGCGTTCTTCGCTCACCCACCTCTCTTCTTGTCATGCACAGGGCGTTGTTAAAGGCCAGAAGGTGTGTGTCACTATAGGGCAGCTCCTTGCTGGGTGATTATGCCACAGTGTTGTGGGTCATCATTTCAAATCCGTTCTCAGTGGGTGGGTAGAAGGGAAGCTTCTCTTTTACCGCCTCTGGCTGGCATCAGCAGGCCAGTGGAAAATGGCAACCCGGTTCCAGCATTGCTCAGGGCATGAGATTGTGTGTGTGTGTTTGTGTGTAAGCCCTGCATTAGTATTCTCTACCTTTCCCTGGTAATGTCCAGGGAACTGTGGCAGCGGCCCACTGTGGCATTCTGTCTGTAGCTGTGCGGTAATGAGAAACAACATGTTTCCTAAACAACACAGTGTCCTGACTCATTAATAAAATGTTCCAGGGTCTGGGAGGGCACGCTGGACTGATGTTTGCTTTGGAAAATAGATTTGCATGTTCCTATCATGTATTGGAAGTGCAGAGTCACATCTCCCAATATCAGCTGAGAGTTGCACTTAGACACTGTGTTCATGACCTTGACTGACTCGTGCAGAGGTAATGCAGTGTAAGAGATGATCCATGACTTTTGTTACATCACTGATTTTTGTTATCCATTATCAACACCAGTTTTCTTTGCCAGTATTTAAAGTCAGCATGAAATCAATATAGATTTTCTTTCTGCAAAATGTTTAATGCATAAATGCATTTTTGACCAAATTTGAATTTAAATGTCATAACTTGTTCTTCCAACTTTTCTCTGCTTACGTACGCAGTCAAGCCAATCACACTCAGATCTGCCTTCATTTCAGGATTCAATGCGCGCTTTTCACTTTAAAGTTGACATGAAATAGAAATTACAATCAATGTTCTTTTCTTAATATGATGCATTTTCAGTTATTTGATTATTTTCTGATTATTTTCGGAACTTGATGAACGAAAACTCCAAAAGTACTGAAAGTATTTATTAACATGAATGAATGAGAAGACTTTTTATAATGTATATACAAAACAGCAGACTCAGACTCAAAACAGTGAAAGCAACATTTTAAATGAATAACCTACCAGAAGTTTGGGGTCGGTAAGATTTAATTTTTTTATGAAAGAAATTAGTACTCTTAATCAGCAATTAAACATTAAACGAGACAAAATTAGCAGTAAATACTTTTATAATGTTACAAACAATTTTTCTATTTAAAACAAATGCTGTTTTATAACTTTGTTTCCACAAAAGAAATTAAGGAGCCCAAGTGTTTTCAATATAATAAGAAATGAGCAGCAAATATAGAAAACATATTAGAATGACGCTGAATGTGACGCTGAAGACTGGAGTATTTAGCTTTGCATCACAGGAATAAATAACATCTTAAAATATATTCAATGCAACCTTGCTTTCAAAAACTAAATACTGACCCCAAACTTAAATGATAGTGTTATGCAAACCAAATTCTGTTCGACGAGCCATGTTTGAAGCCATTGTAAAATAGCAGATACACAAAATAGTTGATAAATGTATAGCAACCGTAAACAACTAAACTCCTCTTCATGTTGTATCTAACGAACATTTCTATTATCACACTGCAATACTGTGCAGCCCCAGTGTATACATTTGTATTTATGTATTTGACATTTGTCCAGATGATTTTATAGCTGTGTCCCCCATCCTCCCCGCTGTTTTCATTTCTCATCATTTGTAAATCACATTTCCTCTTGCCCACTGTGATGAAAATGACTACCCCCTGCTCTGTGTGTCTGTGTATTTGTGTTTATCTGGCTCAGGGGCCAGTATTTGTGCTCTTTCTCTGGGTTCTGATTGTGACTATATTTATAGTCCTCTCATTCATGCTTTTGTGGCAGTGAGTGTTTGTAAGGGTTTTTGGTGGGGCTGTGCACTGCCTGTAGTGTTTTCTCTCTCAGGAAGTATGGCAGCCTCCCTCTTCCTATGTTCTTCAGAACTGCCAGCTTGTTGTTATTGGGAACAGTACGTTGTAAGTGCTTATGGAGTTGTGTGTGTTTTTCGTCCGTCAGCAGAGAGCTTGGGAACAGTGTGTATGTTGATTAATGGCCCTGCGTTACAAACGTGCTTGCACAACAGGGAGTGCCCACACATTGCAGGGAATCCTTTCTTATATATACACCAAACACTTATATTTAAGGGGTTTAATATCTTTGGCTGTTCATTCACACAACAATGGCGTTTTTGGGTCCACGTGTTTCAAAGTGCAAGTTTTTGAAAACGATACTGTTATCGTCTCCTTGTAAACTACAAAAAATGAATTTGTGAAAATGTTGATTTCATCCGCATGTGTTTTATACAAACTATAGTGGCCTAATGCATAATACAGTGTTTTAAGTCATTTTTGGTGGATCTGTGTAAACAAGGATCGTTTTGACAACATTGTTGTCTGTAAAAATGTTTCCATTTTAGTACATTGTTTTCACGTAAAATCGTCATACTTTTAGTTGATATGAAACCTGAGTAAAACTGAGGTCTGAAGTATAGTTCATTTGAACTGTGGATTCCTTCAGAGTCGTTAACTTGTGGTAAACAGCTGTCACTAGTACTCATGGTGGTACTTTTGTTGATTATGTAAATATGCTGCAGTTTGGAGACAAATAATATGTCAAAGGCTTGTGAGAACATAAAGAGGAGTTTAAACCAAGCAATCAAACAGGACTTACATAACATACAGAAAAGCAATCCAGTTTCTTATGATCAGATTGAGACTCATAACACATGCAGATTTATCTTTTTCATTGAAGCTAAAATGAATCTCGGCACAAAGTGTGCTTGATTTATATTACTCAGTTGAGTCTGAAACAGATGAACCTGAATATGTGTTGTGTGTATTGAGGCAGATTGAAAATGAAAGGTACGGTGAGTGACAATAAAAGGTTAATGCTCTTCATCTGCCACTGTAATTATAATTTCTGTGAAAAACACTGAAAGTCGATGGTGTTTAACTGCCACTAGTGTTCGTTTCAGTTGGAATCTGCAGTGAATTGTGTGTAAAGGTACATTTTGGAAAAGTTTTACAGAAATGTAGGTAGAGGCACATTTTTGCCAATGAGCCCATGCAACCAAAACTTTCAAGCTACAAAAACGTTAATAAAGCCATAGCAAAAGTAATTAATGTGAATCAAGCAGTTTAATCCATTTCTTCTGTAGAGACACGATTGCTTTATATGATGAACAGATTTAATAGGCTTTTATTTACATATAAACTTCAATCAATTCACATATATAAAGCACAATAGGCACTGAAAAAAAATAGTATAGAAACAAAACTTATTATGAAATGAATTTAACATAAAATTCTAAGCCAGCATCCCAGAATGCATTGTGAAAATTGTGGGCGGATTTGAGAAACTAATTTATAAAAACAAGTTAATTCATTTCAGATAAGTGACAATAAGAACGGTTCATTTAATTGAAAAGTAATTGTTTCACCTAATATTTGTGTGTGCAGTGTTTATAATTGGTGTTAGCTTATAACATGCTAAGAGTGTTGAGCTGTTAGCGTGGTTTTATGATTTCATGTATCATTTTTCATTTGGGTTAGATTGCTGCCTTAGAAGATAGCTGTCTATAGGCAGTAGACAACAAGTCAGCTCACTAGAATGGAGCATTATCTTCTTCTGGTATTGGCCGGTTGTTCTATACCAATATAGTCTATTTTCAATATATTTCTCATCCCTATAGTCCAGTGGTTGAGTTTATGTATTGTTCTCTGATGTCATCATTCTTTTCCTTGAAGACAATGTGATGCCTCCAATTTCAGATAATTTTCCAGTTTTAAAACTTGTCCTAAAACACAGGCAGGGTCAGTGTGTGCCAGCCTGGGCTCAGAAGCCGAGTCTTTAGCCCCGCTACTGTAGCTCTATCATTAGCCTAGCCTATATTTGATGTAAGTCACAGGGACAGTGTCTTTTTTCAGACATCATGGCGTCTCTTCGTCTATGTATCTGCAGTGGCCTAGTTTTTAATTAGCTGGGAAACGCTTCTATAAAGAGGTCTTCCTTCCTTCTCTTCTCTCCTCCAGCCTCCACCCCAGTGTCTCTGGGGGCGTGCAGGTGTGCAATGTCAGCAGCACTAAGACTAAACTTATGCCAGCTTCTGGTCTTCACTGGTTAGTGGTGATCAGTCCCTGCAGTGGGAGAGAGTGGATGACTGACACACTCTCAGAAATAAAGGTACAAAAGCTGTCACTGGGGCGGTACCTTTTCAAAAGGTACATGTTTGTACCTAAAGGGTCCATTTTGGTACCTTAAAGGTACATATTAGTACTTAAAGTGTACATATTTTAACCTAATAGGTACAAAAGTGTACCTTTTGAAAAGGTACCGCCCCAGTGACAGCTTCTGTACCTTTATTTCTGAGAGTGTAGGAGTTTTTCACTGGCAACAGAGTGCAGCAGTGACCACCTACGTTTTAAGTGGCCTTACTTTTGATTTTCTGAAAATCATTTTTGCTGTTGGAATTTCAAAAATACAATAAAGAGTTCTAGACCTTTCATTTGAACTTGCTCCAAGATGAATAATGGAATAATAGTATAGTATTAGAACATTTGATTAAAAGCAAGCATTAGGAGAAAAAAGTATACTAGATTGTGTGCCTATTTTATAGGGTAATGAGCTTTTCATGAAGCATTATGAATTAATATTTATATGAGATGATGCAATAGAGAACTATGGACTAAAGTCTGTAGGCTAATTGTCTGAATAACTGAATTTTTCTATTTCTATTTTTGCAAAATGTTCATATTCTTCCACTATCCTTCAAAATTTTGGGGTCAGTTTTTTAAAAGAAATTAATACTTCTATTCAGCAAGGATGCATTAAATTGATCAAAAGTGAAAGTAAAGACATTTATAGTGTTACAAAAGATTTCTATTTCAAATAAATGCTGTTTGTTTGTTTTTATTTTGTTTCGCAAATCAGCAACAGAATGATTTCTGAAGGATCATGTGACACTAAAGAATGGAGTAATGATGCTGAAAATTCAGCTTTGCATCACAGGAATAAATTACATTTTAAAATATTTATTATTTTAAATTTTAAGAATATTTCACAATTTTACTGTATTTTACTGATTCTTACAACCCCAAACTTTTCAACATTGATGTATGTTGTTTTAGATGTGGAGTTCACATATGATTACTCATCTGAGTCACTCGCAATGCCTTATGTTAAACATTTCCCATAGTTACCATTTCCAAAGTAACAGAAGCTTTTCTCATTGGTGGACAAATATATAAGACATTATAGACCAATCTATGGCCAAATGATTAGATGAATGGTCTATCAGAACTAATAACCTGAAATTTAAAAGGCAGGAAGGCCTTTCCCTTCAATAAAGAACTCTTCTGTATTTTCAAAGCAGACCTTCCGGATGAATCCTGTGATGACATCAAAAAGCAACGTTGAAGTGTAATTGATTAATAAAGCACATCTTGATTCTTTTTATAGATTACAGAATATTCCAGAACAGAACATATTATCTGAGACCTCTAGCGTCAGATCCTTGTAGCCACCGGCACACTTTCCACTTATGTCTTTCTCCTTCTTCCCCCTTTTTCTCTCTCACTCCCTGCTCTTATTCCAAAGGCCAGGCCTTTTGAAATAATGCTCGTTGCTGTGCAGTAATAGATGTCTGTAGAGCAATTAAGGGCAGGCGGCCCCTCTCTAATGCACGGTCCAATTACCCGAACAAATCCACTGTTTGGAATGGACAGTCCTCTTTCTCACTCATTGTCTCTGTCAATCTGTCTCACCCCTCTGCCTGGCTCAGAAAACACACACTCTCAAGCCGGAATACATTACCACTGAGCTGGCACATGAACTTCTCATGACGTCCTACTGACCACAAGCAAGCTTTTGCAGTCACAAATCGAACCCAGATTGACTAGGGTTACCAAGCAAGAGACTGTTGCTTTCTGTGATTGGGATGTGTGAGACTTCTCAAGACTGTGTGTCAGAATGCATGGTCTGTGAAAGGAGGTAAAACTAGAGACAGTATAATGAAGAATGGACAGAGCACTTGTATAAAAGATGATTGGGAAAAAGTACAACGCTAAATATGGCAGGTGTAAGAAAGGAAGATTAATTATTTGATTTCCAACCAGTGACTAAAGCAGAATTAAAATGTAATCATGTTAAATTTGAACAGCCCACTATGATAACTAGCGGCAGTAAAACACCAACAACTTTTATTCCTTTTCACACAACTTATGATATCTAGGGGCAGATTATGAATGAATAAAGATGTATTTTCATGCTGTTCCTTGCACAATACCATTTTATGACCTCCCGTAGTGCATGTTTTTTTTTTTTTTAAACTTGTACATTTTGACATTTGCGTCACATAACCAGCTCCATATGTTTGGCTTTTCTGACATTGTAAACTTGCTCGGTAGCTCACCTGGTATAGCAGTGTACTTGCGAAGCTCCAGTGAAGCATGATTAAAGAGATCAAACACTTGTAGAAGCAAGCCAAAATGGCACGGTTGATGCAGCAAATGCATTTTTATGTCACTTTTCCTTTTTGTTAACACAATAGAGCATTAACTTTAAGTGCCACTTACCAGATATTTCATTTCCAAACTGCTGCAATGCATACAACAAGAAACATTGACATTCATAGATTCTCATTTGTCTGTTTCGTTTAAAGCGGAACACATTTTTAGCAGCACTCACTGAACATTTCACTTTCAAAGTGTTATAAAAAAAAACTAGCAAGAAGTAAAGTAATACCATTTTGAAGAAATGTCAACACAAGCACATTTTTCCAAAGAACCTGCCTGATTTTCAAATCTGATGTTATTATAAACTTAATCAGTATTTTCGGAGTTTTACCCCATTCAAGTTGACAATAGTTAGTAAGTTATACTAAGTTATTGCCTATTACCTACAATATATAGAAAATAGCTACTGAGGGAGTTACCAAAGGGGCTGCAAATTGACTAACATTAAAGGATCTTGGTTATACCTTCTTGTTATGCTGAAAAAAATGATCATAGCTGGTTACCAGTGTATGTTGTGTTTTGGATGTTCGTCCCCAGAATGAGAAACTAAAGTACTGGCATAAAGGCAGGGTAGATGATTTGATTCATCTACCTGTCCTACCTGCCTGTTAACGTATGTATTTGCATACCTCTGCGCACCCTGTTCGTGCAGACATGATACGTCATCGGCCTGTTACATTGCACTATTGCAGACCGAATGAGAATGGAAGTGTTATTATTGTAATATTATGTGCTTTGTACTGTAATTTTTCTCTGTGAATGAGACATGAGGTAATCTGATAGCATTGCATTCAATCTTCGGCCAGTGCTGTCTCTCATCGTGTCCCTGGTTAGCCTCTGGTCTGCCTGTGTGCATTCGTTTGTTTAGGAGGAGTGTGGCTTTGGAGAGTGATTATGCAAGGAGGGTGGGATCTTATTCTTTCAAAGCTTTCTTACTATTGCTAGCCTCTTCAAAATCCAACACTACCTTGCACGACCAGCATCATCAGAGAGACTACGCTTGATGTCCAGCCAACGTGATTCCATTTTGATGCTGTGAATCACAATGTGATTACAGATTATGCAATGATTCAGTGTAACATCAACAGCATGGCGGTGCAAAGCTTTTGCAGTTAGACATGCAATATACCAACTAATTCACATGCACAGAGCTTTACTGTTTGGCAGCTCTAACAACAGGATGTTGGACGCATCCAATTTGATCTGGAGTGTTAAACCGGCTTTGGTTTACCAGCTTAAGGTGCATCAGTGCCACCTCCATATTGTAAAGATGTAGAGTAAAGCATGAGACTAACAATGGCAAGTAAATAGGTTTGATTCCCAGAGAACACTGCGGTGTTGCTTTTATCCAAAGTTGCTTTGATTTTGTGTAATTCTGTGTAATGAAGTGCCACATCAGAGTCACCTGAAAGTTTTGTCTTGACAATGAGTAGCACTTCTCTTCTCTTTTCATGGCCATGCACAAGAACTTTGTTCAACTTTGTGCATCAACTTTGAGCATGTGATTCATTGTTTCTAGCTGTGATGAGCTGGTCAGAAACAGCAGAGGTGAGATCATTCAGTTCTTGAGATGTAACAAGGCTTTCTCAGTCAGGAGTTCTTGCATGACTGGATGTTTGGTTGAATCAGGGAGATGTCATTACTGCTCAAGACTCTGCAGGACTTTTCTTACCTGAATTAGGCAGCGCTCATTATTAGACTGACTCATATATTTCTCATTCGCTCATTCAGAGCACTTACAGAGCATATTATTTGGATAACTGCTAAATTGCCCTCCTCCGGTAGCTAACTGTTCCTGAAGGCCTCAGGATCATGCAGGCCACAACGGGGCGTTTTTGTTGGTGATAAAACTGTTCAGAAGGTTGAACCTTATCCATTAACCTTAGTGTAGTTTGCATGCCTTAAGTTGCATGTGGACAAATTGCAGATTTATTTGCATCACAAGAAATTTAGACAGGGGAAAAGAGAATAGGTTTTTAAAACTAAAAGCACGACATGTTTTGTGCACAATTTCTTTGTATTTTTGAACATGCACAAGCATTTGGTAACACCTTGGCTCCCTGAAGTGACCGCGAATGGTTTTTAAGATGCCTTTTTGAATTATTAAAGTTATTATATGCATAAAACATGGCCATATTTCAATGAGCACTAGCAATGGAGGAACTGAGAATAGAGGCAAAAAAGAAATTTTGCATACTGCAGAGGTGAGGTATTACCTACTCATAGATGTAAAGGCTTGATAAAAGTGCTGTTTTTGCTGGTCTTTGCAGGAGTTTCTAATAAAAGATAGATTGCTGAGTGGCAGAAAATTATAGTGGCCGGCAGCGTAGCTGCTTCTTAACATTATACACTTACTGAAATGGAAATGTTCATTTGTACAGCTGCTGACTGATTAGTGCTGGCTGGCAATACAAAAGATTTTACCATCTTGCAATTACAAATATTTAACCAAGTAGGCACCAGTTGAAACTGAGTCATGATATTGCAGGCCTCTTCACAGTTTGGCCAGATATCATGCATAGTCTGCATCTGAAGTCATATAGCATCACTGTCATAGTCCTAAATGTAATTAGAAATAAATTTATAGGAATCATGAGTTGATCCAGGCCACTTTTCAGCTACTTTTGTTGTGTTTGACGCTCGATTAATATCCAAGATATTGGGGTCAGTGTTGTTATAGCTAACTAAAACTAAACGATTAAAAGTTGCTTTTGGTAATTGAAGATTTGTTTATTTATTTTTTGTAAATGAAGCTAAAATTAACAAAAAAAAATGCATTAATTTAATTCATTAATTAATTAAAAAATATATATTATACTGAAATATTGCCTTGGTAATTCACTGAAATAACGTAAGTTTAAGTTGAAGTAGTAGGCTATATTTACTATGATAAAAATTAAACAAATAAATTAGCTAAACAGAAATGCAAAAGAAGAGACAAAAGCGCATAACTTACTAAATTACTAAATTACTAAAACTTATATAATAATATTTATTATATAATTTATTATATAATAATAAATACTATATAAATAATATTAAAATAACTTCAGTATCTAAAAAGTAATTGGCGTTTGCTTTAAAATGATATTAGAGACACCACAGATTTAATGTCTTCTTTGGGATGTCAGAAAAGATATCATAATGTGATTTCAATATAAACTGGAATATTCCTCAAATATACTTTCAAGTTTAAATTATCAGGGTTATCCAGTCCACACTCATTTTAAAGGCTCCATATCTCTACAATATGTACTTTTTCAGCAGTTCTTTTTTTAATTTGACCTGAAATAGAGGTTTACCATATCTACTGTATAATTCAGCAATAAATTAGTCTGTTTCCTTCTGGCTTGTTAAATGCTATGGATCTGGTTAATCTTTCTTGAATTAAAGCTCCATTTAGTTTGTTCCTCAGGCCAGATTCCCCCTCCAGATCTGTATTCATCTCACTGTCACTGTCCATTTTTTTTCAGAACTTTGTCTTGGCTGTTAATGATATAGGAATCTCACATTTGGTTGCCTAGTAACCATGCATCTCGGTTTTTAAAGCCTGCTCATCTACAGCATGCTGCCTACTTGATATTGGTAATTACATCCTGTTATTTCAGGAAGATGAAAAGACAAAGCAGAGACCTGTGCTTCAAGCATCCGAGATCCAAATGCACCCTACAGAAATATGCTGTAATTAAATGGTTGCATATTATTTGTTAGGGGACTTAATTTGTGTAATGTGCAGCATAGCCTTATAATCAACTTTTAGAACTGTGTTACCCATAGGAAAGAAAAGTCACTTAGAAGATGTTTTTAATGCCTCAATTTTTTTCTTGCATTTTAAAGTTGGCATGAAAATTCAAATCTATTTGTAAATACATGTTATTGATGTTATAGTGAACATTCATTCATGCATAGGTTTAATTTTTTTTTTTTAAATTGACTTTATAATGTTTAATCAACATGTCATAACTGGATCTTCCAGTGAAGTGACAGACTTCTCTTTGGCGATGTTCTTTGATCAATCCATCTGCTTAAAGGGCACCTATTATGCCCCTTTTTACAATATATAATATAAGTCTCAGGATGTGTCTGTGAAGTTTCAGCTCAAAAT